>NC_084498.1:26615913-27324413 GCF_030035675.1 Rhineura floridana | reverse complement strand
ATTTTCAGACTAATAGATGCCCTGACTTTCTGTCTGCCAAGTTTCAGCTGTTGTGGTATCTTAACCCCTGACAAATGATAGTTTATATCATAGGGGTGGTGAACCTGTTGCCCTCCAGACATTGCTGGACTACTTCTCATCGTCCTTGGCCACTGGCCATGCTGGGTGGGCCACAGGTTCCCCACCCCTCCTACGTACAAATGTCAAAAGCTGTCACTGAGTGTACAATCCTCAACAGCTACTTTTACTGAACAGCCAACTACAGGTAGGGGGCCATTCGATTCCTGTACAAGCAACTTCTGCAGCTTGAGTCACATATACAAGAAATATTTTTTTCTAGAAGAGTTCTAGCACTCATCGTTGAAAAGGATGACATCTGATAGCTGACAGACAAGGGGTCACAACGGTGCAACCTCTTGCCACACTGACCTTAACAGGATTTGAGGATTATGTCCTCAGAATCAGCCATTTGCACAACTAGTTTAGATTAGATTAGAACATAATCAGTGCCTGTGCACATGTCCTGTGAAAGTAGGAAGCAGCCCCGCTCCACCCAAACCTCCTCCTCTCTCCGCATTACATTCTTCAGCAGCAGCAACCAACAATTAATTCAGTGTATAATCAGTCTGGATGAACTGCACAGTTTCCCAGTTGAGATAAAAATATGGCGTAAGCATACATAAACTTCACAGAAGGGTTCCCAGACACACACAGGCAGGCTTTTAAAGACGCTTGCAAGTTGTCAGCACTTTACACGTTCGCTGCGGGAGATGCCTGCAGCACACACAGCAGCTGGGTTTGCCACACGGAGCATGGCCCTGCCCTACCTGGATGGCCTTTTCACCCAACTGCTCTCTCAGCCTCCGTATGCCTATTTGCAAAGTAGGAATGATGGCTCCTGCCCTCCCAAAAGCAGAGCAGCAAAGACATGTAGGAACCAATCCACAGCAGCATTTCCACAGTTCCAGTTCTAGAACAGTGGCATGCCCATTCCCCTTTTACCACTGCACATTACACTAGCCTCTCTTAACCTAGCACTTTCCAGATATTTTGGACTTACGGCTTCCACATCCCCAGCACTGTACAGCCGTATTGGCTTGGGCTGATAACAGCTGTAGTCCACAACAACCGGAGGCCCCAGGTCGGGGAAACCCAGCCCAGCGGTGTTCCAGAGCAGTGTGGAACCTGTGGCCCTTCAAATCTCTTGGTGGAAAGGGCATCTGCATGCAAAAAGTCCCAGGTTCAATCCCTGGTGTCTCCGGAGAGAACTGGGAAAGACTTCCTACCTGAAATTGGATCGGAGAGTCGCTACCAGTCGCTGTTGACAACAGTGAGATAGCTGAGCCAGTGGTCTGCCTGCGGAGAAGGTGTTCAACCACAATTAACCTAGACAGGACCTGACATCCCAACAGCATCTGGAAGGCCACAGGTCCACGGTCACTGCCCTAATCTGAACAGTAACAGCTGTTGCATCCAACTTGCCTCTTCCTAGAACGACCCTAACTTGTCAAGGCCCACTGCCAACTTCTTGTGGCAGAGTTCTATAGCCTGGCACCATCCGGCATGAAGCACAAGGCTGTATATGCACCATACATCTAAAACACATCCCCCCCAAGAATCCTGTTAAGTGTCGTTTAAGGGTGCTATAGCTCTGTGAGAGGCCAAACTACAGTTCCCAACATTCTTTGGGGAGTGCAGAATGTGCTTTCAATGTACACTCGGTACGCACCCCAAGGCCTACGTAATCTGCTGTTGATCTTGGCCTGTGGGTTGCACCCTAAGCTGGTCCTCATCAGAGTAGACCCACTGACGTTAATGGACATGACGAACTTGGGCCGCTAACCTTGATGGGTCTAGTCTAGCAGGACTTAAGCTACAGGCAACCCTTTAGAATCCACACCTACCTACCCAAGAAAAAGCCCACTGGCCATTCACTGGTGGTGCCTGCCATTAATCTGGCCCCAGACTGTGGTCTGAAGGCCCATGAGGCCAGTCAGGTCTGCTCGGTGCCTGGATGGGAGACCGCCTGGGAACCATATGTAAGCCGCCTTGGGCTTCTCTCATGAAAAGGAAGGCGAGGTAGAAATGTAATAAATAAATAATATCAGCGGGTCTACTCTAAGTAGGGCTAAGCTGGACACAACCTTGTATCTACACACACACAGCGTCCGCCTGCCTGGCCCTCCTTCCTCACCGCCTTTGGGCTTGGACTCTCCCCCAGCTGGGCCGGCGGAGTTAGAGCGCGGCTGCTGCCCTTTGCCTGCCGCCGCCGAGGAGGAACCGGGGCCGAGGCCGGAGCCGCAGGGGTTGCTCTTGTCCATCCTGTCGTCGGGTGGCGCTGCTGCTGCTGCTGCTGTCACGGGCGGGCTCTGGAGCTTCCGCGGCCGCCGCGGAGGCGCTGCTGCGGAGGAGGCGGGCGGGCGAGCGGCTGGGGCTGGGGCCGAGGCCCAGGCTCATGGCCCGGCGGCGGCGACGGCGGGGTCGGCGCAGAGCAGTTGTCTCGGCCACCTTCATGGCGACATTTTTCCTTGCTGCTTCGCCCTGACGAGGGAAAAGGGACGAGGCGGACGGCAGGCAGGCAGGCAGGCCGGCCTCAGGCGCCGAGGCGGAGGAGAAGGCGCCGCCGAGAGAGGGCGAGGGAGCCCCGAAAGGCCAGGCTAGGCCCGGCCCTGGCGGTGAGTGTTGCTGCCCCAGGGAAGGATCCCCTCGGGCCGCCTCTGCACGACCGTGGACGCCTCAGCGATGCCGCCGACGCTGCCCCGTAATGGCGACGAATCGCCAACAACAGTGACGAGGAAAGGTCCCGGATGAAACCTATTTGTAGCAGGGGGAGGGCCCAACCTCGCCCGCATTGCATGCTGGTCGTCGCGGTCCTTCGACCCCTCAGCCCCCACGCAATCGGAGCGCAGGAAAACTTCACCTCCCGGCATGCTCTTGTGCCGCAAAGGAGGACGCAAGATAATAACAGCAGGCCGCCTGGTTCGTAGGCGGACCCTTTGCCGCGTCGCCTCATGGGAGTTGTAGTGAAGGAATACTAGGAGGCACGGGTCAGCTGTGTGTACTCGGTTGCAGCGGACGTCGCGGCAAGGATGCACAGAACGAGACACAGTGTTGTGGAGCCTGAAAGGTTAGCGTATTTATTATGGCGTCAGCTTTCGTGGACTACAGTCGACTTTATCAGATGCATGAACTGTTACAGTTAGTTACAATTATACATATTTCAAAGTATTTATAGACAAAATCTCTAAGCGGTGCACAACATAAAAGCATGCACATGCATACACACACAGTTTTTTCGAGGAGGGATTGTAAACAGTGAGGGAAATGAAGTACAGAAAAGAACAAATAGTGATAAGTAATTAACAGCAGCAGTTCACAAAACAATTGCTGATAACACTGCCATCATGACATTGGTAAGCCAATGAACGCACACACTGTGCTAAAAATCCTTTGTATTGGTTCAGTCTGCAAGCGATAGCATTGAACGTCTTAAAATTATTGTCATTCAGTGGTTTCACATTCCAATTTCCTTCTGGAAACAGAGTCCTGGTAAACTCTAGTCCATGAAAGCTAATGCTATAGTAAATTTGCTAGTCCTTAAAGCACCACAAGATTCTTTGTTGTTCTTGTAGTACAAGAAGAGTTGTTTGTTGGGATTGTAATGCATAGTTAGGTCACTGTGCACAGGTGGTGTTCTGATATGGTATAGCTAGATAACTCTGTCACATCATTAGAAGTTGGTAGGATGATGTAAAGAGGACCTAGGACTGTGCTGAAATTATTATGAAATTATTAAAATAAGATGGTGCTGTAAATATGCACAAATGAAATAAGCTTGCTCGCCGCGGAAACTCCCCCTGTGACCCGCCCTTCCCAGCTGGCGAGTGAGAGGGAACTCCCCTTAAGAGTCAGTGCAATGCTGACGGCATCCGTGACGTCAACAGCAAAGGAGGAATGTCCCAGTACGCATGATTCGTAAGCCTCCCTCCCAGAGTGGGCGGAGCTGCAGCCAGCGGGGCGCGGCGAGGTGACGCAGTGCCCTTGCGACGCCGAGCAAGATGGCGGCCTCCATGGCTGCTGGTTCCTGCCGGGCCTGGGGCGGGTGCCGGGGGCAAAGGATGCTGCGCCTTCTGCGGGGCCTGTGCAGCGGGGCTCGGCACCCGTCGGCCGACGGAGAGACGCACTTCGGGTTCCAGACCGTGTCGGAGACGGAGAAAGGACAGAAGGGTGAGCGGGACGGAGGGGAGAGGCTAGGCCCGGCCCCGAGTCACTGGAGGCGGAAAGTTTTGCTTCGGGGATTGCATTCCTGCCTCGTCGTTCATCGCTTTCGTGATCTTAGGGCGGGTTCCACTAAAAATAAAATGCATAAAATATATAATAAATGTTACAAAATAACCCAAACATTCAGCGAACCACGTTCACAACAAAAGCAATACAGAGGGTTGCATTCATTGCTTGGCCTACTCAGAATAGGCCCACTGAAATGGGTGGACCTAAGTTAATCATGTCCAGTAATTTCAATGGGCCTCCTATAAGCCCTGGATACAACCTAGAGACTTGTGGCATCTTAAAGACCCCAATAGAGAATCCAGTAGTTGCCATCTGGAGATTCCCAGCAGACGAGTCTATGACCGCATCAGATCCATCTCCAACAATTCCGCAGCGCAGCTCAATCCTTGATAAAATCCTGGGGGAATAAAAAAGGTTTTAATTGGGTCATAAGAAAAGCCCTACTGGAGCAGGCAGTGACCCATCTGATCCAACATTGGGTTCTTGCAGTAGCCAGCCAGATCCCTCTTCTGGGAAGGCCACAAGCAGGACCTGAACGCAGCAACACTCTCCCCTCTAGCAACTGGTGTTCCGAGGCATACTGCCTCTGACAGGTCGGGAGCTTGGGAGGGAAATTCATGGTTGGGGTTCTATCACAGAAAAGGCCTTATCCCAGGTCACAACACAGTGTTTTTCCCTATAGGTGGGATCATGAGAGGGACTGCCCCTGCCTATCTTAATGCACAGGCAGGTTGATATTGTGAGAGGTGCTCTTTCAAGCATCCAGGTCTCAAGCCTCAACATCTTGAAATAGGCTTGTGCAAAGCCTTCAGAACTGGTGTGACCTGATCCTACTTTGCTAGCCCACTCAGGTGGTAGCATTTTGTAGCAGCCACAGTTTCTAATCTAGACTGTCTTCAAGGGTAGTCCCACGTAGATAATGTAGTGTAGGGGAGAAGGGACAGGATGGGTTTTAAATCAGGAGTGAGTATGTCATCTACTAGAGCATAAGTTATTGACAGATTGTTCTTGCTCTGGCCAGTAAATGAGGGGAAAACGGAGCTTTCAAGTTTTGCTGTTTTTGATACTTTAGCATAGGAAGTCAGAGAATGAAATAATCAAGCAGTGGCTGGATACTACTTTCTTTTAATGGGGTTTCTACTTCATGCTGTTTAGAGTTGTGGGTGGGCAAGCTTAGTCCTTCAAGATCTACTTGGTTTTTTACTAGAACCCTGAGATGCCAAAAAGTGGAGGTGGAGGAAAGTGCAAAATGGTGGCTCTGTGGGCAGAACCAACTACCTATTTCAAATCTACATCTGCATTATTACAGATCAGGGATTTTAATAGTGTGATTCTTGGGGTAGAATCCATTTGCTGCTGTTATTGTTCAATGGTTTGGAGGTATAAGCCCTTCCAATCTGCTGCACATCACCCCTACCAGCAGATCCCAAGCAACCTTCTAGTCACCCCTGATTTACATGGTGCCACTGTTTTGCAAGACAGTTTGCATTTCTAATTAAAGGCTAAAGATTGCATTTCAGCTGTCTGAAGACCTTTTATTAATGCACAATGGAGGATAAGGTATACTTGGAGTAGACCCAATGAAATCAGTTGATCTGCTTTGAACATGCCTAATAATATTGGCTATCACCCAATGTGTTTTACAGGCTGAGCTTTTATAGGTTGAACTTAGAAAGTCAAAATTAAGTACTACTGACTTCAGTGAAGCTTACTTCCAGGTAACTATGTATACAATTGCAGCCATGCCGCACAGCTGAAGCCAAGACTCCCCGGTCAAATTCCAGCATGCTAATCATCATTACAGCACCCTTTGCCAGCTCCCTATGCTATGACTGTCATATGTTCTCTGGATTTTCCTTTGTGGTGTAGCTATAGACTCTGCTTGGGCAGTGACTATGATGAGCTCCTGCACGTCACTATTTATCTCTATGCTGTTGGATCACCCACCTTCCCAATCATTTGTGCAGGCCAGGTCTGATGCACACCTGCAACCTAACGAGGTGGTAAAGGCCTGAGGTGGTAGTAAGCAACTGTACCTCTTTCAATTTCCTTCTGGTTTGCCATCCAAAGTGGAACAGTCCCTCTTACCTTTTTAGGTCTCCACCACCGCATTTGGCTGGAGGGGTAGACCAGGTGCCCATTATTGGATGATCTTGTCTGTGGGCACTTCCCTTCAAGACATCAGAGAATGTGATAGGTTCAGAGAGTTTTTTCTTTTCTTTTTCCCCCAATAATGTGAGGTAGTGTTTAAAAATAGTGTCTCTTCTCTCCCTCCTCCCCAGCCACTTGATGTGCCAGTGCCAATGTGCCGCAACCCTCAATTTGCCTGTTGCGCAGATAGGAGCGATGGGTTGAGAGAAAGTAGTTTGCTTAAGACTGCCTTGCAGATTCATGTCTTGACGTCACAGGAGGGCCAGTGTGCTTTTGATATCAGGAAGCAGAGGTGTGGCGGGGGTGGGAGGGAAAGATGCCTCAGAAGTTGGAACAAGGAGGGGACTGAAATGAGAAGGGAAGTTTAACCAGTGTGTGGGGCAGACAGGATGCTGCTGTTTAGGGCAAATGCTTTGACAGCGTATCTTTAGTTCCTTGTATATCTGCCAAGGACAGGCTGTGTGAAATACAGGGAGAGAGAATAGGAAGCTGCCTTGTACCTTCTCAGACCAACCGTCTGTCAAGCTCAGCATTGTCTACCCTGACTGGCAGCAGCTCTCCAGGGTTTCAGATGGGGGCCTTTCCCGGTCCTACTTGAAGATGCTGGGAGCCAGATTTTAGCCCAGTCTATCTGAAGGAGCGCCTCCAGCATCGTCAGGGATGCCGCTCAACAAGATCAGCCTCAGAAGACCTTCTCTCGATCCCACCAGTTAAAACAGCTAGACTGGTGAGGACTAGAGAGAGGGCTTTTTCAATAGTGGCCCCCACCCTGTGGAACTCTCTCCCAAATGATCTCCGCCATGCCCCTTCTATGATGAGCTTCCGCCGGGCCTTGAAGACCTGGCTCTTCAGGCAGGCTTTTGGGGTGGGTTAGGTTTTTACTGTTATGGTTTTAAATTTTAACGTTTTAATGTATTGTTTTTTATCTTGTACGTCGCCCAGAGTGGCTGGACAACCAGCCAGATGGGCGACTAATAAATTTAATAAATAAATAAATAAATGCAGAGCAGGGGCTCTATCACTGAGCGGTATCTCTTTCCTTAAAGAGGGGGAAAGGGTATCTAGTAATACGTGGTAATGTCCACATATTATCTGATCTTGACCAGTAATGCAGATATCAAGCAGATCTTACCCTGTTTTGTTTTGCTTTTAAAAAAAAATACTTTCAGTTCACCAAGTTTTTGAAAATGTGGCGAAGAAGTATGATCTCATGAATGATTCGATGAGTCTTGGAATCCATCGTGTTTGGAAGGACATCCTGCTGCATCAAATGAACCCTTATCCCGGAACCCAGTTGCTTGATGTTGCTGGAGGGACAGGTAGGCCTCGTGTTGTTCCAAAGGCATGTGAAGAAGCATTGGCTCTAAGACGAAGGCTATAGGTACAGTAGTATTTTAGATTATTTTTGTTTAGGGACAGAAGGACTCATACTGTTGAGTCCTTGGTCCTTCTAGCTCAGTACTGTCTACACTGACTGGGAGTGGCTCCTCAGGTTTTCAGATGAGGAACATTCCCATTCATACCTGGAAAGGCCAGGGAACTTGGGACCTTCTCCATGTAAAACAGATGCTATGCCACTGAGTTAGAGCCCTTCCTGTTGACTCTTTAATTGTTCAGGTTTGAATTTTTGTGTCTTATTTTTATGGTTATTTGTTGGCTTTCAATTGTATTTATATGTTGTGGACGGTTACAGGTTACCCTTCCATATTTTAATGCATTCATTGATTTGTCTTGTTGTAAATGGAAAAAAAGATTACAATCCATTTCATCAGATGCATGAAGTGTTACCGCTATACGTAAATGTGATTTGGAGTGGGAATTGTAAACAGTGAGGTCAGAGGAAAATGAAATGCAGAGAGGCACAGACAGTGGTAATTAGTAATTAACAGTGGTAGGTCACAAACTAGTTGTTGACAACACAGACATCATGGCAGGCAGTTAAATATTCTTCCATGCAAAAAGTCACACAAACCTCTGCAGGTCTACTTGGCAGTAAGTCCCATTGAGTCCAATGGGGCTTACTCTCAGGAGGTTGGGCATAAGTTGCTGTTTTTTATTCAGAAGACAACACCTTTCAGTCGAATGATCCTCAAGGTGTTTTTGTACGAGGCTCCAATAATACAAAACAACATACCTAACGCATGCACACTTAACCTAGCAGCCGATAGTCCTCTGGCTGATCAGGGAAGGGATGTAGCTCAGTGATAGAGCATCTGCTTTGCGTTCAGAAGGTCTCAAGTTGAATCCCCAACATCTCCAGGTAGGGCTGGGAGAGATTCCTGCCTGGAAAACCTGGAGAGCTGCTGCCAGTCAGTATAGACAATACTGAACTTGAAGGACCAGTGATCTGATTTGGTATAATGTGGAACTCTATTATGCGATGCTGGAGCTTAATTACACTTCCCTCCAGATTTGTAATCTCAGGCATTTGGAGCAGAATGTTCTTTCTGGCAGGAACAGCTTAAATAAATGAGTGCAGCTTGAGAATGAATGAATGAATGAATGAGCAAACAAGCACACAAACTCTAGCTTGAAACTTTTGTGCCCTTAAAATACTCAAAGCATTTAATTCCAGGGGAAAATCCCACATTCTGAGTCTTCCTTTCAAAACAAATGCAGGAGACATCGCCTTTCGGTTTATCAATTATGTTCGTTCCCAGCGGGAGCATCAGGTCCGGCAGAAGCTGAGATCCCACCAGAATTTATCTTGGCAGGAGATTACCCAGCTTTACCATGAAGAGGAGCATCAGTCGCTGGGGGGATCCCACGTGGTGGTCTGTGACATTAATAGGGAGATGCTGAAGGTGGGGAAGCAGAAATCACAACGCCTTGGCTATGCTGAAGGTAACGGGCTGTCGCTTCAGCAATGGGATGAAAACTCTGGAAGGTTTTGTGTGTGGATAGCTTTGGCCAGCAACTAACTCCCTGTCCCCCCCCCCATTTTACTAGAAAAATAAGTTCAGCTTACATTACCAACCTACTCTTCTGATATTTTTAACACCAGTTCCCATTAGCCCCAGCTAGCACTGGGTGGGTCTGATGGGAGTTGTAGTTCAAAATGATCTGAAGGGAGCCAGGTTAGTAAAGAGTGCTCTTAACCATCCTGCCCATAAAAGCTCAGCATGCTCGGTTATGTTTGTAATTAGCAACAATGAGCCATACTTTGCAGCTATGGATACTGGGGCCACAGCAGTGGATTTTGAAGCTTTACTCTGTACATGTACATCATCTCATGCTGATTTGCTTCAGGTTGGCCCTTGACTATAAACACCTCCAGTCCCACAACGAGGGTGGGTGTTATCTTTTCCTAGCAGGCTGTCTTTCTTCGTCGAGAGAGCCTTTCTGAAAAGTTATTTGGAGTGTGCCACTCAGTGGTTTCCTTTTAATGTTCTTTCAAAGGATTGTCCTGGGTGCTTGGGGATGCTGAAGAGCTGCCCTTCAGCGACGACAGTTTTGACATCTACACAATTGCCTTTGGTATCCGGAATGTCACTCACGTTGACCAGGTGAGCATTGGTGCCATTTGTCAGATCTTGCTGAATTTTACTCTTTGAATAATAGAATAGCTTGCCCTGTTGGTTCGGTCCAAGGTCTATGCAGTCAGGTTTTCTGTTTCCAATATTAACTATGCAGCTGCCTCTGGGAGTTAAAAAAAAATAGCATGAGAAGGGGATGGCCTTTCCAATGTTTGCCTTGAGCCTTGAGCACCTAATTTTCAGACGGATAAGAATGAAAGACCCCTGCTGGATGAGACCATCTGTCCCAGGATCCTGTTCTCACAATGGCCAACCAAATGCCTATGGGAACTCCACAAGCAGGACCTGAGTGCAACAGCGCTCTCCCAACATGTGATCTCCAAAAACTGGAATTCAGAGCCATCATACCTAGAAGCCACTGATCCTTTTATTCGTCCATGAGTTTATCTACTCACCTTTTAAAGTTGTCCAAATTGTTATTCATTGAGCTTTTTTGCTCGAGAACTTGGGACTGATTTACATCATAAAGGATAGAAAGGAGAGAGTAGTCTGCATTGGCCACCTCACCCATTTACAAACATGCTCAGGTGCCTAATTCACTTGGTACCTTGATGCTTTGTGAGCTGGGGCTCCTCTCATGTTTATAGAGCGAATTTCCTCACTAGCTTGCCCTAAATTTATATCCTTGGGTAGGTTCCCTCAGCTGCTATTGCAGCCAATTCGTTCAGGACAAATGCTGCTTCTGTGCATGCAGAGTCCATTTAACTATCTTGATTTTTCTTGCTGGGCTGCAAATATAAATGTTTTAGGTTGACATAATTAAATCAAGAGGGAAGGCAAAGTTGACCTGGAAAACAGGGACTGGCAAAAGGAATGCCAGCATAGGATTCAGCTGTCACCACTCAGTGGTTTGCTTCAGTCAACCCTACTACTCAAAACTGGCAGTCACTGTTATGTTGCATTTCAAAGATAGCTGGTATACGTTGAGGAAAGATTGCCACGACTATGACCTGGGAGACCACGGTTCGAATCCCCACACCGCCATGAAACCTACTGGGTGACCTTGGGCCAGTCACTGCCTCTCAGCCTCATGAAAACCCTATTCATGGGGTCACCATAAGTCGGAATTGACTTGAAGGCAGTACATTTACATTTAACCTGAACACAACTTGCCTTGCCAAATCCACATTCTAATCTCGAAATTGGACCATGTGAAGCCTCAGAAACGCACTTATGATGCTCTTTGTTCTACCCATCTTGTTCCAGGCACTTCAGGAGGCCTATCGAATCTTGAAACCAGGAGGAAGATTTCTCTGTCTGGAATTTAGTCATGTCAATAACCCCTTTATTTCCAGGTTAGGGTTTCTCTCTCATTTTTTCACACTTTAAGCAAATCTTGAAGTACATCAGCCTTCAATAACCTCAAGATGTTTTGGATTACAATTCCCATCAGCCCCAGCCAGCATGAATGTATGGGGCTAACAGGAAGATGGCTGTACTGGTTGGGGCAGATGAGTTGGCGGATGAGGCCTGCCAGGCCCCATCATCTTCTTTGTCACAGTGCTGAGGACAATTGGTGTCTCTGCTCTTCTGTAGCATTGGACTGGGAAGAGAGGCTTAAAGCTTTCCTCTTAAGTCTAGTGCTGTAATGTGTGTGGTGTGTGTCTGCATGTGTGTGTGTGTGTGGTGGCATATGGCCCTTGGACAGTTAGTCAACCTTGAATGTGGCCCTTGGACTAGAAAAGGTTGGCTAGCCTGACATTAGGATTGCTCCCTAGTATTATTTATTTACTGAATATACATCCTGCCCTTCTTCCTGGAGCCCACTTTAGTATCCACGTTGCAAAATGCATGAGCGTGGTCAGTGCTCAGATCTGGAAAACTAATGACCACATCACTTGGAGAGCGGGAGTAGGGTCATCCACTTCCTCTTTTGAAGAGTGTGTGCTTTGAGTTGGTATAAGAGTGGGGAACGGATGGCCCTCCTGATATTGCTGGATTAAAACTCCTATAATTCCTAGCCATTGGCCATGCTTGCTAGGGGTGATGGGAGCTGTAGTCCAACAATATCTGGAGGGCCAAAGGTTCCCTGCACCTGCCTTGGCGCCAGTGTTCATCTTGAGGATCTGGAGAGCTGGCGATTCAATAGACCCTGTGCCAGCTTCAGGGGCTTCCTTTGAAGGTGCCAAGTTCAAGGGAGGGCAGTGACATTGTTCATGTGCCCTGCAAGTGTGGGGAGGTAACTGGGACTTGTTGGCATTGCTCAGGGTACTTAACTGTGCCTCAGGCTTGGTCTGGTGGAAAGGCCTTCTTCAGGTGGGCTGGGATGTGATGCAATATCCTCCATGGCCTGTAGTGTGTGTGTATGTAGAGATGGGACCAAAGCACCACTGTGTTTTGGAGTTTCACATCTGCTAATTATTACCAGGCGTTCTGGCATCTTGCCATGTCCCCACCGTGGGTCCAGGCCTCTCCTTACATGTGAGGAGGGTCCAGGCCTCTCCCTCCTCCCCACTACTTTGGAGAAATTGATCTAGAGCAGGTGCAGAGAACCTTGAGGAACCAACGTCAACCTGAGGTCTATATTCCCTTCTGGCAACCTTCCGGGGGCCACATGCCAGTGGTGGATGGTGAATTTTACCTTTGTAGAGTAGGCTGGTTTCTACACACATTTGCACACCCCTCTACCCTCCATCCAGGCAAACAAGGAGCATTATCAGAGTTCAAGGACACAATCTAGCCAGGCAAAAATGCTAAAAGAGGCCCAATAAGGGGTGTGGCTAAGGAAGAGATGTGGCCTGCAGGGCTATATTTGGCCCTCAGGTTCCCCATCCCTGATGCAGTTTTCACCCTACCTCTTCTCCCACATGATTTAGAATGCTTTCTGCAAGCCAAAAGATCTAGTGAAATTTAAGTTGCTCTAATCTATTGAACATCAGCCCTAAAAGGAAAATCTTGAATTTATTTGTCACTTTTCTTCACAAGAGTGAACCCAAAAAGACTTTTACAATCAGTTAAGTTCTTCAGGGAATTATTCAGCATTGGATTTTAATGGAATGTTATCAGAAAAGAAACCCTCTTTAGGTTAGAAATTGACCCTCCAAAATTTGAAGAAATGCTCATTACTGAAGAAAAACCAGCTTATGCCGTCTACTCTAAATAGATCCACAGTATCTATGTTAACCTGCTGTTTTTACTTTTGCAGCCTGTACGATCTGTATAGCTTCCAGGTTATCCCTGTACTGGGTGAGGTTATTGCTGGTGACTGGAAATCCTACCAGTATCTTGTAGAAAGCATAAGGCGCTTTCCTGCTCAGGTAAATAATCCTCTGGATGTCTGGAGTTTCAAACATTAAGGCTGCAATCCTGTGCAGGCTTGCCTAAGAAAGTCAAGTTGTACTTCTGAGGAATCTCTGTTAATGTAGACTGGTTAAGGGAGGAACACTATGAGAAGTTCAGGAATCCCGTTAATGGCAATATTGCTATTGTTGCATTTCAGGAGGAATTCAAGGAGATGATTGAAGATGCTGGCTTTCTGAAGGTGGAGTATCAGAACCTGGGCTCAGGCATTGTGGCTATTCACTCTGGCTTCAAGTTATGACTGACATCTTATGTAGGTCTTTTTTGAAACATTGCAAAGGTGGACAGAACCTTTTGATGGCAAAATTTAAACAGTTGGGCCTTCCAGCACTCAGTGCCATGTCATTGAGACTTATAAAATGAATTAATCTCTCACAGAAATCTGTATTTCAGGTCTCAAAAGTCAGCTGTTGTATTCTGGAAGTCATTTCAATCATGTTGGCCATCTTTGGTGTAGCAGCATGTGGTAAAAGAGAAGGCACAAACTATTTTAAAAAATTAAAGGCCTATTTATTGGTGCTTAAGTGACTTGGACCCAATCTTGTCATCAGCAGGTGGCAGCTGGTGAGATTTCTTGTATTTATTAAAAAATAGCGTATAGATTTTCAAATGTTGTCTTGGTTTCATTGAATTATAAAGAGGCTTAAAAGCAGATTGAACCATGTTAAAATGGTCGTTCTTATGTTATGATGCTTCGGGTGGAGGTGGGGGGCAGGCCTGGTCACATATGCTGAAGTACAAATGAGAAAGCTGCCTGTTCCCTTGCTGGTTCATGCACTCAAAGATTCAGCATCCTTTTCCCTCAGCAGTTGGCCTGCTAAGCACACACACACTCCCGTTTTGTGCCTGCTTGTCACCTGTTATTCAAAGATAGCATACAGGTTCCATTTAGCTATGAAGGGTAACTGGTAGAGCTGGCCTAGCTTGCTTAGGGTGAACTTAAGATCCTCGATAGGTAGCAAACCTACATCTTCAGGCTACTGCTTCTCCTGTGTGAGGTGGGTGGTTGCATCATCTTTCCCACCTTTGTTTCTTTACTTGATGGAGCAAAATCTTTTTAGCTGCAGGTACTGCAAAGCATTAGATGTGTATGCTGCCTGTCCCTCACTGCAAGTTAGGCCTCCTCCTATAGTCCTAATAGAGCTTAGGACCAGGGTACCTGAAAGATCATCTCACCCCTTATATACCAAATTGATCACTGCAGTGGCACCATCTCCTTGGAATTCCCTCCCATCAAGTATTAAGACAGGAGCTGTCTCTGGCTTTCTGGCAACTACTTAAGACCTTCCTCTTCCAACAAGTAGAGATTTTTCCTAGTCTGCATCTGTATTGGAATTGTCAATTGGAAAAACAGGAACTACACGTCCTGCTTAGCTAGATGACACCTTATAACATAGCCATTCTGTCACAGCACTATAAACAATGGTTCCTTACATCTACAAGCACTATTTTGAGTACAACAATGCTGACCTATCAGTGCAAGATGTGGCCTGTTCTGTCCTTAACCTTGAAACAGTTGTACAGTACAGACAACAAGTGTTATAAATGTATTTTGATTACATTAGACTAGAATTTAAGTAATTGGGCATCACTGAGTATTTTCAGAAGTGATCTGAAGAATGGTACATATTTGTTACAAGAACATACATTTAAATTCATTAACTGCATCTCTTCTATATAGCACTAAACATCGAGAACTTGTACACCGGAGAGTTAAGAGCATTCTTAGATACATCTGTGTAGACATTAGATGCACACTAGACTGTAATAGAAAGACCATGAATACATTGGGATTCCTTCTGATTTATGCAAACTTTTCATGCACTCCTGTTCATGCTTGCTTGAAAGACCCACTGACTAGAGTCACTTAAGTTTTATTTCAAGAAAACGTGCTTAGAATCAGATGCAACCTATGATTATAGCAAGCACATGGAGTAATGTTCTATTGGCTCCATTATTAGGGCAACTTTGGCAAAGAAAATCTAGTTCATTTAATAGAAGGGCAGCTAACCTGAGGCTCCCCAATGTTTTTGGACTCCAATTCAAATCAGCCCCAACCAGCATAGCCGATGGTCAGAGATGGGGGCTATAATCCTGCAACATTCAGAGGGCCACATGTTACCCACCCTTAATTTAGTAAAATACTTTGCTACTTTAAGTCTACAACGCAAAATCTGAATAGATGAACTGGGCTAATTATAGAAGTATTAGAATAAGCTCTTAAAGATTGAATGTATGCCCAACAGTTTTATTAGAAAAGGAACTGGGGTTTGTTTTTTTAGAAAGAAAAAGTACATACAAGATTACTTTTTTTTTTTGCTATTTTATGGCCACAACAAAAACACAAAATGGTACAGAGAAGTACCTGTCCATTAAAACAACAAAAGGCTTGAAGATCATAGTATGTTTCCTGGGGAAGGCTGAAGACTTCAGTCTATTTAGAATTAGCGTGCAGTCCTGTTACCAAATGCATGTTTTGGGTGGAACACTCCCATGTTCTAACCGGATTTGAAGAGCAGAATTGCAACTTGACCCAAGTAGAAGTAGATGAAGTGTTTGGTCTCATGGGTCACATAGCTGCCAAAATTTCTTCCCACAATGCAGTGCCAAGTAGGATTGTATTTCTTGTCAAACTCCTGGAAGAGAATCACTTAACAACTTAGCCTCACAGCCTTCACTCAATGTTCTTAGACTAAACACTCTTGAGCAGGAATATATATGCCATTTACAACCAGGGCTGTGGAGTCGGTATGTCAAACCTTCGACTCCGACTCCTATTTTTCTATTGTCCAACTCCAACTCCTTCATAAATGGCAAATGTATATTGATTTTTCTACTGTCTGGCTCCGACTCCTTCATAAATGGCAATGTATATTAATGTATTAATATTAACATTAATATTAAAATATTTATTTTATTTTTAAGTCAGAGTCAGTACATTTCTACCAACTCCACCTCAAATTGCTTCCGACTCCGACTCCACAGCCCTGCTTACAACATCATAACGCAGTGACCAGTTTTGTTCTTGCCATGCATAAAAAACAAAGGTTGCAGTCCCCAAGTCACCTTGAAATCATAATAAAATGCTACTAACATTAATCGGACTATTTTGGTGCATGTTGCTTGGAAAGTACAGTAAGGATGTTCCATACAACCCACACAGATTCTTAAAAAGGGGTGGAGAAAAATAAACACTAACAATTCGTAGTATAATACTCTCTTCTCCACCCCCTCTATTTAAGCTTGTATAGATTCTTATTTTAGTTTACTTAGAATATGGAATAATTAAGAATCTACTTCACTTTGTATCCAAGATCTGTAAAGCATTTAATCCATGAATGCTAAAATAAGTCATCATGGGAATTATTTAAGTAATAGCTTGCAACAAAGATATAATACAGAGACACGAATAAAAAACAGCGATGACGGTATTAGCCACAGCCAACAGACAGCATAAGGTGTGCAAACGTTATCCTCTAGGACCTAGGTGCTTAAAAAGCAGCAGCTATATGTTAGCCACAGTATTTTGTCATCAATATATATTATGAAAAGAAGCATTAGGAATAAATTTGTCAATTTATTATGGAGATATTTATCACTGATGCCATAAAATACTGATTCTTCTTGAGAGGGCTTTGCAGCAGTTAATATTCAACTGGTTTATATCAATACATACCAAATTTCACATGGAGTGCTGACTGAGGCTACTTTAACACAGAAGCAAAAGCTACCAAGTTTCTCCACTTCGTGCTCAGTGGAGAAGGGGGTAACAACCAATCCTGATGCTTCCTGTGGCCTGTCTTCATAATAGTAAACTGTGGTATGATACTATTTGCAAACGCAGTGTCTTGCTGCAACCTGTAAGAGCTATGGCTAAGAAAAGTTTCAAGGTTCTGTACTTTTCCCATCGTCAAGGAACAAATGCACACGCTTTCATAGTATCTTCCTTCTGCTGATATAGCTGGTCCACAGTTGCCGCAGGCCTGACATGGTTCTTGCTAGCTCTGCCAAAGTCAGAGGACTACAGATGCTCGACAACCCTCTAGGAACACAGACATGCAGTCAGACCACCCACATAGACTAGGCTGTGAACAAGATTCAGGAAAATCTCCAACTCTTCCCTGGCAGGCCAGAACACTCCTACATAAACAGAATCAGCTTTGCCAGTTAAGAAATTTGTGGACACGCATATTTAGCTAGGAACAGGGTTTCAACTGTCCTCCCACTCAGTCTGGATTCTCCTCTTGCAGCAGTGTCTTTGCTCTAAGAATTTAAAACTAACAGCATGCAACAATAATTAAGATTTACCTTCTTTATGTGGGCAGCAATATCCTTCTCAATGTTGTATTTTTCCAAGGCCTGTGTAGCACACTCCACAGAGTCCTGCTGCATTTCCTCAGACATATCCGCATTCTTGATCACAGCCTTTCGATCACTCATGGTTACCTAATGAAGCCCAACAGGCAAGAATTTTAAATGGTAACCGATGCTAGTAGGCCCATAGATTATGCCAGCTTAAGGGTCTTTATTAGGAGGGAGGCAAATGTGGACGGAGCAATAAATATCAATTTTATCTTTGTGCAGTAAGCTAGTTTCTACAGACACTCACATACTCTATCCTCCATTCAGACAAGCAAGAGGAATGATTAGAGTTCAAAGGCACATCCCAGCCAGGCAAAAACACAAGAAGGGTGTGAAGCAGTGCCAGTAAGAGGTGTGGTCTGGAAAGAGTTCCAAGGGCCAAATACAGAGGTATGGAGAGCTGCATTTGGCCCCTGGGCCTGAGGTTCTCCACACCCCCTAACTAAATACATGCCAGAATTTGTTTTAGAGGTACATACAGCTGTAAAATAAATCCATCCAGCACCATTTGTTACCATCTCTGATAACCTAAAAATATGCATTGTTTACTTTCCTCCACTGCTTTAAAAGATCCAGTGTCAGGTACACAGAAATTCTTTCTGCAAGAAGTGGCCAATATGCTCAACACTTAATTTGCATGCCAGGTGTGCTTCAGTAAAACAGATGCCATTTTAGGGGTTGAGCAGAACCACCTACACACTCCTAAAATTAGTCTGAACAAGTGCAGCAGCACTGCATACACCTTTGTACTGTGCTTGTTACATTACAGTAGAAGAGTAGCACCTAACTGGTCATAGATGCCTGAGTTGCCACACCCACCCACAGGAATGCAATTTAATACATTACTATTCCCACAGAACTTGCTATCTTCACCCTCAGGCAGGAATCACCCATTTTCTTACATTCTAGAACTATCTGCCCACACAATACCCTTGCACAAGCTCTCCTCAATTAGACTCCCCAACCTCCTCACAAACATGATTCTTAACTCCTTCCTTCTCCTATTCCCTATTCCTTTTCTGTACTGATTGGAAGTCATACCACACCTAGCACATTATTTTAAGAGATTTAAGTTATTTACATGTAGATACTATTTAACCACCCCGCCACAGAAGCTCTCCCACAGCTGCCCTCTCATTTGCCCATGGTACCCACAAGGCTTCAGAGATTCCTTGCCACACCCATACAATTATTCTATGCCTTTTAAGTAAGCCTTTCCCCTTCCATACACACACTGTGTAGAGAGAGTGGGCTGGGGTGGGATGAAAGTTGCACAATACTGAGTACATTAGGTAAAACAGTAAAAAAAATGCCACCCACCCGAAGTCCTCTCTCCCTGAAAAACACGCCCCCTCCACAACACATTCAAAAGGCCTCCATTTGTTTTCTTGTTTCCTTTCTCTCCCATTCCTGGTTATTAATTATGGATTACAAACCAAAGAGAGATTTGGCTGGGGTTTTTCTTTGATCTTGAAGCCCACCTGGCATAAAACTATTTAAGCATGCTTTCAAGCATTTCTCACCCTCCCCTTCTTTGGGGTTCAAAAACTAGGTTCCATATCAAAGGTTAAAAAGAAAAGTCAAGCTTTTTTTAAACGCAAAAGAAAAGCTTATAAGTAGTGTCTTCCTCCCCTTCAGGTGACCCACCCCTCCACAGTTCATGGCTTCCTCTTTAAGCTCTTCAGTTCAGAATGTAATAAAGTCAACAGATGCAACAAAAACAGCCAACCATGTTGGTCCAGATGGGAAAAGGGGGGAGGAGGAGAAAGACGAGACCTCTTCAAAACCCCACAGTTGGCCAAAAATGTTGCAAAATAAGCTTCAAAGCAGTCCCAGGTTCTCCATAACATTTTATTTATTTAAAAACATTTCTGTTTTAAATTGTTTTAAATGGTTTTTAAATTTGTATATTTGTTTTAATGTTTTTAGTTACTGTAAACCGCCCAGAGAACTTAGGCTATGGGGCGGTATATAAGTACAATAAATAAATAAACCATGTTTACAGTGCAATCCAATGCATGTTCACTCAGAAGGAAGGTCCACTGGGTTTAATGGGACTTACTCCCAGTTAAGTGTGTATTGGATAGCACCATTCGTTCCTTATTAATTTAAAAATCAGGTTTTTTAAATAAGTCCAAAAAATCCAACCTACAGGAGTGAAAAACAAACCAAGCAACAGAAAGAATATATAGCCAATAATCTCAACTGAGGTGTGCAAATATATTTATGACTAGTTTTAGGGGTTTTTTAAATATATTTTGTCAGAGCACAACACAAATGTGATAAACAAATAACTAACAACTATAACCAGTAACTCCAATTGGGCTGCGAAAATTTGTTAATAACTAGTTTTAGGAGTTTATTTTATTTTTTTTAAAAAGCGATTTGAATTTTGCATCCTATTTTAAAAAAACAGCCTGGAAAACTAAGATTGTGCATGATGACCAGAAGCCTAAGAAATAAATTAAAACAATGAATAGCCAACAATCCCAAATTGAGCCGCCCAGGTTCATTAACCACTCGTGTTAGGTTTTTTAAAAACGCCCTTTATAAATTTATACTCCTCGGCAAATTTGTACGCGCAGAAAGCTAATCTAATAAACAAGCATACATACATATAACCCCAAAATCCCAACTGAACCTGCCCAGATTAGTTTTAGGAGATTTAATTTTTTTTAACAAGCCGTTTGAGTTTTGTATTCTCTTTCTCTCTATATATATGTATATATTTAAAGATATTTTGTTTTAGTATGATTTTAAAGATTTTTGTTTTAATGTAGTTTATAAAGTCTTTAAATATATTTCAAG
Source organism: Rhineura floridana (assembly GCF_030035675.1). Classification (NCBI taxonomy): domain Eukaryota; kingdom Metazoa; phylum Chordata; class Lepidosauria; order Squamata; family Rhineuridae; genus Rhineura; species Rhineura floridana. The sequence continues at coordinate 27,303,966 of NC_084498.1, read as the reverse complement.
AGTGTTTCTAGCGTTCTTGTTTGCCGCCCTGGGCTCCTTCTAGGGAGGAAGGGCGGGATATAAATTAAATATACATATAGATACATATATATACGCACATACACTTTTTTATATATATAACATACATCAAAAATCTACCTCAGAGAACCAAACTTACACGAGCATAATCACAAAGATAATAAACAGCCCCTCCCAATAACAGTAATATAAATAATAATACTAATAGGAATCACGACGACGCCTCCCCCCTCAGCCGCCGCCGCCATTCATCACTCGGGGGCGACCTCCGCCGCCCGCCCCTCACCGTGTGCTTCTGGGCGGCGACTCCTGCTACTTCTGCTCCTTCTTCTTCCGAGGACGGCGGGCAGGGACGTTGGTGGAGCGGACGACCAAGGTGTCACCGCGGCGGTCCTCCGGAGGCCTCCCTCCTACCGCTGCTGCTTCTCCGCCGCCTTTTCCTCCTCCTCCTCCTCCTCGGTCGCCGCGTAACGAACTGAGGAGACACCCAACACGCACGCGCACGCCACAGCCGCCCCGGCGCTGCTGCTTCTTCGCCCGCGCGACAAGCCTCGAGTGCCGCCTGGCCGCCCCGGACACGCCCAATCCGCCCGCCGGCACCCGCCATTGGCTACGACAACAATACGCCTTGGAGGCTATTGGGCGGCTCGCTTCCGCCTCCCGTAGAGTTTTATTGTTGCATCTTGTTGCAGGCCGGCATGCCCCGCGCCGGCGTCCGTTGCCCTGGCGACGGGGCCTAGTCAGCCGGCCGGGCCACGAGGCTGGGTAGGGAGGCGGGAAAGTGGGCGGTGGCAGCGGGGCTTCTGCAGGCCCAGACAGGCGCATGTCCCGAGGGGCGTAGGGCGGGCTCTCGCAGCGATGGACAAACAGTACCAACCAAGCTGGGGGAGAAACATTCTGGCTGGCAAGCTGAGTACCTCTAACCATGTGCAGAGATAATTTCCGTCAGTTTAATTAAAAAAAAAAAAACCCCACTCCCAAGGCAAAGTCTTCTTGAGCCATATGCAGAATGCCATTCCTTCCTGTACGGGAGTGCTCCCTCACTTGTTGATTATTAGTGGTGTTTTGTTACTTGTGCTGATTTTCATGTGGATACTGCGTTTCTTGTTTAAATGTTGCATACCGCCTTGAGAGAGATGTGGTAGGCGGTGTAGAAATGCTTTAAGTAGTAAATGAATAACCAGTTCGGAGACTGCCCAAGTGTATCACCCGCTCCCTTGAGCGTTTTTGCCTGGCTGGAATAGGTCCTTGCCCCTGCTCATGCCTCTTGCTTGCCTGAATGGAGAATATGGAGGGGTGCCATCAATGGTATGCGGCCCCTGGAAGTTTGCTCAGGAGGAAATGTGGCCCTCGGGCTGAAAAAAGGCTCCCTGCTCCTGCTGTAAAATAATGCCAGGCATCGCTATGATCTTATTTTTCAGGTCCAGAACATCATGCGTCGGTGCACCGTGCATCACTGGACAGCCACACCCTCATCATGTGACGCTTTAGCGTGTGGTATTATAACTGCAAATATATGCATGAGAAGAAGTTTGATAGATTGGCAATTGGTTCAAGAACAGAAAGCAGAAGGTTGGACAGTCCTCAGTGTTTGGGGATGAAGCAATGGAGACCCCAAAAATGTGTATTGGGAAGGGTAAGTGCTCTAAGGACATAAGAAGAGCCTATTGGATCAGGCCAAAGGGGGCCCATTGAGTCCAGCATCCTGTTTTCACAGTGGCTAACCAGGTGCCCCAAAGGGAAGCCGGCAAGCAGGACCTGAGCTTAACAGCACTCTCTGCCTTCCTGTGGTTTCCAGCAACTGGCATCCAGAAGCATCCTGTCCCCAACAGTAGAGCTAGTGGTCTGGAATTGGGTGAGCAGTGCCTTAGGGACACAGGAAACTGCCTTATTTGTTTTAAAGGCGTTTTCATTGTTTTTTCCCTTCTTGTTTGTCACCCTGGGCTCCTTTTGGGAGGAAGGGCAGAATATAAATTTAATAAACAAATACTGGGTCAGACCATAGGTCCATCTAGCTCAGTGTTGTCTACACTGACTGGCAGCAGCTCTCTGGGGTTTCAAACGGGGGCATTCCCAGCCCTGACTGGGACTGAACTGGCAAGAGCAAGGAAGGTGCTCTTATAACAGAGCTAGCTATGACTGTTCCCCGCCTACAGCACAAAGGGCCAACAAGTTGGCAAATGTGATTCAGTGAAAGTAATTCTAAAATGATGCATTTGAGTCTTTTCACCAAATGGTGCTCAAGGTGACCTGCAACAACAATGCAAACACAATAAAATATAATAAAGGACAATAAAACAACTGAATAAAAATAAAAATGTAAGGCAGGTAAAACATCAGTCAAAGCAACCTGTCAAATCCAGTTTGAACAAAAGTCAGCTTAAGGGGGCCATCTGCCTCACTGGGTAAATCCAACCTATCAAGCCTTCGTCCAGATTTGCTGGATAAACAGGTTTGCATAAATATAAAAAGCATGCCCAATGGGGCCCCAGCACTGTTGCTGGAGATTTCAGCTTTGCTCATTGACATTCTAGTCCATTCTGAGATTTCAAAATGACACTTAAGGGCAGCTCATTAGCAGACAGCTGTCTTGGAAATGTGCAACACGCCAGCCTGAAAGCTTGTGCGTGTGCATTACAGGACATGCGCAACCCAGCTCTCCTCCTGCATTTTCGCTTTGCCTCTGCTTTGGTGAGCCAAAAAGAAGGCACCTCTCTACCTGGCCCTTGGGACACTCCTGCTAAGCCAAGACTATTCCCCAGGCCGCATTCCTCAGGTTGAAAAAAGTTCCTCACCCATCTTAGAAAGAACAGAAACTCCTGCCTTTACTTCATCAGTGTGTGTTTGTGTATGTGGGACTGCCCAATGACAGCTACCATACAGCCCTGGATTTTTCCATGGGTTTTCTATGCGCGGCAAACTGTTTTGTTGTATATTTGCAGTTATTCTTTCCCCCCACTTTTTTAATGGTTTTATCCTTTATTTTATTTTGTTCATCAACTGTTTTTGCTTAGTCATTGTAAGCTGCCCAGAGAACTTTATATTATGGGGCAGCATGCAAACATCATAAATTACGGATGAGCAGTGCTCTGCACATTTGTCACACGAAATCAGGGAGGAAAAAATGGCATCCAGCGTAACCAGAAAGTTCTGCCTTCCAGGCAGGGAACTCTCCATGGTGATACGTCAAAGGACTTGGCTGTCTAGCTTTCAAGTAAAACCAGCAAAGAGTCTTGTGTGACATCTTATACATGAACAAATTTATCATGGCACAATAAGCTTTCATGGATTGCAGTCTGCTTCATCAGATGCACAAAGTGTTCCTTGAATTACAGGTATTTATTTGAAATGAATATACTGCTTGATTGTAAAAGTGGTTTACAAAGACAGGTAGACACAATTTAAATGCTTCCCCCTCTGCTGACATTAGAATCCCTGGCCCCGAAAACATGTGCATATATACCTGTAACTTGGGAGTGTGGACAAAGGGTCTTGTGGCACCTTAAAGATTAACACATTTATTATGGGATAAACCAGGAGTGGGGAACTTTTTTCAGCATGAGGGTTGCATTCTGTTCTGGGAAACCTACCTGGGGCCACATGATAGTGGTGGAAGGGCCAGAGACAGACATGGGCATAGCCACAGATGCAAATTTCACCTGTGTGCAATAGGATGGTTTCTACACATGCTTCCACCCCTCTCTATTCTCCATCCAGGCAAGCAAAACCCGTGATCAGAGGTCAAGGACAGATTCAGGAAAATGTGAATCAGGGCCAGCGAAGGGTGTGGCTTGCAGAGAAGGGGTGTGGCCTGGGGAGAGTCCTGAGGGCCAGACAGAGAGGCCTGGAGGGCCGCACACAGTTATCCCAGGCATAAGCTTTCATGGACTCAAGCCTACGTCATCAGTCACATTTTTTTTAAAAAAAACTATTTAGCAACCGTCATAAAAGGTACGATCTCAGTCGGAGAGCAATATAAAGGAGGAAACCGTAAGGATGAATTCAGCAAATCACTCCACGCAGCTGACAGGAGGGGGCGCAGCACGCGAGAAGGAAACTCGCCCGCCTTGCAAGCTGCAAAGCCGAGAACACCCGAGCATGCGCAAAGGCGCAGCCTATGACGCCTGCGCATTGAGTACCGACGTGTGTGGAGGAGAGAGAGGGAGGGGGGAAAAGAAGGCGCTCTTCCCTTCACCCGCTCGCGAGGTTTTGCCCATGAGGCGCTCCCCCCTCTCCTCTTTTGTTTTATTCCGTTGCGCGCGCGGCTTCTCCTTCCTCCTCCTCCCCTTTAAGCTGCACCTCCCCCCCTGTCTTTTTTGTCCTCCGTCACGCCGCTTCTGTGGTAAGGCCTGAGGGGGCGGCGGCGAAGGCCGGCCGACTTGACTGACGGACTCGTGTAGGCCCCGGGGCGGTTGCGGGTGCTGTGGTCGCTGAGGGACAGGACTCGGAGGAGGATGTCCGGGGGCTGGGGCCGGGATATGATGGACTATGGCGGCGGCGGGGCCGGCATGTCCGGAGGGGGCGGCCGGGGCGGCGGCGGGAGCGGCGCGGGCGACGGCCGCATCTACGTGGGGAACTTGCCGGCCGACGTGCGCGAGAAGGACCTGGAGGAGCTTTTCTACAAGTACGGCCGCATCCGGGACATCGAGCTGAAGAGCAAGCGGGGCCTCGTGCCCTTCGCCTTCGTGCGCTTCGAGGACCCCCGGTGAGGGGGGCTGGGGACTCGGGAGGGGGCCCCTCAAGAGAGCCCCCACCACATTCAATTGGGGGGGCGTGAGGAGGGGGCCGCCTCAGCGGACGGGAGGAGGCCAGCCCCCCCCTCAGTAATTTGGGGGGGAGGGGTCTCCATCGCCTCTCTGGGCGACGTGAGGTGCAAGTCCCGACCTTCCTCCCCCCTCATGTCCTTTGCTTTCCCGCCTTTTTTCAAAATAAAATTATTAAACCGCCAGAGGTGCAAAAAGGCGGTAACAATAGGCATTGAATAAGGACGTAAGGGCCAGCGGGCTCTTCTTAAGTGCTTGTTAAACTTTAAGGTATCTTTGTATATACTGCCTTTCTGCAGCTTAGGCACCCAAGAAGGTTTACAGTTTTTTTTTTTAAATGCTAAGCGTTGCTCCCAACATTAGTCCTACTCAGATCGTTATGTGTGTATATAAAAAAAAAGCTAAGGGTTGTATGCAACATTAGCCATACTTGGAGTAGACCCATTGGGGTTAATGGGCCAAAGTTAGTTGTGTTCATTAATTTCAGGGGTCTGCTCTGACTATGATGCAACATTGGATACAATCCAATAGAGATGACTAATAGGGGCCCATTAATTTCAGGAGGTCTACTCTGGATTAGGATCTTAAATTGAATGCAATCTTAGAATAAATGACAATGAAATGTATTTATTTGTATTTAATCTCTAGCCTTTCTTCCCTCATGGAACCCAAGGCGGTGCCCGTTGGTGCTTGGAGGCTTTCCAGACGGCACTGTGCAGACCCAAACAGACCATGGGTTGTATCCAGTTTCGAGTATACTCCAGCCTTCACCACCATAGTGCCCTCTGGATGATGGTGTTGGGCTACACCTCGCATCAATCCCTGCTAGTACAGCCATGCTCTCATCAGTCCTCCAGCATCATACAGTGGTGGCGGCTGGGGCTGATGGGAGTTGTAGTCTAGCAACATCTGGAGGGCACCAGGTTGTGAAAAGGTTCTAGCCCTAGGTAAATCATGTCTACTAATTTCTGTGTGGCTGACTTGCATACAACCACCCATTTAGCTTCTGCAAGGCAATGGCTTTGTGCGCCTTCAGAGGGATGGAGAACCTGTGACCCTCCCAAATGAGGTTGGACTCCCAACTCCTGTCGCCATCTCTGATCATTGCCCATCCTTGGCTACTGGGGCTGGTGGGAGTTGGAGTCCAGCAACATCCGTGGAGGGTCACAGGTTTTCTATTCGTGGCGTAGGAAGCTGCCGTATACTAAGTCAGACCAGTATTGCCTACCCTGGGGGTGGGGTGGGGAGCTTCAGGTTCAGGGACCAAGTGTGGCCTTCCAGGCATCTTTATCTGGTCCTCAAAACTCTCCCCAGGATATTCCTTCCCCTCGTCAACCACACCCCTCACCAGCCCTGTTTTGCACAACGGTGTTTTGCATGGCTGGTAAGTGCCTTGAACGCTGATAATGCTTCTTGCTTGCCTGAAACAGGGAGAGGTGTGCATAGAAACTACAGTAATCTACTGTATAAAGGTAACCCATTCATGTTTCTAGCCCACTATTAGCACGTGGTCCCTGGAAAGGAATGTGATCCACGGTCTGAAAAGGTTCTCCCATCTCTCATCTATTCTGACAGGCAGCAGCGTGTGTTATTCTGTGTATAGTTACTTTAACCTCTCTGAAAGGGATAATGTTTGTACATAACAGCACAGAGATGCCTCATTATTTTGAGGGTGCAAATATTCTGTTTATCATCTACCTTTACCAAAAAATATTGTCCCTTGGAGAAATGATATCCTGTCTGTATAAAAATAAGCACTACAACAAGGCTGCAGCAGAACAGTCCACATTTTTCCAGCATCCTTCCTTTTTGAGGTTAAAGGACTTCCACACAATTTCCCCCTTGGTTAAGTGTAGTGAATTGGTCTCATGAAACTGCTTTTCCTCTCTTGTATCCCTTTTCACGATTTTTTCCTCTTCACTCTGTTTTTTTTTTATAAGGCATGATGAGCCATTTTAACATGATGGAGCCCTTTCATAAAGATGGTGCCTTTCAACTTTAGAAATGGTTATTCAGGGTAAAAAACAGACTGTGAAATGGCCCATCTGCTGTTAATATCTTGCAGTCGGAGATCTAGGTGATCTAAAGACCACCTTATTTTAAGTGGGTTGCCAGTTTTTTTTCTTTTTAAGTAAGACTTTACAACATCCTGGAATGGAGTCCTCATATTTATGAATTAAGGTTTAATTAATTTCTTTGTTGATTTTCAAAAATAAAATTCTTCCTAAGGTGGTTCACATAAAATAAAACAATAAAATACTATAGCATTTAAAAAACATCTCAATAAAACAGTCCCATACATCCAATGAAAAGGGATGTTTGTTCCTCTCACTTATGCAGAACTGTTGATCCTCGGAGTTTTTGCAGTGGTTAGCATATTTAACTGGCAGCATACCTTGAATTCTTAATCTGAGAGAGGAGTGATTGGATCGCATCAGAAGTTAGCCCAATTACTCAAAAGTCACTCTTCATCCCTGACATGGCCACCTCAAGACCTCTTAACTGGTATAGTTAAAGGGGGTCTTGGGCTGACCACGTCAGAGACAAAGATGCACTTCAACTGCAGCAAAAAAGATGTCATGAAGAAGCAGACTGTAGCTTATGCGCTCTAAAACTAGTATTGGAGGGGGCTGCTTGACACATCCTTTAAATATAACGGTTAAAGTACCGTAGTGTTTGGAACACTGCTAATTAATCTATAGAAAACCGCATACTGAAGGAATTATTGTTAATCTTAAGTATAGCGAACAGCTTCATTTTGTTATTATCTCTTTAAAGTAGCCTTTGAGTAGCTGGCATTGAATTTTTGAAACAGCTGGCACAACAGTGCCTTGGGCACTAAAGTTTGATTGCTACCTTCTTCATTTTACTCTTGAGAGAGTAGCAAGTCAACATAGTAATTGGTGTTCGGAAAATAAATACGAACTCCCTGGTGCTATGATGTGCTGGCTGTTTTTGCACAAGTGTTAGGCATGAACTTCCTAAAAAAAATTTTCTCAGCATTTTCAACCCTGATGATGAATAATGTCTACGGTCAGTATGTTTCGTACTGTGCCTTTTGTTGAAAGCTAGAAACATCTCTATCATTCACAGACTTCAAGTTTGAGTGATATTTCTAGAGCTGCGACTGCCAATGGTTAGTCCAAAGGACCACCAAATAAAGTGTGTTCAGGTGGAATTTGGCAAGTGCTAACATCTTCCAGCTTAGAAACTGGGAGCCTCTCAACACTTTCTGACCTATATCTCGATGTTTCTATATTTCAAGTTTCAAACTACAAGAGTCCTAGTGCTCGTTTTCCAGAGAGGTTGCTGAACTAATCTGTTGTAGCAAAAACAACGAAGAGTCTTCTGGCATCTTAAAGACTAGCACATATTATCAATAAAATGTGGTGTTAGTCTTTGAGGTGCAGCAAGAGTTCATTTGTTGTAGTACCTTTCATGTTCCTCTCAGTTGCTGACTGGATAGTGCTAAACACAGGCGTATATTGTTTGTTTACAGAGATGCAGAAGATGCAGTTTATGGGAGGAATGGCTATGATTATGGCCAATGTCGTCTACGTGTTGAGTTTCCCAAACCTTCCAGAGGACGGGGTGGAGGTTTTGGTGGGGGGCCTCGTGGGAGAAATGGCCCTCCTTCACGACGCTCTGAATTCCGGGTCCTTGTTTCAGGTACGTTGCCTTCTGTACTTCATACTGACTGGGAGCCATCCTGATGCCATGCCTCACTTATATGATATTGGGGAGCAGGAGCATCTTGCTTCCGTAATATAGGGTTTCTTCTTTAATATAAATCCTGTTCCTGTGAAAGAGTTTTTTCAGAGCTGCGAGTGGACAACACAGCTTTCTGGTTCAATTCACGGAGGAAGTCTCTTTATTTGCTTTTGGAGGTCATCTTGGTGAATGAATGGTGAGCAAAAAAAATAAATCTCCACCTGTAGGCAGGCATGAACTCAATGGACTTGGCAGTGGGCAACTAGGTAGGTGAAGGGAAGGAAGAAGAGCCTGTTAGTGTGCAGGGCCAGGAGAACTGAGTCTCGTTAAAGCAAATGATACTCTCAGACAAAAATGAGTCTGTGAAAGATATGGCTGGGGCTGCAGGAACTGCACGTTATTTCTGCTTATGAGAGAAAATTAGCCTGAATTAGATCCCTCAATTAATAACTTTGTGGATCCCTCAGTGCAACCTTGGCACACCTGGATTAGGTGCCTTGCCTAGTAAATTGGGAGAGACAGGTGGAAAAGGCCTCTTACTGGAGAGAAATGGAAATATTTTGGAGGTTTTTGCCATGGCGATCAAATCTCTGGAGAAAACTCAGCACTCCCTGATCAGTTTTATGGAATGGCCCACTTAAAACAAACATAAAAACATGTTTATTCCTATGCGCTACTTAAATAAAATACAGTGATCTAACTCTGTCCTTCTCTGCATGCTACTGTGACGTCCTGGCTAAAAATATGATTGCTCACTGTGAGGAAACCACTGAATTGCAATCTTCTCAGCTTTGCAAAAGGACCTGAAAACAAAAGTGTTGAACCCCAGGTGTACATCTCCCACACAGAAGCCTGGGAGGGCAGGGAGGATATCTGGAGGAATCTCTTGACTTTGGGCATGAATGGGAGAACGTGCATTTGCTAGAGAGTATGGTGAAGCATTCTTGAAACTGCCAGGAGCAGCAGTATGCTAGTATCTCCAGAATGGGATGTGGAACAGGGGAGACACTTACCTTTTCTTAGTAAACATGCTGATAGTTAAACACAGGTGTTCTTGCTTCGCTGCCCAAGGATGAGCTATTGGAATCTGAGGATCCAAACTCACACTGTTAGAAGGGGACTATCATTCTTGGATGGGAATCCGATCCTGAGTAACATGGAGTACAATCTGCCCAGTCAGTTAGGGGTGATGTTAAGTATACATTGGACCAACAGGAGGATTCCTCTCAATGCCCAGCACTCTGAATCCTACCTAGGGGACTGCGTTGCTGACAATGGAGGGCTCATCCACTCTGGAATGGAACTTAATTGCTGCCCTTTGGATCCTTTATAAGCAGGAAGTCTGTGGAAGTCTGTGAATGGCGCCTCTGAACCACTGGAGGGACCAGTTCAGGGTGTGCAGCCTTTCCTGGCACATCCTAAGACCGCTAGTGTCATCCCTTTACATAGTCTCTTATGTTTTGTGTTCTCACTGCTCAGGGCTTCCTCCATCAGGCAGCTGGCAGGACCTGAAGGATCACATGCGTGAAGCTGGTGATGTATGTTATGCAGATGTACAGAAAGATGGAATGGGGGTGGTTGAGTTTCTCCGCAAAGAAGACATGGAATACGCACTGCGTAAACTGGATGACACCAAATTCCGATCTCATGAGGTGGGTTCCTGCCTGTGGGTGAAGAGCATGTGCGTTGTGCCAGTCACGGAGGAACATGCATTAACCTGCCCTGTTGTGCTCTCAAGAGGCTTCAGGGGCACAGTCTAGCAATACTCTCGGAATTGGTGGCTAATGGTAATCCTTATAGCAAGTTAGGAATCCAGCTTAAAAGAGTGGTTGAGGCTTTGTGAAACCCGCCCCATGATGGTGTGGTGTGAGCCCCGACACCCAAGACCAGGTTTTGTGGGTTCTTTCCTAAGTTACATGGAAAATGAGCATTTGGATTTACTTGCCTCTTCTTTCGGGTAAGTCGAGTTGACTTGCTTTGCCATTCTCCCTTTGACAGGCCAAAGGCTGAACAGAGATTGCTGCTGGCTGTTTGAATAAGCTTAGCTCACCTTGTCTTGGCAGCCAGAGGTCATATCTGCAAACTGCAGTGCTTCTGTCCCCAGAGGAGCTGATGAGTAACTGTAATGGTTACAATAGCAGTCTTTCCCACCTATGCATGGAATCTCTTCCTATGGTGGTCTCATGATATCTCTGCCATAAACCAGTTTTTCCCCCCAGTTTTGGGGCATTGCTACCTCACTTGCAACCACCTTCTTCCAGTGGCTGGCCTGATCTGCTTCAACCACCCCCTCTGTCACAGCTGGAGGCTGCTTGCTGTGGGATTCCCTTCAGAACCTGAGCTCCTGAGACACAATTAAGTTAAGATGAGCTGGTGAGACACTTCACCAAGGCATCTCCTAACTATGCTGAAGGACTGCAGTAGGCTTACATCTCTCTCCCTGTGGCAGTTAACAGTTGGAAAACTACTGACATCTTCACCCTTCTCTTAGTTAGATGGTGACAGAACGTGGCTGTGTTTGCCTTACTAATACCTGCACAATACTAGCTATTGCGTAACATGTCCTTCCTCTGTAGACCTCAAGGTCCAGGCCAGAGCTGGCCTAAGGCAGCAGTAGGTGGATTCATACTGCCTGTATGTGAAAAACTTGTCTCCAGCCTTGAGCCACTTGTGCATTGGTTCCTGATCTTCATTTTTGGCATTCATTCATTCATAACATTGACCGCAGGATGTTATGCCAACGTTTGGGTTTTCTCTGTTTTAAATTCCAGGGTGAAACATCCTATATCAGAGTTTGTCCTGAAAGAAGCATCAGCTATGGCTACTCGCGCTCCCGTTCTGGTTCAAGGAGCCGCGATTCTCCATACCAAAGCAGGGGATCGCCACGCTACTCTTCTCCCTTCAGGCCATACTGATTGCACCCAACAGGGACTTCTAAAAATGTGAACTGAGCTCTTTATTTCTGCTCAGAGTTTACATTCCAAAATGGATGGATATAGTCTTTCGTAGGAAGCCTTGTTTTTTTGTTTTTTGTTTTCCTTTCTTATTCAAATAAAATCTTTTTTTATGACTTAACAGTTTTTACTAGGAAAGTGTTGGTAATGAAGTACTATAAACATTGCCACTTTAAAAACTTCTTTTGTTTGGAAAATGTAAATTGTTTTTGTTTCTCCTAAATGAGGGGAAATGAGCTTGAGAAACTAGTATGCATTTAATGGTTTGCAGGATGGTGCTGTAAAGCAGTGGAGCAACCTGTATGGCTCACCCTGTTGTGGTGTTTTGAAATATACTTAAATGTTTCTGTAACTCATAAGTGGGTGGCTGTCTCTTTGTGCAGTGAGAGGGGTGGGAAGCTGTTAAATACAATTAAGCCTGGATTTTAAATTCCTTTCTGTTACTGGGTTAAAGAAGCATTCTGCAGTTATGCCTACTGGTCAAGCTGGGTATTGTAGTGAAAACATCAAAGGAATGCTTATACTCTTCTATTAAGAGCCGCTGTTTACAAGCTGCTCAGATATGTTGTGTGCTTCCAGATGGAAGTTTATTTTGGAATTGGAGCTGCTCATGCACGTGTTTTTTGCAGCATCTACATGTTGGCATCAAAATGCCGGCCCATACTTTTTTAAAGTGGATTTCCCCTTAATGCAGAATATCTGTTAAGTAAAAATAACCTATTATTCTGATTGCTGGGTAGAAGCTTATAAGTGCTTGGGGGGGCAGTTTATCACATGTATGACGATGTTTCTGTGAGGTGTTCCCTTTTGCCACACCCCAGCTTCCATTTGCTCCTCACTTGAACACAACCTAGCCATTGTGTTTCCAACAGAACACCTGATACAAGCCTGTCTACTTCCACCGATTACCACACGCTCAAACTGTCTCCACACAGTACCTGTGAGGAATTACCCAGGAGAGTATAATTGCAGTAAATATGTCAGACTTTAAAAAAAATAAATACAGAACTCTTGCAGATCTCTTTATCACACAAAACTTGCACAAGACTGACATTTACCTTGCATGTATAAGATCTCAGTATTAATTTTTTTTAAATTGAAATTGCCTTCACCAAAAATCCACAAGCCTCCATTTTGCCCATTGTTAAACATAACTAAGGCTGGTAACATTTGCTGTTCTGCATTTCCTGAGATTATTTCTGTGCGTAAATACAGAAATATTTGTGCACATGCCCAGTTTGGGGAAAGGTTGTGGAGGGTAGGGGAGCAGTTGTTCAGAAAAACATAGCCCATGTGCATTCTGTCAAGCTCTGCCCACTGATGTGGATGGTGGCATAGCAGAGAATATGAGTGGGGGGGAAATGAGAATGTGTTCCAGCTCATGTTCCAAATATGCATAGAAAAATGGGGTCTATGAGCCATTAGCAATACAAGGGCCCAGTCTAGAGGCCTCTAATGTCATGCCCAATACTCAACGGTGATGATAGGCAGGAGAGCAGAGTGGCCAAAGGGCTGTTGGAGCAGGAGGAATAGTGCTGGAGCATGACTAGTTGGATAGACACTCTCTCTGGCTAATGACAAGCACCCAGAGGCCTGTTGTGCTTCTTGCCATGTATTAAGTGTGTCTACAAACATTTGCTAAACAGTTAAGTAGATGAAGACATACATTTCCATTCAATAAAGTGTGTTTATTAGATACAGTTCAGTAGGATACTCAATCTCACTTCCTTTTCTGAAGCATGAATTCAGTGCCAATTTAAAAATGGCCAGTACATACTTCGCTGATTGGTAAGCAAGGATAATGTGCCACAGTGGCTTTTTATTTCCCTCCTAAGCCAAATATTGATATTCTAGCAACCACATTGTATGTATCCAACTATGAGCCCATGAATTAGCTAAGCAGCAACATTCTGTTACAAGGATATTTTGGAACAACATACCTATTACAAATGTCTGTACCTGGAAAATAGACCCATCTTCTAAAGGAGGAGCCCCATGTTTTACTAATTTCCTATTGTCTGTGTCTCACAACTTTTAGTGTTTTTTATTGAAATACTGGCTACTTCATGTTTATCCATCTGTGAAGCCGTGCTGTCAATTCAATTTGTTCCCTGAATTTCTGGTACCATTAAACATAACACCAATATTTCTCCCATGTCTTGAGAGATGTGGACTACCCCAGTGTACCTCTTGATTTAGGTAGGGAAAAAGTGCTATCAGTCTGTATCTCCCCTCTTACAAGTCTATATCAAACATGCTGGCCACCAGTGAGACAACCTTTTGTTACCCCTTGAGAGCCTACTCCCCAAATATTTCAGGCTGGTAATTGCAGCACACAACACTGAATAATGCCAGGCACCTGGTCTTGCAGTGGTACCTCTCCTTTTAATTTACATTTGGGGAGATTCAAAATGATGGAGTTTGAACATTTGCCAAGCTCTTCCATCTGTTTTTTTAAAGTCATATTTTCTCCAAAGTCATAAAAACATTAGAACAGCATCCTGGATCAGGCCAATGTCCACCAGATCCCATGGGGAAATACGCAGGCTTTCTATAATTTCCCATTTTTCTGGACCCATTGCCTCTTCACAATTTAAGAGGGTTGATTAAGGTTGTTAAAATCTTTTGGCCACAATAAAAATGGGTTTTGGTACATCCAAGCCCAAATGAAATAAATAGGTTTAAGTACACTTAAGTTAACCTTATCAAGAGTTGTAAACACAGATGACAAGTTCAAGAATAATTTGCAAGAGTCAATGATAGACTAAGCAGTATAGAAATGGCAGTCATTTCAGGGTGAAAACAAGTTGTGTACCAGGTATGGTAAAGGTTTACCCAGATGCAGCTTCATGGATTAAACTCTAGCTAAAGTCTGTGGTGACATCTGATGCAGATCTTCTGCCTAGGACTCTTTCTGCAGAAAAGTTTCTCTGTCTTCCAGCTTCGGTAAAGGGATGTTACCTAGCACAAGCAATAAAAGTGGATGAAATTAAGCTTTAAAACCCAGTCCTCATGATGGCTAATAATAAAGTTATTGCAAGAGTTTCAAAATAAGCTTTCCTGTGACTAGAAATCATAGTCCCAGTACCCTGCACAGCGGTTTGTCCAATCCCATGCAGAACAGTAAAAAATTATATTAATTTTCATAATTAAGTTGCTTGAAGGATTTTTTTTTCTTAGCATAGGATATAGACAGACCCGCCCTTATTGTCTCCTGTATAAAGACATTAGATGAATTGTGCAGATTGTAGTTCTTGAACTAAATGGAGTTAGGAGGTAATAGTGAAAACGTATGTGCGTGTCTCACGTGCTCGTACACTAGGAAGAGGTCTAAACATGTCAAACTACAGCAAGGTCTTAATTGTGTGCATGATGCAAAATAGTACCTGGTGGAGCTACAAAATATTCTTCAACAGCGTGCTTGGCATTCTTCAGTAGCTCCTCTGCACAGTTGCCTTCTGTGATGTTATCTTCCCTGAGGTAGAGACACCTGAGGAGAATAATCTATCAGTCAACGTTATAGAGGTAGTATGAGAAATACAGAACTGAAAAAGCTCACCATGGTGCTTTGTACTGTATGGATCAGGCTTCACCACTTGAGCCCACAAGGACTCAAGTGTGTAGCTATTACAGCCTTTCAGTGTTACTTCCAATAGTGGTATCATATATACTTAATGCCCTTATTTCTCCCTTCAAAGACAGCCATTGTGACTTCGGGCAACAAGCCAGTTCTGTGCTATATACTACATATGCTCTGTCAGATGTTTATTTACTGTCTGGTTGTGCTGGCTCATACCAAGTTAGGATTTTGAGTGTTCACAGACTCCTGTGGAACAACATCCTGTATCAATTTCAAGATGTGCCCTGCTGGACCAATAGGAAAATTTAACTGCTAATATGCAAGTGATGCCGATACTTATTACCTGTCTTCTAGGACTGAATCCATTGGCTCTACCCCGTCTGTATTAACTGTGTGGAGTTTCTCAGTAAATTCAATTGCTTTCTCCAAACGCTCCACATCTTCCCAATTGCGGAAATCAACAAGTGCCAGGCGCTCCAGGTGATCCAGCAATTCCAAAGTTACTTTTTTCTTGAGAAAGAGGGAAAATAATATATTTAGATCTTGCAAGGAGAGGTGGATCCCTCTGGAAGCGCAGACAGCTACATTCCTGCCACATAGAAGTTGGTGGTTTTCTCACACACACACACACACCCTCTCCTTAGAGGCAAGGAACTGGAATTGTCACAGTTAAATGACACATCGTACCTACGTGGTGGGAGGTGTAGCACATGCAGAGTCCTGAGGACCAGAAAGATGTCTGATGTAGTACAACACAGGAAACTGCCTAATAGCTGCTGGGGACCTGGGAACTTCGGCATGCAAAGCAGATGCTCTGCCACTGGGCATGGATGCAGGGCAACTACTCCGATCGTCACCACAATCGAACCAGGTCAGACGTTCAAAAGCCAATTATGGTCCCTTCGTGGACAAAGAAGCGCTCTGCCTGCGCTCGGGGGCACTGTTCCCTCCCCCGTTTTTCTGGGGCTGAGCCCTCCTCAAGGCATCCACGGGCCTCCTACTCACCCGGGGAGGTCCTAGTTCCCCACTCGGCTTGGAAGGGATCTCTTCGGGAAATCCACCCCTAGAGCAAAAACCCGCGCGGAAGAAGCAAGTGACTCGACGAGCCCACATGCCTGCGGCGCTCCGGAAGCGCGTCGTCACCGAGCTACCGCCTGGCCGCAAAAGCGGAAGTGGCGTCATTGCCCAGGTCCGAGCTTCCTTCCGGACTCGCGGGGGGGGGGGCGTCCTCCTGTTTGTCCGTCCGGGCTATCGCCATGAACAGCGTGGGCGAGGCCTGCACGGAGATGAAGCGGGAGTACGACCAGTGCTTCAACCGCTGGTTCGCCGAGAAGTTCCTGAAGGGGGAGGGCGGCGACGGCAGTGGAGGCGACCCCTGCGCCCAGCTCTTCAAGCGCTACCAACTCTGCGTCCAGGCAAGGAGGGGGGTTTCTGAGCGTGTGCAGAAGACAGCGCAGGGCAGAGCGGCTCGAGCTTGCGAGGTGGGCCGCGAAGGCCCCGCTTCGAGCCTCGGGCGGGCTGCGCTCGCTGGTGATTGCCCGGGGGTGTGAGGTCTCGCAGTAGGGGTAGGCAGACCCTTGCTTTGCGTGGGCTGGGGGGGGGGGAAGGTGGGGAGCTGCTCTTGCATCCGGGAGGCAGTGCGGTGTAGTGGCTAGAGCAGCCGTCGCCAGCCGGGCGGCCCTCAGATGGTTTAGCCCACAACCCCCATCAGGATTGGTGGTAGTTGTGGTCCAAAACATCCGGAGGTCACCTGGTTGAAGAAGACTGGTCTGTGTACGCTTTATCGACTCCGCATTTTGTAATATATACTTCTGGGTTTTTTTAATGAGCCAAGTAAGTAAAATGCCTTGGAGTGGGACTGAAGGGAGTTGTAGTCCCAAATGTCCGGAGGGCACTAGGTTGGCATAGGCTGGGTTAGAGTGTCAGACTAAGACTGGGGAGAGCCAGGTTCAAAAACTCCCACTCAGCCACCAGACCTCTCCCTCACCCAAAATGATTTTTCAGAGTAGTTGTGAGGGGGAAATGAAGAGACCCGTACATCCCGTTGTGCTTCTTGGAGGAAGGGCCGGGTAAAAGTGAAACATTCCCACAAGGCCTCAAATTCAATCTCTGGAACTTCTAGTGATCAACTGGGGTTGCAACGGCCGGAAAAGAGCCCCCTTCCTCTTCTTGAGATCTTAAGAGAGCAACTCTAGTTGGAGGAGGCAGAATCCATTGATATATATTTAAAGCACATTTCCCTCCCCACCCAACCCCATAGAATCCTGGGAACTGCAGTTTACCCCTCACATAGCTACAATTCCCACTGCCCTTAACAAGCTACATTCCCCAGGATTCATTTGTTGGTGTGTGTGGAAAGATGCTTTAAAGGTACGGTTCGTTTTCAGTCATACCTCTGGAAATCTGTCCACACAACCTGGGTAACAAGATAGTTTGATAGGGGAGGCAGCCTGTGGCCCTCTGAATGAAAGTAGTTTATCTGTAGAGAACAACTTTGTTTTCTCTCAAAGGGCAAATTGTGTTTTGCTTTTACACAAATAGTGTAATAGGTAACCATCTCAATAAGAAGTGTGTATGGCTGTGTGCAGGGGGTGATAGTCATGGTTTTGCAGTAAAGCTAGGAAGGTAATGAAGATGGGTTCTCCTACCCTTAATGTGTTCATTTTAATACTTTTTCTGTATTTGTTGCTGTTTAGGTAGTGGTATTACCATCCTTTTTTTTTTTTTTTTGCTTATAAAATTCTGTGGATGAATCTCTGACCTCAAGAGGCTTACAATCCATCACAGAAAACAGGATGGTAAGGGAGAGACACAAGGTGTGATTAGTGCGTTTGCAAATACTAAGACTTGCAGTATAACTCTGTGCATGTTGCTTCTGAGTAAGCAGGCCCAGAGTTAACTTCTATTCTGCAATCATGATTGTATATGATAATGAGTTAAAGCTAAATGCATCATGAAAAAGTGGATCTTGAGGGATCTGAAGACAGGTGGCCTCAAGTATTGTTTTTGTACACTTATATTTACATATAGCTCAAGGTGGTGTATCTACACAATCTAGGAAGGAGCTCCAGACATCGGGAGGGTGGGAACATTTGTGCCTTTCCCACATTTTGCAGTTCTCTTTGTATGGATAAGAAGCCACTATACCGAGCTTAACCTGGATCTTCTGGATCTGATGTAATTTCACTAATTTCTATGAGCATCCTTGGAATGATTAAAACATGCCTACTTTTTCCCCTCCTCTCAGAAAGCTATCAAGGAGAAAGACATACCCATTGAAGGGCTGGAATTCATGGGCCGCAGCAAAGGAAAATCTGAAAACTCTTCCTGACCATGATGGCAACAGAAAAATTATTTTGAACATTAAAAAAAGCCAAATTCTAAATCTTGTTGCTGTTGAACAAGGACTCTGCCATCTGTGCAGATGGTGCAATTCAAGGACTGTTCTCCACAGCAGCATCTGCCTCATGGAGCCAGGAGCCAGTTTCATATCTACTGACAACTGGGTGTGGCTTTTTTTTTATCATCTGTGTATGTGTGTGGTGGGACTCTGTTTTATAGATGAATGTATTTCTAACAAAGGAAGTAGGGAGAACTGTACTCCTGGTTTATGATCAGCTGATTCTTTTTGTTTAGCTAATCTTAACTGTAAATGTTAAAATGAAGGTCAGGGGGTCAAATTGGTATGTTAATCAATGTGTCTGGTTGGGTTTTTGTTTCCTTAAATCTTTTCTGTTGATCAGCTCCACTTACACAGAAAATTCCTCTCTTTAGGGTGTAGTTATCGAAGGTTAAAGGATGTGGCTTTCAACCAAAATTGTGTTGGAGAAATATTGTACCTTTCTCTGAGGATGACAGGCTCATTCTATGTATGTTTGTTAAGGTATGTAAGAAGTCCAGTTTTTCCCTCCCATTCACAGGCCAGATGTAGAAGTTTCAGGGGTACGTTTCCTATTTTCCAAAGGGGAGAAAGGGCACACTTCAGACTGACCTTCCACTGGTTAGATCTGACCAGGAAGCATAAGAATAGACACCCCATATTTTTTATTTTCTTTTAAAGGAGGTTGAGTATTAGGTATAACATGTTAAAAAAAGGGCAGGTTTCAGGGTCACTCAATGAAAGCCAGATTATTAAAATGAGTCAGTTTAGTTTTTAACTTGTTACCTATATATAACACTGCTGAAAAAAATCTAGAACTGAAGCCAAGTAAGTAGCTGGAATAAGCAAGTCTCTATACTCATAATATCTTGCTAGACTAGCTAAAGTGTGCATATTCATCATTCTGAGGCAGCTGGGTTGAAACTCCTCAGAACTAGGAAACTGCCAGCTCCATGTGGGAAGTTCTGGGTTTGCAATATGAGAAACTGGCCTGCCATCCATCTATTGTAACCAGTCACGACCTTGATAAATCCTTTTGCTGCAGAAACTAGAGCTTTAATTGATTTTTTAGTCCATGAGCTTTAGATTGTGAGCCACAGCAGATGGGGGCTTCCCCTGAACCCCATCAGTTAAGTCTGCATTTCCTATAAACTTGGAAAGTTTTTAGAAAAATGCAGTTTGTTCAAATTAAAATGTTACATTTGGCAGCAGGGTCACCTGCACAACCTAATGGAGAAATCTACAAGCAATTTCTTGCAACTCTGCTGCAAGTGTGGAAGTGTTCTTGCAATAGAAAGTGCCTTCTAACATGATTAAACAGCTGTATCTGTTCTGCTATGTGCAATAATGGGAATTAAATACAGAGAATAAAATTATAGAACTGGAGTGGCCAAATTGTGTAGCATTACTTTGGAGCGCTAAAATTGTGTAGCATTACTTTGGAGCTATTTAAGGAAGATCACTCTACCAGTGCTCTTATGGCTCTTTCCTTGAACTAGGGAAAGATGCACTTGCTCTATAAGTAGCAGCTGTGGATGTCAGAGTTCAAATCATGCATTTGACTTGGTGACCTCAGATAAGCTTCCATCTCAGTCAAACCAACAGTGATAGAGCTACTGGCCTTTTACAGGAGTTTGAAAAAGTTCCAAGTTCAATAGCCTAAAGGAAGTAGGATTATACAGCAAGTAAATACTTTATTGAATTTATATCCTGCCTTTCCTCCCAGAAGGAGCCCAGGGCAGCCAGGTAATAAGCTAGTGATTTGGATTGCAAAAAAAAGAATGACTCACCTCCATGGGAATTTATGATCTGAACGAAGGCACAAGAAATACACTGGTTATTTAAGAATTGGAATGCAAAAGCTTCGAGCAACATGACTTTGATAAGCCACTTACTGCAAGATACAAATTATTTTGTTTTATCAAAATCACTGTTTGAATAGCTCAGGGCTGGCTGGGACCTACTGGTGAAGGGCAGGTAATTATTCAGCCATGAGAGTGGCTGTATATTGTAGCCAGCATGGATTTTTCACACTCCACCATGTTAAATTGAAAATATCCCCCATCCCATTCTGCTGCTTCCCATAAGCATATTTCAAAACAAAATCTTACAAAACTTACAGTCCTGAACTCAGAAACACTTACTTAACAACCATCTAAGTTTTCATGGTGATGCACAAAACACTTAGGGAATCTAGAGTTCAAAGTATAAAACGAGAAAAAAATCCAGACCCCTATTGGACTTTTTACCTGTGGTGGTCTCATAATTTGTTGAAATTAATTAAAAACTAGCCATTTTCACAGAGTACCTGTAATCCTATTACTGAACTTGCCCCATACTCTGAGCTTCATCTTCTGCAGTTTAGAAGTTAAAAGACGGATTTTTAATTAATTTAAGAAATTTAACATTGGAGTCTATGATAGCGCAGGCATGCTCAGTATTGGTTCTTACTATTAGAGTTCTAAACCAACTATTAGTGTTCTAAATGCCAGACTAACAGTTGTTTGGCTTGGCTAATCGGGACCACAACCACGCCAGACACTTATTCCACTTTAAAAAGTTATGGCTTCCCCCAAAGACTCCTGGGAAGTGTAGTTTGTGAGTTGTTAGGAGACTCCTATTCCCTGGACAGAAGACAAGTGGCCAGAGTGGTTTAACAGTCAGCTCCTCTTCTGCTGACTGTACCTGTGAGGGGAATAGGGTGTCTCCTAAGCTCTCAGCACCCTTCACAAACTACACTTCCCAGGAGTCTTTGGGGGAAGACACGATAAAGTGCAATAAATATCTGGTGTGGATGTGGCCAGGGACACCTTTGGTTTAAATTTGGGAGACTACACATGTCTGCTGTAGAATAAAAAGGTGGGGGGAAACCTGAAAAATAGGCTACAGGTACATTATTAAACCACAAGGGTTTTTTGGCCAATTAATGAATAAATATAAAAATAGTCAAACATCTAGATGGCACTAGGTTGGGGAAGGCTGTTCTCTCTTATAATTCCCTTGCACACTAGAGAAAAGCTCTGAACAAAATGTGCTCAAAGATGAAATATAAGGCAACCATGTACTGGTTCATGTTCCTCCCTCCCAAAAGAACCCTTTAACCACTGTTTTCTTCTACAAACTATTGTCTAAGTTGTTTTAAGCCATAAGGGTAGCTTCCCTAGACACACTACATAGCAGATAGTTAAGAGAGTTCACAGAAAAACTTGGTTGGAAGTGTTTTATTTATGTGACCTCTGGAAAAAACATTCTACAAGAGATCAGAACTTCATAATCTGACAATACAAGGAATGCAAAGCATTGTGAGTCCCAACCTGGGTCTTGGTCCAGCTTCCTTCAGTGGTCCACGGTGCCAGTGTGATCCACCTGTTTAATGGTCATCTTCATAGCCAGTTGGGAGTGCATTAACATGTGGGTTGTGGAAAAGAGAATGGTTCCCATCACCCCAAGGGAAGGGCTGTGCAGAAGAGATGGAAATTTTTAACCAGCTGCAAATCAGGAATTAAGTTCTTTGTAATGGCTTATAAACAGAAAAAGTGTGGTACACAGTTTAAAAACATTCTTCCACAAGTCACTCTTGAAAAGCACTATATAATTAAGCAAACAGCAGGCTAAATCAGCACAAGTCATTGCTACACCATGGGATACAGAAGGTTACAGTTTCAGAGTTACTTATTGGCAAGTTTGCTTTTCAATAACTTCTCAAAGTAGGTTACAATTCAAGAAAAATACAGAAACAAAACCACAACACTACAACAGATTAAAAGCTGACACTAAACATTATAAAAGGCTTGCAAAAAAGAATAGTCCTTTTCCAACCAATTGTCAAGACCGCTTCTTGGATTCTGTGTGAACACAGTAACCTGTTCCAAAGTTTCGGAGCCAGCACTAGAAGATTCCACTCAGTGGTGTTCACTAGCTTGATAGAACCACCAACTATCTAGACACAGGTAGCTAACTACTGAATTCAGCTCCAATCATCCCTGACCACTGGCCATGCTGGCTGGAGTTGATGGGGGTTGAGAATCACAACAACATCTGAAGGGCTCTAGATTCCCCTTCTCTGATATAGGAGAACAGGGCACATTCTTTTACCCTTCTTCCCACACGAATCACAGACAAATAAAACAGCCATTACTGAACGTCTGCCTAAAGCTGGATCAAAGTCGCTCAAAATAATCAATTTCATCCTGAAACATCCTTAGCCACTGTCCATTCAATTATTTTAATCGGGAATGGAAGATTGGGCACTGGCCTATTAATTCCCCAGATGTGGAAAACCCCTCAACATCTTCAGTAAAGCACCTGTGGCTCTCCAGATGTTGGACTACCATTATTTCTGAGTATTGGCCATGCTGGCTGGGGCTGTTGGGGAGTCCACCAACATCTGGACAGCCACAGGTTCCTTGCCCCTAAATGAGAAACTTTGCCACAGAGAACTACTGTTACCTCTCTGAATTCTGAACCAAGGACTACAAGCTTGCTTTACATAGGCAGCCACAATAAGACTGCCATAACTTTCTGTTCCGTTTAGCAACAGATTATTAGAGCTGTTACAACAGCGCTCTCTGTATCGCTTTTTTAGCATTCTACCACTATAATAAAACATAAGAATTCCATATCTTATACAACAGATACAATTTGTACTGGGACTATGCCATTTGCTATGAAGAATCTGTTTGGCCAGGGATAAGAGCAGCTCAGATTTCAGAGATCAGATGAACAAGAGGCCAACCTTTTGGTAGTGAAGCTCTTGTTTTCACCATTTTACTGCCAAGTAATGTACCTTGGATTCCAGAAGCCTTCTGATCCAGGAGGGGGAAAAACCCTCTGGAAGGGGACCTCTGCTGCAAGGGGAGGTCTACCACAGACTCCATCATGAAACCCAAGTATCTAGCCCAGAAAGATGGTGGTGTTTTTTTTAATTCATCCTTGCTGGATCTGAAAGCTTTTCACGATATGTAAAGACAGAGGACGATGACAGAGGCTGTTAATACCAAGGGAAGAGTGGGTGAATGAAGCATAGGTCACATCGATTATACTCCCTATATGGCAAACAAGGTGGGAGCCTTGTTTTACAATTTACATACATGAAGAAGCCACACATGAATGACAGGGATTTTTGATTCTTGTATTACAGATAATTGGATCTTTTTAGTTTATTTTAAAAGCTCATCTGAGAATTGATGGACAAAGGGTTGTCTGTGGAGTCAAACTACACTCTGGACAGGAATCTGCTTTTTTAAAAGGACCTCAAATGAAGTGGCTGTGCTGGCTGGGGCTGATGGGAGTTTGTCCAGAACATCTGGAGAATACCAGGTTAGAGGAGGCTGTGTTAAACTTAAACACACCCCTGTAATTAAGAACAAGATTTGCTTAGGAGCAGCTTTGAATCCAATACCTTGGTCCGGATACGAAGATGTTCATAAGGAATGAACGGTGGTCTCTCATGTTCATGCTGACTCATCAGGTAGCAGTTCAGCATGCACACAGCAACTCCAGGCAGAGCGACCACAAAGGTCAGGATCTTCCACGTACGAGCTGATTGAAAGAATTCACACACAATTTGTACCTCCAGGTGGTTGCCAATGCCAATTTCTGACACAAAAAATCCCTGAACATCACCAGCCTCATTACAGAATAATTCATCATCTTAACTGCCCAACAACTTCAGCAGTGCGTTTCAGATAAGCTTGCAGGCACTCACGATGGCGGGGTAGAGAAAAGGAGATTATTTGCTCAAGTTGTGCTCTTTTTTAGAAAAAAATAACCGGGAACCTAAGGAGAACCCTGCTGGATTCGGCCAAAAGCGTTGCTTTCGCATGGTGGCCAGTTGCAGGTGATGGAAACCCAGTTCTTTACAACACCTAATAAACTGGGGAGGCCCACCTGACACAGGATCGGTGCCGACAGAGCACATGGGCGGCGCGCTTCCCGATTCCTGGCCCTCAACATAGTTTGTAAGCCATTTTTCGAATGAAGAGTGGGGTGAAAATGGCTTCAAACAAACATCCGATAGGCTGCTCCTCAGCGTGGAGGCCCCATTGACTGGTCACCAGAACCCACAGCCGTCGGCTGCCTCTCCATGGCCGGCCAACCCGCCTGCCAGCCCCCGCCTGGAGGAACGCCCGCCCGCTGTTCTCTGGCAACGGAGGCGACCCCGCCTTCTTCCTCACAAGGTCACCCGGCCGCAGGCTCGCCCGGCTCTACTCACAGGCCCCGCCATGCCCCGGCGTTCCCCCAGCCGCTGCTGCCGCCGACAGGAGCCGCTTCAGGCCGGCCCGGGGAGTCTCAGCCACGAGCTGCCGGGAGACCTTGCCGAGCGCCAGCGCCGCCGCCGCTGCCATGTCTCTTCCGTCTTTTTCTCTTCTGCTGCAAGGCTTCAATTGCACACTCGGCGCCGGAAGCGGAAATAGGGAGACGGGCTCGGGCGCTTTCCAATGGCGTCAGACGTACGTCGAGCGGCGAGAACCGGCGCGTGCCCCGCCTGCTTAGACCTGCATACACGTCTCACTTCCGGGCTCCCTGGAGCCGCAATGGAAATCAATGCGAGGGGCTAGATGTGAGACTGCATTTAATTCAGCAGGACTTGATTCCGTGCAGACTTGGCTCGGATTGAGCTTGCTGCGTGTTGCGTCTGACTCAGATATCATTTAATGTCTTGAGGGTGTGGAAAATGAGTTGGCTTTTTCCCTTTTTAAAATTTTTTTGAACATTTAAAAGTGCAAGCGAGTCAGCCGAACAGGTTTCTGTTTGCGGCGGAGTCCTAGACCCTGGCTGGAGGCAATTTCACAATAGGCGGGCCTCACTTCAGCCTGCGAAGCTGTTTTGAATGTGGGAGTTTTGGACTGAACTACATGGCAGGGTTGTCATAAACGGTTCCACTCTCAGCCAGACACAGCTGCATGGAGAACAGGGCTATCAATGTCTACTAGCCACGAAAGCTACGTTCCACCACCACTGTCGGAGGCAGTACATCTCTGAATACCAACTGCTGGGCATCACAAGTGGAGGGAGTATTGCTCTTGCGTTCAGGTCCTGCTCGTGGGCTTCCCACGAGGCCATCTGGCTGGCTACGGTGAGAACCGGATGCTGGACTAGATTGGCCCTTTGGCCTGATCCAGCTGAAGGGCCCTTTTCTTGGCCCAAAGTGAGTGGAGCAGATGATTATTATTTTTTTATAAAGTAGGGTACATTCCAGCCCCACAAAAGCCGGAGTTTTCTGCACACACTCTCCCCATCTGTCCAACGATCTAAGCCAGCCAGCCAGCGGCAATGCCACAGTTGGAGGGCACATTTCAGCCAGGCAAAAGCGGTCGGAGCAAGGCGGTGAGAGGGTGTGGCTTCAGGAGAGGCCTAAGGGCCGCATTCAGCACCCAGGCTTGAGGTTCCCTGCATCTGGCCTAAAATGACAACTCTACCGACACAAACAACTTGGCATTCCTAGCATTTAGTAACAACTCTGGGGGAGCAACCATCAAATCTTGAAATCTGGATAAATCACGTGTAGTACCTGAAAGTTCCATGAGGTGGCAGGCTTATGCTTTCTACAGGGGTCTTGACTCTGAGGATGGACTGGGACTGCGCATCTCAGATTAATCAGCATTTTGTAAGTAGGAATGTACTTTACAGGGTCATTGTGAGGATAAAGTGGGATAGACTCATGAATGCCGCCCTCATCTCCCTGGAGACACACTAATGTGAGAAATGAATTCCGCCCTGGGCTCCTGCTGGGAGGAAGGGCGAGATATAAATCAAATAATAAATAAATAGATTAGATTTAAAAAACAACAGCCACCAAGTCCACCACAGATTGGGCCTTCTCAGCCCAAAGGGTTGCATATGCATTTTATTTATTAAGATATTTATATCCCTCCTCTTCCGGCCCCTCCTGCATTTCCCTATCAATAAGAAGTTTGATTGGTTGATGGTTGTGCAAGAGCACCACACACACTTTGGGTACAGACACACCCTGTTTTGCCAGTTCCCATGTGTCTCCACCTTTCTTTCCTGAAAACGGGCACACAATGCCAGTTGAACCCAGCCCCTTTTTTACTGTGAAACCTGGTGGGAACAGCTTGAGTGCATTTTTAAAAAAAACATTCAGCTTCAAACAGATTTCACAAATGATTGGCAGATCAACCCGTTCCTCCTCCAGGTGTGGCCAATGGAAACACTTTGCTGTAGGCGACTAGTGTGCTCATAGCCTTTAATTGCTCAACCCACATTTGGCAGTATGTGATTGAATCCTACTTGTGGAACAGCAACAATTCTTCCCTTGCTCTGTGGGAGCTTCCAGATTATTGCTATTCCAGCTGGGTTTAAACAGTCTGGAAACTCCCAGAGAGTCAAGGAGGCTACCATGATCTATCAGGTGGCCAATCTAGACATGACGTTAACTACATCAATGCAATTAATATGATTATTTATTACGTTTGTCACTTTCTACTGTAAAAAGTCTTGAAATTAATTGTAAAACAACATACAAATACAAAACTTTAAAACAAACATAGAAGAGAATAAGAAAACATTATTTACTAAAAGTGCTCATCCTTCCCGAACTATATGTATGTTTTTGTTATGTCAATTGCCCAAACAGGACCCTTAGAGCAGGGGGAACTGTTCCTTTACCTGCCACACTCTCCACAAAAGCTGCCTCTCTGAGAGTGATGTTTGGCATTTCCCTTGAAGCAAACAGCAGCTTCATAGAGGGGTTCTTTTTTTCAGGACCACAGAGGGAGAGTCAAACTTCCCCTCCCCCTGGTCTCAAGGCTGCTCAAGAGTCCATTTAAATACAAAAAACAAGCAAACCATGCACATAACAGGAAAAGGGTCTGGAAGCACAGGTAACAGCGCCATCCAACACAAGCCTGGGGAGGGGGTAAGTTTTTAGCTGGTGCCGAAAAGATGTTACTGAAGGTGGTTGGAGACCATTTTTGGGTAACAAGCAACTAACAAGTTTGAATAATAATCATGAGGATGTGGGATGGGATGGCTGCTTTCTGCAGTGGTGCTCTGGCTCCCAGAGGCATCAGCTTGGCCATTGTGAGGACAGCATATTGAGCTCAGTGGGCCTTTGGCTGGATCCAGCTGCAGGACTTTTCTTACGGCCTGATGTTCCTGGACTTGCTTGCGGATCAGAACACAATTCCCATTTGCAATATGCGCTTCTCTGGGTTTCATGCTGCTATTTCACATATTTCATGTAAGAGAAGCGTACAAAATGCCTATTTTACAGATGAATGCATTGGGAAATGCATCTTTTACATTTTAGAAAGTGTGTATTTTACGTTACAAAGTGCCTACAAAATGTGTAGAATTGAAATGTGGGGGTTTTGTGTGTTCTTAGACAAAAAAAATCCATACAGAATGGGATGGAAAGGACTAGAGATATGAAGGCCTGGAAAAAATGAGGGGGGAGCCCTGTTTCCTGTTTGATTGGTTTTTCAATGTTTTGGATTAAAAAAACCCCATTCCCCCCCAAATAATTTCCATCTCCCCCCCCCCGGCCTTCACATCACTAGCAAGAACCTATGCTGGAATGCCAGCAAGTCTGAAATGGGTGGAAAAGCTAGACTGCTCTGCCCATTGGCAGCGATGTCACATGCTCTTATACCACTTTCAACATGGGGGGGGACAACCACAAGCCATCTCCCTCCTATCCCCAGACATCCACGTGCCAATCCTCTCGGCTGACCCCAGCAACAATGATGGCCCAAAAGAGAAGAGAAGAGAAGGGGGGCTCTCCTGCACCCCTTTCGCCTGTCTCTCTGGCCTCCCCCGCTAAAGATCTCTCCTGCCCTGTAGCCCCCTCCCTCTCTTTTTACAGGGTCCTCATCCATTCTGAAAGGTGGGGGGGAAGGGGGAATGCCATTGTCCCGCCTCCCCCCAAGGATCTGGAAGCCCTATGCACATCCTCATTTGAAGACCCTGGGAACTGGGCCTTTGGGGAGGGGTTTAGCTAGGGGGTCTGGTCTATGGTAGCTCCACCAGCCCAGTGCAGTACAATTCAGCAGCGGGGACGGGGTCCCTTCTCCTTTCCCCTAGTTCTCTGTTCCTTTGAACAAAGAGGAAAAGTGTACCATGCATTGCTTGTTCACCCATAGCATTCAGAGGGTCCCCGGTTCAAGCCCTGGCATCTCCAGGTAAGGTGGATTTACTTGTCACTTTCCAAACTACAAACAGTCTGTGGTGTTCCTTTTTATTTTTTTTAAGTGGATTGGGTGACAGAGCACTTTAATCTACTCTAAATGTGCAAACCTAAAGTTCCCACCTGTGCTTGAATCACTCCTGCAAAATAGTGACGATCTGGATGCGCCCTCGCTCACACGCTACAACCAGCTCTCTGACAAAGGCACTGTTGACGTGCAACCATCCAAATCACGTTCCAGAGTTTCCAGATTCTCTCTCCTCTGATTACCCCTCTGACAGATAAGGAGAACAAGCTGTTCTTTCCCTCCTGGCCTTTTGCAAAAAGGTAACATCATGCGGCCTTGCATGCTCAACAGAAAACAATTCATTCTCTTCTCTCTCTCTCTCGCCATTTCTTGCAGCCCATTGTACTGTGCTTCAAGAAAGCAGGCCGCTTGTGCACATGAAATCTTGAGGGCAGGTGTGTGGGAGACTCTCCTTTGTGGTTTTCGGCGGGATCTCGTGGTTCAAGGGCAAGAGACTTGAATGCTGGCTTCCTGTGTAGGGCCTGCCTACAAGGGTAATGTGCTAAGAGATGTTGCAAAATCTCTGCCAGTGATTGGCTGACTTGCCGTGATGTCACAGAGTGGAGGTGCAGCCAGAAGGTCTCTGGCAGTGACTGGCTAAACTGTGCAGATCCTACAGAGGGGCAGAACATGGAAAAGAGTGGTGGTAGGGGGGGAAAAGAGAGAACTAGATCACAAGAAGCAGTTGGGCCTCAGAAAAAAGGTCTGGATGAGAAATTGGTCCAGAAAGAATGAGGCGGGCAAGAGAAGAGCCGGAGGAGAGAGGGATCAAGGGGGAGAAGGGCCCCATTTCCTGGACAGGCACTTTGGCTGGGAGGAGTGAAAAGGCAGCCAACTGTAAGTCATCTAGCTGGTGAGAGGACCCTTCCGCTCTGGACTGTAGTCAAGACAGGCTGCTGAGGCTCCTTCAAGGGCAGCAAGAGGAGCACCGGAAGCTCTATTGTCTGCTAGCTTTCTGTTTGCTTTGTCCTTCTGTTTTAAAGTCTAGATTATTTCTTTTGTAATACTGAATGTTTGCTAAATTGTTTGGTTTTGTCCGTGTTGAATGCATTGGTTGTTTTGTAAACGGACTTCTTTCCTCGACCTCAGTGTTTTGTATTTTGATAGTTTGAATGTTTGTTGTAACCCTCTGGGCACAGCGCCCTGTGGAAAGGCGGCGGAGAAATAAACTCTAATAAATAAATAAATAATGCCCCATTCCCAGGACAGCCACTTGTGGGGAGGAGCAGCAGAGGTAGCCCCTGCCGTGACCAGCCAGTTTGCTCCCCCTTTGTCGCTCCGTACATCACCAACGCACAAGAGGGTGCTCTTGCGCTGAGTTCCAGCCTTTGCTGTTCTTGAAGGAGAAAAGCCGACTAAAAGAATCCTCTTCGGTCAGTTTTGGGTGGGGAGTTCTTCCTCCCCAGGGCTGGGCTGGGGAACCCTTGGCGCCCCGGCCTCCTCCTGCCCACAGCCATGCTGCTGGTGGCGCCACCCCTTCAGTCTGGCCCAGTTAGCCCGAACAGATGGGGAAGGGCCAGAGTTCAGGGAGGAGAGCCCCTGGTTGGCATGCAGAAGGTCCCCGGGTCAATCCACAACAGCATCTCCAGGGAGGGCTGGGAATGACCCCTGCCTGGAGAGTTGCTGCCACTCAGTGTGGACAAGATGGTGCTAACTGAGCCAATGGGCTGACTGGTATAAGGCACCTCTTTTCCCAGGGTGGGGTGGCAGCTGCACCCCCTTCTCTGCCTGGATCTCCCCAATACAACAGCGCCTGCTCTCTGTTGTGCCAAGACAACCAGCGTCAGGGGAGGCTGCCCTTCTCTGGAGCAGCAAGGGTTCTTTGAGCCCCCAAAATGTCAGGGACAGACAGCGAGAGCGGCAGGAGGTGGGAACATTGGAGAATGGAGATGGAAGACTTGGGACAAGGGGAGAGCGCCTTGGACAGGCTGCTTATATTTGCAACTGGGTGGGGCTGATGGGAGTCGCAGTCCCTAACCTCTGGAGGGCACCAGCTTGGGGAAGGCTGTTTTACTGCATGCGTCTTCATTGCTTGTGTCCGCCACCATTTACTTCATTATTACAATACTACATTTTTATTACTCCAAGGCGGCTGGAACAGCGTGCAAAGTTCAACCCCTTTGTCGCCCATTTTGTCCTCACAGTAACCCTGTGAGGTAGGTAAGGTCTGAGAGATAGCAACTGGCCCGCCCTGAGAGCATCATGGCTGAGCAGTGATTGGAACCCGGGTTTTCCCCAAACCTAGTCTGCAAGTATATCTTTTAAGACAAGGGAGGGGCACCTCAGGCCTGGGAGGGGCCAAGTGCGGCCCTTCAGGCCTCTCTGTGTGGCCCTCAGAAGTCTCACTGTGCCACACCTCCTCTCTCTTGGCTACACCCCTCGCTGGGCCTGCTTTGAACTCTCCTGGAGCTTCATGGAAACAGATAAAACCGCTAGCAACCCAAGCAGAACAGTTTAGACTCAACGAAGGAGTGTCGGGGTGGGGGTGGGGGTGTCTCACAAAACTAAATGCCCAAAATGTCAAAGGCCAGGATAAAGAGGTGCGTCTTCATATGTAGGATTATCTATTAAAATATATGTAAACGTTTTCATATATATACATAGATATTGTTATAACATTCTGTCATTTTATCTTTTAAAAATTGTATTTATGTTTATATTTTGTATAAATATACATATTTATCAATAGACAGATTTGAAAGCAACAAACAGAACTTCACCCAAGCTTGCTCTGGATCCCTATAAGGATTCCATTAATCACCTAAAAATATGTGCACGTACATATATACATATTTATCAAGATGCACTTGTGCGTCTGGCAAATTTCTGCAGTTGCAGGAGCCTCAAGCAACTCTCTCTCTCTCATCTCCCCTCGCCCTTTCACACACCTGGGCACAGCCATGGAAAGCTCTTGTTGTCACAGAAGGGCTTATTTGTACTCCTGGCCCCCTTGTGAATGTGAAAAGGCAGCAAGGCCTCTTCGCCCCCCTTCCCGCTTCCCTGAGGGCTCCTTTCATGTGGAAATTGGAGAGAGAGTGGAGCCCCACCAGGGTCAACCAGCAAAGGGGCTCGACTCAATTACTCTAAGAGAAAGGAGCCGGCAGGAGGCGTTCCCAGGCAAATCCTGACAGCAGAGGCAGCAGCTCCCCTTTCCTCTTTCCTTTTGTGTCAGGATCCCAGCGGGGCATCTCTGGGGTCCTGCCTTCCAGCAGGCGCATGGGTAGGCCAGCGAACCATTCCTCAAACATCTGGGAATTGAAACATGTTTCCCCTTCCTCTTGAACCTAAAAACAAAATTGGGTGCAAAATTTCGCGCCCCAAAATGCAAAAGTGTAAGGCTTCCCCATCCGCAGAGGAACCCACATCGTGCAGGGAGGTAGCAGGAAGACTGTTTCGAGGGAGGGCCGTTCTGCTGTTCTTGTGCATTGGGAGTGATGGAACGCTCTGATTCCCCTCCCAGAGAAGAAACGGAGACAGATTACCTGCTCTTCAGTGGAGACTGACAGGAAGGAGGCTTGGCCTGAGCAGTAAATCACACAGAGAAGCAACAAGCTGCCTCCTCTGTGGTTGGGTAGTTTAGGCTCACAGGAGCAGTCAGGGATGAGCAGACTTCAGGCTTACAAGGATCTATTTTGGTGGGGTTTTTTTTACTAGAATCCCAAAGTCCATCAACTCTGGTGCAAAAGACATACACTTGGAATCAAATAATTACGAGTCCAGGAATTTGTTTTGAGTGCCAAAGCAGTATGGAGTTGACTTTTGGTAAGACACCTCCCCAAGCTTTTTTCATTTCATTTCAGCAATACAATTAAGGCAAGGTGAGTCATTTATGGTGCTGTTATGGTTATACCACTGGGATTTGGATTGCTTTCCAATCTGCCGCAAATCACTCGGAGATCTACCAGTAGATCCAGATCTGTTTTCTGTCCATCCCTGGTTTAGTGTGTTGTCTACTCGCGGCATGCCAGCTGTTCCAATGTGGCACTCACCTTGGAGACTGTCTAGGCCTCTAGGGGCACTTCCAGATGGTTTTTGGATTGTGCTTTCATGATGGCTTGTGCTTGTGATGGTATCGGGACAGTTCTGTGGGGTCCTGCTTCCAATGCTCTTTGCGCCTGCAAACGTTTCAAGGCAGACAGACTGCATCGTTTCCAAACAGTGCATGTCCTGTCACTTGCTGCTGTAACTTTGTAACACTGCAAATGTTCTGGGGTTGTTGGTTTAGTGCAAGAGTGCCCCTCCCCCCCACACACACACCCCACACACACCCGTCTAGAAAAAACTGTTCCAAAATGTTCCGCAGACACTAATGAGGTTGCAAGCCACCATCCAACTGTTGCTTTCTCACCAGTGGCATATATCACTTCTGTGGGATGCACGTTTTTGGCAGCTGAGGTCCGCAACAAGCCACAGCC
Source organism: Rhineura floridana (assembly GCF_030035675.1). Classification (NCBI taxonomy): domain Eukaryota; kingdom Metazoa; phylum Chordata; class Lepidosauria; order Squamata; family Rhineuridae; genus Rhineura; species Rhineura floridana. The sequence continues at coordinate 27,270,929 of NC_084498.1, read as the reverse complement.
GGTGGACTTTTAAGTCCCATTGAACTGAACGGGATGACAAGAAAGTAATTTCAGCTGAGTGAAATATTTGAAGGGCGTCAGAGCCATTCCAAAGATATTTCAGTGCTTGGAGCAAAATATCTCAATGGCATCCCTCCCCCGTGTTAGTTAAAAAAGGGGCACAATCCACCAAGACGTTCTCTCACACAAGCCCCGTTGAAATGAACGGAAGCTGTGCAAGAGACCTGCATTTCAGCGGGGAGACAGCAGACGTCCCTCTGGGTGGTCCAAATCCCGCATCCAGCTCTGAAGGGTGGGCAGGCTCCCTTCTGTCTCAGCCTAACCTACCTCACACGGCTGTTGTGAGGCTAAACTTCTGCAGAGCTCCACTGCAACAGGGCCAGCAAGAAAAGGAACAGATCTATGATCCTGTGAAGGAGGAAAGGGCTGTTTCGCCTCGGGGCTGATTACTTGAAGGAAACACTCCAGTCCCTTGGGAAGGATCCTCAGACTGGCTCCAGCAGAGTCTCTGTGGTTGTAGATAAATGGCTGGTTTGGGTCCGGGGAAAGAGGGCCGCTGTTTTGTTTGGGGAAACTCCCAGGGAGTTGTTGGGGGTGGGGGAAGGGTCTGGGGTCCACAGATGGATGTCTGATTATCACTCGAGGAACTCAGGAGGTCAACAGAGCAAATGGCTGTTTCCTTCTTGCCAAGGCTGTGGCCTGGGGAAACCCAGCCCGGCCTCCACATCTGGCTGCAGGACAGGGCGGCTCCTTTGATTGCAACTCCTTTTCCTTAAGGGCCAATTTGAACGGGGAGTGGGGGCAGGGAATGGCACCTTCTCCCTTTAAAGCGGTGGCAGGGAGCATCCCCCCCCCCCGGTTCCTGCTGCACCATGTATGACTTCAGGTGCAGGGCAGGTAAAGTCTGAAGGGAGCTGACGGCAAGTTCGGCAGCCACAGTTTTATTTTCTTTATCTTGCTATACGAACGCTGTGTGCAGCAGACCATACATTTAGAGTACATTATTTTCCCCAAAAAACCCTGGGAACTGTAGTTTGTTAAGGGTGCTGGGAATTGTAGCTTTGTTGGTGGAAAACTACAGTTCCCAGGATTATTTGGGGGGAATAATGTGCTTTCTACAGGCCACACCCCTCACTGGCCCTGCTTTGCACCACCCTCCTAGAGTGTTTTTTCCTGGCTGGGATGTGCCCTTGAACTCTGTTCATGCCTCTTGGTTGGTGGGAGAGAGAGAGAAGAAACTCACCTCCATTTCTATGCGTTGCTGTGCCCAGTTTTGCCTCAGGTGCTGCCCACTGCTGACATGTGGCCCCTGGGAGGGAATGTGGCCCCTGGGCTGAAAAGGTTTCCCACCTCCTGCTTTAAAAGGTGGAGGATGGGGCTATCGATGACTACTAGCCATCATGGCTATGTCCTTCCTCCACTGTCAGAGGAAATACCATTTGCTTGGAACTGCGAGTGTGGAAGGTGCTGCTGTTGGGCTCGGAGTCATTCCCAAAGCATGTGCTTGGGGGGGGTACCATGAAGGGTCCCGTGAGCCCAACCCAAGAGGAGGATGACGCAGTGTTCTGGTTTACCTTCTTCCAGTGAAGAATTGCATGGAGAACATTGACTCACGCAGAGTAGGGATGGGCTCCTCTCAAGGTGGGTCCTATTTACACTTATGCGCCCCAGAAGTAAACCTTTTTTAGGGGGTGTAAGACTGAGCCCTACCACTAGCCGCCCTTGCCAACCTGATGCCCGCCAGATCAGCCCCAGCCAATACGGCTGATGGGACTTGTAGTCCAACACCCCCGGAGGCTACAAGGCTGGCAAAGGCCACACCATCTCCTGGTCTGTGCTCTGGGGCTGGGCCAAACCAGCGCCTGAGATCCAGGTTGCAAAGCCCATGCTCCTGACTTTGGATCCGCCAAGTGCCGAACAAGCGCCCTTTCACTTGATAGCTAAAATCTGAGCTTCTCACGCGTTTTAACACTGGCAGAGGGGAATCCAGAACTGCGTCCCCTTTCTCTCCCCCCCCCGCAACCACCCTGAATAATTCATCAAGAGCATAATTGTTAGGTCTGTCCGAGAACCCGTTCCTCTCCCCTTTCTCTTGGCTTCCTTCCTTTCTTCAGCCCGACAGCCTTTCAGGGGCAAAGTTTTTAATTACAGCTCAGGGAGGCTGCGTCTCCCAAACAGCAGGGCCCTTGATGCTGCCTGGGCCAGAGGGAAGGAGAGAGGGCTATTTATACCCACCTGAATGAACAAGGTGCAACGTTTCAGCTGGGAAGAATGAGGGGGGGCTGCCTTACCGCATGTGTGTGTGCTTGTGCGTGCGTGTGTGTGCTTGTGAGTGTAGCATGCCACACCAGATTCATTTGGGTCTGTGACCTCAACTGCCAGGAGCCTCTGCAACCACCACAACAATGCAAGGGGCCGTATTCTGGGGCCGAGGGCAGGCTGAGAAAGATCTCATGGTTGGGACAGCGAACCAGGGAACAGCAAAGGGCGGTAGAGCAAAGGATATTGTAGAGCTAGAAAAGGTTCAGCCCAAATAATCAAGGGGTTGGTGCAACCCCTCCCCCTGAGGAAAGGGTGCCGCATTTGGGTTTTGGTTTTTTTTTTAGTTTAGAGAAAAGGTGTGTGTGGGGGGAGAGGGAGATGGCAGTGGTGTATAGAATTATTCATGGTGTCCAAGGCTGTTCCAGGGGAAGGGCAAGGAACATGGCCCGCAGGAGCTCCCCGCATCCCACAACCACTGCGGTTGGTATGGATGAGCATCCTCTTGCCTTCTGAGCTTCTGCACCCTTTCAAGCATATCTTCACAGTCATAAGGGCTAGCAACTTGCTTTTTAAAAGACACCAATAAATGACGGAAACGGGTAAATAAGGCAAGTGAGCTGGATGTGGGAAAATTTCCAGTGCACATTTTTTATTTTATTTTATTTTGCTTTATTGGTGCCGATCCATTCCCACTTATTCTGGATCACCCCTCCCCCCCAACGGGGAGAGTGTGTGTCTCAATGGGCCATGCTTCGCAGCTGAAACATGTTAGTAAACTCGCCGCCTTCCTGCTTGTTTGGTGTGCACAAATGGCAAGGGGAGAGGTGGAGGGAGAGCTTGCCTCTTGCCACGTGCCAGTAGGCAAGGGCAGGTTCCTGCTCCCAAAATAGGAAGCCATCAGAGGAGGTGGCCAGTTAGATAAGCAGTTAGCAGTTGTTGGCTATATATTTCCAGACAGGCACCCGTAAAGCACCCTAAGCCTGTAAGCGGCTACCGATTTAAGTGGCCTTCACCTTGGCAACTCCACCCTGGTGCTCGGGCAACCTTGGGCTGAGGCCGCCCAGTAATCTGCTTCTCACTCTCGCAGGATTGCTGAGCAGCCGTCTCCAGCAGCATGATGATTATCTCGGCTCCGGTGGCGTCAGGGACCCCAGAGGCCTGGAAGCCAGGAAATGGGCTGGGAAGCGATCAGAGCAGGCTGCCTTGGGGAAGGGCCATCGTTCAGCCACAGTGCATCTGCCTTGCATGCAGAAGGCCCATCCTGGCATCTCCAGACAGGGCTGTGAATGCCCTTGTCTGAAACTCTGGAGGGCCACTGCCAGTCAGTGCCAGCAATACTAGGCTAGATGAACCAAGGGTCTGACTCTGTTCCTCTCTGAGGAGGGCCATAGGTCAGTGGTAGAGCTTCTGCCTTGCACTCCAAAGGTCCCCGGTTCAGCCCTGGGCATCTACCACTCTCATCAGCCCCAGCCAGGAACAGAGTCAGCCCCTTGCTCCTTGCAGCTCACTGCTGTCTGCACTGACTGGCAGCGCTCTTCCGCTGAGCTACAGATGTGCTCCCATCATCCTGAGCGGCACGCAGCCGTGCTACCTCAGGCTGATGGGAATTGTTGTTCAAAACATCTGGAGGGCACCAGGTTGGAGAATGCTGGTCTGCACAGTCATAACACGGAGATTCTAGAGGGGGAAGAGGTGCCATAAGTGTCACCTGGCCAATTTCCCCCCTCCGGTTGTGAAAGGTTTTTTGTTTTGTTTTTTCAAATCATTCGCTTGGATCGCGGCCCAAGATTTCAGCAAATCTGGGACTGGCCGAGAAGCTGAATTATTTATTATCAATTAGAACTTTTCAGGGTCTTTGACGCGGCGCACGGAGCTGGCATTGTTTGGGACCTGTATTTAACACTCCCACAGATAAAAGAATGAAATTATTACTTTGAAAGCTTTTATTCCGAACCAGCGAGGAGATGGCTTCTTTGCATATTTGGCGAGAATTTGCAGCGGCACTTCAATTAGTTAATGCTGCGTCTTGTGGCAGGCTGTGGCTGGGGGCCGGGAAGAGGAATACATTTAGAAATGCAGGCATGGCACGCTGCATCCAAAGACCATCCAGCCCTTCCCTTCTGAGCCTCTTCCCCACCCAAACCAGACCTGGTATAGCGAAATGGGCTTCGAGTGTAAACATCAAAAGATCTGAGTGTAAATGTCCCCTCTGCCACCAGGTTGTAAGCAGAAAGGATGGAAAGATCAGCCAGTTTCAGGTCTCAGTTTCTCTTCCATCCAGTCATCAATTCAGTTCTCCACATTTTTGCATCAATTTGCTTTTTTTTTTAAATCCTCCTGACAACCCTCCGGCATTATAGTGTGAATTCCTCCTAATAAACACATTTTTAGGCAGTTTTGACTAACATACACATTTTTGCAAGAAATTTCTCACCCTATAATGCACTTTTGCATGGTTTTCTTTCACTCATATATTCATTTTTTTATGCACATTTCCTCCTAATGTATGCATTTTTGTGAACATTGTGTTGGATGGTGAACTGCGTCACAAAATTCAAGTAAGTGCGACTTTTGAAGGGTGGCTGTGTTGCGGTTCTCATACTGTTTTGGAAAGAGCAAATTTGACAGATTCAGCTTGAAATGCAAACTGAACTGAAATTCTCACCCATCCCTAGTAAGCAGTTGCAGCTGAAACATGGGTCAGAAGGCAGGGAGCCCAACAGTAGGCGGAGCCAGAACCATCGGGAGGCGGAGCCAACCAATTCTAGTTTATCTCCCATCCTCCTCCCTGCTGAGTTCTACAGGGGGCAACCCTGAGACTGATGATGGGGAGGAAGCTGCCAGCCAGGGCCACCCCATCGGCTGGCTGTAAGTAGGAAGGCAGGCAGCCAGGGGAAGGGGACTGGCTGGCTGAGGGCTGATTAAGGTTGATGGGGCAGCGCCCTATTTGCCTTAAGGGACCAGCCTCGATGGCTAGTAAGTAAGCCAGAACAAGTAAGGCACCGGGCGGTCGAAACAGGGCTTCCAGAAGTCAGAGTCTGGCACCTCGCCTCCTGCACCACCAATGCATTAACCCCAGCAGGGCAGCCCCCTTGGGCAGCAGATATTTGGGGAGAGTTATCCTGCGCCTCCAGGCATTCCCCTCTGTTGCCACATGGGCTTTCCTGGCGCCCCGAACCTGGCTGGCTGACTCAGGTTTGGGGCAGAACAATGGGAAGCTACCTTTATCAGACCTTTGGTCCACGTAGCTCAGTAATGTCTACACTGGCTGGCAGCAACTTTCCTGAGTTTCAGGCAGGGGTCTCTCCCAGCCCCTACTCTATCTCATCACCAGCGTTGCTGTGACGTAGTAAGATTCACATGCAAGGATGCAATTCTTCACTGTGGCGGCACCTGCTCTGTGGAACTTCCTGCCAATGGCTGGTAGGCAGGTGCCTTCCCTGTATTGTTTTTGCTGCCTGTTAAAATCTTTGTTTTGTATAGGCGGGCCTACCCAGACACGCAGTTTTAACACTGAGTTGCATCCAGGGCTAGTCATCCGCAGAGTAGACCCCCTGAAATCAGTGGACCTGGGGCTGTTGGGAGTTGTAGTCCACAGCATCTGGAGGGCACCTGGTTGGGGAAGGCTGCTCTGGGGGCAGCAGGGGAAATGGCAGCAACAGCCCCCAAGGAAGCCTGCCAGAGTGCAGGCTGGATCCCCCTCAACCCTGGAACTGGCTCTGAGAGACCCTTTGCCTCCGACAGCATCGCCCTATTGCCACTTTTGCTCAAACAGGTTCTGCAGGCTTATGCAAGGCTACAAAACGCACACCCAACCTGTTTGGCCGAGGCAGACAGGGCCCGCTTTCTGTCTTCCAGACCACCTTCACCAACTCTCTGTGGGCAAGAAAGGGCTCTTGGCCCTCTCCAGCCGTCACGGGAAACGCGATCCCACCAGGGCTTGCAGGGAGGCCAGCCTTGCCATGGGTCAGATTTGTCTGCCTTCCACTCTGTCCGCCTGGGATGGCACCCCGGTTCCAATGGCCGAGGAGGCCACCTCACTTCGCGCCTCCACAGCAGGGACCGCCTTCTTTGGAGAAGACCCCGTCGCTCTCTCCCAAAGCCAGCCTCAGATGCCACAGCCGGTAGGTCTGGTGTCCCCATTGCAACAGGGAGAAGGAGGCGCCCTGTTCTCGCCCAGCAACTGCCGTGGGGCCTGCCATCTTCAGCCTAGAAGTGATTGTCTTTCTGTCTTGGGTTGGCAAACAAGGGGCGGTGGCTGGGGAGGGGGAATGGCTGCTCCTTTATCTGTCCAGGGAAACTGAAATTCTTTGGGGGTGCAGCTCTGGGAGGCCTGATTGAGCACAGATGGGGTGGGGGGGAGGAGGGCAAAATTTCCCCCCTTTCTAGAAGGTGACAAAGAATTAAAAGGGCAGAGCCTGGGGGGGGGGGAGGAGGAGAGAAAACACCCCCCCAGACTCCCCACAAGTAGCCCCCCAAAGGCCTCTGCTGTGTCACCAGCTCCACAAAGCGCCATGATAAATGAAAGGAACTGAGCCCGGGCGGGCGGGCTGGGGGAGAGGGTCTCTTTCTCTTGTGGGTCGCTTTCCCAGCTTTTGTTTGCTCGCCTGTCTCACCCGTCCCCATTGATCAGGCATGCGGAAACATTCCCTGTCCTGGGCGCCCTTTGTCGCCATCCCCGTTGCCAGGCTGCAGCTGGCTTGAATAGCTCTGCTAAGCCAGGCCCCTGCAAAAGCCGGCCATCCGGTGCTCTGGCCGCAGGGGCTGGGCTGGGGGGCAGACAGAGCCTCCCTCCCCCCTTCTCTCAGGCCCCCTGGATCCAGCTGGAAGGTGGTAGAGGAGGAGGAGAGGCCTGTGGGGGACCTCCTGCTTGCCCAGAACTCTTGCTTCCTGTGTTGCCAGGCACTGTCAGGCCTGGTTCACACGTGCAGGCGGCCGGTCGGATTGGTCCAGGTGTGCAGCAGAATGAGCTGGAAGGGAGCCACAGTGGCAGAACCGGCAGGAGGCGTGGAATGACACTTGTGAATGCTGCATGTAAAGTGCACGTGCAGACACACACGTACGCCTTGCAAGCGGAAAACTGGCAGAACCTGGGCAGCTGCCTTAGGCCAAGTCGAACCAGCTGCTCCTCTGCCGTCAACACTGACTGGCAGCATGTTCGCATGGTGAGGGGACCCTCCCTAATTGCACTTCTCGAAACAATATGCAAGCCGAAACAGAGCTATCTTTTCAAATTTGCACTTAGGATCATAGAACTGGAGAGTTGGAAGGGGCCATTGAGGCCATCAAGTCCAACCCCCTGCTCAATGCATTTTCTCCGCATGTTGCGAATGCAGCTCTTCCCTCAAAGAGTGTGTACAAACATGCGTATATTAAGGGAAAGTGTGCATAGAGATGCATATGTTAATGGAAAGGACCTAAAATTAGGGAGAACTGCTGGCAAAAAAACCCAAGTTTTGTTTTTATTTATTTAACAAAATGTATATACTGCTTGACTGTAACAAAACCTCTAAGTGGTTTACAAGAAATGTAAAATCATCACTAAAAACAGTTAAAAACAATTAATTTAAAACATTTCAAAGGCCATAAAAATGAATGGTAACCTAAGAAGAGATTAAAGCATTTCCATGAGGAAGAGATGAAGAGCGACGGGGGTGTGTGCGTGTGTGGGTGTGCAGCTCAAGAAGGCTCCTGTCCGCTCTGCCCTGTGAACTTGAAGGCAGATGGACGTCCAGCTCTGGGGTGATCAGCATAAGAGGCCTTTACAGATCCCGCTGCATCCTGTGCCCAGGACTTGCTCAACCCAATTTCTTTCTTTAGAAGGCTAATTCCTGCCACCAGAACAGTGGGGCATCTTAAAGAGATGCTGCACCTTCTCTCTTCTCTCTCCCCCTCCACATCACCTGTGACTCTCCAAAGACAATAGAGACCACAGAAGGAAACTTTGTCCATTTTGTGAACAGATGGCAAAGCAACAGAAATAATGAAGTCCTTCCATATTTTGTTGTTGTTACTGATCATTTCTTTGCCATATTTCCTTCCTGTCCCTCCTCCCAACGCTGCAAAGGCATGCACGTGTACCTGCCCCTTTCCCTGTGAGCCTCATATTGTACTCAGCAGCCATCCTTTTGCTGACCATATGGTCGTAATAAACTATCTATCTATCTATCATCCTTACAGGGGAGCCAACCCTAGTCAGCCCCAGCAGATTTGCGGAACGGACATCGCTTGGTGCCAAAGCACCTGTCTAGCATGAAGAAGGCCCCAGACTCAGGCCCGGCAGCATCTCCAGGTAGGGCTAGAAAAGATTCCCTTACTGACACCCTGGAGAGAAGCTGCCGGTCAGTGTAGACAATACTGAGCTACATGGACCAAGAGTCTGGCTCGCTGTAAGGCAACTTCCTCTGTTCTTGTGGCCAATGGTGACATTGGGATGGCGTAGTATCTAGAGGCCCCCTGGTTCTCCCCGTCCTTCCCTAAATCATGATGCAAAGGTTGAGTAAGAAATCATCTTTCTGATGCCCCTTAGAGCCCTCTAGGACTGCATTCCCCAACCTGGTGCCCCCCAGATGTCGCTGGACTCCGTCTCCCATCACCCCTGACCATTGGCCTATGCTGGCTGGGGCGGATGGGCGCTGGAGGGCACCAGGTTGAGGAAGTCTGCCCTAGAATAAGAAATTCCTTTATTTGGAGGGGTGGGGCCAGAGGAAGCCTGTTTGTAAATAAAAGGGCTAAGCAATAGGAGGCGATGCCTTTGAAGCCAACAGTTCAGACAAGGTACCCTTTGAAGCCAACTCTCTCTCCAAGCCTTGCGCGTTTCATCATGTCACTTCCTCTCGGAATGAGCTTGGCCAGCTTTTCCGTGTGTTTGTGCCTTTGCTTGTTTTGGCCCGGGCTCTGAGGCCTTTAAGCACCAACTGGGGTTGCCAACTTGCCCCAAAGTTTGCCCCCTGCCCCTTTGCCTTAAACAGCAGAAGTGGGGTGGGCATGGCTTCACCCCAGAGCTGCATCTTTCTTCAGGTGCGGAGGAACTGAGCAGTACCCACAGAAGGTTGGCAACGCTCACAGGGCGCCTGACGGGAGGCCCAGCAACTTCATCTGCAGAAGACAGGAGGGGGATCTTTTTCCTTTTTACAGCCAGAGAGATAAACAGGACTGCCCACAAAAGGCTGCAGACAGAGCTGTTGTTGTTAAAGCCCCGGCTGGCTTCAGGGACCAGTTCAAAAAGTTGGCCGCCACATAGTGCGCAGCTCTCCTCTGTAGCCAGCGGTTAATCTTCTTTCCTTCCCCAGCCTGGGGCTCCAGGAGGCCCAACTCTTGGGGTGCTGGCTGGAGTGTCTCTTTAAGGAATCCCTCTTGGCCAAGCCCCCACTCCTCCCCCACCTGAGAACCAATTAAAACTCCATGAATTCAAGTGGGTGCTTTTGTGCTTCACATGTGCCGGCCTGACAAAGGCTTCTCCAGGCTGGGATGAAAGCTGTTATTCACCCAAGCTGGGCATGGTCCCATTCACATCACTTCCACTCCACTCCTCTTTTCTTGCTGGCTCTCCTCTGAGTTCCCAGGCCAGCCCCCCCCCTTGCCCCACCCCGTCTCTCTGCACTGAGATTCCCCCTCACCCCACCCCAAGTGGCAATATGCAAGCTTGGGTGATGGCCAGCAGTACCCAGCAAGTGGCAGCAGCCCCAAAGGCCAGCCTGAAAGCTGCTTTGCAAAATCTATGGCAGCGACTTCGAGCCAAGCTAGAGGCCTCAGTGATGCATGGAGCGGAATGGGCTTTGCTGCCTCAGCTTGCAGGTGGGGGTGCCACTTGGAAACATCCCCCCCCCGTGTGTGTATCCTGTACCATGTTTAAAAACAACAGCTACAAGTTGCACTTGAAGGTTCCAGGCCTTCTCGTCTGGGTTAACTTTCTATTTACAAAGAGAGGTGGGGTGGGTGTGTTTGTGGGTGGGTGTAACCCCTACTTCCAATCTGAACAGACCATTCTACTCATGCAGCCTTTCCCCAACCTAGTGCCCCACAACACCCATCATGGGCATGTGATGCTGGGGCGGACGGGAGGTGTAGTCTGAAACATCTTAGGGGCACCATGTCAGGGGAATGCTCCGTTACTAAGAATATAGGAAGAGCCCTGTGGCTGGATCAGGCCCAAGGAGGCCCATCTAGTCCAGCATCCTGTTCTCACAGTGGCCAGCCACATGCTCCGTTGGGAAGCCCACAAGTACAACCTCTCCTGTGGTTTCCAGCAAACGGTACTCAAACTCTGACAGTGGAGGGAGAGCAAGCCATCATGGGTAGTAGCCACTGATAGCCTTTTCCTCCATGCATTTGCCTAACCCTCTTTTGAAGCCATCCAAGTTAGGGGCCATCATGGCCTCCTGTGGGAGCAAATTCCAGAGTTTACCTCTCGGAAAGTCCTGCCTTTTGCCTGTACTGAATCTTCCAGCATTCAGCTTCATCGGATGTCCCCGCAACATGCTGCCACCTTGTTCCCATGTAAGCTCCTCGGGGCAGGGCCCTGCTTTTTTGCTCTATAAAGCTCTATGCAAGTGAACCCTGCTGTCCGGATAAAACAATAATTTCTGCTGCATTCCCCTCCTCAGCCTCAGTTCCTGAACTGGGGAGAGGAGAGACCACTTTGTCTCCCTTCTGGTGTCTGTGTTGCTGCAGTCGTGACATGACTCCTCTTTCATGAAGAACTGCGGACTTAGTCATCTTGGTGACAAAGGGGGAAAAATCCAAATGGAAACCTTTTCCCTCCTACTTATTAAAATGGTGCACCATCCAGTGTGAAATTGGCCCTTGCAAGTCTCAGTGGAATGAAGAGAGGTGTGTAAGATCTCAGCAGTTTATTTTAGTGGGGCTTGTAGATGACGTGGAAGATGTACCCCACGAGGCAGATTTATCTTTTTTCCACATACAACAATGCTTCAGTCTGATGCTTATAAGTGGAAAAAACCAAACCTAACAGGTTCTGGCCCAATCTTGTCTCTGCTGTGCTAGTTTTTCTACTTGCTGTGAGGTTTGTTGTTTCTTTGGTGTAGGGGAGCATTTAAATATTTATATATTTACTAGTTATCGATGAGAAATGGGCCCCAAATCTTTTCCTCAGTAACCCGAGTGTTTCTGTGTGGATAATGAATTCAGAGGAAATTGAATTTGTGGGATAGGGGTGATCGGGGTTGCTGGCGACTATGTTAATTTGGAGACAATAACTATGGAAGGGGAATCAAAATGATCTAGAGCAGGATCTGTTGAAAAATTAACTGGGTGGTGGTGGTGGTAAATGAATTGTGGGGGAACTGATTAGGGATCATCTGGGCCGGGGTGCAAATTAACTGAAGAATATATCTAGGATGATTTGGGTGGAAAAATTAATTCCAAATGTGCAGGCGCACATTTAAATTGGGATGTGCACATTTTATGCAAATGAATATCTGTGAGCCTTTGCCCCGGATCTTTTAAATACGTACCAGCAGCACTCCTGCTGCAGTGTTGCGGAAGGACCAGCGCTGGAGATGAGCCTGTGATCATCCTCTCTGCTGAATCCGTGCCTTGATCCAACCAGCTTAATGTTCTCTGCTCCGACTGTCTGCTCTCAGGCAGAGACGGAGGGGATCTCCCTGTGTCCAGCTTCCATAAGTCCTTTTACCTGGAGATTTTCCAGACGGAACCTGGGACCTTCCTAATGCAAAGCAGTTTTGTATTGCTTTGAAGCAAAGGGGGAGATCCGGCGCTGGTGGCAGAGCATCTGCCTTGCATGCAGAAGGTCCCAGGCAGCACCTCCTGGCAGGGCTGGCAGAGATTCCTGCCTGAAACCTTGGGGAGCCGCTGCTGCCAGTCTGTGTGGTCAATCCTGAGCTAGATGGACCAATGGCCTGACTCAGTAGAAAGCAGTTTCCTCAGTTCCTGTGTTCATCTGCTCTGGTTCTGAGCTGGGCATCAAAAGTGGGGAGAGGTGCTCTTGCACTCAGGTCCTGGTTGTGGGCTTCCCGTTGGGACATCCCGTTGGCCACTGTGAGAACGGGATGCTGGACTTGGATGGGCCCCCTTCAGGGCTCTTCTTATGAATTCTGGGATCAGAACACTGAGCCAGACCAACCTTCTCCAACCTGGTGCCCTCCGGATGTTGTTGGCTTGCAGCTTCTATCATTCCTGGCTAGGGCGGCCAAGTGTCTTGCTTTGCAGCCCTCCGTTTTGAAGGTGCCCTCCAGCTGAGAGCTCTGCAATCCACGTCTGGTTTAAAGATAAGGAACCTTAAAAAGAGAGAAGAGGAGCCTTGAAGTTGCCCGTCAGTACTTAACAGCAACCTGGTCCGCAGAACTGAGCAGGCAGCCCGAGTCACCTGCCGTCTTCCCCTCTATATTGACATGTGTTCTATTTCTATTTAAATTACAGTAATTCTGCATCTGTACAACAAATCACCATATGCAAACTTTATTCAAATTGGTGTCCTCTTTCCTCTACCTTTTTGGCGATGCAAATTCTCTTTGCTGGCAACGCGTAACTGCCCACCCTGTCCCCGACCACCGGCCCCGCTGGCTGGGGCTGATGTGAGCTGGAGTCAGAAGAACTTAACCAGAGCCCTGCAGCAGCAGCTGGTCAGGCCAGAGGGGGCCCATCTAGTCTCCGTCCTCTTCTCTCTGTGGCCAACTGGGTGCCCATTATGGAAGCCCCCAGGCAGAGCTTGAGCGTGACAGCAGTACTCACCCCACTTGTGATTCCCAGTTACCAGCTTTCAGAGGCTTTCTGCCTTCCACAGCAGAAGGAGAATGCATCCATCAAAGGCTGGCAGCCAGTGACACCTTCACTCTCCTCTGTGGATTTGTCTGATCCTCTTTTCAAGCCCTCCATGTTGGTGGCCATCACAGCCTCCTGTGGGAGCGAATGTCACAGTTTAACTATGCGCTGAGTGCAGAAGTCCTTTCTTTTGCCTGTCCTGAATCTTCCAACATTCAGCTTCACTGGGTGGCCCCGAGTTCTGGAGTTACAAGAGAGGGAGAAAGGCAACATCTGGAGGTCCTGACTGGGGATGGCACTTCTCTGGTGCTTAAGGATGGCTGACGTGACACTCTCCCACACCTCAAGGCCTCCCTGGCTAGTCCTGCATGTGAAGGGAACAGAAGGGAACTCTGTGCTCGCTGGGGTCTTCCCACCATCCAAACAGTGGCCTCCCTGGCTGGCCGCCCCTTGTGGCACGTCTTGACCTTTGCCTCCTGCATGCTGCCTTGAGGGGTATCTCTCTCTTTCTCTGTGTGTCCTGTTTCTCATCAATGGAATGAATTTGATGCCCTCAATTCCTTCCGTGTGGGGAAAATGGCTTCCATCTCGCCACAAACGTCCTTCACTAAGAGGAGAGTTCCGGGTCTGACCTGAGGCAAAATTACATCTGACCCCCAGATGCGAAGGAGGCCCCCTCCGGTTCAGCAGCAAGGCCACGGCTGGCTCCGAGTCCCTAATTTGCTCGCAACTGTATCAGATGAGTCTCCTTTCTTTCTTTTTTTAATGACCATGTTGTTTTAATGGGATTGCTTTATTGCCTGTTTTAATTATGGATGTTTAAATAATGTTTTAATGGGATTGTTTTATTGTGGGTTTTAACCATGGATGGTTGTATTTTAATGCTTGCATAATTTTTTTTTAATGCTTGCAAACCGCTTAGAAGCCTGTTTCAGCATTAAGCGGTAAATAAATGAATGAATGATCAAATGCCACCATTGCTGGCATTCCGGCCCTCAAGGTTAGAAAGAGCTGGATTGAACAGCTGATGAAGGGGTGAGCATAAGATCATAGCAAGAGCGTTGCTAGATCAGGCCAGTGGCCCATCTAGTCCAGCAACCTGTTCTCACAATGGCCAACTGGATGCTCCAATGGGAAGCCCGCAAGCCGGTCCTGAGCTCATCACCTCCTCGTTTCCAGAACTGGAATTCAGAAGCGTACTACTTCCAAAAGTGGAGACAGAACATAGCCATGATGTAGCCATTGATAGCCTTCTCCTCCAAGGTTTCATCCTTTCCCCTGTGGTAAACACCTCTACTTTTAAAACTGATTTCAAGAGGGCAGTTATAGCCCAAGTAAGAAGTTTACTAGTTATGGAGCTGCAGACACTGAATCGTGTTTAGTGCTACTGACATGTTGGTGCCTTGGTGCTGTCCGCTTCCCAGTAATGATCACAGGGGCCCTGGAAAAGCTGTGCTAATTTGGGGTGGGGGAGTGCAATTCACATTAGGAAGGCCGAGAGTTAAGTGTACTCTTGTGTATTTTTCAAAGCTATGTATGGTTCTGGTGTGTTATGATGAAGGGGCTCCCCCAAAAGAGAACATACTGAAAATAGCTTTTGTTTCCTAACAATGAGTGGCAGTCATGTAATGCCCTCATTAGGACCCAACAGGAAAATCGTAAAGAAATGAGCAAGGTTTTGAGTTTGCTGCAAGGAACATCTCCTGACCTGGTAAAGTTGAGAGTCTGCTTGCCATGTTGTGAAGGTTCAGTTGTTCCTCGTCAAGGTCTCACAGGATTGTTTCTTTTGATTTCCCATCCTCCCAAATGGGAGGTTAGATAACAATGGCTGTTTATTGAGCATTCACGCGGATTTGTTTGTGAGGAGGTTGTACGATGGTGCGGCAAGTGTCACCCAACGTTCTCCCTGTCCCTTTCCTCATTGCAAAAAGTTTGACCTTTTGGGGAAGTGGGTTTGTTGTGCAAGACTTCCCAGTCAACCATAATTGCACAACTTGAATTCATTGGGATACGTGACTGAAATATCCCACCTGAAAATAGAGACAAGTCTGGATGCACCTTTGGTGAGCGGCACACAAGCCAAGCGAGTAGCTCATGGAGGAAGAGGTCACTCCTTTCCTCAGCGGCCACCTTGGTGCCTCTCTGTGCATGCGTAAGTGGAGCTTGGATATGTGTGAATGAATGTTGTGTGTTGTTCCCACCCACTTTGTGATTTGGCCCCACCCACCACCAGTATATGACCCTATCCTCAACCACTTTCCCCTGAGGAAATGCAGCCCTGGCAAAGGTGAAAAGCCCCCCCCCCCAGTCTAGGTGAGCTGGGTCAAGACATTCAATTAGAGCAGCAGCAGCCAACATGGTGCCCTCCATATATGATGGAACTACTCCCAGCTTTCCTGACCACTGGCCATGCTGGCTAGGGGTGATGGGAGTTGTAGTCCAACAACGCCTGGTGGGCACCATGTTGGCATCCCTTGTGTTAAAGCCAAGAAAGTCACACCCTCCGTCGCTGGAGGCATTTAAGCTGAGGCTGACAGGGGTGCTGTAGTTACAAGGTCCTGCATGGCAGATCCTGCATTGTCCAAGGGGTTGAGCTAGATGACCATCAAAGTCCCTTCCAAGCCATTTCCAGATTAGCAGAGTTGGGGAACCTGAGGCCCCAGGGGCCAAATGTGTGGCCTTCCAGTCCTCTCTGTCTGGCCCTCGGAACTCTCTTCAGGCCATGCCCCTGACTGGCTGGGATGCAGCGTTGAACTCGGATCATGCCCCTGGATTGCCTGGATGGAGAATAGAGAGAGGCTTGTGTATGCAGAAACCAGCTTATTGTAGAAAGGGGAAGAAAACTGCACTCATTGCCAGACCCATTTTTGCCTCTGGCTCCGCCCACCACTGGAATGTGGCCCTTGGAGGTTACCTCGAAGGGAATGAGGCCCTCAGGCTGAAAAAGGTCCCCCACCCCAGAAATAGAGACGCAGAGCCTCCTTGTCTCTTCTCAGGAAGGTGTCTGTCTTGAGTAGGAGATGAAGGTTGACCCGTCAGGCAGTTCATGCAAACAAAATACCTTTGCAAAGCCGCGGGGAAGATTGGCTGTCTTCCTGAGCTGCTTACGGAGGGATTTGGGGCATGTATTTCTGCTGAAGCATCTGGATTGGCCCTTAGCCTGTTAGCTTGCCGTTTCTGCAGACAGCTCCCTTCGGGACTGGGACCAGGGCCGGCCTTTCCGTTAGGCAGTCAGAGGCTTCCCTGAGGCCTTGTTCCCTTTGGAACATCAGTTTGGCCACTGTGAGAACCAGATGCTGGACTAGATGGGCATTTGGTCCGATCCAGCAGCCAGGCTCTGTGCGTCCTCTAACACAGGGGTTCCGAAACCCTTTTCCCCATGGAAAATTGCTGGTCGTGGCAGACCATGTCACAATTTTTCTGCCTGTTGTAGCAGTTGCAATGTGCTGTGCTAGATGCGGTATGATTTTTAATTGCGTTCGTATTGCTGCTTTTATTTCTTATATGGAATTTCACGTTGCATTCCACAGAATTCAAACTGTAATACAACGAAATAGATTATCGGAGATAATAAAAAACACAATTAAAAATTAAGATAAATATTTAATATGGACTTGCTGCGCACCACTGGAATGAAGCTTGCAAACCACTGGTGGTCCATGGACCAGTTTGGGAACCACTGCTCTAACACAATGTGTGTATATACACACACACAGAGACATGAAAATCATGATGTCTTCATTTGCAATTTTTCAAAGAAACTGTTTACACCAAGGATGGGGAACCTGTGGCCCTTTAGATATTGTTGCATTACAACTTCCATCCTCTGTGACCATTGGCCATGTTGGTTGCAGCTGATGGGAGTTGGGAGTCCAACAACTGGAGTACCACATGTACTCCATCCTTGGTTTACAGTCAAGGTAGCCCATGAAAAGTACCCCTTGATTCAACCCCTGTGCCTGTGCATTGGAAAGTGAAGCCGGTTATCAGTGTGTTGACAACTGAGGGGATCTGGATGCTCTTCCCTTCCATCCCCAGACAGGCGATCGTGTCTAAGTTCTCTTTAGCAGGTGGAGCTCAGAGTTCCCGTAGACCTTTGAATCAGTCTTAAAACAGGATAGCCAGCCCATAGAGCTCAGGAACCCAAATAAAACTTGGGGGCTAAATATCATCACCCAGCACAGAGGCCAAGTTTGGAACAGGCAACAGGCTACGTGGAAAGGCCTGTTACGCAGCTTAGAGTCGTGGGCCGGCCAGTAAATCGCCTTGAAGGGAATGCTACAAGGCACATCTCTGCCCATGGCCGAAGTTTCTGGACGCGCGTCTGTGGAGTGTTGAAGCCATACCCACATAACAAATACACAGACCCTAAAAGAGATGTATGTACCTGAATCTGTTAACCACACAGACTGGGCTTGAAGCAGATGATGGATCTGTTAAGCTGTGAGGGATACAAGCTGACTGTTCCCCTGAAGTCCAAGAAAACTGGGGTCTACTCTGGATGCCCGAGGCAAGATGCATCTGGGGGTGAAGCCATGCCTGGCATTCCCTTGTTGTTGTTGTAATGTGTCTTCAAGTTGATTTTGACTTATGGTAACCCTATGAACCAGCAACCTCGAAGACCATCTGTCGTGAACCACCCTGTTCATTCCCTAGTTGGACTTAAAGTCTGGGGCAGCAAATAAGGACATTTGAAATAGAATCCAAGGGACAATCCCACCTGGAGGCCACACACCAGTGGTCCCAGGCTGTGGTCTGAAGGCCCATGAGGCCAGCTCCCTGCTGAAGTTAAGCAGGGTCAGGTCTGATCAATGCCTGGATGGGAGACTGCCTGGGAGCCATATGTAAGCCGCCTTGGGTTTCAATCATGAAAAAGAAAGGTGGGGTAGAAATGTAATAAATAAATAGAGAGAAAAGTGGGCACTGCAACAAATGTAAATGTTCACCTTTCCGCAGTAATCTAGTGTCTACACACACCCATGTACAAGAGTCTTCACCAGAGTTTGAGGGCACATCACAGCCTGACACAAACACTCAAGGGTGCAAAGCAAGGCCAGTGAAGGGTGTGGCCTGCAGAGAGTACTGAGGGCCAGATGGAGAAGCCTGGAGGGCAACCTTGGGCCCAAGGTTCCTCAACCCTGGTTTAGGCTTGGAATGCAGCAACACGGAAGAGATTAAGCATGGCTTTTTAGGGGAGTCTACAGGCTACACAGAGAGCCAGTGTGGCGTAGTGGTTAGTGTTGGACTATGACCTGGGAGACCAGGGTTCAAATCCCCACACAGCCACGAAGCTCACTGGGCGACCTTGGGCCAGTCACTGCCTCTCAGCCTCAGAGGAAGGCAATGGTAAACCCCCTCTGAATACCGCTTGCCATGAAAACCCTATTCATAGGGTCGCCAGAAGTCGGCATCAACTTGAAGGCAGTCCATTTCCATTTTCAAAGGTTACACAAGTCAGCTAAGAGGCTTGGTTAACAGGGGGTGTCCCTGTTGTGGAATGATTTCCCTTCTGAAATTAGGCGTGTCCCAACACTCATGACATCCTAGCACCTCTTATCACATTTGTGCTCCCAGCTCTTTCCCAGTGTTGGATTCCATCAAACTATTACGGTATCTGCCCTTGCTGATCAGCTACATTTTATTTTTTTGCTTTTAACATACTTTAAAAGTGTTGTTGATGAAACTGAGGTTATCGTACTAAGGACACATAATGAGAAGAAGTGATTCTCTAGAAAAGACCATAATGCTGGGGAAAACAGAAGGGAGTAGAAAAAGAGGAAGGCCAAACAAGAGATGGATTGATTCCATAAAGGAAGCAGCAGACCTGAACTTACAAGATCTGAACAGTGTGGTTCATGACCGATGCTATTCGAGGTCACAGATTCATAGGGTTACCATAAGCTGAAATCGACTTGAAGGCACATAACAGCAACAAAAGTGTTGTACACCACCTCAGGACTTTCAGTGAAGACAGTATAGAAATGTTTGACTATTATTATTAATAATAAAGATGCGGATAAATTATTGTCATAATGTTGGTGGCCCAGATAACCTCAGAGTAAGTATGCTTACCCACCCACCAGGGTAGAAGCTGTCCAGGGGCAAGTGACTCAAAGGACAGTAACTGGGATTTCTTTATGCACCAAAAAAAGAGGCAGGCATTTTTGTCAGAATTCTTAGGCGCACCAATTTAATTACCCCACTGCACACTAATCTACACACAAAGAGTGTTTGAGAGTTCCATGGACTGCACCATTTCAGACTGCAGGAGTTTCAAAGCTCTGCCACAATTTTTTTTTAAATAGGTAAAAAAATCTCCTGGCAGGGATGGGAGAACTTGTGGCCCTCCAGACGGCCTTGGGATTCCATCTCCCATCAACTCCAACCAGCATGGGTGGCGGTCAGGGATGGACAACAGCTGGAGGGCTACAGGCTCCCCCATCTCTAACCTAATGTATTGGCCTCATTTTTCAGTGGCATGGAAGTTTCTAGCTAAGGAACTTGCCCAAGTCTTGCCTGCAGCCTGAAAGGGTACAGGCTCAGCCCCTCAACCTCATTCACACCATATATTTATTCCACTGTTATTCCAACAACCATGGCTTCCCCCAAAGAATCTTGGGAAGTGTAAGAACGTAAGAACCTGCTGGGTCAGGCCATTGGCCCATCTAGTCCAACATCCTGCTCTCACAGTGGCCAACCAGATGCCCCCTAGGGAAGGCCAAAAGCAGGACCTGAACGCAAGAGCA
The DNA here is from genome assembly GCF_030035675.1 of Rhineura floridana. NCBI lineage: Eukaryota > Metazoa > Chordata > Lepidosauria > Squamata > Rhineuridae > Rhineura > Rhineura floridana. Next base: position 27,251,178 of record NC_084498.1, on the reverse strand, counting down.
CTCTCCCCACTTGCGATCCCCAGAGAGGCCTCCGACAGTTAAGGTTCAACATGTGGCTACTAGCCACTGACCGCCTTTTCCTCCATGAATTTGTCTAATCCTTTTTCAAAGCCATCCTGCTTGGTGGCCATCACTGCCTCCTGTGGGAGCCACAGTTTAACTCTGCACCGTGTGAAGAAATCTTTCCTTCTGTCTGTTCTGAATTTTCCAACATTCAGCTTCATTGGATGTCCCCAAGTTCTTATGTTACCATAGAGGGAGAAAAACGTTTCTCCGTCCGCTTTCTCCGTGCCATGAATAATTTTATAAACTTCTATCATGTCACCCCTGACTCGCCTGTTCTCTAAACTAAAAAGCACCAAATGCTGCAACCTTTCCTCACAGGGGAGTAGCTCCATCCCCTTGATCATTTTGGTAGCCCTTTTCTGAATCCTTTACAGCTCTACAATACCCTTTTTGAGGTGAGACGACCAGAACTATACACAGTGTTCCAAACGCAGCTGCACCATAGATTTATACAATGGCATTATGATATTGGCTGTTTTATTTTCTACACTTTTCCTTATGATCACTAGCATGGAATTTGTCTTTTTCGGAGCTGCCAGACTGGGATCCACAGTGTGAAGGATGCTGAGAGTTGTTAGGAGGCCCCTTATTTCCCCTCACAGAGTGACAATTCCCAGAATTCCCTGGGAAGAGGGACTGACTGTTAAAACATGCTGGGAATTGTAGCTCTGTGAGGGAGAGAGGTCCCATAACAACTCTCAGCACCCTTCACAAACTACAATTCCCAGGATTCTTTTTTTCCGGGGTGGACGAGGAGCCATGACTGTTGAAAGAGGAATACAAGTCTGGTGTGAATGTGGCCTAGATCTATGATAGTGTAGATGAGTGCTGGGGGACCTTTGGCCCTCCAAATGTTGCCCCTTACTTTTTTGGGAGCAGGGTCCCACTGTGTCCAGCATCCTGTGAAGCAATCAAAGTGAGAGGAGGTGAGTCAGCCACTGAGAAGACTCTTCTCAGTAGCTAACACCCTCCCCTTTAATGCTTATTGGCTCCTAGGGATGTCTGTTGTTGTAGAAGGCATTAACAAGGATCTCATTCTCAACCCAGCAGCAAAAAAGGGGTGGCGGCGGCTGTGACTTAGTGAAGGGACCCTGCACTTCTGAATTTGCCACACTACTGACTACAACTCCCATCAACCCTGAGTCCTCTGGCCATGCTAGCTAGGACAGATGGGAGTTGTAGTCCAACAACCGCTGGAGGGCCAACCATTCCCCACACCCTGAGGTGAATCATAACCTAGATCTGAGCTGGGCCTCCAGACGTTGCGGAACCTGAACTCTTATCAGCCCCAGACGGGATGGCCAAGGGCCAGGGATAACGGTGAGCGCTGGAGCCCAGCAACATGTGGAGGGCCGCACGGGGTGGCCCTTCCCTACCCACGATAAAGGTGGCAAAAAGATGCCCCCCCATTTCCTCCGTTGTCTCAAGGCCCAGCCTACTAGTTTCAACGGGGCTGCAGGCAAAGCCACTTTCTTCGGGGGGGGGAGCGTGTGGCTGTGCTCTCAAAATCAAAATGGCACCGTCTTGCCCCCCTTTGCTCAAAGTACAAGGCTCCCCCTCCCGCGAGTCTCAAGCATCTGCCCTGCAAGACGCGCAAAAGGGGGCAGGGGGGCCACGCCTGAGGAGACCCTGCGGGGGGGGGCAGAGCGGGCCTGGAAGCGCGGCCGGGGCTGCGAGAGGCGCGCTCGCCCGGGCGAGCGAGCCCAACACGTTACTAGCCAGCCCGCCCCTTCCTCCTCCCCCCCGCCATGTCACATGCTGTTTATTGTTGCCGGCTGGATGGCTTTTAACCCTTTCCCGCGCGGGCTCCCCCCAGCCGGGTTCCAGCGGCAGCGGCGAACAGTAATGAAGCGCCAGGTGGGCCCAAGGAGCGGAGGGAGGCCCGCGTCCTCCTCCTCCCGGCACCCTTGACCATGGACGCCGCCGCCGCCGCCGCCTTCAGCAGGTAGAGGACAAAGCCGGCCGCGAGAGGCGGCTGGCGGAGCAACGTGCCCGGCGCTGCCGCCGCCCCAGACCCGCAGGCCCGGTGGAGAGGGCGGTGGGCCTGGCGCCAGTCCCCCTTCTCCTTCTCTCTGGCCGCCTTTGTCTCGCGGCGCCTCGGGGAAGTGAGGCCTTCCCCCGGGCAGAGCAGGCCATGGGGGTCCCTCCAGGGCGGCTGTGGCGAGCCGGGCTCGCCTCGTGTGCCCCTCATTACGCACTGCCCGGGCACTCGCAGCGCGCTGGCGGGCCGGCTTTTATGCTCACGCCGGTTGCCCGCCTGCCGGGGGTGGGAGGAGCCGGGCAGGTTGTCTCCGCCGCCGCCGGACCCGGCCCTGCCTCCCTCCCTTCCTCTCCTGCTCCTCCCCGCCCGGCTGAGAGGGGTCGGGGGAGGGGGCAGCATGGCCTGGCCGTCCGGCCCCTTTTCCAACGCTCAGCTGCCCCGGGAGTGTGGCGCTGCGCCTCGCAGGGAGAAGAGGTCCGAATGGAGACAGACGCCAGCCAGCCCGGCCTCGCCTCCCCGGACTCCCCCCACGACCCCTGGTACTCGGACCGGACCGGCCTGAGCGCGCCTCCTCGCCCGACCCGCAGCTTCCCCGCCTCCTCGCGATGCCCGGCAAGCCGGCGGCCGGGGCGGGCGGTCTGGCTGGCTAGGGAGAGCCGCCAACATGGCCGATGCGCCGCTCCGCGCTCGCCGCTCCTTCCCTGTCCACGCCGCTGCTGGCAGCGCTCCGTCTCGCCGCGCATCCCGCCGCGGCCCCCTTGCTCGCCGCGCCTTCCGCCCCGATCCGCCATCCGGAGCGCTCCGGAGGCGCGCACGCCGCTCGCCCCCCCCCACGCCAGCCGCCCCCCACGCCACGCTCGCCCGCCATGGACGGCGGAGCTCCGGGGGTCCTCCAGCCTCCCTCCTTGCGCCCCCTCCTCGCCTTTGAGCGGGGACTTTCCCTCCGTTCAGCTTCGGGACCGAGCGCGCTTTAACTTTTACGCCCGTCAGGTTGCCCTGGGGGCTTATCTTGAAATCTCTCTCTCTTTTTGTTTCTCCCGTTAGCAAAATGTTCATCGGGGGACTGAGCTGGCAAACCACGCAAGGTGAGCGCAGCGGGGGCACCCGGCGTGGTCCTGCTGGAGGGGGGGGAGGAAGCCTTTTGGGTTCGGTTCCAGCCGAGCGGCACCTGCAGCCCAAACTTTCCTAACTCCTCCGCGCGCCCCTCCCCAAATCCTCTCTCCGATGTCCTCAGACGAGAACCTCAGGTGCTCCTTCAAATGCGAGGGGGGCGCTTCTCCATGGGACCGCCTGCCCATGTGGGTCTTTGTGATCGGCTCTGGGGTAGGGGCGGTTGTTTGCAAGGTCGGTGGCCGCGGGGGGCGCGCGGTTAAACTCTGCTGGGGTCATGGGTGCTTCCCCGCGAGGATGCCTCTCTTCCTCTCCAACCGCGCCCCCCCTCCGCCCCCCCTGCCAGGAGCGCTGTTGAGATCTACCCCACTGTTTGCCAGCAGAGGTCGATTCATCTCCCTCCCTCCTTTCTGTAGGCTCTGGGGAGAGGGGGGGGATTGAAGAGGCATTGCCCAGGGAGGGGCCCGGCCCCCACCTGCCTAGGGACCCATGAGTGTCCTTCCCTTGTGCTTGCAGAAGGCTTGCGGGAGTATTTCAGCCAGTTTGGCGAGGTGAAGGAGTGCCTGGTCATGAGGGACCCGCTGACAAAGCGATCCAGGTGAGATGCCCCCACCTCACTCCTACCCCCTCCCCAGTGGGGCCATCCAGCCTGCACTTTTTTTTAACCAACTTCCCTGTCTTCCTCTCCTTTTCGCTCCCCCCCCCCCCCGTAGGGGATTCGGGTTTGTCACATTCATGGACCAAGCTGGTGTGGACAAGGTTTTGGCTCAGTCCAGGCACGAACTGGACTCCAAGACGGTGAGTCTCCTCTTCCCATCTCAAACGGGATTTTTTTTGGGGGGGCGCCTTGGGGGCAGCTGTGAAGCCTTGGTCAGCTGCACTGTTTGATTTCCAGTTAGGGCTTATTGGCTATTGACTAGAACGATATTGATCCTGTCTGGCTATTGGGTGTTGAAGCTGGCAGTTTCTGCGTAGGGACTGAAAGAACTCTATTTTAAGGTCTCGGTTTAAGCACTGTGACTTTCAAAACTTTCTGTTGGTTGCTTTGCAGAACGGGTTCAGGGAGGTGATGAATTGAGAAGGCTGTTGTTGAGACAGGGTAGGAGCTATAGGGAAGTGAGTCTCATGCTAGCTGGATATTTTGGAGAAAACTAGTCCTTTGGGGGGTGACATTGGGGGGTCCCTAGGCCGTTTGTCCTGCTTGGCTCATGGGGTGCCCAGCGACTGGAGCTTACATTGAATTCAAAACATCTTGAAGGATGCTTCACTTTTCTCTGAAGGTTAGGCCTGTTCTTTTGGACCTCAGGCCTGTGTATTTTCAGAAAATGGCTGATTTGGGTTTTTTTGAGAGGGGGAGAGATTTCATTTTATTTGGATTTTTCACCTTGGGCTGACCCCCCCAAGCTAGATATTTTTCCTCAAACTCTGTGAGGTTTGTTTTTTTAAAAAATAAATAAGTTCTTCTGGGTCTAAGGTTCTGTTGCATCATCTTAAAGCCCCCTCCCTGTGAATTCTGGATGTTGGGAAGGAGATCTACAGTGGCTCTTTGCTAAGAGGGAGAGCCACTCTGTACATGCTCAGAAACTCACTTTCATAAGTTGCGTGGATGTGTTGCCAGCATGGTAAATTTTGGGGGGGCTCAAATGGGGTGACCTGTCTTGACAATGCAATGCTTGTTTTGGTAGTAATGTTCTGAGTGTCTGTTTTGAAGTGGGGATCTTTTGGATGACCAACAGGTGTTTTCTGGGCTTCTCTCACTCTCTTCCTCCTTCCCCAGAATGCTAAGTAGCTCATCTCATTGTGCTTCACTCGGCTCCTGGGACATTGGGGGTCTTGTATACTAATTTACCCAAACATTTGAAAGTCTTGGTTGTAACTTATCTCCCGCCGTTTTGCCAGAGTGGTTGGCAGAGGGACCACCAGAAAGTTGAGAGAGAAGGGAATGTATTAACAGTACATTTGGGAACTCGCAACCTTTCACCTGGAAGAGAGCCCCCCCTTCAAATGCCCTCCCTTTAGGAATCGCGTCAGTGACTTTCTGACATCAGCAGCTACTTCGCCAATCTGCAACCTCCCCTCAAGCCTATTTGCATGTTTAGCAAGTAACAGGACTTGCTCTTGGGGGGGGCAGGTAAACTGCTGTAAGCAAAGGGCCAGGAATGAAGGGAGAGGGGTATATAGAAAGCGATGCAGCTGTTACCTTCATATTCCCACAATATGGTGGGTACTTGGTTGGCCAATAATGGGAACTGAGTCTGAATGTCACTGGTGCCTGGACCAAGTCGTTTTTCAGGCCCCAGAGGTGGAAAATCCAGCTGAAAACATCCAAATCAAATCCCCTCCCCTCTTCCAAAATTTGATTTGGATCCTTTAGTTAGGGTTTCCATCTCTGGGCTCTTGGGCTGCCTCCATAGTTGGATTTGGGAGGCTAAACAAATGTCTGCTCAGCTAAGGATCTGTGCATGAGTTGGGATTTGAACCTGTCTCTCTCCCAGAGCTGTGTTGAGCGATGCTTGATGAGTTTGTAAGAGTTTTGAAGCGCATCTTATTTTTTTTACACTGTGCAACTCAGGTGTGTGTTTGTGAAAGCGGGTACATGTTTTGGTGAGTAGATGTAATTTCTGTTCTGGTGGTGGGGAGTCTTCTCTTGCGGATACTTTTAAGTCATTTTTTCCCTGTGGTTGAAATTTGAGATATGGGGCTCAAGGTTAGGGCTGCTGTGTAGAGGAAACAATGTTTTTCTCTCTGTGCAGGGGAATGAATTAAAAAGCCAAAGGAACAATCTACCCAAAACATTCCCTGCTGCAATCTCCAGAGAAACGGGGGGGGGGGGGAGGCTGTGCTCCTCTCCTTCATTTTGGGTGGGTGTTTGAGTCAGAAAGAGAGCTGCCCATTTCTGGTAAATTTCTGTATCCAAGGTGAATCGAAGAAATTCCAAAGAAAGACCTTTCCTTCAGATTGCCTGTGGGGAGGTGCAATGAAAGGTTATAGAGGCCCTCTTTGCGCTGCAGTGGATTGTTCCCTTTTGCTGTTCCTGCCGAACATCCCCCATTAAACTTTATTTCAGGCCTTGCTAAATTGCACATGCCCTAGGCTTCTTAAGACGGGAAGAGGACTTTCATCCTGAATGTCGGGCACCTTTTGATGCACTCATGTGTGGGATGTTTAAGGCATGGTGTGAGCCCCAATGTTGACATGATGCACGTATGCGATGAGGTGGGTGGCACATGAGGTTGTGCTATGATAAATGGGGTTCCTCTCCTCCAAGTTGATTTTAACTAGCCCCATGTGGGAGGTATGCAGAGAAAAGATTTTCTAGGGTTAGTTGGGGGAGGGGGGATATTGCCCCTCCCTCTAAACCAACCTTCCAGCTGTTTTGGACTACAGCTCCCATCAGCCCCAGCCAGCAAAGCTGCAGGGCACCAGGTTGGGAAAGCCTGCTCTGAACTTTGCTAGGGTGCCTGACCAGCTAAGCCTGTTCTGGATCTCTGTGGCAGCAGCAAGGTCACCTCCCCTCCCTTAGCTGAAAGGAGAGAGCAGGCAATGAATGAATTTGCCTAATCCTTGGGAACATTTTCCAGGGGATCCAACGGTGCGATGAAAGTTGCTGCTGCCTATTCTTTTCTCTGCCTCCCTGACCAGCCCATTCACTCTCCCTCCCTCCTGTCTTAGAACCACTCCGTGGGCCTCCCCTTCAAGGTGGAGCGGGGGCGGGAGGGGTTAAATGAGCAAGAACAGAAGGGGTCTCATGCGATGCAGAACACCAGTTTCGGCAGGGGGAGAGCCTTCTCCCCCCCTCTTTTGTTTGGAGTTTAAATTATCCTGTCTTTCTCCCTTGTTCCTGCCTCCCCACCCTCTGGCTAGCCTATGTTTTGGGTCCTGAGACGGGAAATTTAAATGGCATCCCACTTACTTGACATCCGCGGGCCCATTCTCCTGGGCAAACCCCACTGAGGTGAATGGCAGATGTAGGAGAGCACAGCAGCCCCCCAACTCCAAAACCCATTCCTTTCTAACGAGGCATGTGCAGGAGAACTTTGCAATAGGTTCTTTCTCACGCCCCGCCCCTCTCATTAATGGTGCTCTAAATTTACCCCCTCTCCTACTTTTATGGTAGGTGCACTTCAGCCCCTTCTGCCCCCTTCTTTTTTAAAAAAATGATTTGATTTTAACTTTCAAGTGTTCCACAAATTAATAAACAGGCTCCATCTTTTTTTAAAAAAAGTTGCTTGAAAATGGTACGGTCTTATTTAATTTATACTAACCCATCCTTATGCCCAAATGTTGGGAAAAGGACCTGGCTCAGCGGCACAGCATCTGCTTTAGAATGCAGAAGGCCCGAGGTTCAACCCCCAGCACCTGCAGGTAGGGCCAGGAAGGACTCCCTGCCTGAGACCCCAGAGAGCTGCTGCCATTCAGTGTAGGCAGTGCTAAGCTAGGCGGAGCATCGGTCTGACTCAGCATAAGGCAGCTTTCTATGTTCCCAAGCTGCCTTGTACTGAGTCAGACCAACTGGCCTATCTAGCTCAGTATCATCTACACTGACTGGCAGCAGCTTTTGTGGGTTTCAGGAAGAGGACATTCCCATCCCTCCTACTATTAGCTTTCAGGAGGAACTTGAAAACATGCCTGTTTTCCCAGGCATTTGATAGCAGAAGACACTTTTCTTTGCAACTTGAAGTTGCAGACAATGAGGGCATGTGACTGTTTTTCATGTTCTTAAATGTGTTTATTACATGTTTTAATTGCTTTAAATATGTTTTTTAAGCGTTTTGTTGTCTCTTTCCCTGGGTTGCTGCTGGAGGAAAGGCGGGATAGAATGTTCTTGTTATGAAATTAAAAAATGGAATTATTAAATAATGGAATTATTTAATAAATGAAATTAAATACATACATGCCTAGAGATGCTGGGGGTTGAACCCGGGGCTTTCTGCATGCAAAGCAAATGCTCTACCCACTGAGCTAGGGCCCTTCCCCAAGAAGGTCTAACAGACCAGTAAAACTGTTGGAACAAAGTGCCCATTAATGAAAACAGATTAAAGCTGCCTGCAACCTGCAGTTAACAGCCTGGCTATAAAGGTTATAGCCCTGTGAGGAAAGGGCATCTGCACATGCCCTGTGGTGGAGGTGCCAAAGCTGTTGCCTGCATGTCTTTTCATGGGAAAGTTCCCATTCACAAAAGCTGTTTGTGTTCAGCCGGCCATTCTTCTTCAAGATCACCCCTGGCTGTTCCCAAGCTAGGACTTGGGTGGGTCTCCTTGGGGAAGGGAGTTCCACAGAAGTGTTCAAGAATGCCTTCACATTCTGCCACCCTGCGGATTTGTCTCCTTTTTCAGTAGAAAGCTTTCGGTCATGAATCTGAGAGGCCTGTAGTCCTGCAACAGTTTTAATATTGGGCTTTTGCAAATACCCTTTAAAAACATCAGGAAAGCCCTCCTGGGCGAGGACAAAGGGAGCCCATCTAGTCCAGCTCTCTGTGGACACGGTGGCCAACCTCATGCCCCAACGGGGAACTTTCAAGCAGACCCTGAAAACAACGGTTCTGCTCCCCTGCACCTCCCAGCATCTGGGATTTGAGGAGCATATCTATCCAGCCCTGCTTGTCTGACCCTTGCTTGCTGTGTGAAGCTGCATTGTTGTTGGTAGAAGAGTAGAGTTGGGAGGGTCCTTAAGGTCATCAAGTCCAACCTCTCACTCACCCCCCCCCCGCTCAGTGCAGGAATCCAACTTCAAGCATACCTGGTAGGTGACTGCCCATTTTAATTTGAATAATAATATTCAAATAATAATAAATGATTTGAATTTATATCCCACCCTTCTTCCCAAAGGACCTCAGGGTGGCAAACATAAACTTAACACGAAGAAAGGAAAACATGTTAAAAAATATGCAAAGCATTCCAAAACACAATTGCAATTGAAAACATTCTACAACACAGTTAGAAAATATTGTAAAAGTCCGTTTGAAAGCATTCTGCCGCCAGTGATCTTTGGGTTGTGCCTCTTTCGCTCAGGGTTGGGGAACCTTTGGCCCTCCAGCTGTTGCTGAACTACATCTCCCATCCTCCCCAGCAAGTAGGGCCAGTAGCTGGGGAGGATGGGAGTTGTAGTTCAGCAACAGCTGGAGGGCCAAAGGTTCTCCACCCTTGCCTTTAGCTCAGAACTTTTCCCTCCAGCCTTCTCCAGCTTGGTGCCCTCCAGGCATTTTGGACTACAGCACCGTCGATCAGCCCCAAGCGGCACTGCTCTTTTGTCCGTGACCCCAAAGGGCTCCGTGTTCCAAGGGTTCAGGTAGGGGTCTGGCTGTGGCCCAGTGGTGGTGCACCTGCTTTGCATGCAGAAGGTCCCAGATTCAATCCCTGCGAGCATTTCCAGGTAGGGCCTGGAGAGATGCTGCCAGTCAGTGTAGACAGTACTTAGTTACATGGGCCAATAGGTCTGGCTCAGCTTCCTGTGTTCCCGTAGGGGAAGGGACATAGAGCAACTGCTTTGCATGCAGAAGGTCCCAGGTTCATCCCCAGCAGCGTCGCCAGGTAGGACTGGGAATGTCCCCTGCCTGAAATCTTGGAGAGCTGCTGCCAGTCAGTACAGGCAGTCCTGAGCTAGATGGACCAAGGGTTTGACTGGGCATGCGACAGAGTCATGTTTCTAAAAGATCCAGAGGGCAGCAGGTTGGCAGAGGCTGGCCTACTCTGATTAAGGTGGAGGCCACCCTATTCTTTTAACGTACTATGATACCCCTTCCAACAGTCTTGGCTTCCTCCCCACACAATCCTGGGGACTGTGGTTTGTGAAGGGTGCTGAGAGTTGTTAGACACCCCTTATTCCCCTCACAGAGCTACAATTCCCAGAGCGACTTGTCAACTCCTCTTCCCACGGACCTTTGCGAACTGTAGCTCTGAGGCTGCTTAGGCACCCATAGCTGGGAGGTGTCTCCTGACTGATAGGAAGTGGAGCCGGTTCACGCGTGCCCCCCACGTGGCTCGATTACTGGCTGGCAGCAGCTTCACGTGCAGACTGCACCTGCTGAAAAGCCCTGTTGAACGCAAGGCGGTGAAGTGGACATTCCTCTGCGAGGACGGACCTGTTCTGGCTCATTTACACACGCACGCTCATCTGGTTTTTGATGTGGTCGTGAAGGGGTGCGTGAGCCTATAGGAATCGGCTCTGATGGTTGCTGGCCTGTACCTCACTCCCCCACCCTGCTGCCCCTGGAACGTGGAACGATTCAGGGGTAGCTGGCAATGGAAGAACTGCTGGGCACTATTGTTTATATATTGTATTAATGTATTTTATCCCATTGTGTTTTAACTGTTTACATGTACTTCGCCTAGAGTGCCCATCGGCCAGATAGGCGACACATAAATTAAATTTTATTATTATTATTAATTATTATTATTTCAAGAATGGCCGTATTTGTCAGCAAGGTAACAACCCGCTGGGGTTTGTGTGCGGGAATGCACGTTTTAGTAGATGCTGTTGGTTGTCTAGAGAAGAGAACTGTGCACTTTTGACAGTTGTTGCTCCTCTGCTGGAGGAAAGGAAAGCATTTTGGATTCAGAATGAAGCAATTTGCAGCTTAGCCGGCACCACAGGTCTTGCCGACGTCTCTCTTGGGTCTGACATCAGTTTGGGAACAGGTAACCTCAGAGGATGATTCCAGCAAGTTTAAATGTGGTTGCTTGGGCTTCAGTGGTAATTACATAGTGTTGAGAGCAGAAGCAGGATTGCAAGGAAGTGGATTGTGCCTTTGGTTCCTGCTATAAGGTCACTAGTCCTCATGATTAGGATTGAGAGTGAAGGGTGTTTGTTAACTAAGGTTCTTTTTTTTATCATGCATTTATATGGGGCTCAGAGTGTTTCATGTATACTTGATCTCAGTAACCCTTACAACATCCCTGTAAAGTAGAACAGTTTTATTATCTCCTGACTTTGCTTTGGTCCTAAGAAGACTAAAATGGCTACTGGGAGTGGGAGATAGTTTGCAGTGAGGAATTGCAAGAGGGTGAAGGATTAAGAACAGTCTGCTAGTCTTTCTCTGCAAGTGTTCCTCCTTTTGCATGAACACCTTTGTTTTTATTTATTACGTATTACATTTATATCCCACCTTTCCTCCAAGGAGCTGAAAGTGGTGTGCAAACATGGCTCTCCTCCTCCCCATTTTAACATAACAACAACCCTGTGAGATAGGCCTTCCGAGAGACTGTGACTGGTCCAAGGTCATCCATGGAGCTTCATGCCTCGGTATGGATTTTGAACCCTGGTCTCCCAGGTCTTAGTCCAGCACTCAAACCGGGAAGCCACGCTGACGCAACCCAGGGATTGGAGATCTTGCCTTCTGCAATGTCACTCCTCTCTGACCCCGCCTAGTGACGGAGGCATCACTTGCGTCAGTGGCTTCCTGTCTCTGCTTTTACGCATCCCTATGTTTGGGTGCACTGTCAGTTAATGGCACAGAAATGGCCTTTCCACTGCTCTGTGAGTCCTCGCTGGATCGTCTACTTGGAAAGGGAGAGGTCGAGCAGTGCACAGATTTCGGGCCCTGGGCAGGAGCTATGGGCTGCCAATCCTTGCTTTTGGCTGTCAGCTAAAACAGATCCGCTGGCTGGCCTGTAATATGAGGTTAATGGAGGTGGTTGGCAGGGCTCCTGAGATAATGTGTCTAAAGAACTCCATGTGTATTGGAAAGCTGCTGTGTAAATATTAGCGATGGTCAATAGCTCCGTGTCATCTCCAGGTAGGACTGAAAATGACTTCTGCCTAAAACTGTGGTGAGCTGCTGCCAGTCAGTGTAGACAGTACTAAGCTAGATATGGATCAATGATTTGACTCAGTATAAGACAGCTTCCTATGCTCTGATTAATTATCAATTTAATTTATTAGTTGCTTTTCTTCACAAAAATGAACCCATACAGTGAAAATATTAAAACCAATATAAAACTAGCACAAGTAAAAAGTTAAAAAACACAATAGATAGAGAAGATAGTGGAACAGCCCACACCCCTAAACGAGGCTACAACGTCAAGAGCCTTCCAGAAACCCTCCAAAAATTAAGAGCTGAATGCCTGGGATGGTTAGGGTTGCTGTTAGCTGAGATGTGGAGAGCTTCGCCCAAACACCCCCTCCCCAAGTGGCATTTAAGGAATTGGGGGAAGGAAGGAAGGCAAGGGAGAAGGCGGTGGAGTTTGGCCAGCCTTGTAAATAAGCCCACAAAAGTTATTAGCCTGCAAAATAAATAAATAAATATTACTAGACAGAGAGCACAGTCCCTCCTGCAGCAGGTAGCTGCATTTTGGGGCTGGGCTCGTGGAGAAGGGGACTTCCTCACCCCCCACTCTGGCAGCCTAGTTGGTTATTATGCTGGGCGCAACTTGTCTGCCCACACATCTGCATGGAACAGCATCTGCTCACCTGCATGCAATCTCTCGTCGCCTATGACTACCAGGCTGGTGCCTAACCTGGTTTCAGTTTTGCATTTGTCTTGAGTTTGCCTTAGGTTTGCACAATCTATTTGCAATGAAGTACACGGCCAAATTTATAAACTTCACTGCCATGGGCTTAGATGACCCCCAAAAGAGGCTAGCCAATATGCTGCTCTCTAGATGTTGCTGGACTACAACTCCCATCATCCCTGACCATTGGCCATCCTGGCTGGAGGTTGTGGGAGTTGTAGCCTCCATAGTCAGAAGCAATACACTTCCGAACACCGCTTGCTGGAAACTGAGGGAGGGGAGAGTGCTCTTGTGCTCTGGACTTGCTTGCGGGCTTCTCATGGGCATCTGGTTGGCCACTGTGAGAACAGGATGCTGGACCAGGTGGGCCACTGGCCTGATCCTGCAGGCTTTTCTTATGCCATCCAGTTGTAGTTCAACAGTATCTAGAGGGCACCATATTGACAGATTCAAGCAAGGTTTGTGAACAGTTATTAGCAACACCAGCACACTTAGAACCTCCATATCTACAGGCAGTATACCTCTGAGTACAAGAGACTGGCCACAAACAATACCGATGTGTGTGTGTCATCTTTTATGCCCTGGTTGTGACCAGTGTTGGGATCTGATTATTGGACAATATCAGCCTTTCCCAATCTGGTGCCCTCCAGATATTTTGGACTACAACTCCCATCAGCCCCAGCGAGCATGGTTGTGGTGTGGTAGAAAATATGGCTGTGCTGGCTGGGGCTGATGGGGGTTGTAGTCCAAACCATCTGGAGGGCCTGAGGTTGGGGGAGGCTGTGTGTGGTACACCAGCTTGAGAGAGCCATATTCAGGTGCTTGTTGTTTCACTTTGGCCAAGCCATGGTCTCTCTTGTTTAATGTTAATTCCTAGGTGCTCTGGTGTGGATGGAAGTGCTGTTTAGGGTTTCAGGAAGAGATTTGAAGCAGGGTGTGTGTGTGTGTGTGTCAAAGTTCAAAGGCCTGCTCTTGCATACACATGCAGAATGAAACTGCAAAGGAAAACCAGTCTGCTTGCAGAATATTTTTCAGGGTTATGTTTTTATACTTCATAATAACCAGAGATTTGGTTGGGACTCTGGAGGATTTTAATCATGCGGTGGTCTGAAAACATGCCCTCCTTAAATGATGTCCCTAATTTTTATTTCTACCCATTTCTGTACCGCTGTTCCACATAACACTGTAAAACTTGCATGGTGGGGGAAATCTTACATCAAAATGGCTCTATAATTTATTTCATACAGCACATCAAAATGGGGAAGAGATGAAGCCTGTTGGATCCCTTTTGGGGAGGGGATTCCATAACTTTGTTGTCACCACCAATCAGGTACAGATGAGGCTGATCTGAGAGCTGTGGTGGGTTGGACTGTCCCCTGGTTGTGAAGGCATCCCTCCAGGCAGGTGGAGGTTGGTTGGTTTTTGGCTGGTATATTTTGCAACTTGTCATTGACGCGATAATGGTGCATTGGTGGTGGATTTTTGCTGGACTGTCCATGCATAATTCTGCTTTAGTAGTTGTTCTGTGATGCTTTCCCAGTGTTAATGGCATTTGTGGGGGACACAACAAAAAGCAGGACAAAAAAAGAACTCTGGAACATTTGTGGTATTAAAAAGTTGCAGGATTTCAGCAGGAAGTTACAGGACATAACAGTAATCGGAAATGAAACCTTATGTCTACCCTGAAACGTTTGCAGGCGTAAACAGTCTTGCCCTGAAACCATCATGTGTACAAATGACCATGCATAAAAAGGATTTCTGGAGGGGGCCAAGGGCTTTGTAGCTGAATATTGTTGCTTTTAAGCTGAACCCAGGATCAAATAAGGTAACCAGTGCAGGTGACATGTGAGCGCTGTAAGATAATAGGATAAATGATTAGGCACGAAATAGTTGAGTAACGCTTTGCATGCTGGAACGCAAGTTAATGGAAGCCGACTGTGTTTTGGCTGCACAACCTGTCAGCAGTTTCCTGTACGGTTTTGCAAAAGGCTGTTTGCTTCTTGGGAGCATCAGATGCGAACTCACTCTCCTAGGGTTCTCCAGTCTCCAAGTGAAATGGCTTCTGCTCTTGCGTGCCCTGACTCCAACCCTCAAAGCACACCCTGTACCACTACGACGGCTTCTTCAATAACTCGCTGGCTACTAGTCACACTCTCTCTAGCCCTTTCTATGATAAGTCTTTCACTCCCCGCCTCCATTTGCCTAGCTGTTGAGAAGCGTTTCATTTAAAGAACTGCCGGCCTATTTCTGCTCAGTGAATTCCTCTGGGAAAGGAAGGCCTGGCTTAACTTGTTCTGAAATACGGGAGGATCTTCTTGGCAGGGGCTGAATGTCACCGGCCGGGAACTGGGAAAGAGAGGAGAAAATTGTTTGTGCCTGGTATCTTCCATCAGCCTCCCGCTGTCCCCGGAGGGCCTCTGAACTCATGGTGGAGTTGTGCTAATGTCGCAGTGAAAAGGGATTGTGTGGGTGTTTATTGTTTGTTCTTTGTTTTAGAAACTTCTTTCCCACCTATTCCCCCCCCCCCAGAACAAGGCCTGTTTGTGTAAATAAGCATCCAGGGATGGGGGCCAGAGGTGGCTGCTGTGAAAGACAGAGCAGGGCAACTGAAATGATTTGAGAGAGTCATGGGCATCTTCTTCACGAGGAGAAGTGGCAGAGCGGCCCTTCCCTAACTTGGTGCCATCCAGATGTTTGGGACTACAACTCCCAGCAGCCCCAGTGTCATGCTCCTGTGCTGGCTGGGCATGATGGGAGTTGTAGTTCAAAACAGCTGTGCTGATGGGAGTTGTAGTCCAAAACATCTGGAGGGTTTGGGAAGTCTGGGAGGGGGGGAAATGATAATTTTTTCGGGGGAGGTTGACAGGAAAGAGGGGTCTAAAATTCTGAATTTTGTGGTGAGTGGAACTCTTTTTCTTCTCACAATATCAGGTCACTTGTGAAAACTTATTGTGGGGGGGAGATACCAAACAATCTGCTTTTTCCCTTCCACACACAATTGACTGACTGATGGGGTCTCAGTGCCAAGGGATGTGTTTTTGGCGGCTAGCCTGGATGCTGATTTTAAACAAAGGATTAGACAAATCCATGGGGGATAGGCATAATTTAACGGCTTCTGGCCACAGTAGCTAAATGGATCGATCCCCTGTGGACCGGGCGCATTGTACCTCAGAATGCCAGATGACGGGGGGGGGCGAAGAGCTGGGGGGGGAGAGGCTGTGTCCCTGCCTGTGAACATCCAGAGGCAACTGTTTGTTGGCTTGTTTTATTTATACCCTCAACGCCTCTCAAAGCGGCTTACAAAAAGTAAAAACGCACATCAGAGCAATGATCATGGTGCAAAGGAACACAGAAGGCTGCCTTCTGCCTAATTAGGCCGTGGGTCTATCTAGCTCAGTATTGTCTGCACTGACTGGTAGCGGCTCTCCAGGATTTCAGGCAAGGGACATTCCCAGCCCTACCTGGAGAGATTGAACCTGGGAACTTCTGCCACTGAGCTGTGACCCTTCTCCAAAGGTCCCTTGAAATAAAACTTTTAATGAGGCGACTGAATTTAGCAAGGACGGTGCCTGCCTGCCATCTAGTGGGAGGGAGTTCCACAGAGTTGGGCCCATTGCAGCTGATGGTATGACAACTCATTGACATGAGTCATGCTTCTGGGACATGGGGGATTCCTAATTGTGCTTCCTCTGATGTTCTCAGTGATCGCTTTGGGACATGATGGAGTGAGGCGGTTCTTAAGGTATCCTGGGCCTAAGTTGTTCAGGGGGTTGTACTTTGAACCTGGATGGGAAGCCAGTGCAGATCTTTTAACACTGGCAAGCAGGGCACTGTTGGGAACGGATCCAGCAAGGCGGTTCTTCAAGAGAGGCAAGAGCAGGGTCAGAGGAGGAGAGCCAGAGAGCATAGTGGTTAAAGTGTTGGGCAGGACCCGGGAGACTGTGGTTGAAATTCCCACTCGGCCATGAAGTTCACTGGGTGACCCTTGCACCACCAGCCACAGTCTGTCAAGCTAACCTACCTCACAGGGTTGTCATGAGGATAAAACGGGGAGGGGGAGAACTGTTGTATGCCATCTTGAGCTTCTTGGAGGAAAGATGGGATACAGATGTAATAATAATTAAAACAGACCCCGGGGTGCAAACTGACGGGACCTTCTGCAGCACGGCCCACTGAATTAAATGAAGAGAGGGCTTTTCATCTGGTGTTTCTCTGGTTATAGAAGCCCCTCCTGCCAGATATTAGGAGGGCACCTAGATTTTGTTCTTTCAGATGCCAGCTTAAACTCTTGGGCTAATTCTTAAAATTGTTCAGCAGTGCTCCCTTCTTTCGTGCAAGGTGCATCTTCTCCACAGCGTCCCATCGACAGAGTTCCTCCTTGCCTTTGCTAAAGGGTTTGGGACATGGGGGGGGGAGAGAGAGAGAACGCCTACGGGGCTACTGCCTGGCTTGTGATCTCCCTCTGTGGGCTTGAGATACTGGTGATCATGGAATAGTAGAGTTGGAAGGGGCCTATAAGGCCATCAAGTCCAACCCCCTGTTCCATGCAGGAATCCAAATCAGAGCATTCCTGACAGATGGCTGTCCAGCTGCCTCTTGAATGCCTCCAGTGTCGGAGAGCCCACCACCTCTCTAGGTAATTGGTTCCATTGTCGTATGGCTCTAACAGTTATGAAGTTTTTCCTGATGTCCAGTTGAAATCTGGCTACCTGCAACTTGAGCCCATTATTCCGTGTCCTGCACTCTGGGACGACTGAGAAGAGATCCCGGCCCTCCTCTGTGTGACAACCTTTCATGTACTTGATGCTGGATGCTTCCTTGAGACTGGGTCCTGAACTGTAGGGCGACCATCATCATGGGGGTGCTTATTTCCCTGTCCATTAATGGGAAGATAAACTTCTTGAGTTGTGTCTGAGTTTCCTGTAAAGGCGCATCATGATCTGGAAGAGGGTAGGATATATATACTGCATGCAGCCTTTGCCGACTTTGTGCCTTCGAGACGCTTTGAACTGCAACTCCCATCAGCCCCAAACGGCACAGCCGTGTTTTGTACTCCTGCAGAGCCACGCTGGCTGGGGCTGATGGGAGTTATAGTCCAAAACAGCTGGCGGGCATGAGGTTGGTGAAGGCTGGGATACAACATAAAGGTGCTCCTCCTCTGTGGTGCCCTGTCCTGCCCATGACTCTGCACCCCTGTAGGCATCCCACTGGCAGATCTGTTGTGGAATGTCTGCACCAGTGGAACGTTCCGCCTGCACATCTGGGCAGTTCCACTGGTGTATCTCATGCTGGCAATGTGTCTGGTGCTGCACTAAGAAAGTGTGGCCTTCACCAAATCCTACAGCTCTGCATCCAGCATAACTCAAGTATAGGATAGCTCTATTAGTGTGTCATTTTGAGTGTTTCTTTCTCTGCCCTGCCCATCAAATAGTTCAATTCAGATAATTTTGGTTATTTGAAAAATTTTCAGAGGTACTTATTGATATGCTACCAGGCTAAGTTCAAGGTTCTGGTTTTAGTGTACAAAGCCCTGTACAGCTTGGACCAGGATACCTGAAAGACCATCTTAACCTTATATACCCAGCTGAACACTGCGCTCTGCAGGCGAGGGCCTCCTGCAGGTACCATCTTATCAGGAGGTCTGTTCCACACAACATAGGAAGCAGACCTTTATTGTAGGGGCACCTACCCTTTGGAATTCCCTCCCTCGAAATATTAGACAGGCGCCATCTCTGTTATCTTTTCGGCGGCTACTGAAGAGCTTCCTCTTTCAACAAGCCTTTTGAGACCTTGTCCCAGTCTGCTTCTGTGTTGGAATTGCTTTTTTAATATGTTTTTCAAGCTTTTTTAAAAAGACGTTTTTAAAGCATTCTTTAAAAAAAGATGTTTTGTTGTAATATATTTTAAAGTCTGTTTTTATGATGTTTCAGTGTGTTTTTAGTACTTTTGTTTGCCACCCTGGGCTCCTACGGGGAAGAAGGGCGGGATATAAAACAAACAAATAAATAAGCAAGCAAGCAAGCTGGATAAATTAACCTGGCATACCTTTTGAGTTTGCTTTACTAAATATAAATCCAACAAATATGCCAGATCTGATTCTGGCAGGTTTTTGATTTGCAAAATTTCCAGAGAACTGGAAGACAGTATATTTCATACTCTGCCTCTCCACAGAAAATCGTAATGACCTACCCAGTAGGGTTGGTTGTGGGGATTGCTGAGACACTGTTTTAATTGATTTACTGCATAATCCTATGCATGTCTACTTAGATGTAAGCCCCCCTGATTTCTGTGGGACTTCCTCCCAGATAAGTACATGTAGCAGCCTTTGGTAACCTGGTGCCCTTCAGATTTTTTGGACTCCAACTCCCATCAGCCTCGGTGGCCAGCATGGCATTGGCCAGGGATGACAGGAGTTGTTGTCCAGCAACATTTGAAGGGTACCACTTTGCCTGCCCTTGATCAACATTAACCTGCCAGCGCGAGGGGACTTAGGTAATTTAACTTTTATCTGCGCCTCTGGGTGTGATTCAGAGCAAAATTTGGGAGGGAGGCACGGTGAAACTTTGCAGCAACTTGGAGTGGCTCCAAGGGGTCTGAATTCTGGACAATAAATGAAAGGAAAGGAGGCGAGAAAATAAATGAGAGGAAGTGGAAAGCTGCAAGAGCAAAGCAAAGTTGCTTTGTGGTTTCTCTCTCTCTCTTCCCTTTAATCCTGCCGAGCTGGCTGAGCTGGTGGTCCAAAGGGAGTGAAGGGATCTGGTATTTTGAAGTGCCAGCCTCTGTGTGGCCCCCATCCTACTAGAAGAGGCCA
Organism: Rhineura floridana; assembly: GCF_030035675.1. NCBI lineage: Eukaryota > Metazoa > Chordata > Lepidosauria > Squamata > Rhineuridae > Rhineura > Rhineura floridana. The sequence goes on along the minus strand of NC_084498.1, from coordinate 27,231,761 downwards.
CTTCCCAATTAAAAGCTGCAGTTCCTAGGCACGCATCCAAGCGAGTAAACCTTGCTGAACACAGTGGGTCTTGCTGCTGAGTAAAGATGCATAGGATTGGGGCTGATGGGAAGCATAGCCCAGAACGGCTATGCTCACTGGAGCTGATGGAAGTAGTTATATTTATCACCTGCGCTTCACCACCAGGTCCCGGGGGGGGGGGGGTTACAGCAGTTTAAAATTCAGTATAAAAGACAATTAAAAACAAATAACAAGCACAGGAATAGGGTATGTCCTGAGAACATACACCTCAAGGGCCAAATGCCAGGGTAGAGAGGTGCACTTTAGCATTCTCCAAGAACTGTGCTGCGAAGGGGTCAGGGACACTTCTGTGGGGAGGGAATTTCATGACTTAGAGGCTGTCACAGAGAATGCCCTCTCCCGGGCTGCCACCCCCACCGGACTTCTGAGGGCAGGGAAGCTACCAAGAAAGCCTCCTGTGTTGATCTTAACACCCAAGGAGGTCTGAAGGGAAGGAGGCGGTCTCTCAGGTATTTCGCTCTGACTCTTACCTTGACCCATTGCCTCTGCTCTGTGGCTGTTTTAAAGGAAAGCTCTTGCAAATAGTTTTGGGCACGGTTATAACCTGTTCCTCCTTCTCTTTCAGATTGACCCAAAGGTTGCGTTTCCTCGCAGAGCACAGCCCAAGGTAAGTGCTGTTTATGGCTTTTGAGAATGGCTCCCAGCCCGTCTTGAAGATAAGTGGCACAGGTGCTTTTGGGCATCAAGCTTCCTCGGCCAGCAGGCAGTGATGGACTGCTTCCTCTTAGGCTGGCGTGCGGATCAGCACTGTTGACGTGGGGCTTCCCTCCCTTTGGACCTTCCCCATTCCTTCCACCTAAAAACTCACTGTTTGAGAGCCTGCTGTGTTACCTGGTTCTGCCAGTTGTTACGATCACCAGCGATGGTCCCCTAAGCTGCTTTGATAATGGAGGTGGAGGTGTCTCAAGGAGCACCTTCTGAAGAGGGGGGGCTCACCAGGGTCTGCCTTGCCGTGTTCCCCCTCGCTGTCAAGCAGTGTCTTGCTTAAGTGCCCACATGTCTTCATTTTCCCAAACTTTCCTGTGCTGCTTGAACTGTGATCTAGCGCAGCCTTTAGGCTTGCAGGGACTCTGTTTCACTTCTTATTATTATTATTAGGACCCCCGAGGTCCACCAGTTGGAGGTGGATGAAAAATGGTGACATCAGTTGCCTGTGTGCGTGCGTGCGTCAGTTATGTACTGCAACCCGTGACTCAAATAGTGGGCTGACCTGCATAAGTCCAAATCCGCCTCCGAGTTGCACGTTTTCAGGGATTCTAATTTGCAGGAGCAAAAACCTGCTGCGAGTTGGAAATCGCTGCTGGTCTTGGGAATGGCGCACTGTGGCTGCTGAACTTTACCTACCTGCCATCTCAAGATTTAAGGGAAATCAATATGTGGGGTGATGGGGTAGAGCCAGAGTGCGGGCAACCTGTGGCCCTCTGGATGTTCCTGTTAGCCCCAGCCAGTGTGGGCTGTAAGGAGGAGTTATGGGTAAAGCTTATATAGCCTGTTCCCTGCCTGAAGGGGACGTATTGAGCCACATTTGGCTACCCTTGGAGGCCAGACTATTAGCTTTGTGGGCTCAGATTGATAGAGGAAAGGCTCTATGAAAATGTGTGATTTGCACACAGAAGGGCCCAGGTTCGATCCCCAGCGGTATCTCCCAAGTAGCGCTGGTTATGTCCCCTGCCTGAAACCCTGGAAAGCTACTGCCAGTCCGTGTAGGCAACATGGAGCTATGTGGACCAGTGGTCTGACTCTGTATAAGGCAGCTTCCAATGGTAGGGAAGGGGCCGTTGCTCAATGTTAGCGCATCTCTCTTTGTATGCAAAAGGTCCCAGGTTCAATCTCCACTGGGATCTCCTGGTAGAGCTGGGAGAGATCCTCTGCCTAAAAGCCTGGAGATCTGCTGCCGGTAAGTGCAGACAGTACTGAGCTAGATGGACCATGGTCTGACTCAGTGCAAGTCAGTGCAAGAGTCTTTGTTTGGAATCATGAGCATTTTTAGGGGATGAGGGCAGCTCAGTTGGTAAGAGTACAGGTAGAAGGTCCCTGCCTCAAACTCTGGAGAGCTGTAGCCAGAATTCCATACTTTAATTATGCATGGTGTGAATAAGTATTTCCTTTTTATCTGCCCTGATTCTCCCACCACTCAGCCTCATTGGATGACATCAAGGAGAAGGGCCATAGCTCATCTGCTTTGCATCTCCGGTTCAATCCCCAAGAGCATCTCCAGGTAGGGCTAGGGCTGTTTCCTTGTGTGAAACCTTGGAGAGCCGCTTCCAGTCAGTGCAGACAATACTGAATTAAATGGACCAATGCTCTGACAAGGCAGCTTTCGATGTTCCCAAGGTGGTCAGAAGCCAGGGGCCCTTGTATGTGTCCTTCAAGGGCTGTGTTAGGAGAGCGAACTTAACCTTTGTTGAGCGATACATCCATGTACACTGTGCTTTACAAAAGTTCAAAGGGACAAGTCCTTGCCCCAGGGGGATTACAGTCTAAAATTTGACGTGGGGGTGGGGGAGGAATTGAGGCAGGAGCTAAATGGAGAAAGACTACACAGCGAGTTTGAATTTGATTTCAGTGGGTTCTGTTTCTCTATTCCTTGCCGTAGAAGCTGCACCTGCTGAAATCTCCTCTACCCAGCTCTCAAAGACCACATTTTCACACTGTTACGGGTTTTTTAAATTATTATTTTTTAAATATTACATTTCGATCTTTTTTAATGTTTGAGAGCCAGCCAGAGAACAGATGTCATTGGTCAGCCATGGAAATGTAGAAAGTACAATAAATGCAAAGGTGCAGGCATTCTTTTCTCCCAAAAGGTGCCCAGGCTAGTTGTGCAAAGGGAGTTCGGGGGTGGTGAAGAGGGAAGCTTGATGTGGCGGGACAGCGAGTGTTTGGGTATCCCAAGAAACCAGCTCCAGAAGCACATGGTTGGAATTGGGTTAATTCCATTAAGCAGTTCGGTGACAGAAGGCGCTTTAGTGTTTGGGTGAGCTGCTGTCCAAGCCGGAGAATTGCTGCGGATTAGCTCTGCGCGCTCCTTGGGGGTAATTAGGAGCATGTGATCCTTGTGAAGGGGGGCACAGCCATGCTGGGGGCAGCGGAGGGGGGTTAGTGGGAGAGCCGATTTCGGAGAGCACCCCTGGGCCCCTTTTAGCGTCAGGGAGTTCTGCAGGGCTGAAGCTGAAGCAAGAGGAGAGGAATGGGGCAATCTCTTCCCTAAATGCACTTGCTGATTTTGAGAGTCTTAAAATGAATATTTTGCCAGTCACTTGGGAGATCTCTCTCTTTCTCGTGGTGACATCACCACACTTGCCTGTGAGGCTGGGCCTTGTTGCGAGATGGGTGCTTCAGGTGCAAGGCAGACCTGACACATGCACACACCCCAGGGCCCAATCCAGCGCTTCTCCTGTGTAAGCCCTACAGACAGAATTGGAGGAGAGATGTGCAAAAGGGCTGTCTCAATGAGTGGGCAGAGAACGGGGTGGGAGCGAGCTTGAGGCCGCCTCCTCTCTTTGAAGAGAAATCGCCTCCAACGTGACCTTGGCAAGAGGAAGACCCAGTGAGGCAGACTTGTGGCTTATGTGTCCATAGTTTCCTGCTAAAAGTCCTGAAGTCACTTAACAACCAGAGTTTTTGTTTTTTTTAAATTGTAATAAAAATCACATCATGTTATTTTAAAAACAGATTTAACAGTACAACTATATCACTGGCACTTTCCAAATGGCCGGGAAAAACAGAATCATCTTTGCTTGACACAGAAATGATGACAGGGTTGGTGCCAGGGAGGCCTTCCTGGTGAGAGCGTTCCCTAAATGGGGTGTGTGTGGTACTACAGAGAAGTCCCCTTCTCTTGTCACAACCTTCCAGACCTCCTGGGGATGTGGCACACGCAGGGAAAGACTTGGTATGACGATCTTGTGGTCCGGGCAGGATCATATGGCAAAAGGTGGCCCTTTTAGATACAGGGGTCTTGAGCCGTATAAGGCTTTAAAAGATCAGAACCAGCACTTTTGATCAGGCCTGGAAACAAACTGGCAGTCGGGCCAGAACCAGTGCTGTATCTTCACGCTGCCTTGTTCCAGTTAACTATCTAGCTGCAGGGTCCGAATCATCTTCGTTGTAGTAGTCTAACCTGGAGATTCCCAGAAGCCTTACACTGAGCCGGATCAGTGGTCCATCTAGCCCAGTATTGCCGACACTGACTGGAAGCAGCTCCCTAGGGTCTCAGGCAGGGGACATTCCCAGCTCTACCTGGAGATGCTGCTGGGGATTGAACCTGGGACCTTCTGCATGCACAGCAGATGCTCTAACCACTGAGCCAAGGGCCTCCCCCCATAGACAACCGAAGCCAGGCTATGTCTGGCTGCTCTGCATGGTGAGTTTTTGCAGCACACCGTTTGAGGCACAGCACAGCCCCTGTAGAACAGCTGTTTTCTGATGGCTGTTTATCGGGGCTGTGGAGAGGAGCCGCAACTCCGGGGTAGGACAGGTACCCAACCCCCAACAACTCTGTTAGGGCTGGCAAAGAGGTCTGTCTGAAACTCTGGAGAGCGCAGCTGTGTGGCTGGGGCTGATGGGAGTTGTAGTCCAGCAACATCTGGAAGGCACCATGTGTAAACAGTAAAGAGCGAGACAGGCCAACGCCTGACTCTTTATAAAGCATATAAAGGAACGATGGAACTAGCCACAGACGCTGACCTTCTCCACGCATCTGTTCTCCTGTGTGTGCTTTTAACATATCCAGATGATGATTCAGGTAGTCACATGGTGGCAGGGGACCGTGTTTCTATGTGGGATTTCTTGAAGCTGGGATTTGCAGATAGACATTTCACGCATGGAGTGTTGAGGAAAATCTGTGCAGCAAAGCAGAATGCTGCAAATTGTATATGCAATGCAGATTAAGTTTGTCTTAGTAAAATACTTACATAGTTTATTCTGCATAATTTAGTTATTGGCAAAGAGCAAAGCAGGTTACTGAAGTGCCACCTGCGACTGCTGTAAATGTTACTCAGCAGCACGTCTAGCACATGAACTTGCACAAGTCACCAAACCATCACAACCTTAAGGACTAGAACCTTGGTGTGTGTGTGTTTTTAAAAAACATTACTTTTCTCAGAAACCTGGATTCTAAAAAAAGCATGGGATCATTGCATACACACAAATATCTTGCCGTAATCTTATACCACCGTGGCACATTTTCTTTGGCTGGCAAAGTGAAATGGCCTTTTTGTAGTTCTGGGGGATGAATCTGCCCTGTTGTCTTTTTGCCTTCTAGATGGTGACAAGGACTAAAAAGATATTTGTGGGAGGCCTCTCTGTGAACACCACTGTGGAGGATGTGAAACAGTATTTCGAGCAGTTTGGAAAGGTAGGTGCTTTGAGTTAAGTCACAAACTGAGTTTTCCCGACAGGCATATCATAAACTACAGTCGTAAACTGGTTAGCAATCTTTTCCTCTCCTTAAGGAACTCTGGGAAATGTAGTACTCTCAAGAGGGTTTGAATCTTGCCAAACTACAATTCCCAGGATTCTCTGCAGGGAAGCTGTGGTGGTAGTAAACAGTATAAAACCAACATTATATCCTCAGGGTCCTTTGGGGTTTGCTGAAGAAGATTAGAAAGTGCAGCACCTTCTGGTTAGACCTGATGGCTTCTTAACTAAGATGTTCACTGCCAACTTAGGTTTTTGCCAACTGACCAGGGAAAAAGCTGCCTGGCCTGTTCTTCTGCCTTTAAGACTAGTTTGATGTGCAGAAATCAGCTGGTGATAAGCAACAGCAGCACACTCCTAATTCTTGCTAAACACATTGCTTTTAAAGGCATAACTACAGTGGCTGCTTGAAAAGTTGTTGACTCCAGTTTTGGGAGAGTTTTCAGTGCTCCCTCTGAACCCAGTTTCTCCTGAGAATGAGCCTGAAGCCTAGTGACATGGCTGCTTCAGAGTCTGAGGTTAGGTAGTGACTTCTGCATTTAAGCTGAGTTCATCAGAGCCTTAAGCCATGTCATCCTCAACTAAGTTTGAAGTTCTTACCTGAAGAGTAATCCATTCCTAAGCCGTTATTATTGACTTGTCCCCTTTGCCACTCTTAAAACATTCTGTTTTGGTCTCTCTCTCCTCCCCCTCCCCAAGAAAAGATTCCTGGGGTTGGCCTCTTACAGCAGTCACTTTTTTTGGGGGGGATAGACCCAAGCTTGTGAATGTTTGATATTGCTCTGTGATGATTCGTAGCTGAATCCAGGAGAGATCAGCTGGAACCTTTTAGGGAAATGACAATTTTGTGAGAGTGGAGAGGGTGGTTGAATGCCTCCCCTAGTTACCTGCCCTCCTGCCCCCAAAATTGCTTGCCCATACCCACTCACCAGCTTTGAGAGAGTCCTAATCATGGCTGCTTGGAAATAGATCCCCTTCAGTCAATGGGACTTTCTTCAGAGCAAGTTTTTTAACAGATCTTCAGGATCTAATGAGAAATACAGAAATAGTTTTCATTGTTTGTTTTAGAAAGATTTTAGTAGAGACTCAACAGTGTTGCTCATTCTCTCCCCAGGCCCTAATTGTGTGTGTGTGTGTATACCATGATATGATATATTTGGATAACTGTCCAATCTCATTTATCCAAATGGTATGGGAAAACACTAAGATATGGTCAGAAAACTAGGGGCCGAGGTACATTCTGAGTGCTGTTTCTGTATGATTTTTTTTTGGGGGGGGACAGGTTTGGTTAATGGAGTGATGTAAACAAAAAGAGAATTGGTAACTTGAGGAGGGTGGAAGATGAGGCTGTATTCCACGTCCACTGTCGGAGATAGTATACGTCTGAGTGCCAGTTACTGGGAATTGCGGTGGGGAGGGTATTGCTGTTGCGCTCAGGCCTTGTTTGCAGGCTTCCCATTGGGGCATTTGGTCGACCACTGTGAGAACAGGAGGCTAGGCTATGTGGGCCCCCTCTGGCATTATCCGGCTGCGGGGCTCTTCTGTTCCTAACGGGTGACTGGTGGGAGTGAGAAGGGCCTATATCTCAGTGGCACATCCAAGTAGGTCTGGTAGAAACTCTCTGCCCGAAACCTTTGAGAGCCGTACTGAGCTAGATGGACCTATAGTCTGACCTGGTACAAGCCAGACTCCTCCGTTCCTGCGAGAGCCCTTTCGCAAGACAGGAATGTTGCTCAGTGGGCCTGAGCCATCAGCAGCGGCTTACGGGCTAGAACCACGCATTTGACACTGGCCCAACTGCTGTTCCTCCTCTCCTGGTTGTCCGTGCAGGAAATGAATCTCCCCACTGGGTTAAGAGCCCGCCACCCTTGGCCTTCCTTCCCCTCCTTTGCTCTGTCACGTTGAACTACTTATAAATGCTTTGTGGGATGGCAGCTCCAGCATTGGATGCCATTTGATACTTGCAGCTGCTGCAGGCCTTCCGCCCTGCCAGAACCGTCGGTGGCTGTTATGCGTGACTCGGCGTGCTGTGTGGTTCCTAAGCTCTCTTCTATGACATTGCCTCCACAGAGCCCTTCCTTATGTGGCCATGGATGCTCTTTGATCAGTAGTTGGCCTTGAAGGGGGCACCTTCATGTCCCACCATTCCATAGATCAAAGGTACAAATACAATGTGTAGTTTCCCCCCCTCCACCCCCTTCTGTCGTCTGGCTCCAGCATCATAAAACCGGCTTCACCCCTTTCTTCTCTGTTGTTCACCTAGTCTTGCCCAAAGACTTTTGTAGATAGATTATCATTCTCTGTATAGTTAGACTTAGATATAGGAGAAAGAGAGAAAAAATACATTTCAGCTGTTTATAGTGTTTTTTTTTTAACCCTTTCGCCTTCTGTCCTCGCTGTTGTGTTCAAATTTTCGTTTGTAGCTTTGAAGGTCACAGTGTGGATGACTGCGGTAGCAGTGTGTTTAGTAACACTCCATTTTCATAACCCCCCCTCCTCCAAATCATATTGGCCTAGCCAACAAATGTAGAATGTGAAAATAGATTCTGTGGAAAAAAGAAATGTGCCCTGTGTGTTTCCTTCCGCAGAGAATAGATTCCAAAATATGTCCCTGTCAGCAACATTGGTAGTGCAAGAATTCTACAGGACTTTTCTGCATGAAATTGTTTCTTGGCCTGAGTAATGTATGAATATGGTGTTGGGGGGTGGGGTGGGGACATGCACAGAGTTGGGATCAAAAGTCTCTCTGTCTGTGCCCATTTGCCTCTGCTGTGCCCACAAACTTATGTGGCCTCATCCAGCCTCTGAGACTCAGAAAACAGACGTTCAGTCATTCCTTGAGACTAGTGGCCCTTCCAGTCTGCTTTGGTTTTGCTTGCAGATGTATTCTGCAACATGGAGAATGAATTCTATAACTTTGGTGCCACCACCAATTAGGTATAGGCAAGCCAGAGAGGAGGACCTCCAGAGCTGATCTTAGGGCTTTGGTGGGCTTGCCTGGTCCCTGGTTGTGAAGGCATCTCTCCAGACCGGTGGGTTTTTTGGCAGGTGTATTCTGAGGCATGTCATTTCTGCAATAATGACGCATTAGTGGTGGATTTCTCCAGGACCATCCCAACATCATTCTGCTTTATTCTGTGATTCTCCATGTTACCTTATTACTGCCATTTGGAGGGAAACTCTTGAAACTTAGCGGAGTAAAACAAAACCACAGCCCCAGGATTTCAACATAAAGTTACAGGGCGGGCATTGATTTGGAAGCAAAGCAATATGCCCTCTCTGAAACTTTTGCAGGTGCAAACGGTATCAAAAGTGAATTGATGGCCTCTGGCTAAATTATAAAGATCTGAGTACTGAAAGTGGGATTGTGTATAACCGCCCCAATATCATCATGAGCATAAGTGATCATGAATGCACAATCAAAGGGACACCTGGGGGGGGGGCCCTGGACCATCAAGCCCCTTTCTAAGGGCTGGCTCAGCTGCAGATCATCCCTTTAAAACTTGAGGAATGAATTGGATGCCTTGAGGATGCGATGTGGGACTTAGTAGCCACGTACTCTTTGTCTCCTCTGTATAAGAAGCTTCTGTTCCGACAGTTCTTGTAGGAGAACAACCTCAGCCTGTAAAGCTTAGCCCAAACTTTGGTTCCTTCTGTTTGGAAAAAGGATCAGAGCAACAGTCCCAAGGTCTGTGGTGCTGTTCTGATGCTGAAGCTGAACTGGCTGGCTCCATAAGCTGCCTGGATGAGAGACGGCCTGTGCTGTATGAGTAAGCGCACCTGTCACATCTGTAATGAACCATCCAGAGCTCCGGTGAGACCAGACGCTAAGAAGCAGGTGTGCTGGAGAAATGCACCAGCAAATGAACGGTTCCAGATTACTCCAGTAAGTGAGCCAGGCTACTGCAAGAGAAGTTAACACACAGATGCTCTACCCTGGCCGCTCCCGATACCTAAGCATGTGTCAAATCCAGCGTGTGGATCTGAAAGGAAGTGAGAGGGGTGGGTGGCTGAAGGGCACAGTCTATGCTAGCCAACAGAAATGGCAATGGAGAGAGAAGAGCTGCCATTTCCCCCCCATGATGCATCAAACTGCAGGCCTTGGGGGTCCTCTTCAGCCACAGAAGGGAGTAGGCAACTCAAACATCGATTCCTGTGACTGGCCAACAGTATGACACCTCTAGATTGGCCGGTCAGAGTCTGCATAGTCGGAGTCCTGGCATTATTTATTATTAGCCTTCTATAATAGTCTCAAGGCAGTGGACAATAAGAACAGCAAACAGAAAAGACAGCAGATATATTTAACCGTGGCAGAGAGCCATTCATTCAGCTGGGAAAGGTTTGCCGGGTAGTGCTTTGCATTGTGTTTTGCTGTACTCCAGATGTTTACTGAAATCTGATTGCCACTGAAATCTGGCTCTCGGGAGATGGATTTGGGTGCCCCCCCTTGCCCCAATGGCATGAGCAGAGTTCATGTGGCAAAGGGCTGTTTCCAACCTGGTAGGCTGCTCGGCAGTCCTAAGCAGATGCCTGTCTTTTGGTCTTTTTTTAAGGGCACTCACCCTGATGGACCAGCTCACTAGGAAAGAGTCACTGGTCTTTGTTGAAGGTCCGATTTACAGAAGGGTCTTTATTTGTCAGCTTTTCCTTCTCCCTGGAAGAAAGGCCGTTCAGTTCTCTCCTAGATTTCCCTGAAACACTGGAAAGGAGAGAAAATCCGTAGAGAGCATTATGTTTTTATTTCTCTCCTCTGCTGATTTCCTTTTTCCTCAGTAGCTTATGCTAGATTTTCAAGAAATTTGTTTCCACGGCAGAAGCTGAGAAGGTACCACCTGGCTCTTGGCTGGCTGTGGCTTAGTGCTGGGACAGGAACTGGCTGCAGCTTTGGGTCTAGATCTCACAAACGCCTGTTTGTAGATGGGGCCACTTCAAGCAGCAGGCGAAGGCCTCACATATAACTGAATATTCCTCCCACAACAAAACAAATTCTTTGCCCATAGAAAACAGCCATGTTAGGGTGAAGGCTAGGTCAGACCCTTCTCCTTCTAGTTTTCTGTAGTGTATCTCCTTTCTGGAGCTCCTGCAGCTGTCCTGAGCTATAACTACCACCATCCCTGATTATTTGCCATGCTAGTTGGGGCTAACGGGGCTGATTTTGTAATCCAAAAACGTCTGGAGGGCCAGAGGTTCTCCTCTGACACAGACACGGAAATAAACCTTTGCTTCAGCTATGGCATTTCAGACTGACTTGTGTAAACTGAATAGACTGTGTGTGTTAATATATGTCCTTTCATCCATCCAATGATTCATTCTGAAATGGCACAGCTGAAGCAGAGGTTTACTTCCTTCTGTGTTGTTTGTGAAGGCAAGGCCTTATCCTCAGGTGATTACAGGTGGAGTTGCTCCCTCCGGATGTTATTTTGAGCCTGCAGGTATAACTAAAGGTGAGCGATGTGGTTGCAAGCACCTCTTTGTTCATGGCTGCTGCTTCCGCCCTACCCGGCGTGGCATCTCTTTGTGGAGGAATAGCGCTGCATCCCTGTGCCCAGATTCATGTACACGTCTGGGTCTCTTCTGCCCCCAGTGCCCTGTCCAAGCTTGAATATGTATACCAGCCTTCCCCAGTGTGCTGCAGATGTCTTGGACTACAATCCCCACCTGCCCCAGCATCATACAGATGTGCTGGCTGGGACTGATGGGAGTTGTAGTCCAGAAAGCTCGAGGGCACCAAGTTGGGGAAGGCTGGTGAAAATAAATGATGGGTTAATGGCTAAAGGAGGCATTTCCTCCAAGATCAGTGATTCTGGTCTAGTTTTCTCACTGAGCTGATGAATCTCAGCGTAGCCTTTCCGTTTGCACGATGGGACATTTTTTCATTTGAAAAGGGCGGAGAGTTAACCTAACCTTTTCCCTGACATGTTATTGTAATGGGAGCAGGTGTGTGTGTTTTGTACAGAGCAGTATCCGATAATTTGCACCCCTTCCACTCCACTTTTTGAAATGGTCCAGCTTGGATGCAGGTTTACTGCCCCAGTGGGCATTGGGCCTCTGTAATAATTAGGATCCGTTCCCCTCCCCGACACTCTCACTCTAAAAATAAAATATAATGTACTTCTCCCTGCTTTTTGACTCCGAGTCCACCTCCAGATAGGATGTCTGAAGGTAGACAGGAAGTGAGGCTGAGGGGGCGCCTGCTATTTATACCATCTGTCTATATAAACGAAGGCCTTGGTGAATATGCTTTGAGCCCACGCTCCTGTAGCGGCGTTTTCTTCCTGAAAAGCTTTTGGCTGCCTTGTGACGCCTGTGGCAGGGTGGATTATTTGGAGGAGACGAGTCACAGTTAGTAAACAGCCACCTCCTCCGCTTCCCACCGGTTCCTGCATGTTACATCATCTAATAACTACACTACACTCTAGCTCAGCCTTTCCCAAGCTGGTGCCGTCTCATTCTTTAGGACTACAGCTCCCATAACAGCTGGAGGGCGCCTGCTTGGGAAAGGCTGTGAATCTAGCTCTAAATGCCAGCTGGAGGTACCCTGGGTGGCTCAGCTAAAGAACTCAAAGACTTGGTTGCTACTTTGTCCATAGCTAGACGATCGCAAGACGAGTTCCTTCCTTCTGTGCCTGCTCCATTTGATGTGCAGCTCCAATTTGTGTGTGTGATCCTGTGGAGTTAGGCTCCGTGGGTCAGAACTGCCTGTGCCTCCGACTTTGCCATACAGACTCCTCCACTGGCCCTTGCCTGTGTTTGGTATGACCAGGGAGATACCCACAGCCATCTCGGAGCATAGAGCACAAGAAGCTGTCTCAATGCTATGTCAGACCGTTGGCCCGTCTAGCTCAGTACTGTCTACACTGACTGGCACTGGCTCTCCAGGGCTCCTTTCCCAGCCCTGCCTGGATACTCTGCCAGGGATCGAACCTTCTGTGTGCAAAGCAGATGCTCAGCCCCTGAGCTACAGACCTTCTCCAAATGCAAAAGCACGCACTTGCAGATGGAGGAGGGCAGAAGGAAGCAACACTAGCTGAGGAAAAGGCCTACAACATGCATAGGCCAGCCTGCTTCCAGCTTTTGAGAAGGCACCTGCTGGTTTTTGTATTGAGCCTGATTATGACCTGATTGAGTGCAGAGTTTCCGTTCTGAGTTGTCTTAGCTTTGTGGGGTCTCCAGCAACGTGGTTCTCGTACACCTGCTGCCTGAGGTCTTTTAACTGAAGATGGCTGGGGACTGAACTGGGCCTATCGCCCACAGAGTAGATGCTCTATCACCAGTCTATGCTCCCACCCCACCTTGAAAGATTTAAGTGAGCCCCAGTATTAGGTGAACGTAGCCTTAATATAGCCCTTCTGGTGCCCTCCAGGAGCCGTGCTGGTTGGGCTGATGGGAGTTGTAGTCCAAAACATCCAGAAGAGCTCAGACACTGCTTAATTGAATTGTGATGTTTGAGAGGAGCCCGGCGGCTGCATCAGGCCAAAGGGGCCACATATAGTCCAGCATCCTATTCTCACAGAGGCCCCAGTGGGAAGCCCGCAAGCAGGACCTACTCTCCCCACTTGTAATCCCAAGGTATTCAGAGGCATCCTCCCTCTGGCCCTGCAGGCAGAGCATAGCCAGTGTGGCTAGTAGCCATTGATAGCCTTGTCCTCCCTGAATCTGTCTAATCCTCTTTAAAAGCCATTCAGGTTCTGGAAGTGAATCCGCAGCTCAACCTCGTGCTGTGTGCAAAAGTCCTTCCTTTCCTCTGGCTTGAATCTTCCAGCTTCATTAAATGTCCCAGAGTTCTAGTATTACGAGAGAAGAACATCTTTTCTCTAGCCACTTCCTCCATACACCGCACGTAATTTTATACGCCTCAGGCATGTCACCTCTGACTCGCCTTTTCCTTCAACAAAGATGCCCCAAATGTTGCAGCCTTTCCTCGCAGGGAAGTTGCTCCCTCCCCTTGGCTGTTTTGGATGCCATTTTCCTGGTTGACGGTCTCATTTTTTTATTCTGCTCTTCCTCCGAAGAAGCTTAGGGTGGGGCCCATATCCATTTTGTCCTGTCAACGCGTGTGTGGTTAGGCCGGGAGAGCAACAGGTCTGTCACCACTCAGTCAACCTCACGCCTCCCTGGTTAATGTTCACTGATGGAAAATGGCATTGGAAGAGAATTCAGGGTCAGCAGTGGCAGTATACATCATACAAGGTTTATAAGCCTACAGTTTAATTAGCAAGCTAAGTGCCACAAGAGTCTGATGATGGTTGTAATTAACCTTACCCTGTTTATCTTGTTTTATATTCATTATTTAATTTTTGTTGCACTTTTTCTCCAAGGAGCTCAAGGTGACATGCATAGTTTCTGATATGAGTGGAGAAGATAAGCCAGCTTCCTGCATCCTGGTACCCTCCAGATATTTTGGACTACATCTCCCCTCAGCTATGGCCAGGCTGGCTGGGACAGACAGGAGTTGTAGTCCAAAATTAGCTGGAGGGCACCAGGTTGAGGAAGGCTGAACTTTTAATGGTCATAGCTCACTAGCAGAGCACCTTCTTTGCTTGCAGAAGGATCTGTATTGAGCTAGATAGACCAATGGTACAACTCAGTATGAGGCAACCTCCTGTGACAGGTGGAACATCTGCTTTACATGCAGAACATCTGGGTTCAGGACCCAGCATCTCCAGGTAGCGCTGGGAACGACCTTTGCCTGAAGGTCTAACAGCATAAGACGAGCTTTGCTAGATCAGGCCAGTGGCCCATCTAGTCCAGCAACCTGTTCTCACAGTGGCCAGCCAGAAGCCTATGGGAAGCCTGCAATCGGGACCTGAGCGCAAGAGCACTCTCCCTTCCCGCAGTTTCCAGCAACTCGTATTCAGAAGCATACTGCCTCCAACTGTGCAGCCACTGCCAGTCAGTGTAGAAAATACTGAGCTGGATGGAACAACGATATGACTCAATATAATGCAGCTTCCTCTGTACCCATTTAAATCAGCCCCTTTTCCAGAAACATGAGGACTAGAGTCTTATTTTTAGGGGGAGGGCCCAAGCTCAGTGGTAGAGCGTCTGCTTTGCATGCAGAAGGTCCCTGGTTCAATCCCATGCATCTCTTGCTAGGGCTGAGAAAGCCAGTCCTGTCTGAAGGCCTGGAAAACCCCTGCCAGCCAGTGTGGACAGCGCTGGGCTTCATGAACCAGCAGTCTGACTCAGTATGGATGTGGCTCCGTTGGTTGAGCCCATGTTTTGCATGCATTTTCAAGTAGGGCTAGGAAAGGACTCTTGTCTGAAACCGTGGACAGCCACTGCCAGTCATTGTGGACAGCATGAAGCTGGATGGCCCAATGGTCTGACTCAGTAGAAGGCAGCGCCGTCTGTTCCTAAGCAGTGGCAATGACCTGAGGCCTAGCAGAACGGACTCGGTTGGGCACTTTGTGGTTGAACTGAGGCCTTGTGGCAGCACTGGCAAGACCTAATGGGAAGCGATTGCGCCCCCCCCTCCCCTCCTTTTTCTCCCTCACAGGATGCTTTTGTGTGCCTGGAGGGGGGGGGAAGGGTGGCCCTAGTTCTCCCTCAAGAGGCCCACAAGGGCCGGCTCCTGAGAGCAAGATTCGCCTCAGCAGGGCGCCTTTGTGTTCCTGTGTGGAACAGCCGCTTTGCCGGGGAGGGAGCATTAGAGCTGGCGCTAATCTGATCCAGCAGCTGGGATTGGAGGGGCCAGGGTTGCCACGGCAACCAGGCCCCAAGAGAAGCCATCCCCAGCAGCTTCTTTTGTTCCGGCCTCGCCTGGGTGTTGGCAAAGCCAGCGCTGCGGCCTCCGAAGAAGAAAGGCTCTGGAGAATGGACCCGGGCAGCAGCAGGGGAGCTCAGCCCAGAGAGGCACCCAACGGGCAGCCGCCACAATAGCCGCCAGCCAAGGGCTGCCACTCACACTTAGCGCTCGGCCACGTGAAGTTGGCTGCCGGGGGTCGGCCGGCCCCGCTAATCCCGCCTCTCCGGCCCTCGGTTTCCATGGACACTGGAGCCTATTGAGGACACACATTTTCTGCCTGCGGAATTGAATGCCCACCCGGTGTCAGGGAAGGCCGCTCTGTTAATGGGGGCACGCTCTGGAGGAGGCTGGCCAGCCGGCTGGCCGTTCCCAGAGTTGCACCGTCCACCATCTTCCTCCTGGCTTTGCATTCCAGACTTTGCCGTAACTTGAAGCGAGGGGGGGAGTCACTGCCTGCCTCCCTTTCCCTGGGGCTTGGCGCTGAAAGGCACTGATCAGGAGAAAACTGCCGTCGTCTATCTTATCATTACCTCAATAATCCCTACCTACAATTTCCCCATAATATTTATATTTATTTGTTTATTAATTACACTTTTATACCGCCCCATAGCTGAAGCTCTCTGGGCAGTTTACAACATAAAAACAATATACCGTTACATTTGGCACAATTGATGATAAAAGAAAACAAATGTATCACATTTTAAATAAACATAACTGAACAATAAATTGAACAATAAATAAATAAGGCAGTTGGTATTTTATTTTATTTACTTATTTATTTATAAGAATATTTGTATACCGCTGTTTTGTTAAAAACATCAAAGCGGTTTACAACGTATGAAAAACAACAACCATAGAATAAAAGAATATTAAAAATGCAATAAAACCAAAAGTCAACTGCTGCTGCTGCTGCAAAAAAAGCATCTTCTTCATTGCCTGCCTAAGCCTGGTGGAACAGAAAGGTTTTCAGCAGGCGCTTAGGAGTGAAAGCAGAATGCATCTGCTGAATCTCTGTTGGCAGAGAGTTCTGGAGAACTGGGCCGATGGCACTGAAGGCTCGAATTCGTGTGGTTCTTAAATGAGTCTCGCCAACTCGGGGTAGGATTACCTGCATGTTGCAGGTGGCTGAGAGTTTGGTTTAGGACAGGGGTGAGGAACCTCAGGCCTGGGGGACACATGTGGACCTCCAAACCTCCCTCTCTGGCCCCTGGGACTCTCCCAGGCCATACCACCTCCACAGGCACTCACTCTGGCAATGCTGCTTGCACCCTCATCCTTGGGTGTTTTTGCTGGGCTGGGATGTGCCCTCAAGATCTGATCATGCCTCTTGCTTGCCTAGACGGAGGACAAATAGAGAGAGGGTTGCCGAGCATGTGAAGAAACTAGCCTGGGCAAAATGAATTTAATTTAATGTTTGCATCTGCCCAGTTTTGCCTCTGGCCCTGTTCATCCCGAGTCACATGCAGCCAGCCCTCTGGAAGGTTGCCCAGAAAATGCGGGAAAAAGGGTTCCCGTCATCAGTTTAGAGTTAGGGCTGGGCCACCATCTGGTGAATTTGTGGCTAAGGTGAGATTAGAGCCTGGGTCTTCCTGCGGTTAGCCTCTGTCCTGCCCTACACTACAGGGAGGCAGGCAAGAACGAAGAGCCCACGGACACGCTTTCCCTTGCGTCCGCGGAGGAGGAGGGAGGGAGACTCCTGGCGCGATGCTGCTGGGGTGCTGGAGCAGAATGCTTTTGCCTGCCTCCCTCCCATCCTCGGCACATGTCACCTGCCACAGGGTTAAGGAGGCCAGAACAGTAAGTGCCTCGTGCTCCGTCCATCTGCCAGACACTTGCACCCGAGATGCCTGCTGGTAAAGTGGATAATCTCCTTTCCTCCTTCACTGTGTTTCTTTGCCCGGCTCACATCAATCTTGAAACCCTCCAACACTGACTTGACCAGGGCTGCCCATTGACAGCCACTCTGACCTGAAGACAGAGAGACCATTGTGGGCTTCCTCCATCTCTCCCCACCCCGTTGGCCCTCTGCCCCAGTCTGCCATCTTTGTGGAAGGGCAGCTTCTAGGTCCTCCTATGCAAGGTAGACGGGGACGTGGAAGTGTGGTTGGTGGTCCCGGTGAGACCCTCCTTGACGTCCTTAACTCCCCTTCCACAGGGGGTTGGGATGGAGAGGCAGACTTCGGGTCTGAGACCAGCCCAGCGGGCCAGTGCCTGGTTTTCGGGAATCTTGGACTCTCCCCTCCACATCAGACCCGCTCTTTGGCAAAATGGTGTTGCTTGTCAGGGTAAGCACCGGTGCGCTTTTGCCATAGAATCATAGAATGGTAGAGTTGGAAGGGGCCTACAAGGCCATCAAGTCCAACCCCCTGCTCAATGTCACCAATCCCTTTATGTGGATTTGGCTTCCTGAATAGAGTGTAAATACAGATTATCATTGCTGAGTGATTGTTCATTAACAAACATTGCCTCAGGTAGCAAACCTGGGCGGTTGAATGCCTGACAGTTTGGAAGCGTGGCTCCCTTCTCCAGGTGGGGCTAGGAATGCCTGAAGCCCCAGAGAGCCGCTGCTGGTCGTTGTAAGCAACCCTGAGCTAGATGGAGCAATGGTCTGACCCAGTGGTAAGGCAGCTTCCTCTGTTTGTAGTCAAAAACAAGGTAGTGGTTTCTGCGTAATTGAGGGGGATGCCCTTGATATGAAGAAGGCTATAATCTTTTAATTTAAAAGAAAAAGGAGCAAGGACCTGTGAGCTTTCAGGAAATATATGGGAAGTTGAAGTGTCAGCAGGGCAAGCTGAAGGGGATGAAAGAGGGAATTAGCCTTCTCAGGCTCCTAGCAGATTATAGTAAGCGTCCTGGATTTGCGGCGGGGGGATGCATGTTTCTGAAAGGAAAACAAAGTCATACATTTTCCTTTTCCCACTCTGCAGAACAAATCCTGGCTGTGTAGGGACCTTCTAGGAAGGCAGAGTCAAAATGCTGGAAGTACAGTGCTCAAGTTCTGGGATAGCACCTCTTCTGCTGCTTCTGCTTCCACTAATAATAAATTAGTAGTGGTACTAGGCTGTATCTAGTGTTAGTTCTACTCAGAGTAAGCTCATCGAAATTAATAGGCATGACCACCTTAGGTCCATTACTCTGAGAAAAACATAAATGGATATGTTGTTGTTGTTATTAAATGTATAAACAGCTTTATAGAGTGAAGCCATCAAAGCGGTGTGCAGGATAAAAGCAGAACACAAAAATCCAAGCTCAAAGAACATAACATCATTTCAAGAAACTCTAAAAAACAATGAAACCGTTTCTGCAGGTGTGCTGTTAATTTCCCACAATTGAAGGAGTTACAGCTCATGGAAAGCCCTTCTTAAGCAAAATGCCTTCTGCAGGCAATACTTAGGAGTAAATCCCACTGAGCACTGTGGGACTTGCTTCTGAGGAAACATGCATAGGATTGCATTGCGCGTATGAAACAGCTTCGTGTGCTCATAATCCCCATAGCTCAAATGGGGCCCGAGAGAGGCAGTGGCTTGTCTTAAGTCAGCAGTAGCCAACGTGGTGCCCTCCAGATGTTGGTGGACTACAATTCCTGTCATCCCTGACCATTGGCCAGGCTTGCTGTGCCTGATGGTAGTTGGCATCCAGCAACATCTGGAGGGCACCACGTTGGCTACCCCTGTTTGAGCTTTGAACTGGGACCATCTTAATCTGTGGCTCTGTTAGTCAACTAGGCCATGCTAGCCCTCTGCAGTCTGCTTATTTCAGCATACTTGTAACAGCTGTGCAGGCTGGTCGTCTGTATTCTCCTGCCAAGTGGGGAAGGAAACTCGTGCCACTTCCCCAGATGTTCAGTCCGAATTGTGCTAGAATTCTCCTCACCCCTTGGGATGGCATTACAGATGAGCACCTTTCCAAGGGGTCTGTTAGCACTTGATCAGCCATCACCTGTGTGTAGCCAGAGTTTCTGGGCTGGAGGATTTGCCAGGAAGGAGCCCTTGTGTTCTCTGTGTGTGACTTGTTGGTTTGTTGAAGGGTTGGTTTCCGTCTAGGGGAGTTCCACTAGTTTGGGGTTTGGGTGGCTTTTGATATCCCAAAGTGCAGAGTGGCTGGTCTGCCAAAAAGTCAGGCAGGAAGGGCAAAGAGGCTGTCCCAGGGCCCATCTCAAGACACTTGGGCAATTTGTGGTGGGAATTCTTCTTCTGCCCTTTAAAAAATAGAATGAAATAGCTTCGGGAGTTGACTGCCTCTTTTATAGTGGCCCAAACCTGCTACCTGCAGCCAGCTGCCTTAGGGTAGATGGTGGTGGATACCATACATTTAAAGCACGTCCCCTCCTCACCTTTCGAATCCTGGAAACTAGTTTACCTGCCCACACAGAGCTATAGTTCCCAGCGCCCTTAACAAACTACAGTTCCCAGGATCCTTTTTTCTTTAAACGTATGGCGTCTACACAGCCTCAGAAGGCCCACAGTATTTTGAGTCCATCCCCCAGGCTCAGTTCTGCCCCCCACAATTCCAAATCTTTGTCTCCTGCAGGTGGACGACGCCATGCTTATGTTCGACAAGACCACCAACCGGCACCGAGGTGAGACACAAAGTGTTTTGACTGATGTGTCGGACTGCAGGGTGTGCCCGTGCGGGGCGCTTTACGGGAGCCCGGGCGCCGCCAACACCACCGCCCTCCTGCGCTGCTGAGCCTAGCTCCTGTTCATCTCCGTGCCTCCGGCCTCGTCAGCTGTGTCCTTTAACCAGACGCGTCCCCTCTGAGCACAGAGGGCTTTTGTCTGCCCGCTTCCTGTGCTGGGTAATGCTTTGCCGATGGGGGAGCGGGTGGGGTGGTGGGAAGCAGCCTCTTCCCTTCCACTCCCTGGTCACCTACATGGCTCCGGTTGTCTGTGTGTCTTACCTTGTCCGGAGTAATATGAGCCTCAGGGAAGCTGACACGGGAGCTAGGAGGCCTGCCTTCCCTGCCGGGTGCGGGGTTGGGGGGGGCTGCGGCCGCGCCTGCTAGGTCACCTTTTCCCAGCGTCTCCCTTGGGGAATTTGGTTATGAAACAGAAGCCTTCCTGGTCTCTCTGCAGGCTTGCTAAGAGGAGACCGCTCCTCTGTATATATGTCTGTGTGTTTACGCGTTGAGCCATTCAAGGCAAGACGCGCCCTCTGGGTTGAGGGATGATGATACTCCTTCAGGGGCCTCTGCGGCAGCCCTCAAAACGCCGGGCTGGTTTGGAAATCAAGAATGGGCTGCCCCCGCTTTCATCTAGGACAGGCGTAGGGGAACCTTTCGCTCTGCAGATGTAGCCAAACTACAGCTCTCATCTGCCCCAGCAAGCGTGGCTGATGGCCGGGAATGGTGGGAGTGATCAGAGGTCAGCTGTCGGATTCTCTCCAGCGAGAGGCAGTGATGGCCACCAACTTGGAAGGCTTTAAAAGAGGAATAGACAAATCCATGGAGGGAGGGTAAGGCTATCGGTGGCTACTAGGCGTGACGGCTGTGTTCTGTCTGTGAACTGGACCATTCCCCCCACCCACCCCATCTGACCCAGATCGCTCTTAGCTGCGGTGAAAAACAGGACAGTTCATGCCTCTTTTTTCCTGGGGGCTTTTAAGGTGCAATCCAAGCCAGGAAAAAATGCCAGGTGGAGGGCAGTTAGCTGGAGATGGGGGCAGGTAATGGGGCTGTGTATATCTTCTGCACATGTTCTGTCAGAGGCCTCATTCTTACTGAGGTGGTCCACCCATCCCTCTGAACTGGGCCACTGTCGACTGCAGCTGAGGGCATAGACACGACTAACTGCTCCTCCACACTAAAAGAAAATAAAAGCATTCCTTGCACATAGAAAACTAGCCTTTTGAGAAGCAGGTTAGGTAAAACGCCTTCTCCCTGATGTGCTAGCCTTCTATGCGGAGAGATTTTTTTTAAAAAAATGGGAGCACAGATATGACTAACAGCTCCTCTATACTTTTTTTAAAAAAAGGTATTCCTTGCACATAGAAAACAAGCACGTTGAGGGCAGAACCCCTTCTCCTTGACATGCTAGCCTTCTAAGTGCAAGGTTTTATTTTTATTATGGAGCAACCAGTCAGACTGCGCACTAGACTAGTGTTTGTTTTTTGACCTTCTGACAGGACTTGAGCATCATTCTGCCGGAGAATGTGGTTTTGCTGTCGGGAGTTTCCCGGGGTCCAGGCTTGACCAGGCTGGAATTGTTTCTTTTTCAGGCTTTGGCTTTGTCACCTTCGAAAGTGAAGATATTGTGGAGAAAGTCTGCGAGATCCACTTCCATGAAATCAACAACAAAATGGTGAGGACAAGGAGGGTCAGGGGTGGGGGGGTCGTGGAGGGGGCTGTGGGCATGAATTGGCAGATGGGGGTCTCCCTTCTCCCTGGAATGCACAGTTACCTGATCGTGGCCTTCAAACTGTTTCACAAACTGCCAAAAACAGCCCATTTGGGGTCAAAGTGAAGCTGCAGGTTGAGGAATCCTCGTAGGTGAATTTTGGGAGGGTGAAGCATGTGGAGTCGATAGCGGTGAAGGAAGCTCTGTGAAGCAGAAGGGAAAGGACCCTACAGCAGAAGGATAGTGGCCTGCTCCAAGCCTTTTGTAGAAAGGCAGGGTATACATTCATAAATAATAATATTCATAATGAGTGATAAGTGTGTGTGCACGTACAGTAGGAAATCTTGCCCGAATGAGTTGCCAACATTTTTCTTCTGGCAGGGCTCCTGTGTCTTTTAAAAATTGCATAGCTGGCAGTGATGCAACAAGTGCCGCTTTCACTCCTTCGTGTGGCATGCAGTGATGGGCAATGTTGCCACCATTCTGTCAGTGGTGCTGCTTTTAAAGACTTGTCAGGGAGAAAAAAATGAGAAATAGGCAACCTGATGCTGGGGCTCCATATTTAATGGCGGGACAAGGATCTGCAGGAAGGTTGTAGGCAGGAAATGTTGAATTCGAAGGACCACAAACGTCTTTGATGCAAGCTACTTTAAGGGAAACTTTCGGTAAGATGTGATGGGGAAAGCAGCCTTTTGTGGCTTAGAGAGAGAGAGAGAGAGAGAATTATGGAGCAGCCTTTGCCAATCTGGTGCCCTCCAGATGTTTTGGACTACAACTCCCATCAACCCTAGCCAGCGTGAAGTTGGGAATTTGGTAGAGGCATAATTACACAGAAGAGGGTTGGAGCAGTCTTTTAAGGCTGGGTTCAGATAAAGCTCTTCTGCTTGTAAATCTGCCTCCTGGGAGGCTGTCCTACAAGCTGACGTCTGTGTCCCGTGTCAGGTGGAATGTAAAAAAGCTCAGCCAAAGGAAGTGATGTCCCCTACTGGCTCAGCAAGAGGAAGGTCTCGGGTGATGCCTTACGGAATGGACGCCTTCATGCTCGGGATTGGCATGCTGGGTAAGGGTGGCAAAGGAGCTCTGAACCCTTTCTTTCTGCTCTCTTTACTGTGCAGCAAGCAATCTGAGTTAAGACTTGTGCCAGGTTGTGTAAGGGCCGGATCATCTCTCTGATGTCAGAGGTCATGTGACGGGGAAATCCATTGGCGGGTGTGTGTGTGTGTGTATGAAGGTGAAATACATTTGTCATCCTACACTGCCCTCCTCTGGCAGAATGGGAGCACTGCAGATAATTCCACTGCTGGAACAGTTTTCACAAATTCTCCATAGCGGAGGCTCACCTTCTCCTCTCTTCCTCCCCCCCCAGTTAAAATTGGGCATGCACATCATTCTTACACCTGAAGAGGGTTACTTTTCAAGTGTGTAAGGGTAAGAACTATATAACCCTCATAGAAGCCCCCTCTCCAGACACAACTGTTTGCACACTTCTTATTGAAAAGAGGGGATAAGCCGGAGTGATTAAATCATACAGAGATGCAACAGGGAGACTCCCCTGTGTGAAAGTATTTTGAACGCATGGGATCCTTTAATGACTGCTCTAACTAAACTGCTTGGAGCCGGAGGGGGCGGGAAGGGATCGCCACTCAACTGCTGAGGCAATTCCACTGCCCACCTCCTTAGCTTCATGCTTGGGGGGAAAGGCTGGCCACATACTCTGCTTGTTGGAGGGCAGCGGCCCATCTCTTCCAATGAGCAGAACCAGCCTTTGCCCACCTGGTGCCCTCTGGGTGATTTGGACTCCTACTCCCATCAGCCCCGGCCAGCGCACGGTTGGCCCATGGGGCAAGATGACCTTCAGCTCCTCGCTTCTGCCCCTGAGGAAGGAAGGAATAAAAGGTAGGTCTGAGCTCTCTCTGTGTCTCACCATGAAAGAACCTGATTTTTTTTTATTTTTGTCTCTGAGAACAGGCTACCCAGGTTTTCAGGCTGCCACCTACGCCAGCCGAAGTTACACGGGCATCGCACCCGGCTACACTTACCAGTTCCCCGGTATGTCTTCCTTTCTGTCTCTGTTTTTTTTTGGGGGGGTTGCTTTGTTTTTGCGCTAAGGGAGTGTTCCTTGCCTGCCTCACAGTGACCCAAGAGATCATCCCTCTAACCCTGAAGTGGGGAAGCGCAGGGGCAGCATGTGGCCCTCCAGCCCCCTCTGTCAGGCCCTCAGGGCTCTCCTGGCCACACCCCTCACTGGACCTTCCTTTGTACCCTCCTTGAGTGCTTTTGCCTGGCTGGGATGTGCCCTCAAACTCTGACCACGCCTCTTGCTCTGGATAGATGGAGGAGAGCTAGGGGTGTGCGTAGAAAGTAGCCTACTGCGCAAAGGTAAAAGTGCACATTAATTGAGCCTCCTACTTTTGCCTCTGGCCCTGCCCATCGCTGGCATGTGACACACACACCCCTGAGAGGTTGCCCCGCTGGCAGTGCGGCCCTCGGGCTGGAAGAAGTTCCCCGCCCCAGCTAGTGCTCTTTCCTGGTTTTCTCCACCCAAGACGGAAGCGAAACAGCAAGAGAGAAACCTGTGGCTTAAAGTAAGGGAAGAAGCTGTCAGCTGCAGACACCCCTCTTTCCCTGAAGCAGAACAAGCTGATGTGGTAGTTTACTCTGGATGACGTTTACCTTGAGACTTATTAGTCCCGGAAACCTTGCAAGCTTCTCTCTCTCTCTCTCTCCCTCCCTCCCTCCCCTGGTGCCTCTAATCCTCAACACCCACCCCACTCCACCCCACCTCACCTCACCTCAAACTCTTCTCAGAGTTGCTGCCGTTCTGCAAGCAAAATTCAAAGCCCTTCGCCTGTTCTGTAAAAGCTGGCTCTTCCCGAGGCTCACGATTGAAAAGCAGAAGGAGGGGTGTGGGGTTCCAAGCCTTAGGAATGAAATAACAGGTTGCTGTGAAGCACTTTGCAAACAGTGTGAGCTTAGGTCTGGGCAGGATTGTAGCACACATACCCTGTGAACAAGAATGGGGTTTTCGGCGTGGAGAAGGGTTGTGGGGGGGCAGTGGGGGATGTTTTCTGGCACATGCCACATTGAAATGGGCAGGAGTTCTGCAAGGTCATTGCTTAATGAAGTCTCCAGATGTTTTGTACTACATCTCCCATCAGCCCCAGCCAGTACGGCCATACGATGGGAACTGTCTTCCAGAACATCTGGAAGGCACCAGGTTGTTGGGTAAAGCTGTTAAAGCAGGATCTTTTAAATCAGTAAATGATGGGGGGGATGTTGTTTCTCACATTGACTTGTCTGCCAGAAAACTCGTGCACATTGCAGAGGATTCTGGGAGGATGTTAGAGGGCATTTGCGGGGGGGGCACCCATCAGGCCTCCCTCCTCTCCTGTGTGTACTGAGCAGTCAGCCCGGAAAGATCAGGTCCGGCATTCTCTGGGAGTGGCACAGGCCAGGGCAGGGAGCGATGGGGCGGTGGTGGGCGAGCTGTTCTTCAAGGAGGCTTGTCTGGAGTGACGGGCCTTCTCACTGAGGAGCCCCACTCCTTGAAGGCTTGTGCCTCTTGACGGCTGCAAGGGCAAGGGTTTCCTCTGAAGGCACCTGCTTGTACTTTCCCGTTGAAGGAGTGGATCCAACGTCCAGCCACCTCCCTCCCTTAGCCCCATGCCTGGCCTGTGCTGACTACCCTTCCTTGCTGATGACCATATGCTTAAGGACCATATTCTCCCATATGAACCTGTCCGAGCCCTGGGATCATCGGAGGAGGCCCGGCTTTCAGTCCTGCCACCCTCACATCTGGTGGCAACACAGGAGAGGGCCTTCTCGGTGGCGGCCCCCAGGCTCTGGAACTCCCTTCCTAGGGAAGTTAGAGTGGCTCCCTCCCTGCCGTCCTTCTGTTGGCAGGGGAAGACTTTTCGGTTCCAACAGGCTTTTGGGAACTGACTGCAAGGGCTATTAAACAGGGCGTGGTTTTTACTGATTTTTATTTTGTGTTTTTTTTTTTTAAATTGCTATGTTTTAAATGGTTCTGTAGATAGTTTAATTACATTTCAATTCTAACTTTCTGTATGTTTTATATGTTTTCAGCAGTATTTGCTTTAATTTTTGTAAGTCGCCTTGAGTCCTAGTTGGGATATAAATGAATATACTGCAGTAATAATAATAGTAATAATAATAGTAATAATAATTTTGCAAGGTGCTTCGCAACAACAAGCCTGCGAGGCAGGTCTTTCTCTCCCCCCCAGTCATTTTGCCTTTTTGCAAATGGAGAGGAAACAGAAGTTCGGGTGATCGTATCCAGCCGTTGCAGCCGGTGCTAGTTTTGAATCTTGGCCTTTTTCTGCCTTTGCTGCTTCTGACTCTTTCCAGGGCAGGTGGCAACTCGTGAGGACCCTTCCCTGCCCCATCCAGACTGTTTGTGTTTGTGCTTCTCCTCCCCCCTGCCCCCCCGCTGCTCCTCCTTGCAAATCCTCTCTCTTGTGGGTGGAACTGACCAATTCTTCCTACGTTGTCTTCCCTTTTCATTTTTAGAATTCCGGGTAGAGAGGACCCCTCTCCCGAGTGCCCCTGTCCTCCCTGAGCTGACAGGTCAGTCCCACCGATTTCCTAAATCCTAAACCTTGCGAAAGCTGGAAGGGGAGAAGGGGGAGGGGCCTTCAGGCAGCTCCAGCACAGTCACCCTCTTGCAGCTTGTGGGGGAAGGGGCTGGTGGAGGGTTTGGGGTCTGGAAACAGCCCTGATTTCCATCTGCATGAAAATTGGGGGGCTGGGAACGGAGGGGGAAGCAGAGTTGTATGACAGACAGGAAAGGCAGAAGAGGAGATGCGTCGATGGGCATTTCCGCCCCCCCCTTCCCCACACACACTGAATTTAGGCTCTTGCCTGTTCTGCAGTGACTCCTTTTTCAGGAAAATACGTCTGTGATTACGTCCCTCTTTGAAGGGAGCACCTGTTGAATACCATCCAAAACACACACACAGAGAGAAAGCTTTTCCATCTTTCCTTTCAGTTTAAAAACAACATCGGTGATTGCTCTCATTGCTATTTATTTCTATATTTATAAAAGTATTTCTGTACCGCCGTATCGTAAAAATATCAGGGCAGTGGACACTGTCAAAACCTAAAACACCATTTTAAAAAATGATAAAAATACAGATAATCGTTAAGGTGAGACTGGCTAAGCAAGAGTAAAAATTAAAAAGAGCTGCAAAGAGAGAAAGAGAGAGAGTAGATATATGTCTTCAAGAGAAGTCTGAAAGTCCAGATCGAGGATTCCTGGCGAGCCTCTGCTGGGAGGAGAGTGGACATAAGAAGCGCCTGGTGGATCAGGCCAAAGGGGCCCATCCCCTCCAGCCACCTGTTCTCACAGTGGCCAGCCAGTTGCCCCAATGAAAGGCCCCAAGCAGGACTTGAGCGCAACAGCACCTCTGCCCTCCTGCGGTTTCCACCAACTGGTATTGGGAAGCATACCGCCTCCGGCTACAGTGTGAGACCGGCCCCGCTAAATTTTCCCAGCATTCTGCCTGTGTTGATGGTTGGGTTGCAGCACAGCAGTCGAGCTTTGCGTGCTCTGCGTGTGGGGGCGGTCGGTACAGCCTTTGGCCTCTCATCTGAAGGATCTCTGGGACCAGGGCTAGGGGAATCTTCACCTTGCAATCCTTGAGAGCCACCGCTAGCCAGGACAAATATGTATGGACTGAGAAGGGAGGAAGTGCCTTACTATACTGTGGGTGGGGGACACCCAGAGCCCTCCAGATGTGGCTGGACTCCCACTCCTGTCAGCCCCGGCCAGCATGTCCAATGGGCAGGAGCGGTGAGAGATGTAGCCCAGCAACATCTGGAGGGCCGCAAATTAGCCACCTTTTTTCACAGGCAGGCTGCCTTCCTTGGAGGTTTTTAGTTGTGTTCGCCTTTGCCAACCTGGTGCCCTCCAGATGTTGGCGTATGCCAACTCCCGTCAGCCCCAGCCAGCACAGCTGTGTGAGGCGAGAGCGGGTGGCAGCATGGCTGAGATGGCGGGGGGTGATGACGGGAGTGGGTAGTCCAAAGCATCCAGAGGGCACCAGGATGGGGAAGGCTGGTTAAGAAGCAGCAGAAACAAAAGGAGGTCGGCATCCAAAGAACCAGAAAGAAGGGGGGGGGAATCCCAAAATGCTGTGAGAAAATTAATTACTTAGACAAGCCCAACACGTTTCGGCCTCTGGCTCATTGGGTTGTTACGAGTTGTTACTAAAGGTTAAAGCATTTTTGCTACTAGAGGACTCTACAGAGAGATTAAATTTTATCTCCTTTCAAAGGCCCAATATACCAGAGGCCGAAACTGGTTGGGCTTGCTGAAGCAACACATTTTTTCACAGCATTTTGGGATTTTTTCCCTCCTTTTTGGTTCTGTTAAGAAGCACCGGTGCTGCACCGCACCGAGGGTCACCTGATGATGGTTCTCCAGCCCAGAATGCTGTGCACCCTGGAACATGAAAAGAGTGATAAAGAAGAGTTTGCAGACTTGCAGGGCTGACCAAAGACGTTTAGCTACTTGATGCAAAGAATCATGTGCTCCCCCTGCCCCAGTTATATGTACAAAAACCCAACCAGGCTGGCAGTTGCATCTAGGAGGTCCCAGGTTCAAATCTTTCCTTCGCCATAACCTCTAGTCTGTAGGTGGCCTCAGGCAAACCTCTCTCCCTCTTTGCCAACCACAGTGTTTTCGTTATTAATAATCATTAAAAAAAAAATCTGGCCTGCCTTACAGGACTTGTAAGGATGGCTGAGGCGTCTGTTTTGAACATGCAGGGATTTTATAAAACACTTAAGATGTTCTCTGTACTCTGGTGCCTCCTTTCAGAAACATAATTACTGCACTGATCTTCACTCTTCTGAGACATTCCCTGGAGGAAAATGCCATGTGAATGCTGGAGCAGCCGGGCACCTCCACACACGCTGTCTTTTCCAGAGATGGAATGCCATGGCACAATTTGGGGTGCTTCTTCCCTGCGCCCGCTGTTTGCAAGGGAGCAGGGGGCACCTCCTCCCCCGCCCCCTCCTCCTCTCTAAGCCTTACTCCTCCTGCTTCCTCCCCGGGGCCTTTCCGCCCCGGGGCCTGGTGTCACGTTGACATTTGAGGATGCCCTTCCTGCTGCTTCAGCTGCTCTTCCACTCTCTTCCTCAGCTAACAGACTGATGGGTCCCCGGTGCCTCCTTTCTCATCCTCCATTAACACCCTCTCTTTGTGCTTCCCTTTCTTTCTTCTGAGACTTGGCAGAGCTTGGAAAAGTTACTTTTTAAAACTACAACTCCCATCAGCCCCAGCCAGCATGGCCACTGGATTGGGCTGATGGGAGTTGTAGTTCAAAAAAGTAACTTTTCCAAGCTCTGGACTTGGGCTAACGAGGCTCGGGGATTTTGGGGTGGGAGACCTCCCCTTGTATCCTGCCATGACTCCCCAATGCGAAGGGTTCTACACAGAACCAGCGCTTCGCCGTAAGCACTTGAAGGCCCAACGCCAGCTGTTGAACGACGTAGGTTAAATCAGTCCCCAGTGTGGTATAGTAGTTAAGTATTGGGCTACGACCTGGGAGACCAGGGTTCGAATCCCCACCCAGCCATGAAGCTCACTGGGTGACCCTGGGCCAGTCACTACCTCTCAGCTTCAGAGGGAGGCAAAGGTAAACCTCCTCTGAATACCGCTTACCATGAAAACCCTATTCATAGGGTTGCCATAAATCGGATCGACTTGAAGGCAGTCGATTTCCATTTTCAGTAGCATCTCCAGGTGGGGTTGGGAGAGTCGTCTGCATCTGAGATCCCCTGGAGAACCATTGCGAGAGTGTGTGACAGCACTGAGCTCGATGGACATATGCTCTGACTCTGTATAAGGTGCTTCCCTGAGTTCCTGTATAAATCAGCGCCTTATTCAGAATCATGAGGGCTAGAATCACACTTTAGAAGGCCGCAGCTCAGGGCACCTGCTTTGCATAGAGAAGGTTCCAGGTTTGACCCCCAGCATCTCCAGATAGGGCTGGGAAGGCTCCCCTGTCTTAAATCCTGTAGAGCTGCTGCCAGTCAGTACAGACAATACTGAGCTAGATGGACCAAAGGTCAGTATAAGGCAGCTTCCTATGAGGTTTGGGGTCTCGGGGTGGTCTGAGTGCACATGAGGCCACCACCTCGCTGAAGATAAGCAGATTTAGGTCTTTTCAGTACCTCGATGGGAGATACTGATTAACTACACAATCCCAACCTACTTTCTGCCAGCCCCTGTTTAGGGATCCAGTGTGTGGTAGGGGTTAAGGTGCTGGACTAGGATCCTGGCAGGCTAGTGGTCAAATCCCCACTGAAAATGTACCACCAAAGGATCTAAACCCGACTTTTACAAAAATTGTGCAAAGTAGGATACTAACTCAAGTATTAAAATATATAAATTTGTTGTTCTTTGATAGTTATCACCATAAAACATAATTAAAACAAATATCTTCATTGCATAACTTGTCATCCTACGTGAAGATGAAAAGTTTGTGTTAAATCCACAACCTCTTGCGTACATATATATCTTTTAACGTACCAACTTCACAATAAATACTTAATATAGAAACGTGGCTAACGGTCAACTTAGCTAACAAATTGTGGATATTATGCAAACCTTCCATCTTCACATATGACAACTCATGTTACGTGATGAAGATTTAATTGTTTTATGGTGATAATTAGTATTGAGTTAGTATACTACTTTGCCCAATTTTTAAATTTCAAATTCAAATCCCTACTCACCCATGAAACTCAACCTTGGGCCAGGTACCGTCGTCTCTCACCCTATTCTACCTTACAGGGTTGTTGTGAGTGTAAAATGGAGGGGAGAACACCTTCATTGCGTTGCAGGAAAGGTGGGGTATTAATGTAAATAACCAAACATCCTGTCCCAAAGTGACATCCCTCAGCTGGGTACATGAGAGCTTCTGGAAGGGATAGGGAAGATCTGTAGTCATCCATGACCATTGGCCCTGCTGGCTTCTGGGAGTCAAGAGTCCAACAACATCTGGCGATGAGGACCACATCCTGATCTCAGGAGGAGGGGATGCCTCTTCCAAAGACAGGCATTCTTCGCCTTCTGGTGTGGGAGGCTACATCTTATAATTGGGACGTGCGGACATCTGTGGCCTTCCAGATCAGCCTTTTCCCAACCTGTGGGTCCCCAAAAAGTTGCTGAACTACAACTCCCAGCAGCTAGCATGGCCAATGGTCAGGAATGATGGGACCTGTAGTTCAGCAACATCTGGGGACCCCAAAGCTGGGAAAAGGCTGCTCCAGGTGTTGATGGACTCCCATCTCCCATCATCCCTGACCCAACAGCAACCTGGTGACAGCCACAGGGTTCCTCCAGCACAGGCTTACCGGGCACTTGTCTGACTCCCTCCTCGCCCACTCCATCGCCGCCCCTGCCTGCGCGGAAGATCCCTGTGCCTGCTCTGACGCCTCTCCCTTTCCTTCCAGCCATCCCCCTCACCGCGTATGGACCAATGGCGGCGGCCGCGGCGGCAGCCGTGGTGCGAGGGGCAGGTAACTGCTGCAGCGCTCTCCAGCGGGGATGCCACCTCGTTTTGTCTGTGCTCTGGGCCAGGGGTGGGGGGTGGGCAGGGGGAAGGGGGCCATCACTTTGGCATCTTCACTGGCTAGTTCTGCTTCCTCCTGTAGGGTCCACTCCGAGCCGCACCGGTGGCTTCCTGGGCACAACCAGCCCTGGGCCGATGGCGGAGCTTTACGGAGCAGCCAATCAGGAGTCAGGAGTCAGCGGCTACATCAGCGCAGCGAGTCCTGCCCCAAGTACTGGCTTTGGCCACAGCCTAGGGGTGAGTGGGCAGCGGGAAAGCGCAGTGGGGTGGAGCAAGGCGCCCCCTAGCAGTTAAAAGCAGCTTTCCCCGACCCAGTGCTCTTGATATGCTTCAGACTACAACTCCCATCAGCCTTCAGGGGAAGGGCTGGCAGAGCACCTGCTTTGCATGCAGAAGGTCCCAAGTTCAATCCCCGATAGCATCTCCAGGTGGAGCGGGGAAGGACTCTCGCCTGAAACCCTGCAGAGCCCCTGCCAGTCAGCGTAGACAGCACTGAGCTAGATGGACCAATAGTCTGACTCAGCGTAGGACAGCGTGCCTTGTTCCTATATTTAGTTATTTTTTTATTTAATTACATTTCTAAACCGCCCTATAGCAACAAGCTCTCAGGGCGGTGTACAACAAGATAAAACCACAATTAAAATACAAGCAAGTGTAGATTATAAAACATATTAAAAACAAAATTAAAATACAACTTAAAAAATAAAAATTACAATACAGTTAAGTTTAAAATTAAAATTAAATTTAAACTTAAAATGCCTGGGCAAAGAGGTAGGTTTTTACCTGGCACCGAAAGGATAACAAAGAAGGCGCCAGGTGTATCTCATCTGGGAGGGCATTCCATAATTCGGGGGCCACCACTGAAAAGGCCCTAGATCTAGTTGCTGATCTCCGGGCCTCCTTATGAGTTGGGATCCGGAGAAGGGCCTTAGCTGTCGAGGGCAGTGAACGGGTAGGTACATAGCGAGAGAGGCGTTCCATCAGATATTGCGGTCCGATGCCGTTAAGGGCTTTATAGGTAAGAACCAACACTTTGAATCTGGCCTGGAAACATATTGGTAGCCAGTGCAGTTGGGCCAGAATAGGTGTTATATGGTCGAATTTCTTCGTCCCAGTAAGAACTCTGGCCGCAGCATTCTGCACTAGCTGGAGTTTCCGAATCGTCTTCAAAGGTAACCCTACATAGAGTGCATTACAGTAATCCAGTCTAGAGGTTACCAGAGCGTGAATAACTGAGGCGATGTTCTCCCTGTCCAGATAGGGTCGTAGTTGGGCTACCAGCCGAAGCTGGTAGAACGCATTCCGTGCCACCGAGGCTACCTGAGCCTCAAGTGACAGGAGCGGATCTAATAAGACCCCCAAACTACGGACCTGCTCCTTTAGGGGGAGTGTAACCCCATCCAGGGCAGGTCTGACATCAACCATCTGGGCAGAGTGTCCCCCCACCAACAGCATCTCAGTCTTGTCAGGATTGAGTTTCAGTTTATTAGCTCTCATCCAGTCCATTATCGCGGCCAGGCAGTGGTTCAGTACATCGACAGCCTCACCTGACGAAGATGAAAAGGAGAAGTAGAGTTGCGTATCATCAGCATATTGCTGAAAACGCACTCCAAAACTCCTGATGACCTCACCCAGCGGCTTCATATGATATTAAAGAGCATGGGGGACAGAACTGAACCCTGCGGGACCCCATATTGGGGTACCCAGGGACTCGAGTAGTGCTCCCCAAGCATGACCTTCTGGAGACGACTCCCAAGATAGGAATGCAGCCACCGCCAAGCAGTGCCTCCAATTCCTAAATCCGTGAGTCGCCCCAGAAGGATACCATGGTCGATGGTATCAAAAGCCGCCGAGAGATCAAGGAGAACCAACAGAGTTACACTCCCTCTGTCTTTTCATACAGGGCGACCAAGGTCGTTTCTGTACCAAACCCCGGCCGAAAGCCCGATTGACATGGATCCAGATAATCAGTTTCATCCAAGAGAGCCTGGAGTTGGTGAGCGACCACGCGCTCTAGAACCTTGCCCAGGAATGGAACATTTGCTACCGGTCTATAGTTGTTGAAATTATCGGGGTCCAAGGAGGGCTTTTTTAGAAGCGGTCTCACCACCGCCTGTTTCAGGCAGGGTGGGACCACCCCCTCTCGTAAGGAGGCATTAATCACCTCCTTGGCCCAACCGGCCGTTCCATTCCTGCTAGCTTTTATTAGCCATGAGGGCAAGGATCCAGGGCAGAAGTGGTCGCCCGCACCTGTCCAAGCACCTTGTCCACATCCTCGAGCTTTACCAACTGAAACTCATCCAATAAAACCGGACAGGACTGTGTTCTGGACACCTCATTAGGTTCAACTGCTACAATATTGGAGTCAAGGTCCCAGCGGATGTTAGTGATCTTATCTTGGAAGTGCCTCACGAATTCATTACAGCGGGCTATTGATGATTGTATTGCATCCGGAGGACTAGAGTGTAGAAGTCCCCGGACAACTTTAAAAAGTTCCGCGGGGCGGTTGCAAGATGACTGAATAGAGGCAGCAAAGTACTGCTTCTTTGCTGCCCTCACCGCCTTCACATAACGTTTGGTAGAGGCCTTCACAAGAGCATAATTACAGCCGTCAGGAGTTCGCCTCCATGTGCACTCAAGCCGTCTCCTTTCTTGCTTCATCACTCTTAGCTCCGAGGTAAACCAAGGGGCCAATTGAGCTCTGCAGCAGAGAGGGTGCACCGGGGCGATTGTGTCAACTGCCCGGGTCATTTCCGTATTCCACAGAGTGACCAGGGTTTCGACAGAGTCGTCAGTTTTATCAGCCGGAAAATTCCCTAGGGCCCTTTGAAATCCCTCAGGATTCATTAGTCTCCGGGGATGGACCATCTTAATTGGTCCTCCACCCTTGCAGAGGGGAGAAAACAGTGTGAGTCTAAATCTCAATAGGCGGTGATCTGTCCATGACAAAGGAGTAGATGTAAAATTCCTCACTCCCAGATCACCATCCCCTAGCCCAGTGGCAAAAATCAAGTCTAGAGTATGGCCTGACACATGCGTAGGGCCAGTAACAAATTGAGACAGCCCCATGGCTGTCATGGATGTCATGAAGTCCTGAGCCGCTCCAGACAAGGTGGCCTCGGCATGAATGTTGAGTCCAATATTTTGGACTATGACTCCCATCAGCCCCAGGCAGCATACCCATTTTAGACTACAACTCCCGTCATCTGGCATTGTAATCCAAAATATCTAGAGGGCACTAGGTTGGGGAAGGGTATGAAAGAGCCTGTTCCAGCAGCACCAGGAAAGACTTTGCAGAGCCGCTACTAGCCGGGATGGGTGGACCAATGACTCAGTAGCCTAACAGGCCTTTACTTTTACTAGCTGTTCTTTAAAATGTGGGGACCTCCTTAGTTTTGCCTGAAGTCAAATATCCTTCAGTAAATGGTTAGTACTTGCTCAGAATCATGAGGGCTAGAGTCATGTTCTAGAGCAAAAAAAAAAAGGTTTTCAAGCATTGTACGTATATTAAAAGGAAAGGCAGTCCTCACAATCCAATAGACAAAATGCAAAAGGAAAAAGGGACAAGGAGGGCAGAGGAAAGCTAGCCCTGGAGCAGCTGCTCTTTCAGTGGCTGATGGATGGGGCCAAGTTGGTCTCCCTCTTGCCATGACGATTGTCTTGCGAGGCGAGGGTGAGTGCAGCTTCCCAGTGACCTCTTCGGTGGCAGAGGCCAGAGAGTGCAGCCCTTCAGCTCTGCAATACAAGTGGGATTAGTTGGCATATCCTGGATATGGTACATTTGGAGTGTTTGAAGCACCCTAGATAATACCCCAGTTAATGTCGCGCTGTTCTTTTGAAGGGACCTTTGATTGCAACAGCGTTTACTAATGGTTACCACTGAAGCTGAGGACCAAGAAATGAGGTAAGATTGTCAACCGCGTGTGTATATGCACGCAAGGGAGGAGGGGACCTAGCTAGACTACTCTCGTGCTGTTCCTAGGTCTGTCCTTGAAGACAGTTTTGGAGACTTAAGTTGAGCCTTACAGTAGAAGAGGAGGGCTAGTCCCCTTTGTGGCCTTCTTGTTTGGTTTGCCAGAAGCCACTGCTGGAATCAGGATGTTGTACTTCAATGGGTCTGCTCCACTGGGACGTTAGCCATCTTCAGCATGCATACCGTCAACATTGCATGAGTTTCTGGGCTAAATTTAAGCTGCTGATCTTGACCTCGAGAGCTCAGTATGTGAGCTGGGTCCAGGATATTTGAGGGGGTGCCTTCTCCCAGATTTACCTCCCTGTACTTGTGGGTGCTGCCACCTTTGGAGGTAAGGGTGACCTCTATAGGTGATAGATCCTTTGGGGCGACGGTTCTCCACCTCTTCCATCTGAAGTACTCCAACTCCATTGGGGGGGGGCACAGGATCCAGCCAGAGGGCTGGATTCTGAGCTCCTACATCCTCCGCCGGCCATTTTGGCATGTGGGTGGGGCTGCCCACCTGTTTGTCACCTGACATTACGAGCAACCTGTTTCCCACAGTGGCCAAGTGGACGCCCCAACGGGAAGCCCTCAAGCAGGACCCAAGTGCCACGGCACCCTCCCTTTGTGAGATTCCCAGTGACTTTGGTGTTCAGAGGGGAGGTAGAATCCACCCATCACAGCAGTAGCCATGGATAGCCTTGTTCCCCATAGATGTGTCTGATCCTCTTTTAAAGCTGAGCAAACTGGTGGCAGTTGCTACATCTTGTGGCAGCGAGTTCCATAGTTTAACTGTGCACTGTGTAAAGGAGTCTTTCCTTTGGTCTTGTCATTGGACAGCTTCGCTGGATGACCCTATGGTGGGAGGGAGTCTAGTATTATGAGGAGGTGGGCTTGCACACTCTTAATCTGGTGGCAGCCATTAATGCAAAATGCAGTAATACCTTGCATTAACGTACTCAGTGGGACCAGAGCGAGTACATAAACCAAAAATATCCTTAAAGTGAAGCACTACCTTTTACAGTAAAAACATTTTTTACCTCTCCTTCATGCGGAGCCTCAAAGCCCTACGCTAAAGCCAGCTGATTGCGATCGCGCCTCCCAGCTGGTTTGCGGTGGCGCGATCGCATCTGTTTCCACCCCCACGCG
Organism: Rhineura floridana; assembly: GCF_030035675.1. Classification (NCBI taxonomy): domain Eukaryota; kingdom Metazoa; phylum Chordata; class Lepidosauria; order Squamata; family Rhineuridae; genus Rhineura; species Rhineura floridana. Next base: position 27,195,470 of record NC_084498.1, on the reverse strand, counting down.
CTAAAGCCTCTGCTGCTGAGCAGCGTTTCTGGAGAAATACAGGCATATGGAGCATGTATGTTATAGCGAGGCGACGTTAAGTGAAGCGATGTTAAGCGGGTTATGCCTGTACAGAATTCTGTGGAGGGTAATCTTTTGTAATTCTTTTTTATTGTTTATTTTTTACAAATTAATTTTGCCCCTTCATTCCTGCAGATTCTCCCAGTGAGCAAACCAAGGACAGCGAGCTGGAGGATCTGGCAGAACTTGATTTGAGGGATGAGCCAAGATTCCATTTTAGTAAATAAAACTGCACACTTGTGGCTGTTTGCTGGGCCAGGCTGCCCTGACGTCTCTCCGTTGACCAGATCTTGAGCACTGGATTTGAACGCAAGGAGATCTTGCCTCCTTTTCTTACTAACCGCAGCCCGTTTACACTTCTCCCCCCCCAAAAAACCCCCTCTGACCCAATGATTCATCTTATATTTATTTCATTAGCTTGTTAGTTTTTATTTTTAATCTGTTTTTTTTGCAGGGGGGTGGCGGGAGGGGGAGGGGGAGGTGTGTTCAGTCCTCTCGTCGTTGTTGGGTTTTTTCGTTGTGGTTCTTTTTCAGCGCTCCTGGAAGAACCTTTTTATGAATTTGGATTTATTTTATTATTATTGTTTGGTCTTTTGTGATTGTGCATAGGGTAGTTTTTATTGAGGAATATTTTTATTTGGCTTTGAAATCTTTTTTTTTAGATATATATATATATATGTATATGAATAAATATATATTTTTGGGGGCGGGGCAGGAGGAAGGGACGGAGTCGGTCAGGAGGAAGCAAAGCGTTCTTTTTGAAGGGTGAGCTGAAGGCAAGCGAAGGCAGCTCTGCAGGGAAGGCAGGGAAGCAGAGAGAGGGCGATGCATCTAGTACTTTGCGCGCTCTCCGTCTGTCTCTTGGGAGGCACGTTTCCTTTCCCTCAGTGTGAGGCTTTGGAAACGTGCGGAATTAGCAGAGGGCGGCATTGCTGCAGAACAGGTAAGAGCTGTGTATTTTGCTAAGGGGAAAGGAAACACTGTTCCTTGTGGCTGAATCCTCCCTCCCTCCTTTCCCCTCCCTGAGATTTTAGGTTACCGTTATTATTGTTATTTTGATTCCCTCCTTCCCCCCTCCCCTTCATCTTTCCTGTATCATATGTAAATATCGCAAGGCAGCCTTTGGCCTCCACGGAGCAACTCTGGGTCTCTTATGCTTCCTTTCTTCTCCTTTGACCTTTCTTCCCCTCTCTCCTGGGCCTTTGATGCCATAAATGTGAGCAATATTCTCCAGCTGGACCACATCGAACCTCTTTTCCTTTTTTTATACCTTTTACTGTATAAGATTTTAAGACCTCTGATGTGATGGGGGTCTTGGTGGGACGGGGAGGAGGGCGCTGGGGTGGGCGTGCCGGGTGGGGTGGGGGACAGGCGGGCTGAGTGAGAGCTGCTTAGCCAGCTGGGGGCCGTTTTGCAAAGCAGCTTGTGCCAGGCTCAGCTGGCAGGCATGGCCCCCTCTCGCGGCAGGAGCCAGCGCCTGTTGCTGCAAAGGGCTTCAGCCACTGATGCTTGTCTCTGTTAGCGCTTTGGATGGATGTAACTCTCCCAATATTTACTGGTTCCTGCCAGTGGGGTGGGCAGCGGCTTGCAGTGGGGTGCAGGAAGTCCATTATCCCCCGTCCCCACCCCCCACTTTGTCTTAAAGGTGAGTGACAATTCAGGCACCGGGCAAACTGTGTGTGTGTCTTGCTAGGCAGGAGGGCTAAGGTTACAATTGCAGCCCCACTTGAACCTGGCCATTGGACTGGACGGGGCTTGCTTCTGAGTAAGGCGCACACCTAGAGCTGCAGGGTTGGAAAAGGTTCTCAGGGATCCTGTGAGTGGGAGACAAGCTGCAGCTGCCCCCCCTTTTTTTTTTTACTTTGTCAGCGTGCAGTTCATTTATAAGAAAGGATGAGAAGCTTCTAGAGATATGCCAGGGTTTTCAGGGGGGGAAATGGGGGCAATAGTTTTTTCCCTTGGTTTTTCTGATTTTTAAACCCTGGGAAAAAATAAATTTTTCTCTAATTTTACTGTTCCCCCCCCCCCCCCGGCCTTCACATCTATAGGCTTGACCCTGTTGGGAAACTAGGCTCCCTATTCTTGGGGTGAGGGAGGAGGGAAACTCTGCAGAGTGCCATGCACTCTTGAAAACAGCCTGCAAGTGTAGGAAAATGTGTGTGTGTGTTGTGTTTCCCTTCTGCACCTTCCTCTGCCTCCCAATTTCTGTGGCCTTGAGTTCTTCTTAACCTTCTGCCCCCTGCAGTCAGGAATTGATCCATCCAGGGACAGGATGGTGCCTTTCCCCTGGAGCAGGTGTAGCTGACGTGATGCCCTCCAGATGTTGCTGGACAAGAGTCCCCATCATCCCTGAGCATCGGCCATTCTGGCTGCTGGGGCTGTTAAGAGTTGGAGTCCAACAGCAGCTGGAGGGTGCCACGTTGGCTATCCCTGCCCTTGATGCCGCTCCCGATTTGGTTCACCTGCACACCTCATTTTGAGCTGTTTGCCTTTTTCTGTGGTCCAGATTGTGCCACTTGATCTAGCAAATGAGCATCCCTTGCTAGGCAGCCAGTGGGCTTTGAGATTGCTTCTGACTCTCACAATTGAATTTCTTCCCCTAGCACCCGGTTTTGAAACTGGCGACTGTGTCCCCCCACCGAAGCAAGCCCTGGCTCAGTCCAGGTCCAGAGGGGGCCTTCCTATAAGGTTTTGGGCAGCGTTAGGGTGGCTGGCACAGTGGGAAACAGGCAGATCAGGCCCTCACAAGGCATAGTCCAGTGGAAGATGCTCCTGCAACAAGCCTTGCGGAACAGCGTCGTAGCTCAGGGGCAGAGCACCTGCCTTCCATGCAGAAGGTCCCAATGTCCCCTGCCTGAAACTCTGGAGAGCTGCTGCCAGTCAGTGTAGACAGTACTGAGGTAGATGGACCAATGGTCTGGCTCTATAAGGTACCTTCCTATGTTGAGCAGGAACGTGCAAGATAAAAGGACCCAGACATGCAGTCATGTCACGTCATCTCTGCTGAAACCATTCCACCCGGCAACATTTTGGTGCCTGGGGTGGAAGATCCAAGCGACGCCCTCTGTCTCTACGTGCCGGCCGTTGAGGAAAAGCATTTTCTCAAAATTAGCCCATACTAGCAAGAGACGAAACCAGCCTTTGCCAACCCTGTGGCCTGCAGATGTCTTGGATTGCATTTGGCCCAGCCAGCACATCTGGATTCTTTACTCAAGCACAGCCGTGGTGGCCGGGGCTGATGGGAGTAGTACTCCAAAACATCTGGAGGGCACCTGGCTGGGGAAGTCTGAACAAGACAGCATCCAAAGCAGGGCTTTTGCTTCCTTAGACTGGCGATAGTTGACCGTTGTCAAAATAGTGCTGAAAGTGGGATGGAAGAGGCCTTGTTACTTGTGCTTTCTTTGTCTCTGGTTGAGCAGGTTTTTGAAGTGGTCAAAAACCTGCTGCACCTCTTTGACCAGAGGACTGTAGTGGGACAGAAAAAAAGGACAATTTTTTAGAATAAACTTTATTCCTCCAGCAGGATTGAACTGTAAAGCTTCTCCAGGTCTGCAGGCACTCCAGGCATTTCTTGGAGCAGGGAGCAACGCACTGGAACAGGAATTAGGAAGCTGTGACACCCCCTGTGGGTGTTCTTGAACGCTCAGCTCCCATCATCCCCAACCAGTGGCCACGCTGGCTAGTGGGAGCCCAGCAACATCTGGAACGCCACAATTTCCCTAACCCTGTATTAGATTGATCGTGGATGTGTTAACGCTGCTTTGTCTGAAAGGGAGACACACACTCGCCCTGTATGCAGGGGAAGGCTGTCGAAGGCTACTAGCCACGATGGCTATTTTCCCCTGCACGGATGGAAGCAGTGTGCCTCTGAATCCAAGTTGCTGGGGATCTGGCCCGGCTTACGGAAGAGGCATGTGGTTGGCCACTGTGAGAACAGGATGCTGGACTAGATGGGCCCCCTTTGGCCTGCCGCAGTCACAGACGGGCTCTTCTTAGATTCTTATGCATATAGAAAATGAATGTATTGCAGATAAGGCTGAGCACCAGTCCTCCTCCCTTACCTGCTAGTTTTCTGTCTGCGAGGAGGCTCTGTTTAACTCCAGCTTTCAAACCTGCGAGCCTCAAAGGCAGAGCGCCTTCTTTGCATGCAGAAGGTCCCTAGTTCAGTCCCCAATTGCATCTCTAGGTAGGACAGGAAGAGCCTCCTGCCTGAAACCCTGGACAGCCACTGCCAGTCAGTGTAGACAATACTAAGCTAGACAGACCAAGGGTTTGACTCTGTATGAGGCTGCTGCACACGTTCCTGCATCCTGAAGCAAAACAGTCCAGGTAAAACCTTTTGACTCGTTTCTGCTGATTGCACAAACTCCCCTCCAGATGTGCGTCCTGTCAGGTGCAAGGGATCCATCGTGCCACCTTCCATTCTCTCTGCCTCACGCCTGCCTGCCTTCCTCTTCTTGGGGGTGCGGCCGCTGCCTTGTCCTCAAATCCCAAGTGACACAAGTCCCACCCGAAGCTGCAGGTTGAAAATATTGGGAGAGTTCTCTTTTTTTCCCTTTTTCTTTTTGGAGAGGGAAGAAGCGGGGAGGGATACTTAGCGAATTAGTACTGGAAACACAAAGCAATAATTTTTGTTACTGAGACGAGTCTGTATGTCTGTTTTTTTAAAAAAGAAAAAAAACGAGTGCAGCCGCAATTTATTGGGTTTATTTTTCTTTAGTCTTCAGCCTTGGGGGGGGGGTTGTGTGCGCGCAAGGGGCCACACTCGGGCCGCGTCCTCGGCACACGCACTGAGCTGCTTCTCTGCCCGCCTCGTCACCTGCCACCTTGCCAGGATCCGGAGTTTGCATTCTGGCTCCCGTGGCCTGGTGCCCAGGAGTGGGGGCTGCAGATTGTGAGCTGCCGGTGCCGTGGGTGTGTTTGCTTTCTTTTTTTAAAGAGGAAAAAAAAATAAACCTGTGGTTTTTATTAAGCCAGTTTTATTATACGTCGATGTTCTTTCCATACCTGTAACCCCTTTTTCCAGATTTTCAGTTTTAAATTCCTAATAAATTATTTGAAAATGGCTTTTGCTTTGTGGTGGTCTTACGGGGGGGAGGTAGAAATCTCTCCATAGGGAGAAGTGACCGTTGGGGAAGGGGTCGTGCTGCGTGGCAGAGCTTCTGCCTTGCAAGCAGGAGGTTCAGTCCCCCATGGCATCTGGTAGGGCTGGGGGACACCTTCGTCTGAAATCCTGGAGAACGGCTGCCAGTCAGTGTTGACAATACTGAGCTGGAAGGACCGAAGGTCTGACTCAGTAGAAGACAGCTTCTGTGGGTTGTGCACCATTTAAGTGGGGCAGTGTAGTGGTGGGGATGGTGCAGCGCCGGTTGGATGCCCCACAAGTTGACGAACTGGCCTCCGATCAACGTGGATCTCCCCCTTGCACTTTTATTTAACGGCTCTGAAATCTGGGCAGCCGCCAATGTGCTGAGAGCAGGCCCTCCTGGCCACTGCAGCTGATGTGGTGTTGAGTACAGGGAATCAAGGACATTCTTGGAGTTGAGGAAGAGCCACGTTGCGGGGTGGGTGGGTGGGGGTGGCATTGACTGCCCCGGGCAGTAGACCAGCCCCATTCCTGGAGTACGTTGCCTGGTTGGTGGGTTTGAGCTCCACCTTCTCACCTGGCGTGCCAGGAGTGTGGGTGCCAGGCCACCTGTCGATTGTACTGACGTTGTGCCCAGAGCTAATCTTAACAAGATTCTGAGAACTGTGTGTGGCCACCAATTCCGGGAATGATTTGGCTGTGTTGGGGGCTGGGCCCCCAAGATAATTTCTTACAGGATGCAAGTGGAGAAGCCCAAGAGCTGGGCTCATGTAACCATTCGATTCCCGGTACCTCCAATTGGGTTGGGAAAGATCTTTCCCTTGCCCAGACCTTGGAGAGGCGCCAACAGAATAGACCAGTCTTCTCTGGCCGGGTGCCCTCCTCAGGCCTAGGACCATACGGCTGTGCTGGCCTGGGGCTGATGGAAGTTGGGGGGTCCAAAACATCTGGAGGGCACGAGGTTGGGGAAAGGCCAGCATGTGTAAATTGGTCCTTGCGTTTCTAAAAAGGCGAACATCTAGGGAAGGGGTGGGTGGGATTTGCCTGGTTGCTCTGCCCCCTACCATGGAGTCGCCATTTAAGCTGTGTGGCATCCAGCGGTTGTGATGGCAATGTAAATACACAGGTGTGCCTGTTTTCTTCTTTATTGTTACTTTCAGGGTGAGCACTGCAGGGCTCTGTGCTGGGCCCAGCGCTCTTCAACATTTTTATTAATGACTTGGATGAGGAGGTTCAGGGAATGCTTATCAGATCTGCAGATGACACAAGATTAGGAGGAATAGCTAATACCTCGAAAGACAGAAATTCAAAGGGATCTTGATAGGCTTGAGCATCGGGCTGAAAACAGCTGAATGAGATTTAACAGAGATAAGTGCAAAGTTCTACACCTAGGAAAAAGAAACCAAATGCACAGTTATAAGATGGGGATACTTGGCTCAGCAATACTGCAGGCAAGAAGGATCTTGGAATTGTTGATCACATTATGAGCCAATAGTGTGATGTGGCTGCAAAAAAGGCAAATGCTATTTTAGGCTGCATTAATGGAATTAGTTTCCAAATTGCGTTAAGAACTAGTTCCCCTCTATTCATCATTGGTTAGGCCTCATCTTGAGTACTGCATCTAGTTCTGGACACTACACTTTAAGAAGGATGCAGACAAATGAACAGGTTCAGAGGAGAGCAACGAGGATGATTAGGGGACTAGAAACAAAGCCCTATGAGGAGAGACTAAAAGAACTGGGCATGTTTAGCCTTGCGAAGAAAAGACTGAGGGGAGGTACAATAGCACTGTTCAAGCACTTGAAAGGTCACACAGAAAAGGGTCAGGATCTGTTCTTGGTCATCCCAGAGTGCCAGACTTGGAATAATGGGCTCAAGTTACAGGAACCCAGATTTCGGCTGAACATCAGGAAAAACATCCTGTTAGAGAGGTACGACAGTGAAACCAATGACCTAGGGAGTTGGTGGGCTCTCCAACACTGAAGGCATTCAAAAGGCAGCTGGACAGCCCCCTGGGGGGTATATGAGTTGGATTCCTGCATTGAGCAGGGGGTTGGACTTGATGGCCTTATAGACCCCTTCCAACTCTCCTGTTCTATGATTCTATGAGTCCTGGCAGCAAAAACTGGTTCAGGGGCTAAATCCTGACGAGCCCCACCTTGAATGGAAGGAGGTGGGTGAGTGGACAGAGACATTCCTGCCAAATGCCTTGCACCAGGGTTGAGTCTAAACAGTGGCGGCTGGTGCCCATTGGGACTGGCAGGGCAGAAGGCAGAGTGCCCGACAGTAGGTGGAGGCAGAGCCAATCACAGGCAGAGCCAGGTCACTCCGTTTGTCCCCATCTCGCCCCTGCTGAGTTAAACATGGGCAACACTGAGAGGGCCGCCCTCTGAACTGGCTCTTCACTAGAGGAGGAGGAGTTGTTCCTGTTACTTGTTGCTCACTACAATTTTTTTTTGGTCTCAGAGCGATTTACATTTAACATCCACTCGAGATTAAAACAAAAAAGCCTCATTCACTAGAAGGGCTCATCCGACAAAAACATAAAAAAAGGACACATCCTGTCCCACCCAACTAAAAGTTGATGGATGGCAGGCCCACAGACAGGTGGGGCCTGGCTGAGTGCAGACTGAGGTTGGTGGGGTGCTGACCCATTTGCCTGAATGGACCAGCCTCTGTTGTGTTTTCCGTTAACAGGTTTAGAGCAAGATTCCTCTCCGGGGGAGCGGGGGAACTGGGCTGATCCTTGGGAAGGAAAATGGCTGTTTTTCAGATGGCCTTGCTTGAAGCACAGCTTCCCTCCCATTGACCTCTGACAGGATGCTGATAGAAAAGCGAACGTGGCTCTCTTATCTTGGATCCTGGTGCCAAGGTCAGGGCAGGCTTTAAAGAGGCTGGGAAGTGGGCAGCCGGGGACTGCCTCCCGGAGTTGGCCTGCTGACAAAATGAACCTCGCCCTTCTCATCGCCCTCCTGGCCGCAGGTGAGTTCGGCCTATCCGAGCCCAGCAAACCGGAGAGGGACCACCATGCTTTGTAGTGGGATTCAGAATAGCTCAGAAAGCATTTTGCACAATTTGGGTGGTGCAATAACTTTTGAGAATTTAGAAGCAGCTGGATAGCCATCTGTCGGGAATGCTTTGATTTGGATTCCTGCATTGTGCAGGGGGTTGGACTTGATGGTCTTATAGGCCCCTTCCAACTACTATGATTCTATGATCTGTGTGTCTGGGTCAGACAAGTTTTTTTTTTTTTTAAAGTGAGGCATTCTTGGCGGTGCTGTCCCCCTGCTGGTTTGAAATTTCCACCCACAGCAGAGTCTGGGGCTGGCACCTTTCAGACCCACCTAGATGGGCTAGGGATGAAGGCTGAGTCACGGGAGGGTGAGGTTGACCCTGTGGGATGGAGTGCCTTGTACTAGCGTGGGCTGGTGCACCAGCTGCAACCCTCCGTGGACGCCGGCAGCCTGGCCTTAGTGTTCCACGTTCTGGTAACCTCCAGATTAGACTACTGTAATGCATGACTCATATGGCTGCCTTTGAAGGCAATTTGGGAACTGAGGTTCAGAACACAGCTGGTAGATTAACAGGGTCCGGATGTGACAATTAGGCATGGAAGAGAAATGTGTTCGCTTGGTATTTAAATACAAAACATTCTAATTTGCAGTTCCCAAAGCAACACGCACACTGAATTCAGCTATGCTTTGAAGGGTGCACTTCTACAAATTTTGTGATCTAACCCCCTCCTCCCAATATGCATATATTGGGTGGGGGTGGGGAGGAGAAGCATGCACACATTTATCCTTAGAAGAATTGTACACATTTCTAACTCTGTGTGTTTATACATTTCTAATCTGGGGCTGAGTTTTAAATAAAAAAATGAAGAATGAAGGCACTTCCAAGATAAGATCACTAACATCCGCCGGGACCTTGACTCCAATATTGTAGCAGTTGAACCTAATGAGGTGTCCAGAACACAGTCCTGTCCGGTTTTATTGGATGAGTTTCAGTTAGTAGAGCTCGAGGATGTGGACAAGGTGCTTGGACAGGTGCGGGCGACCACTTCTGCTCTGGATCCTTGCCCCTCATGGCTAATAAAAGCTAGCAGGAATGGAACGGCCGGTTGGGCCAAGGAGGTGATTAATGCCTCCTTACGAGAGGGAGTGGTCCCATCCTGCCTGAAACAGGCGGTGGTGAGACCGCTTCTAAAAAAGCCCTCCTTGGACCCCGATAATTTCAACAACTATAGACCGGTAGCAAATGTTCCATTCCTGGGCAAGGTTCTAGAGCGCGTGGTCGCTCACCAACTCCAGGCTGTCTTGGATGAAACTGATTATCTGGATCCATGTCAATCGGGCTTTCGGCCGGGGTTTGGTACAGAAACGGCCTTGGTCGCCCTGTATGATGACCTCTGTCGGGAGAAAGACAGAGGGAGTGTAACTCTGTTGGTTCTCCTTGATCTCTCGGCGGCTTTTGATACCATCGACCATGGTATCCTTCTGGGGCGACTCACGGATTTAGGAATTGGAGGCACTGCTTGGCGGTGGCTGCGTTCCTATCTTGGGAATCGTCTCCAGAAGGTTATGCTTGGGGAGCACTACTCGAGTCCCTGGGTACTCCAATATGGGGTCCCACAGGGTTCAGTTCTGTCCCCCATGCTCTTTAATATCTATATGAAGCCGCTGGGTGAGGTCATCAGGAGTTTTGGAGTGCGTTTTCAGCAATATGCTGATGATACGCAACTCTACTTCTTTTCATCTTCCTCAGGTGAGGCTGTCGATGTACTGAACCGCTGCCTGGCCGCGATAATGGACTGGATGAGAGCCAATAAACTGAAACTCAATCCTGACAAGACTGAGATGCTGTTGGTGGGGGGGCACTCTACCCAGATGGTTGATGTCAGACCTGCCCTGGATGGGGTTACACTCCCCCTAAAGGAGCAGGTCCGTAGTTTGGGGGTCTTATTAGATCCGCTCCTGTCACTTGAGGCTCAGGTAGCCTCGGTGGCACGGAATGCGTTCTACCAGCTTCGGCTGGTAGCCCAACTACGACCCTATCTGGACAGGGAGAACCTTGCCTCAGTTATTCACGCTCTGGTAACCTCTAGACTGGATTACTGTAATGCACTCTACGTAGGGTTACCTTTGAAGACGATTCGGAAACTTCAGCTAGTGCAGAATGCTGCGGCCAGAGTTCTTACTGGGACGAAGAAATTTGACCATATAACACCTATTCTGGCCCTACTGCACTGGCTACCAATATGTTTCCGGGCCAGATTCAAAGTGTTGGTTCTTACCTATAAAGCCCTTAACGGCATCGGACCGCAATATCTGATGGAACGCCTCTTCCGCTATGTACCTACCCGTTGACTGCGCTCGACAGCTAAGGCCCTTCTCCGGGTCCCAACTCATAAGGAGGCCCGGAGATCAGCAACTAGATCTAAGGTCTTTTCAGTGGTGGCCCCCGAATTATGGAATGCCCTCCCAGATGAGATACGCCTGGCACCTTCTTTGTTATCCTTTCGGCGCCAGGTAAAAACCTACCTCTTTGCCCAGACATTTTAACCTTAATTTAATGTTAATTTTAAATTTAATTGTATTGTATTTTTTATTTTTAGTTGTATTTTAATTTTGTTTTTAATATGTTTTATAATCTACACTTGCTTGTATTTTAATTGTGGTTTTATCTTGTTGTACACCGCCCTGAGAGCTTATTGCTATAGGGCGGTTTAGAAATGTAATTAAATAAAAAAATAAATAAAAAAGAATGAATAAAGCTTGCCTTCACCAGGGATGGTGCAGGGCATTCTGCCAGCCCTGTCTGAGAGGCCAGTCCCAGGATCTTGCGCAACATTGCAAAAGGATATATTAGAACCACGGTATTGGGATGGTGGAGAGCTGTGCATGACCTGGTATTCTCTGCAATGTTGCACGGATGGCATTATGGGAGAACTTGCTAAAAATGAGATGGTGTGGAAGACAGGTTTATTTGTATTCAGGAACTGGGTACAAGTTGCTCAGATAGCGATGGAAAGGTCTGTCAATTTTGGATCTCCCTGCTGATCAGTTTTCCCCTCTTAAATTCAGTTCTCCAGTTTCTGCAGCAGTTTGTGATTTTTTTAAAAAAAATCCTCATGAATATTCTTATTATTTATTATTTATTTATTACTACCATTTATTAGTCACTTTTTTTCAACAATAGAACTCAAAGCAGCTTACAAAAAGGAAACAAGAACACAATAATTGAAATAGCTTGCAACAAAAGCAAACAATTACAAACAATTTCAAGCAAAATAATACAACCGTAATAGAAAAAATAACAAATAGCAAATATTACAACAACACAAAAACTATTTCCACACTATAAATATAACATATTATAGGAGGATGGCTCTTTTCCGGTCTGCAAATTGTTTAAGGGAGTGTGGATTTGGTAGGATCGCCTTCAAGTGCAGACTTAATCCAATTTCTCCCTCATCCCTAGTCCTGATTCTTCTACACTCTGAAATTCCGAATGAAACTCTTTTGGAGGGGGTAAGAGTGGAAGGGGGCCTCTAGTCTGAATTCAGAAAAGTAACAGAAGCTTTGGAAAGACTCCCCAAACACCGGTCATCTTCTGAGAGGTTGTGTGTGTATATTTCTTCCTTTCTTACCAGGCGCAGCCCATGGTGCAGTTCCCCAGAATGTCTGGCAGTTCCGTAACATGATCAAATGCACCATTCCTTCCAGTGACCCCCTGTTTGATTACAATGACTACGGCTGTTACTGTGGCTTGGGGGGCAGTGGGACCCCAGTAGATGCTCTGGACATGTAAGCAGGCTTCTTTCTTATGCCACCCAAATGTGCACATGTGCGCACATGCACACCCACCCAACCACCAATATCACCATCATGGTTTATTCGTATGTCGCCTTTCCATAGCAATCTATGCTCAAGGTGGCTCACAACATGGAAAAGGTTACCCAATTTGCTGTTACAAAACAAAATTCAAATAGTCAAAGAATAAGTTAAAGAAAAGAAACAAGAAATCTTCTTATCTTAAGAAACATACAGTAAATTGAAACACCATTGTAATTCCTAATAAGATCCAAAAATAAAATACAAAAGCATATCCCAATCACAACAAAAATAACTGATCAGCAGAATTAATTTTGGGGCCAAACAGAAGCCCCTAAACAACACCCCACAGTCAAGATGGTCTCTGCCAACTTCAGGTAGAAGCAGCTTTTGTAGCTGCAGCCAGTCAGGGCCCCGCCCTCCCAGGCAGAAAGAGGCCCCCCAAGCAAGGAAAGGCCCCTTGCAGGACTTACAGCCAAGGGGGTCTCTGGCAGAGTCCAGGTGGTCTCTCGCTAGGCACTGGGTCTTTTAAAAATAGCTATTGTGAACTAAGTCCAGTTGGAGCTGCCTTTCCTTCACCTGTGCCCTCCAGAAGTTTTGCACTACAACTCCCATCAGCCCCAGCTGGCACAGCACTCCAGGTTTGCTTCCGACTCCAGCAGTACTGAGCGCTCCTTTTATGCCGGAGCCATACCTTGTTAGCAACGGAGAATGATGGCCCTGATGTCAGTGAGTGCAGCAAATCTGCTCTGGGTTTTAGTCGGAACTTTCAAGGAGCTGTCCAAAGTGATGAATCTCTTTTTGGGACTAAGTTTCAGCACCTTGGGCAGTTTGGACTAAAACCCGGAGTGGATTCCCATGGTCCCACTGGCGTTGGGCCACTAGCCTCCACTGCTTGTTGAACATCCATGGAGGATGATAGGTCTGTGAGCCACAAAAGCCAAGCTCAGACTTTCCCAAACTGGCCCCCTCCAGATGTTGTTGGATTCCAGCTCCTAGCATCCCTGACCATTGGGCCATGCTGCTAGCTAGGGCTGATGGGAGTTAATCCAACAACATCTGGAGGGCCCTCAGTTGGGTAAGGCGTGGCTAGCTATATGGAACCTTCCATGTTCAAAGGCAGTCTTCCTTTATGGACCAGGAACTGGAGATGAACAACAGGTGAAGGTTGTCACCATCATGTCCAGCCTGTGAGTTCCTGCGGTGTTGTGTCAGAAATATGACGCTGGAGAGAAGTTTATAAAACTGTAACTGGTGCATGTAGAACAGCGCAGTATCACATAAGGACCAGGGATTTAAATCCTCACTCAGCCATATATCTTGCTGGGTGACCATGGGCCAGTCATAATCTCTCCATCCAGCCTACCTCACAGGGTCGTTGAGAGGCTGAAATAGAATCATGCACACACTGGCCTGATCTCCTTGGAGGAGAGGTGAGATAAAGCATCAAACAGGCAGACATTTTCCTCACTATCTTTTCATACTAGAAATGGGGTGGCTGACCTTTTTGGCTCTGAGGACCACATGTGCGCACGGCCGGGCAAGCCGTTCGGGCCTCCAAGCCAGTGGGCATGGTTGGGGCCAGACACACATACACATGTATGAACATGCTTCCATCTTCTGCTTGAGGGCTTTTCTGGGAAGTACCTGTCTTGCCACCATGGGAAGGGGCCTATTGCCTTAGGGGGCCCCCATCTTGGTCTCCTGGGATGAGACGCTTACAGAGTTTGCATCAGGCCCAGAGAATTGTTCTGAAGGCTTTTGCTTCTTGAGCAGGTGCTGCCAGATCCACGACAACTGCTACTCTGCGGCCAAGAAGCACCCAGACTGTATATTCATCCTGGACAACCCCTACACAAAGACCTACTCTTACACCTGCACCGGCAACAAAATCACCTGCAGCGGTAAATGTGCTTTATACAGGAGACTGAGCAGCATCAGAGACTCTGGCTCAGTTGGTGACGCATGCGTGGTTCGACTCATGGATCCAATTCCTGGCAGGTCCTACAGATGTTGCCAGACTACAGCTAATGCTGGCTGGGGCTGATGGGAGTTGTTGTCCAACAACAGCTGGAGGGCACCAGGTTGGGGAACGATAGGCTAGGTGGCTGGTGGGCACCAGTAATTCTCTCTCTCTCTCTCTCTCAGCCTGAGACTTTGGAGAGCCACCATGAATCAAACTATTATTAAATTTATATCCCAAGGAGCCCAGGGTGGTGGTTGTATGCCTGCAAGCTAATTATGACTTATGACCACCCTGTGAATCTTCTTTAGGATATATTCGTAGGGTTTTCATGGTAAGAGGTCTTCAGAGGTGGTTCACCATTGCCTTCCTCTAAGCCTACGGCACCCGGTATTCCCAGGCAGCCTCCCATCCAAGGACTAATCAGGCTTGACCTGGCTTAGCTTCCGAGATCAGACGAGATCGGGCAGGGTAGTTAGTATGGCCGTAGATGAGCCCAGGGAGGTGCACATAAGTGATTAAAGAATACGTCCAAGTATCTCAAGTGAGGGGACCCTTTGGCCCCCCAAATGTTGCTGCACTAGAACTCCTGTCACCCCTGGCTATTGGCCCGGCATGCTATTAGGCAGAGTGAGGGCAGCCACTTCAGGTGACAGATACTGAGGGATAGGCAGGCAGCAGTCATGAGGAGTTGGGAGAAACAGCTGCGTCTGCCATGTGGCCCTGCCTTCTATACCTCCCTAAGCTAGCTGTTTATACATCTGCCCCCCCAACAGGAAGCAACAAAACAAACAGGAGGCACAAACAGGAAGCTTTTAATTAAAAGGTACAGAAGCCTCGAGAAGACTTGGTAGCAGTTTGCCTCTCTCCACTGACAGGATGGTGCCCTATAATAATAAATAAATTTTATTTTTGAGTCGCCTATCTGGCCGAATGAACGGCCACTCTAGGCGACGTACATAATACAATAAAATACATATATCTAGATCCATTTCAATCGGGTTTTAGGCCCGGTTTTGGCACCGAGACAGCCTTGGTCGCCCTGTATGATGACCTATGTCGGGAGAGACAGAGGGAGTGTAACTCTGTTGATTCTCCTTGATCTCTCAGCGGCTTTTGATACCATCGACCATGGTATCCTTCTGGGGCGACTCACGGATTTAGGAATTGGAGGCACTGCTTGGCGGTGGCTGCGTTCCTATCTTGGGAGTCGTCTCCAGAAGGTCATGCTTGGGGAGCACTACTCGAGTCCCTGGGTACCCCAATATGGGGTCCCGCAGGGGTCAGTTTTGTCCCCCCTGCTTTTTAATATCTACATGAAGCCGTTGGGAGAGGTCATCAGGAGTTTTGGAGTGTGTTGTCATCAGTATGGTGATGACACGCAGCTCTACTTCTCCTTTTCATCTTCTTCAGGTGAGGCTGTCGATTTGCTGAACCGTTGCCTGGCCGCGACAATGGACTGGATGAGAGTTAACAAACTGAAGCTCAATCCAGACAAGACTGAGATGCTGTTGGTGGATGGGCTCTCTGATCGGATGGTGGATATATACCCTGTCGTGGACGGGGTTACACTCCCCCTAAAGGAGCGGGTTCGTAGTCTGGGAGTCTTTTTAGACTCTTCCCTCTCACTTGAGGCTCAAGTAGCCTCGGTGGTTAGGAATGCGTTTTACCAACTTCGGTTGGTAGCCCAGCTACGTCCCTATTTGAGTAAAGAGGACCTTACATCAGTGGTACATGCTCTGGTAACCTCGCGTTTGGATTACTGCAATTTGCTCTACGTAGGGCTACCTCTGAAGACAGTTCGGAAGCTACAGCTAGTGCAAAATATGGCAGCCAGACTGCTAACAAGGACCAAGCGGTCCAAGCATATAACACCTGTTCTGGCCCGCTTGCACTGGCTGCCAATACGTTTCCGGGCCAGATTCAAAGTGTTGGTATTAACCTATAAAGCCTTATACGGTGCGGGACGTTACCTTGCGGAACGCCTCTTCCGATATGAACCGGCCCGTGCACTACGTTCTGCTATGAAGGCCCTCCTCCGGGTTCCAACTCACAGGGAGGCCCGGAGGGTGATGACAAGATCTAGGGCCTTCTCAGTGGTGGCCCCCGAACTATGGAACAGTCTCCCCGAGGAAGTGCGCCTGGCGCCGACTCTGCTTTCTTTTCGGCGCCAGGTTAAAACCTTCTTATTCTCTGAAGCATTTTAATTTAAATTGATTTAATTTTAAAAACTGTTATTGTATTGATTTTAGATTGCATTATTTTTGTACTATATTGTGTCATTTATTGTATTTCTATGTTCACCGCCCAGAGAGCTATTGCTAGTCGGGCGGTATATAAATTTAATAAATAATAATAATAATATAAAAACCAAGAAGGACCGTAATCAATAATTAATCTAAACCCCAATTAATAACAACAATTAAAAGACTAGCCCACCCCAGAAATCCCATAGGCCTGCCTGAACAGCCAGGTCTTCAATGTCCGGCGGAAACTTGTCAGGGAGGGGGCATGGCGAAGATCAAAAGGAAGGGAGTTCCAGAGGGTGGGGGCCACAATCGAAAATGCCCTCTCTCTGGTCCGCACCAGCCTAGCTGTTTTAACCGGTGGGACCGAGAGAAGGTCTTGTGAGGCTGATCTTGTCAGGCGGCATGATTGGTGATGCTGGAGGCGCTCCCTAGTTGTGTTTGATGATCATTTTTTTGCAGGGGGGGGGAGGCACAAATTGGATGTGGAAAAATATGTGAGGGCAACACAGAAACAGTGGAATGCAAACATTTTTGTAAAAAATTTTTTTTGTAAACCGCTTGAAGGTTTCTCACAATCAAGCAGTATATAAATTTTGTTAAATAAATAAAATTTGACGATGACACCAACCTGATTTGCCTCAAAAATAGAGTGAGTGGACGACAGCAACTTCAGGCGGACAGGTTTTTTGGGGGGTGGACCCGTGAACGCTATGCCAACCTGAAGTTTGATGTTCTTCCCCCAACTCTGAAAGTTCAAAAAATATTTTGCAGCGGTGTCCTCACTATGTTATGGGCAGTGTTTACTTTCAAAGGGAGGGAGGGGGGGGGGAGGGAGGGAGGGAGGACGGGAGGACCCCCCCCCCATCAGAGGCAGTATGTTCCCAAATACCATTTCTAGAGATCCCAAGTGGGGACAGTTGGTGCTGTCTCAGGTCCTGCTTTTTGGCTTCCCTGATGCATCTGGCTGGCCGTTGTCAGAACAGAATGTTGGGACTAGATGGCCACTGGCCTGACCCTGCAGACTTTTCTTATGCTCTTCCATGGGCTCAGGCCCACCAGAGTGTCTCATTTCCCCCTTTTCTCTCCAGAAAAGAACAATGTATGTGAAGCGTTCATCTGCAACTGTGACCGCAGCGCTGCCATCTGTTTTGCGGGAGCACCATACAACCCGGACTACAAAAAACTGGATACCAGCACATTCTGCAAGTGAAATTTGTGCCGCCCCCAGGCAAAGGCCCTTCGCATCCACCCGGTTTCCCTAAACCCTGGGCTGAAATACTTAAGTGTTGAGTTCCGTTTGTTGCTGCAAATTTAATCTAGGGGGATTTCTTAGTGAATTGTTTATGTGATGTTGTGGATGTGTGTGGGAGAGGGGGCTATGCCCTACAAGACAGCTTACCTGAAGTCTTTTATTAAGTAAGTAATAAATGAATGAGTAAACTGGAGGGTTTGTGAAATGACTCTTCTACCACATGGGGCCCTGCTTTGTAAGTAATAAAATCCAGCATCAAAACCTGACTCCTCTTTTCTGCACGAGGCAAAAGGCATGGCCTCTGGCGTGACACAGGATGCCCCACTTTCCCCTCAAGTCTTGCAGAGGGTTCCAGGCCCACCCTCCTGTCAGAGAAGGTGGGGAGGGTTGTAGCTCGGTGGCAGAGCTGCTGTGTGGCATGCAGAGTGTCCAGGTTCAGTGGCAGCTGGTGGCTCAGTGTCAGTGGGGCAGTAGAGTCCACGCCAGGGTTTAGTCCAAACATTCAAGGAGCTGTCCAAAGTGCTCAATCCCCCCCCCCCGCAAACAAATTTACTGGAGGAAAGCTTTTTAGTCGCCACTGAGAGACAATCGGGAGTTAGAAACCTTTACTGGCCTACTGCAAGTCGCCCCGAGATTTTTCCAACAGATTTACCTTCTGTCTACCCCAGGGTAGTCAGGAAAAACCTAAGCACAGCCCGACTGCGGCTGGGTCAGGCCAAACGGGGCCCATCTAGTCCAGCGTCCTGTTCTCACAGTGGCCAATCAGATGCCTCAATGGGAAGCCGTTCAGTGCCGTTGAGATAATGCTTTTAAACATGTTTCCCTTCCAGCCCCACCTGGAGATGCTGCTGGGGACTGAACCTGGGACATTCTGCATGCCAAGCAGAGGCTCTAACCACTGAGCCGCGACTCTTCCTCAGACCGTCGCTGTTTGCAGGCAACCCCTCCCGATTGAACTGCTCTGCTCCTGCGGCTGGCCAGGGTAGAGGTGGTGGGAGGACGGGCAAGGACCCCCAGGCGCCCTTCACCAAAGGCCGAAGAGCCTTCAGCCCCACCGAACAGGTGAAGCAGTCAGCCACAGAGGGCCCCGGAGCACGTGCAAAGTATTTTGCCTCTTTCCCAATGGAGAGCCCGGTTGCAAAAAAGAAAGGCGTGGCACACACCCACACCTCAAGCCAACGCGCGGCCCAGACGCTACCCGGGTGCTGCGCCCCCAAATGTGCCTTCCTGGCCGCCTGCCTTGAGCCCCTGCACCTCTCCTTTTACGGAAGAGGGAGGGGCGGTCAGGGACGCTCCAGAGCCTGCAGGGGGCAACAACCCTCCTCCCAACCACCCAGTTCCCGCCCCTCCCCCGTGGAAAACGAGCGAGGGGCGCCGGATTTGCACGAAGGAGGGGCGGACGGCAGGGAGGGCAGCTTTCCTCCCCCCATGCCCCCCTCCTCCAGGCCTGTGTCACAATGTAGGGCGGCCCGACGGGGCGGGAGCAGCCGGTGGGGGTGGTGCTGGCGGCGGGGGCGGCGGGACTGGCGCGGATTTCAGCCAGGCAGGGCCGCCCACAAGCAACAGCAAGCCAGCGCACGCGGGGGGGAGAGGTAAGCCTCGCCCCTTGGGCTGCATTGGGCTCCGCCCACTTGCCAAGGTTTAAGGGCGGCCTTCCGCAAGCCACGCCTCCCCGGCTGGTCTCAGTTTCAATCAGCCCTCCCATGAATCACTCCTCAAAGCCCAGTAGGGTTTTTGTAACAGATATTTAATATCTATTGAAGTACCAAAAGCACTTGGGAGCATGTGCAGAGTGCTTGAACCTGATCCCAGATTAAGACTAACACACCTATGAGTCTGACATTTTTTAAAACCTTTAGTTCTTGTGTGGAATAGATGGCAATTGCTGGGTTTTGAGGGAGTTGCGCTCTAAATATGCTCAGAGGTGCCTCTTCTCACTACTTTTGATGCTTCAGAGCTCAATCCTGGGTTGTCATGAGTTCAGAAGCAGACTTGGCCAACCTTGGGGTGGGGGTGGCTTCCAGAAGTTTTGGACTACAACTCCCAACAGCCCCAGCCATCAGAGCTGTTCACCTTACAATAACTGATTTTGAGTTTCAGTGTTGCAAAATAAAGTATCATACAGAACGAAATTACAATGTACTGTTTGTAATTCAATAGTATGAGAGCATTGGTCAGCGGTCTGATTACTTTTGCAAAGCACTGTAATTTCACATCTTAGGTAATATAAGCAATAAATCCCTGAGCAATGTACATAAGTGAAATTTTTAAAAAGCTAATCATATACACAACAAAAATTCATCCAATAACAGCAACAGAATATAGCATAATTACAATATATATCTAAAAACACTGCATGAATGTTACAAAAAAGCATTCCCATGTGTAATAATGGAAATCAGGAGTTTGGGAGCCCAGCTGTCTTGCTCCACACAAGTGCAATAATGACACGCTCCTTGCACCCATCACGTCACCCCATCCACTCAGTTTGCCCTTCAGCAAAACACTGAAGACTTTCGCCAACCAAGAACAGAACTTCTGGGTGAGTTGTGCAAAACGCTCTCCTCTAATCCATGGGGATTTTTCTGTTGAACTTCTGGCATTCTGCCTCCTCACCCCTCCTTTCCCCTTTCTGGCCAAGCGCAGGATGGAGACCCTGGATGAATTTGACAGTGAGTACCCGCTCATCATCACCTTCTGCGAGCGGATCTCCCCCCAGGACTTTGAGGGCCAGTCCTCAAGTTACACACAGAAAGCCCTGCAGGACCTTTTCGTTCAAATGGAACAGAACCCGAGGATCTGTGAGCGGGTGGTGAGGAAGAGGAAGCAGACTGAGAACGAGACAGCCAGTTTGGCCCAATATCTGAAGGTACGACAGAAGAGGGATGCTCTGAGGAGGGTTGCCAAAGGACCCCGGTGAAAAGTGCCTTTACCTGCTGGGCTCTGCAAGCAAAGCATCTCATCAGGGCTGGGGAAGATGTTGCTGGACTACAGCTCCCGTCACCTCTGACCATCGCCCTTGCTGGATGGGGCTGATGGGAGCTGGAGTCTCGCATCATCTGGACAGCCACCAGTTCCCCATCTTTCCTGTTCATGGAGACCAGTAGCGGATGGTGGCTCCATGTCAGTGGGATCTGCTCCAGGTTTTTGTCCGAGCGCTCAAGGTGCTTAAAATATTAAGTGGTTCATATATATTTTGAAATTGAAAGGAAATGAATAAAAAAAAAGTCCCTACAAACAGAAAGCTTGCGCAGCAGGGATAGGACAGAAACTGCCCACCCAATGCACTAATTTTCTTCTTGTGAGGAGTTTTTTTTAAAAAAAATTCAGGATGGTAGCGCCATTATACACTCCCCATCTCAACTAGTGCAGTCCTCTGTGTCACCCTGGCCTCCCACCGCTGCCTCCAGGTGTCGATTTCACCCTGGCCATGGGTCCCAGACCCACGTAGCCCTCCCTCCCCCTTTTCCATTCTTTTTCCAGGCCAAGTTCTTTTCCGTGCTTCAGGGAGACGTGAACTACGACAACTCCCTGGAAGAAATGGAGATGGAAGAACAGGTGGAACAACTGAAACGCGAGATGGAGAAGGCTCACGATTACGCTCACGGTAAGTCTTGTGTTTCGCCTCCTCGCTCTCCCCCAGACCCCACGGCTGGGCTTGTTCTCCCCTGTGTCTCCCCCCTCCAAATTGCCATCATCAGGAGGGAACCCATAGAGCGCTGAGTGGAACTCACATAGTGGCAGTCGCGTGGTGGCAAAATCAGACGTGCAAGGGCTCTCCTTGATAGCTACGCCCCAGCCCCTCACAGCCACACGCCCATGGTTCACTGTCTCTTCTCTAATTACAGAACTATAGAGCCAGAATAAATCTGCTGTGTGCATAGCCCCCACTCCAAATCTCTCCTCTCTGGGGGCTAAATGTTGCCAGGTACCTTTTGATTTAAGAATTCTGAAATGAACCCAAGTATGGGACTGGGATTTGGGAGACCGACGTACTGTGCCATGAAGCTCCCTCCCCACTTACCCTAGGAGTCAATCAGCATGAAAGGGGAGGTGTCTGTTAGCTACTGAGAAGAGTCTTCTCAGTGAGTGACTCACCTCCTTTCGCTCTGACTGGCTCCAATCAACACAAAATGACAAGGAAGCATGTGGTTAGCCAAGTGAGAAGACTCTTCTCAGTGGCTAACATGCTCCCCTTTTATGCTGATTGGCTTGTACATAGGGACACTGCTGGGATCCAGTTCCCCAAAAAGTAAGGGGTCTATGACCCCCCAAGCCCCCAGATGACTATATCCCTGCTTAGAGTTATACTTGTTTTGCTGTCAAAAGGTGGGCTGCGCTCACCATCAGAAACAAGCCTGCTGCATGTCACGTGTGAAACCGCCAGTTTCAAACTGAGCCTTGCTCCTTTTCAGCCGCCAAGAGTGCATCCTGGAGGGCTCTGGAGATGCAGACTAAGAAGGCCGTTCCGTCGGGAGAATTCAGCCCCAGCCAGACCAAGCTTTTGGATTCGAGTGCTCCAGTGATGCCAAAAATCTTTGGTTCTTTCCCAAAGCAGGTTTGTGCTCCTGTCTTCAGACTTTGATAACCTTAAGACTGGATTACTACAATGTGCTCTATGTGGGGCTGCCCTTGAGCCTGGCCTGGAAGCTCCAGGTGATGCCAAATGCAATGGCTAGATTTCTGACGGGGGCAGGCGGCCAACAGCCTGTGACACCTCAGCTAAAGCATCTGCACTGGCTGCCCTCATGCTACCGGGCCAGGTTGAAGGTTCTCAAATTAATATACTAATCCCTGAGGGTCCAGGATACTTCAAGGATCGCCCGGGCCCTTATATCCCAGCCTGATCACTGAGATCATCCAGAGGAGTGCTGTTAGTTGTCCCCTGTCTTACAGAGGCCTGACTGGCCTCAGCCAGAAGTTGAGCATCAAGTGTTGCTGGTCCCAGGCTGTGGAGCACTCTTCCAGCAGAGAGGCAGCAGGCATCCTCCTCACCTTTGATTTTCAGGTCTCTCTTGAAGATCTTTCAATGCGACAGGCCTATGCAGCTGTTTAATTAGCCAGTTGCTTTAATGATTCTTTTTAATGGTGCCTTATGTTTTATTTTGTTGTACATCCCCCTGATATTTTATGATATGGTGGCATAGAAATACTTTCATAAATAAATAGATTTTTTTTTTAAAAAAAACCTTCTGCAAAACATCCTTACTGGCTGGCAGCTTCCCTGCGCCCGAGCTGGAATCATAGAATCAAGATCGTTTTAGGGTTTGAACGGGACCTGAGGTGTCATTGCGTTCGATGAAGGGTGAAGAGGATGTGTGAGCGTGTGTGCCGTAATTAGCTTACTGGGCAAAAATGAAATGTATATTAATGGCTCTTCCTACTTTTGCCTTGGGCCCTGCCCACCACTAGCATGTGGCCCCTGGAAAGCTGGGGCCGATGAGAGTTGCAGTCCAAAACATCTGAAGGGCGCCAGGTTGGGCGAGGCTGATCTAGGCAGAGGCTGCCCCTGGATTTGAAAAGCAAGCAAGCAAACAACAGCTGAGCATGCACAGGGATCTCATCTCCTATCCTCCCAACATCTTTCCCCCACAAATAGTGGGGGGATGGGGTGGCAAGCCAGCATCAGTCACGTCGTAGAAGGACCTAGTACTTGCAGCCCATAATAACCCGTTCATTATTTTCTTTCACCTCCCCTACAGATGGAGATATGCATGGGATCCAATGTGGACTTGAAACAGCTCTGGGCTGGCATGTCATCAGTCAATCAAAAGAGGTGGGAGGAGCTTGAAGGCGTGGGGAGAGTGGGGAATGGGGGTTGTCCAAGCTGATTTTTAGAGAGTAGACTCTTTAATAGGGGTGGGAATCCCAAGAAGCAGTTGTGCGGATAGGCAGCTCCCCAGAAAGGATTGTTTCATGCACTATCCATCTAAAGCACTCTTACACCCCTTTAAACAGTCATGGCGTCCCCCAAAGAGTCCTGGGAACTATAGTTTCTTAAGGGCGCTGAGAGTTGTTAGGAGACCCCCTATTCCTCTCACAGAGCTACAATTCCCAAAGCTCCCTGCAAAGAGGGATTGATTGTTAAACCACTCTGGGCATGGTAGCCGCCCTCAGCTCCCTGTGGGAGGAAGGGCAGCTTCTAAATGTAATAAATAAATAAATGCGGTCACATTCTCTCAGCCAGCGATCACAGGGTTGCCAGGCACAGTGTTTTTTCAGCCATCATGGGTGAACAGAATGTTTGAAAGTTCCTCCCTGAAAGTCAAAGATGAGGGACACAGACGCACCTCAGTGGGGAGGGCATCCACAAACAGGGAACCAGCACCAAGAAGGCCCTGTCATGGGTCATCACCAACTGGGCAGCCCCCACTGGCGGCACCACCAAGGCCTCACCTGCTGATGAGGGTCCAAGATGGTTGATAATGAGGAAGTTGCTCTTTTGCCCAGTAGCTCACTAGCAGCCAGTGCAGAGCTTTCAGGAGCAGTGACACACAGTCTCCTCGGATGGCCCTACTTCCTATCCTGGCAGGCACATTCTGCACTAGCTGCAGCCTCTGGACCATCTTCAAGGGCAGCCCCACATACAGTAGTCCAGAAATAGCTACTTTACAGAATGCGCAGCTGTCTTGGCTACTGCTTAATGATCCTGAGAAATGGAGTTTGGTCTTGGGGGCTTAGAAAAGATCACCAGCCTGCATCAGATGGCTCCGCTTCCCCGGGCAGAAAGAAAGGTTCATTCAGCCTGTGGTGTTGATTTAGCCACAGCAGGGCGCGGTTGACAGCACCATTTTTATTAACCAGTGAATTTCTCCCTCTTGTCTTTCTTCCGACAGCATGGTTGACCTGCGGCCCTTCATGCTAAACCCTGGTGGCTTCCGTCCCTCATTCCTGGCAAGCAACTCTGTCAGCTGGCTGAAATACTCCAGTTTCCCAAGGTATAGGTCCTTTCCAAGATATCCTGCATAATCATTGCATCCACAGGGAAAGCACCCATGCATTGTGGGCAAATGGGACTTTTTAGTTTAGAGCAAAAGTGAGTCAGAGGTGACGTGACAGAAGAATATTAAATCATGCATGGCATGCATGGAGAAAGGGGGCCGAGAACAGTTTTTTTCTCCCTCTTTCATAACTCTAGGACTCAAAGACATCCAGGGAAGCTGGATTTTGGAAGATTCAGGACAGACAAAAGAAAGGACTCCTTCACGCAGTACCTAGATAAACTATGGGATTTGCTCCCACAAGAGGCAGTGATATGGCCACCAACCTGGATGCCCTAGTGAAGGGGACAAATGATGGGCCTGCGGTTTCCCTGAAGCATCTCTTGTAGAACCTTCTATGGCTCCTAACCAGACCTTAATATGTAGCTCTTTAGATATTGCTGGACCACAGCGCCCAGCATTCCTGAGTTGGAGTCTAGCAACATCTGGAGGGCCACAGGTTAGCCATCCCTGCCCTAAAAACACCCACCTCAAGCAGGCAGGATTGTCAGGGCTCACATGCAAGGGATGAAGTGTGGCTGCTCAAGCGACCGATATTGGCTTCATACTCCAGGACAGCCCATCTAGTCCAGCATCTTGTTCTCACAGTGGTCAACCAGATGACCATGGGAACCTGAAAGCAGGACTTGAGCCTCCCAAATGGCAGTCCCTCCTAGCAAGTGGTATTCAGAAGGATTATGCCTCTTGGCAGTGGAGTGAGAACATGTTTGATAGAACGTGACTGAGCCATGTCAAGGGTTTATGCAAGTATCGCTCTGGTTGTTGACAAGTTCCCACCCTATCCCACCTCCCACTGAGGGCCGGTAGTGTTTTTATGCTTTATGTATTGGTTTTATTAAAGTTTCATGGTCATTTTTAACAGAAGCCATTGATAGCCTTATGTGCCTTGAATTTGTCTAAACCCATTTTAAAGCTGTTCAAGTTGGTGGCCGTCAATACACCTTGTGATGGGGAGTTCCAGCTGTCACGGCTTCCCTCAAAGATCTTGGAAAGGGTCGTTTGAGGTGGATGCTGATATTCTCTGTTCAAACTCCAACAATCAGAATTCTCTTGGAACATGCAGTTGCTGCCTAGATATGTTTGTAGTGTGGATATGCCCTGCGAGGACTAACCCAGGTTCCCTTCTCCTGCAAGGACTCCTGCCAGCAATCCCGCTTCATCTTCCCAAAGCTGCTCCAGCACCACGTCCGTCTTCAGCACACCCATGCTTGCCAAGTTCAGGGGCAGCAAAGACAACGAGAAGGATAGTGAAAACTCAGGCCCCGATTCTCAGCCGACAGGGGCCTAAATGTCTTTTCGTGTAGGGGAAGATGCTATGCGAATTAAAAGGTTGGTGCACCCACCATATCAGGGTGTAGACTCTGTTGTTGTGGCCTCTCTTGCTGTGGGCTGAGAGACACCATCCAGCCAGTGGCTGGGAAAGCAGAGAAATTTTTACGACTTAAATGCCTCAAAGTGCTCTTCCTTAGGAATTTTGTGGAGATGGACTTGAGGAAGGGATATAACTCAGTGGCAGAGCATCTGTTTTACACGCAGGAAGTCTTTCCTTCATCTCTAGGTGGGGCTGATGGACCAATGACCTGACTCAGTGTAAACCAGCTTCCTATTTCAATCTGCTCTTTATTCAGATCCATGAGGACTAGAACCTTACTTTATTTTTAAGGAAAAGGACTTAGCTCAGTTGGAGAGCACGTGCTTTGCACGGAGATGGTCCCAGTTTCAATCCCCAGTGGCATCTCCAGGTAGGGCTGGCAGAGACGCCTGCCTGAAACCCTGGAGAGCTGCTGCCAGTCAGGGTTGACAATACTGAGCTAAAGTTGATTTGTCTTCTTCACCTCGCATCTGGGACCTTGTAAAGTGCAATTATGTGTGTGTGTGTGGGGGGAATCAAACACTTTTGGACATGAAGGGTGTTGGAATGTATGAGGTTCAACTCCAACTTGGTGGGTTGAGGCTGCATGGGGTTAAAAAGGGTAGCTAGGGAGGAGACTTTGTTGCTAGGCTATACCTGTCCTTTGATCCTTGTCATCTCTCCCCTTCCTGCTACTGATATGCAAAGGATGTTTATCCCAGTTCTTTCCCGCCTTCCCACAGTTCTTCTTCTCTCTCGAGAGGGGAGCAGACATCTTTCCTTTGTCTCTCCCTCTCAACCAGCACGAGGGCCAGCACCGGGACCAGTGCTCGCTGCTCCAGCATAGCCAGTTAAGCTAGATATAGAACTCTTTCCTATCAAGCATGTACTTCCAAAATAAAGTAGTTGTTTCTTATTTTAAAGCTCAAAGTCTCTGTCTGACTAATTTGCAGGGAAGGTAGAGTCTTAGCAATGATTCAAACACACACACACATGTAAGCTCGCTCAAAACTTCTCCGCTCTGCTACGCAACTCGATAGAATTCCGACAAAGGGGGCATGCACCACCGAGCCACATTTATTGGGGGGCACTCAGTCTGGCACCAAAGGACAGTGTGGCCAGGCAATTGCTGGGGCCCAGATTGAGTGTGGGGTCCATCAACCAGGGCACAGTGCTGAAGAGAGAAGACAGCCACATTATCAATTACTTAATTAATTAATCACCTCACACAGCAGTCTCAAAGCTGCTATGGAACTCTGGAATTGAGACCTTTTTAGAGGATGTTCTCCACTTTATAGGATTGGCAATCAATTGGTCCAAGACTTTGGGCATCCAGTCTCTGAGGAGCAAGACAGGTTTGGTGACCCAGTAAGGATAGAAAACTTCCCGCTGCCTCAGCACTCCGCCTTTCACAATCTCCCGGGCGCAGTCTTCTTTCGGACTTGCCGTCATGGTGATTTTGCCACCCACTTCCCTCAGTGCAGAGTCTGTAGGAAAGAGCATGGAAGGAAAGTCAGCTCTGTGGAGAAGGGATCGAGCAACACAGGGTGTGTTAAGAAGCTTCTGGCCCATCTAGCTCAGTATTGTCTACACTGACTGGCAGTGGCTCTCCAGAGTTTCATATAGGGGACGTTCCAGCATCTCCGGGGACTGAACCTGGGACCTTCTCTTGCAAGGCAGGTGGTCTGCCACCGAGCTGTGGCTCTTCTTCCAAGGAGGGCCGTGACATCGGTGGCCAGGTGTCCCACTTTGCCATCCTCTATCTGCAGGCTCTCAGAAAGTCCCCTATTGGGAGTCCTCTAGTTGTGTTGGGAGTACAGCATCAACACCCGTAACAAATAACCTGAAGCAGTGGGTGGGGGGCCGCGATAAAGAGGAAAGCAACTGATTCTTCCCTCACTGATTCCTTCAAAAGTAACCACTTGCTGATTGTTTTTCTCAGGCTTTCCTTCCTTCCTCCTTCATCTTGCTGGTTAGCGTGTGAGAGTGATGACTCTAAAACGGGGACATGGATGTCTGTACTCAGAATGTCTTTATTTCCCAGTAGCAATAAACCTTAAGCTTCATTACTCCTTCAACCACCAGCCTGACCAGGCTACTCATTTCTGCACTCTGCTGCAGTATATGCCAAACTCCAATAATCTGAAGGTCTGTCTGTTCAAAGCCCCACAAGGGGGGTCTTCCCCACTCAGACGAGATGCATTCTCTTTAAATTATAAGGATTTTTCTTCTTCTATATTTGCATCTATACATATTCATATTCATACATATCCATATTCATGCTTGTGTACCCAAATTTGCTGCCCTCTTTTTGGCGATGTTGACTGGCTGCCCTTCCTGGGGCTTACCTGTGTCGATGTACCCCAACACGGCAACTGTGATAGGCAGGTCGATTTTCCGAAGGTACATCTCAAGCCGCAACCCGCTGTAGAATCCCTCCAGGGCAAATTTGGTTGAGGAGTACACAATGGAAAATGGAGATGGAATTCGGCCTGAGAGAGAGAGAGGAATATATTTTGACTTAGAAGGTTGCAGAATCACTTTTGTTGGTGATCTGAATCTTCCAGCCTGGTTCTCTGCCTGGGTGCTAAATTTAGTAATGTTTACTCCCCAAGAAATGTACATAGTGTCATTTGTTTTGATGGGGAATAGCCCATCCTTCTTGCCAGGTGTCTGGCCCTGAGCTGATAAGCCCAGACAGCGTTGATCAAAATTATTTTAACATTTGAGGTGCTAGAACTGACCTTTGAGGGGCCAGCTCTGTCTAGGATTTTTAAAATAAATATGTGCCTGTATGAAATGTCCGGAAGTCTAGCAAACTTTTTTGCCTAGAAAAATTTCAGTGTCAAGCTCAGGTTATGTCAGGAAGTCCAGTTTGATGGGATTGTCTGTTGCCTGCAGACAGGGCACTGCACAGAATTGGTGTGTGTGTGTGTGCGCGCTCTGATGCAGACTGCAGAGTGGCAAAGAGTGTCAGCTGTGAACTGGAGTGAGGAGAAATCTCACAATGAACCAGTCCCAGCATGCAGGCATCAGCACCTGGCCTCTCCCCTATGAGGAAAAGTTAAAATGCTTGGGGCTTTTTAGTGTGAAGAAAGGTCGAGTATGGGGGGGATGTGATAGAGGGTGTATAAAATTATTCATGGCATGGAGAAAGTGGCTGGAGAAATGCTGTACACAGGAAGATTTCAGGGGGAGACAAAAGAAAGTCCTTTTCCACACATTCCATTGTTAAAACGAGGAGATTCATTCCCACGAGAGGCAGTGATGGTCTTTCAGACTGGAAGTCTGCAAGGGAGGGACCATCTCTGATCATTGCACAAGTGATCTGGGAGCTGTTTTTGGGCTGAAGAGCAGGGTGGAAATGCTTCTAAATACAAAAATAAGGGGTAATTCAGATGCAGGAGTCCACAGTTGCGAATTGCACTCTGCAAGGAACACCCTCCCGTACCACTCATGGAAGATATGACGATGATGCTGCCGCGAGACTCTTGCAATGCGCTCAGTGCAGAAACCGTGAGCTGGACATAGCTAAAGAAGTTGACGGTCATGGTGTTGATCACGGATTCCATGTCTCCTTTGAATGGGCCAAAATGGGCAGACCCTCCCATATGGTTCAGTACCAGCAGGTCCAGACCGCCTGAGAGACAGCGAGCGAGCAAGCGAGACTTATAAGAAGCAAAATATCAACACCTATCCTTGGAGAGGAACTGAGGTCACTCATTTTTCCACATCAGCCTACAGGCTTTCCCTTAAAATATCAACCTGAACTGAGTCTACTGTTCTCATGATACCACCCTTTGCCAACCTGGTGCCCTCTAGATGTTTTGGAGTACAACTCCCATCAGCCCTAAGATAATTGGACCATGGTGGCTGGTAGCAATGGGAGAGGAATTTGGTGAACCGATCATTAAAAAGTGAACCCGTCTAATTCGCACCTCTTAGAGCAATATGCAAAAGTGAAATGTGCTGTCTTTGCAAATATGAGTATCCCTGAACTTTGCCACGCAGCTCTCCAGGCAAGAAACATGGGGAATGGGCTTAAAAATGCATATTACAGTGGAAAGACCATACACAGATTAGTAGAAATCACTTACAAAAACATGTAACTATTAGGAAAAATTGCATAAAACATTTGTGTATTAGGAGAAATATGTGCTAAATGCTGTTGAATTTTTGTGATGAGCTTTTTTTAAAATGGCAGCTCTGGAAAGTGATGCAGAAATGTGAATTGAACAGATTCATTTATCTCTGCTGGTTGGGGCTGATGAGAGTTGGTACCTGGAGGGCACTAGGTTGGGGAAGGCTGCTTAATCCAATTCATGCATTCTGAAAGGGGGCAAAACAGTCAGAAAAGTAGAAGACACACTAGTTGTCACAGCATTGGATCCCTGCATGGGCCAGCCAAGAGGCAGGCAGACAGGGTGAGTGGCTGAGGTGACCAAGAGAGGAATTCTGCCAAGGCCCCTGCAATGATTCAGTGAGATAAAAGGCTTAAGGAGCCCTTTGCCTGTGCTTCAGGCAGCTTGTGTGACAGCCCCTTAGGAGCTGGAAGAACAGTCGCTGCCCTTCCTCCAGCCTGGAGTCTCCCTACCAGATACAGGACAGCCTTTCAGCTTTACCCAAGACGGTCTTGGTTTCTTCCACAACTTGCTGGGCAGAAGTCAAATTACTCATGTCCGCCACAACATACCAAGCGGAGCTGGCTCCCAGGTCCAGACACTTCTGAACCACCTGAAGAGAACAGAAAAGAAGAAAAAAGAAGAGGGAACTTGAAAATGACCCCCACAAAGATGACAAAAGGGAGATATTAAGGACTTAAAAGCAAAGTGTTTCAATGTCTGCTTTCTTCAGCTGCTCTGATGTGGAGGGGCAGGGAGGGAAGGCCAAGAGGCGTCCTGAGAGTTCAGGAGAATCTCTGGAGTATTGACTCCGAACAGATGGTCATCTGAGGGTCTGCAGCTCACCTCCTGGAGTCGTTTCTCCGTCCCGGCTGTCACCATCACGTGGGCCCCCATCCGGGCAAACTCGTAGGCCATTTGCTCCCCTATCCCTGTGCTCGACCCCGTCACCAGGACGCGCTTCCCTTGCACCATTTCTGTAGACATAAAGGAGGTTGTCAAGAACAGCCTTCCACATCCTAGTGCCCTCCTGTCACCCCAGCCAGCAAAGCCCTGTTGGAGAACAAATGAAACCATGCTGCCTGGGGCAGATGGGACCTGGAGTGCAAAACATCTGCAGGGCACCAGGTTGCGTGTAGGAGCTGTAGGAGTTTTTACCCGAAGAACATCGACTTGCCTTCTTGTGTGTGTGTGTGTGTGTGTTCGTGTGTGAGATATCTGCATCTGAGTCACTGAAGAAGTTGTTTTCCAGATGTGTGGACAAGGATAGGCGTGGTCAGGTCTTTGTCTGAGAAAGCAACCTCTGTGGGTTGAAACTGATGGGCCTAAGTCAGTCGTGTTCAATAATTTCAATGGGTTTACTTTGTACTAGCATTGGATGCAACCTTGTTTCTGTGGCCGGGGGCGGGAGTGGGGAACAGGTGCACATGTGAAGGATGTGCATGGCTCAGGGGAGGAGAGCCCCTGTTCTGCATGAAGAAGGCCCCAGGTTGTATTCCCAGAGTCTTGAGGTAGGGCCGGGAATGTCTCCATGCCTATATCCCTGGAGAGATGCTGCGGAGACCAGCGGTTCCCAAACTTTGTTCCCCAAGGACCACTTGAAATTGCTGAAGATCTTGGCGGACCACCTAATTATTCTTCTGCCTGTTGTAGTTGGCACAAGGCAGCCTCCTTTGTGCCTGTGCATTAAGGGCTGCAGCTCAGTGGAGAGCATGTGCCTGGCATCTGACAAGGCCCCAGGTCCAGTCCCCAGCAGCATAGGGATGGCAGAGATTCCCTTCCAGAAACCCTGGAGAGCCGCTGCCAGTCAGGGTAGACAATACTGAGATAGACTGAGCAAGGGTCTGATTCAGTATAAGGCATGTTCCTCTGTAAATCCTCCCAGAACCATGAGGACTAGACTCTTACTTTATTTTTAGGGGAAGGACCATGGCTCAGTGGTAAAGCATCTGCTTTGCATGAAGAAGATTCCAGTTTCAGTTCCCAACAGATAGGGCTGGGAATGTCCCCCTCCTGAAACCCTGCAGAACTGCTGCCAGTCAGTGCTGACAATACTGAGCTAGATGGGCCACTAACTTCTGACTCAGTAGAAGGTAGCTTCCTATGTGCATCTCCCTGCACACTCAGTCCCTGACCTTGCCTGGGTTTAGCGTTGAAGGTCTGCAGGGGAGTTTATACCTGCATTTGCTTGAATGCCCGCACTCTCGGTGTGATCAGGGACCCTGATAAACCAGGAACCTGAGTCTTCCTTCTGGTCTCTGGCAACAGCTGGTAGCCAACACCTGGGTTAGGGCTCGGGAGGGGAGAGCATTCACTCAGCTGCCTTGCAGTGCAAACCTACCAAAATCCTGAACCAATACGCAAAGCAAAATGCAGCTCTTTTCTTCCCCAAATTAGCACTGCTTTGAATTTTGCAATGCAGCTTTTCCAGCCGCAGGATACATGCAAACATGTATATGTAATTGAGAAGGGCATGCCTGCGTTGAGCAAGGGGCTGGACTTGATGGCTCTTCCAACTCGACTATACTGTGATTCTATGCAAAAACAGGCATGTGATGGAAAATATAACATACAAAAATGCATTCTCTTAAGGAGGGGAAATTGCTTGCAAAAATGCACATACAAGTGTATATATTAGGAGAAATCCACACTAAAATACTGATGAATTTTCATACAGAGTTTTTAAAAAAAATAAAAATAAAAGATTGTTAGCATGTGCAGAAATGTGGAACAACTGAATTTAAGGTTGGAACAACCGAGACAATGAAATTGACAGATTTTTCTGTCCCTAGTTGTAGCAGGCGCCTAATGGGTGTGTGAACTTCCCCAGGGATAGCAAAGCACTCTTGGCTTTTGCCTGCAAGAGACTATCAAGGCTGCAGGTCAGGAGAAGCGGAGACTTCTGGTCTTGCTTACCTTCAGAGAAGGTTTCCTGGCTGTAGAAATAATAGGCGCAGAGACCGACAAGGAGAGAAGCGAAGAGTTTCAGGACAGCCATGGTTGCCTTTGGGATCAATTATTAAACTCAACTGGCTGTTCTTGTTCAACAAGGTTCAACAATCCAGATCCAACCCACAATGACAGAGTAGGCCTCTCCCAGTTGGGTTGAGCAACGTCTCTGGGCTGGCATAGAACTTTCTTTGTTGACTCTAGCTCAACAAATGGCAAAAACTGCAATTCTCTTAAAATAATCTTTCTTTATCCCCTTGATCGAGAGGTCTCTTAAAATGTAAAACACAGAGAGGATCCAAAATGCACCCCAGCCCTAAAATAGAACATGTCTCAATATGCTTAAAAATGAGTATTTTATTTTTCAAACTTCCAATTCATTAATCAATTAATTAACTAATTAATTAAAATGCGGCTATCTCCTGTCATCAGCACTGTCTCCTGGTTGGTGGACCCCATGTTCACTCTGAGGCCCAGCAATTGCCTGGCCACACTGACCCTTGGTGCCAGCCTAAGTGCTCCCCCCAATAAATGTGGCTCGCTGGTCCATGCCCCCTTCGCGTCCAAAAGTGTTTGATTTCCCCTCCCCCCCACAATTGCACTTTACGAGGACTCAAATGTGAGGCGAACAAGACAAATCCTCCTGCCAGCATTAAAAATTTGAATTTGGTGACTACAAAGAAATACCTCCTACAAAGGTAATGTGAAATGTTTTCAAAACTTTGCCATGGTGGCAAACTTTGTAGATAGAACCATGTAGCAACCTCGTGCAAGGAGTTTGCAACACAATGCAGCTGAGATCGGCCCCTGACATTTTGAAATGTATGAACTCTGGAACTTAGTCCTTTTTAGAGGATATTGTCCCCTTTATAGGATCCGGTAAGCATTTGTTCCAAGACTTCGAGTATCCAGTCTCTGAAGGCTAGGATAGGTTTGGTGACCCAGTAAGGACAGACAACTTCCTGCTGCCTCAGCACTCCGCTCTTCACAATTTCCCGGGCACAGACTTCTTTTGGGCTTGCCTGTATGGCGATGCTGCCATCCACAGCCCTCACCTCAGTGCCTGCAGGGAACAGCATGAAAGGAAAGTCAGCTCTGTGGAGAAGGGATTAAGCAACACAGGAAGTGTTAAGCTGCTTCTGGCCCATTTAGCTCCATATTGACTGCACTGACTGGCAGTGGCTCTCCAGTAGGGTTGCCAGGTCAGAAGTATCTCAAATTGTGAGATTTCAGGGGTGCGCCCTAGTGATGTCTTTAAGCGTGATACATTAAGCATCAACCACAGTTGCTTGGAGCACACAATTCAAACAAAAACATTTCTCAGATTGGAAATTAAGACAGAAATGTTAGCTAAAAGAGGGAGCCTGGGTAGGGAACATTTAATTTAGCCTACTTGTTTCTGGCAAGAAGAGGGGCCTAATCTGCCCCTCAGGATGAAAACAACAGAGGGGAACCATGACCACCCCAAGGAAGAAGCGAACACTTAAAATGCAGAGGAAATAATAATGTACAACCATAGTATGAAATCAGATACTTATTGGGACATAGTACGAAGAAATATTTATATAAGCATGACTGTCAAAGATGTTTATTATTTACACAACCTGTCAAGATATTTATAGTGAAATCCTGTTTGTTTACTCAGAAGCAAGTCCCAATGTATTCAATGGGGCTTACTCAAACAGGGAAGCATGCATAGAACTGCAACCTCAAGTGATTAAGGACATTCACTCATCCAATCCAAAATTCAGAATCATGCCACTTTAAGCTGTTTTGCAACTGTTTATACGTGTTTTTATGGTTATTGGATTTTAAAGGGATTTATTTCTTATTGTGAGTTGCCTTGGTTTCCAGTCAGCAACCCTACCTCACAGGGTTATTGGAAAGACTCCATATATACACATGCACTGGGGACGTAAAAATACACACACCCCATATAATAGTTTATTGTCAAAACCAGTTGGCCAGAACATTAAAAAAAATCAGTATTAGTTTCCTACATAATAAAAACTATGATACCTAAGTAAGCCCTGCCTAATTGCTTTAAAAAATAGGATTGGAGAGGAAGAGAAAGATTTACAACACAATTCTTTGCTATGTTCACTCAAAAGTCCCATTAATTTACAGCACAATCCTAACCATGTCTACTCAATAGTAAGTCCTATTGAATTCAATGGGGTGTACTCCGGGTACGTGGGATTAGCATTGCAGCTTTACACCCAAAAGGTTCATTACTCCTTCAACCACCAGCCTGACCAGGCTACTCATTTCTGCACTCTGCTGCAGTATATGCCAAACTCCAATAATCTGAAGGTCAGTCTGTTCAAAGCCCCATAAGGAGGGTCTTCCCCACTTGGATGAGATGCATTCTCTTTAAATTATAAGTTTTTTTCTTCTAAATTTGCATCTATACATATTGATGCTGGTGCACCCAAATTTGTTGCCCTCTCTTTTTGGTGATGGTGACTGGCTGCGCTTCCTGGGGCTTACCTGTGTCGATGTACCCCAACACGGCAACTGTGATAGGCAGGTCGATTTTCCGAAGGTGCATCTCAAGCCGCAACCCGCTGTAGAATCCCTCCAGGGCAAATTTGGTGGCAGAGCACACGACAGAAAATGGAGATGGAATGCGACCTGAGAGAGGAAGAGAGAGAGAGAGAGATAGGAATATATTTTACTTGGGAGGTTGCAGAATCTCTTTCGTTGGTGATCTGAATCTTCTGGCTTGGTTCTCTGCCTCTTTGTGTGGATGCTAAATTTAATAAGGTTTACTCCCCAAGAAATGTGCATAGTGTTAATGACTAACTTTGCTGTGGGATAGCACATTCCTTGTGATGGGTGACTGGACCTCAACTGATAAGCCGAGAAAGGTTGATCAAGATTATTTTAAGATTTGAGGTGTTAGAACTGAACTTTGAGGGGCCAGCTCTGTCTAGGATTTTTAAAATAAATGTGTGCCTGTATGAAATGTCCAAAAGTCCAGCAAACTCTTTTGCCTAGAAAATTCCAGTGCCAAGCTCAGATTATGTCAGGAAGTCCAGTCTGATGGGATTGTCAGTTGCCTGCAGACAGGGCACTGCACAGAATTGGTGTGTGTGTGTGCGCGCTCTGATGCAGACTGCAGAGTGGCAAAGAGTGTCAGCTGTGAACTGGAGTGAGGAGAAATCTCACAATGAACCAGTCCCAGCATGCAGGCATCAGCACCTGGCCTCTCCCCTATGAGGAAAAAGTAAAATGTTTGGGGCTTTTTAGTGTGAAGAAAGGTCGAGTATGGGGGGGATGTGATAGAGGGTGTGTAAAATTATTCATGGCGTGGAGAAAGTGACTGGAGAGATGCTGAACACGGGAAGATTTCAGGAGGAGACAAAAGAAAGTCCTTTTCCACACATTCCATTGTTAAAACGAGGAGATTCGTTCCCACAAGAGGCAGTGATGGCCACTGGGTCAGATGGTCTTTTAGACTGGAAGTCTGCAAGGGAGGGACCATCTCTGATCATTGCACAAGTGATCTGGGAGCCATTTTTGGGCTGAAGAGCAGGGCGGAAATGCTTCTAAATACAGTAAATAAGGGGAAATTCAGATGCAGGAGTCCACGGTTGCGAATTGCACCGTGCAAGGAACACCCTCCTGTACCACTCATGGAAGATAGGATGACGATGCTGCCGTGAGACTCTTGCAACGCGCTCAGTGCAGAAACCGTGAGCTGGACATAGCTGAAGAAGTTGACGGTCATGGTGGTGATCATGGCTTCCATGTCTCCTTGGAGTGGACCAAAACTGCCATAGCTTCCAATATGGTTCAACACTAGCAGGTCAAGGCCCCCTGAGAGAGAGAGAAAGATATATATACTTATAAGAAGCAAGATATCTACACCCATCCTTGCAGAGGGACTGAGGTTGCTCATTTTCCACATCAGCATACAGGCTTTCCCTTAAAATATCAACCTGAATTGAGTCTACTGTTCTCATGATACCACCCTTTGCTAACCTGGTGCCCTCCAGATGTTTTGGACTACAACTCCCATCAGCCCTAAGATAATTGGACCACGGTGGCTGGTAGCAATGGGAGAGGAATTTGGTGAACTGATCATTAAAAGGTGAACTGGTCTAATTTGCACCTCCTGGAGCAATATGCTTTTTTAAAAACAACAACAACTCTGCAAAGTGATGCAGAAATGTGAACTGAAGTTAAGACTAGATAAATGAGAAACTGTGAGACATTGAAACAGATAGATTTGTCATTCTGTACTGGTTAGGGCTCATGAGTGTTGGCATCTGGAGGGCACCAGATTGGGGAAGGCTGCTTGGTCCAATTAATGCATTCCTAAAGGGACCTAAACAGGCAGAGAAGTAGAAGACACACTAGTTGTCACAGCATTGGATTCCTGAATGGGCCAGCCAAGAGGCAGGCAGACAGGGTGACTGGCTGAGGTGACCAGGAGAGGAGTTCTGCCAAGGCCTCTGTAATTGTTCACCATGAAATGAAAGGGTTAAGGAGCCCTTTGCCTGTGTTTCAGGCAGCTTGTGCGACAGCCTCTGAGAGCCTGGAGGAAAAGTTGCTTCCCCCTCCTTGCTGGATAAAAGAGAGCCTTTCAGCTTTACCCAAGACGGTCTTGGTTTCTTCCACAACTTGCTGGGCGGAAGTCAAATTACTCATGTCCGACACAACATACGAAGCGGAGCTGGCTCCCAGGTCCAGACACTTCTGAACCACCTGAAGAGAACAGAAAAAAAGAAAAAAGAAGAGGGAACTTGAAAATGACCCCCACAAAGATGACAAAAGGGAGATATTAAGGATTTAAAGTATTCCAGTGTCTGCTTTCTTCAGCTGCTCTGATGTGGAGGGGCAGAGAGGGAAGGCCAGGAGGCGTCCTGAGTGTTCAGGAAAATAACCTGGGGGTCTGCAGCTCACCTTCTGGAGTCGTTCCTCCCTCCTGGCCATCACCATCACATGGGCCCCCATCCGGGCAAACTCGTAGGCCATTTGCTCCCCTATCCCTGTGCTCGACCCCGTCACCAGGACGCGCTTCCCTCGCACCATTTCTGTAGACACAGAAGGGGATTGCCAAGATCAGCCTTCCACATCCCGGTGCCCTCCCGTCTGCCAGCGGGGTATATTTGCATTAGCTTGAATGCCTGTACTCTCTGTAGATTGCAGGACTCTCAGCCACGATTCTTTCTCTATTTTTGCCTTTTAGCTTTTGTTCCTAGTCTCAGCAAGTTCTCTTAGCTTTACTGCCTCACCACTTTACGCCCTGAGCCCGTAAACCTGTTAGGATCTATGGATTATAATGGTATTTTGTGGAATTAAGCCCATGCAGTAAATGCTAAGTGGTAGCTACACTTCAGCTTGTTAGAAATTGCACTGAGAGTCTGCTATAAGAAAAATAACAGACTAAGTTTATTGCAGGAAATACATTCCGATAGAAAAGACCTACATCTGACAAACTAGACAGGAGATGGTGCAGAAGAGATGTCTGCTGCATCTGTGC
This sequence comes from Rhineura floridana, assembly GCF_030035675.1. Lineage (NCBI taxonomy): Eukaryota > Metazoa > Chordata > Lepidosauria > Squamata > Rhineuridae > Rhineura > Rhineura floridana. The sequence goes on along the minus strand of NC_084498.1, from coordinate 27,157,114 downwards.
TCCTCCTGAGGGAGCCATGCTGGCAAGAAGGACAAAGGGAAGACAGATCAGAGCAGGAGCAGGAAGGGAGATTAGTTTACTCTGAGGATATCAGTTTACACCTGGAAGGAAAGGTGATCTTAGGTGAGAGCGGACAGAACAGTCTAGGAATTTAGGAGGACTTCTCTCTACTTCCCATGAAGTATTCAATCCCCTCCCAGGCTTCAAGCTGAGCTGCACTGTCACATTTCCTACAAGTCTTCCTTCTGGACCCTGGCAACAGCTGGTAGCCAACACCTGGGTTAGGGTTAGGGAGGGGAGAGCATTCCACTCAGGTACTTTGTAATGCAAACTTACCAAAATCCTGAACCAATATGCAAAGCAAAATGCAGCTCTTTTCTTCCCCAAATTAGCACTGCTTTGAATTTTGCAATGCAGCTTTTCCAGCCACAGGACACATGCAAACATGTATATGTAATTGAGAAGGGCATGCCTGCGTTGAGCAAGGGGCTGGACTCGATGGCTCTTCCAACTCGACTATTCTTTGATACTATGCAAAAATAGGCATGTGATGGAAAGTATAAGACACAAAAATGCATTCCCTTAGGGGGAAATTGCTTGCAAAAAATACACATACTAGAGAAGATCGCATATGCAAGCATATATAACAGGAGAAATTCACACTAAAATACTGATGAATTTTCATGCATAGTTTTTTTAAAAATATTGTTAACGTGCAGAAACGGGGAAGAACTGAATTTAAGATTGGAAAAATGAGAAAATGAAATTGACAGATTTCCATCTCCATAGTTGTCGCAGGCACCTAATGGGTGTGTGAACATCACCAGGGATAGCAGAGCACTCTTGGCTTTTGCTTGCAAGAGACTATCAAGGCTGTGGGTCAGGAGAAGCGGAGATCTCTAGTCTTGCTTACCTTCAGAGAAGGTTTCCTGGCTGTAGAAATAATAGGCGCAGAGACCGACAAGGAGAGAAGCAAAGAGTTTCAGGACAGCCATGGTTGCCTTTGGGATCAATTATTAAGCTCAACTGTCTGTTCTTGTTCAACAAAGTTCAAAAATCCAGATCCAACCCACAATGACACAGAGTAGGCCTCTCCCAGTTGGGTTGAGCAACGTCTCTGGACTGGCACAGAACTTTCTTTGTTGACTCTAGCTCAACTAACTGCAAAAACTACAATTCTCTTAAAATAACCTTTCTTTACCCCCTTGATCAAGAAGTCTCTTAAAATATAAAACACAGGAAGGATCCAAAATGAACCCCAGCCCTAAGATAGAGCATGTCTCAATATGCTTTACAAAATTGTATTTTATTTATAAAACATCCAATGCATTTTGGCTAGTTATTGTTTAAGAAAGGCCTTCTTTGGGGACTTTAAAAACAGACAATACATCACATGAACACTCAACTTTTAAAAACAAACTAAATTGATTACATCCAAATAGAAAATCTGCATTTTTTCAGGGTCTTGAGAAATGTTCTTTCTTCTTTTAAGGCAATAAGTCTCTTAAAAATCGATGTGGTTGAGTTTTACAGACCACTGAGCACACACGGCTGTTCTTCTTGAGCCCTCTGGCTGTACCCCTTTACTGGAGGACACAGTTCATGTTTAGTTTTGGAAAAAGGCGAGTGGGGGGGACATGATAGAGGGGTGTATGAGGTTATGCATGGTGTGGAGAAAGTGGACAGGGAAAAGTTTTCCCTCCCTCTCTTGTAACACTGGAACTCGTGGAATTCCAGTGAAGCTGAACGTTGGAGGAGTCAGGACAGACGAAAGGAAGGACTTTTTCACGCAGCGCACAGCTACTTTGGAATTCTCTCTCAGAAGAGGCACTGATGGCTGCCAAGTTGGATGGCTTTAAAAGAGGATAGGCAAATTCATGGAGGAAAAGGCTATCAGTGGCTACTAGCCATGATGGCTACGCTCTTCCTCTGTGGTTGGAGGCAGGATGCCTCCGTGAACACCAGATGCTGGGATCGATGACCCTCAGGTCCTGCTGGTGGGCTTCCCATCGGGGCATCTGGTCAGATGGACAGGCTGCTCCTTATATCCTTATGGTCATGTCCAGCCCTGACCCAGCACCAGACCCAGAGTCCTTAGTGTCCAAACCAGGCACCCCACAGGCCGAGGATGTTGGGGAGGAGGTGGGCCCACAAAGCAGGCGCTCTGCCACTGAGCTGCAGCCCTTGCTTTCTATCTCATTTTTGCATTTTCTGATGATGGGTTTAGTGGTTCTCTGTTGAGGGTTTTATTGTAAACCTGAGTTGTGGTAGACAGAGATGTTTTTATTAAGCTATCTAGAAAAGTTCTTTAATGAAGAAGTAAATATTCCATCCACTGGCCTGTCCAGTGCAGTGAAATAAATGTATTTCATTTTATCCATTACATTTCTATCTGGGTCCGGAAGAGGTGCAATCCTTGCCTGGAAGAAACAGAGGAATCTGCCTTATACCAGGACAGACGGTCTGTCCAGACCAGGATGGTCAATTGTGATTGGGTCATGGCCAGCTCCATCTGGAGCCTGGAACATCCTCCGCATCAGTCAACCCACTGCCTTCTCCTCCTCCTCCTCCTCCGTTGTGCTTCTTCAGCAAAACTCTGAACAGCCAAAAGTCAGGGCTAACCCTTTGCTCCCTCTTTCCAAAAAGCAGCACTATTGAAGCTCAAATTCTGCAGCAAGAAATGCTGATTTCTGTGATCTGTATAAATTATGCAAATGTACACCAATTCTCTTATTTTGCATAATTCATTCTGCAACTTTCATATTTTGCTTGTGCTAGTCTGGGGGAGCTGTGCCGGGGCCACTGAAGCTTCCGCTCCCCAAAAATTTTACCTCAGTGAAATCTTGGGAAATGGCCACCTTAGTGGAGATCAGACTGTCTCCCACATTACCTTCATTCAGGTGACAGCTTAAGACCTCCTTGTCTGGGTGGGCCTTTGGGTCATGACGGGACGGGCATCCTTTCTACCACTTAATGCTTGTATTTATACCCTGTGTTTTGTTTTGTGCCTGATGTTAATGGTGCTCTTGATGTAGTAATTTTTATCAGGCAGCTGCCGTGGATTGTTAAGTGCCCCCCCCCCCCCCCCCGTGAAGGCTGTGAGTGTTTTTATGTTTTATGTACTGGTTTTGTGAAATTTTTGTGGTTATCTTTAACAACTTTGTATGTTTTTACATTTAATTGTAAGTTGCTTTGAGACTGCCTTGCATTAGGCAGTTAATTAGTTAATTAATAACGTGGCTGACTTCTGGCTTCAGTGCTATCTCCTGATTGATGGACCCAGTCCTCAGACTGGGCCCCAGCAACTACCTGGCCACACCGAGCCTTGGAGCCAAGTGTGGCTCACTGGTGCTGGCCCACTTCATGCCCAAAAGTGTTTTTTCTCCCTTTGTACTTCACATGGCCCTAGATGAAAGACAAAACCACCTGCAAGCCTTAAACAATTGAAGTTTTGAACCTTGGAAATTTTGAGGCAGTGTTGTGTCTTGGTTACAAGGCTGGGAGACAAAGGTTCAAATCTGAACTTAGCCATGAAGCTTTCTGGGTGACCTTGGGCCAGTCACTCTCTGTGAGTCTAACCTACCTCACAGGGTTGTGGTGAGGGAGGAGAACCATTCCAAGCACCTTGCGTTGCTTGGAAGAAAGGCAGGGGGATATAAATGTAATCAGATAAATAAAAGTGACTATTCCTACAAAGGTAGCATGAAATGTTTTAAAAACTGTTCCACTGGGTTAGTAACACAAATGCAGCAGAGAGCGGCCCCGGGCACTTCGGGATGTGGAAACTCCATCACAGCGTTTTGACACGCGAGTCCTTTTTAGAGGGTGTTCTCCACTTTGTAGGAAATGTCCATCATATGTTCCAAGACTTCAGGCATCCAGTCTCTGAGGAGCAGGACAGGTTTGGTGACCCAGTAAGGATAGAAAACTTCCCGCTGCCTCAGCACTCCGCCTTTCACAATCTCCCGGGCGCAGTCTTCTTTCGGACTTGCCTTAATGGCGATTTTGCCACCCAAGGCCCTCAATGCAGCATCTGCGGGAAACAGCATGAAAGGAAAGTCAGTTCTACAGGGAAGGGATCGAGCAACACAGGGCGTTTTAAGCTGCCTCTGGTCCATCTAGCTCAGTATTGTCTACACAATACTGGCAGCGGCTCCTCAGGATTTAAGGCAGGGGATATTCTCAGCCCTACCTGGAGATGCTGCTGGGGTTTGACCCTGGGACCTTCTTTATGCAAAGCAGGTGCTCTGCCACTGAGAGACAATCCTTCCCAATGAGGGCTGAGGGGCCAGATGTCCCACTTCACAATCCTCTACCTGAAGGTGCCCTGTCTTTGAAGGTCTGTCTGGTCCAAGTCCCATTTAAAGATAAAGACCCATAGGATGCGAGAGCAGTTTGCAAACAGAGCAGGTACACAGCCTCCCCCACCCATACAACAAGATGCATTTTATTTCCGTTTAAATTATAAGGATTTTTCTTCTTCTATATTTGCATCTATACATATTTGTGTACCCAAATTTGCTGCCCTCTTTTTGGCGATGCTGACTGGCCGCGCTTCCTGGGGCTTACCTGTGTCAATGTACCCCAACACGGCAACTGTGATAGGCAGGTCGATTTTCTGAAGGTACATCTCAGTGCGCAACCCGCTGTAGAATCCCTCCAAGGCAAATTTGGTTGAGGAGTACACAACAGAAAATGGAGATGGAATTCGGCCTGAGAGAGAGAGGAATATATTTTGACTTGGAAGGTTGCAGAATCACTTGCGTTGGTGATTGGAATCTTCCAGCCTGGTTCTCTGCCTGGGTGCTAAATTTAGTAATGTTTACTCCCCAAGAAATGTACATAGCGATATTTGCTTTGCTGGGGGATAGCACATCCCTTTTGATGGGTGCCTGGAGCTGAGCTGATAAGCCCAGACAGGTTTGATCAAAATTCTTTCAAGATTTGAGGTGCTAGAACTGAACATTGAGGTGCTAGCTCTGTCTAGGATTTTTAAGTTGAATATGGGTCCGTATCAAAAGTCAGGAAATCCAGCAAACTCTTTTGCCTAGAAACATTCCAGCATCAAGCTCAGTTTATGAAAACGTTTTAGTGGATGCTTCTGAGGAGGAAAGAGTAATTGTCCCATGAAGGATTCTGGCGGGTGGATCTAGACCAGCTCTCCCCAAACTGGTGCCACATATGTTTCTTGGGTCCCACATTTGAATACTGGTGACTTTGCACATTTTTGAAGCTTGAAGATATATTGAATATTCACCTTGCTATCACCAAGAGTGATATTTTGAGATATTGAGCTCTTACATATAAGGAATGTCTGTACAGGACTGTAGGCCACTGAGGAAGCCAAAATGTCTTTGGGGTTCACAGAACGTCATTGAAGAATATTGATATTTTATTGATGGTACTTTTTCATGTTTTTATACATGCTGTTATATGAGTGTTATTAAAACCTTATAGTTCATGGATTCAGCCATCTGAAGTTATTTAATTGTGCAGGTTCCGTGCTTTCTAAGCTTTGAGATTTTTGTGTCCTTGTTTTTAATCTTTGTATTTATGATGAGGTCAGATTCTATTGTTAGTATTTGACCTTATCATAAATACAAAAAAAATGTATTTATGTCTGCGTCTGTGTTGGAAATGCTTTTTAATATGTTTGTAAACCTTTTTTCTTAAAAAAATGTTTTTAACCTTTATTTTCTTTTTAAAGATGTCTTCAAAGCTTTAAAAATGTTTTTACAGATGTTTTTAATGTATTTTAAAGTCTGATTTTATGATGTTTTAAAGTGTTTTTAGTGCTTTTGTTTGCCGCCCTGGGCTCCTGGTCGGAGGAATAAATAAGGTCAGATTCTCCATTTTGGAGTTGAAGAGGTGAATAGAAATGCTTCTAAATACAAAAATAAGGGGTAATTCAGATGCAGGAGTCCACAGTTGCGAATTGCACTCTGCAAGGAACACCCTCCCGTACCACTCATGGAAGATATGACAATGATGCTGCCGCGAGACTCGTTCAACGCGCTCAGTGCAGAAACCGTGAGCTGGACATAGCTGAAGAAGTTGACGGTCATGGTGCTGATCACAGATTCCATGTCTCCTTGGAATGGGTGCAAACCGGTATATACTTTAACATGGTTCAACACCAGCAGGTCAAGGCCCCCTGAGAGAGAGAGAGGGAGAGGGAGAAGGTCACAGACACACTTATAGAAAGCAAGATGATATTTTAGTAATATATATATATATATATATACAAAAACTAGTGGAAACTGCTTACAAAAACATGTATATATTAAGCAAAATTGCAGAAAATTGTGTATTAAGAGGAACATACACTAAATGTTGGTGAATTTTTGTGAGGAGTGTTTTTTAAAATGACAACAACAACCCTGCAAACTGATGCAGATGTGATGAACTGAACTTAAGATTGGATAAATGAGAAACTGAAATATACAGATTCATCTGTCTCTACTGGCTGGGGCTCATGGGAATTATAGTCCAAAATATCAGGAGGGCACAAGGTTGGGGAAGGGTGCTTGGTCCAATTCATGCATTCCGAAAGGGGATTAAATAAAAACAGAAATAGAGGGGATCACACTAGTTATCACAGCATAGGATCCCTGCATGGGCCAGCCAAGAGGCAGGCAGACAGGGTGAGTGGCTGAGGTGACCAAGAGAGGAATTCTGCCAAGGCCTCTGTAATGATTCAGTGAGATAAAAGGCTTAAGGAGCCCTTTGCCTGTGCTTCAGGCAGCTTGTGTGACAGCCCTTTAGGAGCTGGAAGAACAGTCGCTGCCCTTCCTCCAGCCTGGAGTCTCCCTACCAGATACAGGACAGCCTTTCAGCTTTACCCAAGACGGTCTTGGTTTCTTCCACAACTTGCTGGGCAGAAGTCAAATTACTCATGTCCGCCACAACATACCAAGCGGAGCTGGCTCCCAGGTCCAGACACTTCTGAACTACCTGAAGAGAACAGAAAAGAAGAAAAAAGAAGAGGGAACTTGAAAATGACCCCCACAAAGATGACAAAAGGGAGATATTAAGGACTTAAAAGCAAAGTGTTTCAATGTCTGCTTTCTTCAGCTGCTCTGATGTGGAGGGGCAAGGAGGGAAGGCCAAGAGGCATCCTGAGAGTTCAGGAGAATCTCTGGAGTATTGACTCCGAACAGATGGTCGTCTGAGGGTCTGCAGCTCACCTCCTGGAGTCGTTTCTCCGTCCTGGCTGTCACCATCACGTGGGCCCCCATCCGGGCAAACTCGTAGGCCATTTGCTCCCCTATCCCTGTGCTCGACCCCGTCACCAGGACGCGCTTCCCTCGCACCATTTCTGTAGACACAAAAGGGGGTTGCCAAGATCAGCCTTCCGGAAAGCTGCTCAAGATGTTTATCTTTTAGTGGAACAGGTAAGAGCAGTTCAGGGAACCCCCAGGACCAATTCTGATTCCTTCAACAGCGGAGCATTAGTGGAGACAGGCTTGATTTAAAGCGAAGTTAAGGTGTTGGACTACGACCCGGGAGACCAGGGTTCGAATCCCCACCCAGCCACGAAGCTTACTGGGTGACCTCGGGCCAGTCACTGCCCCTCAGCCTCAGAGGAAGGCAATGGTAAGCCATCTCTGAATACTGCTTACCATGAAAACCCTATTCATAGGGTCCCCATAAGTTGGAATCGACTTGAAGGCAGTCGCTTCCATTACTTGGGGGAATCTTATCCCAGCTGGCGTCTGCATTGGGCTTGAATTGATTTTATATATGTGTTATGTTATTTTTCGTATATTAATATTGTATATATATATCGTATGATAAAAATGCTTCAGGATGCCTCATGGGAATCGATTCACAAATTAAATAAATGCAACCAGTCTTCTTGAGGTGAGAATGACGGGCCCAACGTTCCTCACAGGGCTGCAGCTGCCGGTCTTGTGGTCCAACCATCAGTGAACGTGGTGGCTTACAGACTGAATGAGAGGCAAGAGCAGGCCCCTGTGCTGGAGAGCCTGCAGTCTACATGCATTCGGAGGCAGCGGTGCATGCGTGAGTGTTCTCTGGAGAGACACTGGAAGTAAACTCAGCTGTCTTCCTCCTACCATCATGGAGTGGCAGCCATTCCATCAGGCTGCTGAGGGAGAGAGGCAGGGCTGCTCCGTCGGCTCTGTTGAGAGCCCAGCTGCTGTTGGCTTCCTCTCAACTGTCACCAAGCAGCAGCTGTTCCTCTAGACTGCAGGCAGAAGGGAAGCAGGGCCCCTCTGTCGGCTCTGCTGGGAGAGGCAGTCTCCTTTCAGCCCTGCTCCTTCCTAAACTATTTCCATCCCAGCTGATCCTTACCAGAACTTTTGTAACTTGAAGAACTGATGCAGAGTTTCCTTCCCTCCTCCTCCCATCCCATCCCCCTTTCCTTTAGTGTCGTGTCTTTTAGACATGTAAGCCTGAAAGCAGGGACTGCCTTGCATTTGATTGATCTGTAAGCCGCTCTGGGAACCTTTTAGGCTGAAGAGCTAGCTTTTGGGGGCTTTTGTTGTTGTTGTTAAGAAGAAGCTATAAACAAACACACTGATGGAGTGGGGAAAGAGTCAGATGGAAGAAACAGCAGAGGCCAGGAAAACAATTTATGAGTGACAACAAACGCAGTTCAGCGTTGCAGGTTCCAGCAGGGAAGAGGGGGTGTTTCTTGCACTCTCTCAGGTGGTTCTTCTGAAAGTGATCCAAGCTTCTGCAACCAATGCCTCAGGCCTGCGCTCTCATTTTCTTCCCCTCTGCCTCCTTGTGTGGTTCGCATGAGAGATCTGTATCCTGTGTTTCTGAGGTTTGGAAAAACGGAGTGCACTGTGGATCCCTCCACAATGTATTTTAAGGTTTGTTTTTATAGTGTTTTAAAGTGTTTTTAGCGTTTTTGTTTGCCGCCCTGGGCTCCTGCTGGGAGGAAGGGCGGGAAATAAATCCAATAATAAATACATGAATAAAATGTTGCTGGACTCCAGCTCTCATCATTCCCAGCAGCCAGTGTGGCCAACGAATGGTCAGGGGCGATGGGACAGCAGCCCATCAATATCTGGAGGGCACCAAGTTGGCTACTGCTGGAATGCAAAGCTGGACTACCTGAGGGTGGCTCTGGATACAGGGGAAGGCAGGGCTGGCTTCTTTTACAGGACAAGATCTTATTCAGCAAAGAGAGACAGCCAAGTTTGTTCCACAAAGTCTGAATGAGAAGCTGGTTATTCCTCCCTTTGTATGATTAAAGCAGGCCTTTTCTTTTGCTGATGTCTCCTTAGGTGGCCTGCAAAGTTGATGACCTGGTAATGACCCGCTGGCTTCACAAGACGTTAAGGAGCTAGCTATGTTCTCTGTTACAAAACATAAATATATTTATTTGCTTTTCCCTAACTCTCCCTAAAGATGCCTGTTAAGGTGGTCGTGTGGTGGTGATCCCTGGCTGTGGCTTTCACCAGAAGGACATTGACTTGCCTTTTTGGGGTGTGTGGTGATGAGGTACCTGTACTTCTGCATGTCAGTCACTGTAAGAAGTTATTTTCCAAATAGGTGTGCCAGGACAGGAGCGCTGAGCTCTTTGCCTCAAAAAGCAAACTCTGTGGCTTGGAGCCAACTAAATGTTGCTCAGAGTAGACCCACTGAAATGAATGGGCCTAAGTTAGTCATGTTCATTAAGTTCATTGGATCTACTCTGAGTAGGGCTAACACTGGATACCATCTTGTTTCTGTGGTCAGGGGCAGGGGAGATGTACACCTGTGAGGTTTGTGCATGGAGAAGGACCACGGATCAGTGGTTACAGCACTTCCGTTGCATACCTAAGGTCCCAGATTCAATCTCCTGGTAGGGCAGGGAATGTCCCCCTCCTGAAACCCTGCAGAACTGCTGCCAGTCAGTGTTGACAATACTGAGCTAGATGGGCCACTAATTTCTGACTCAGTAGAAGGTAGTTTCCTATGTGCATCTCCCTGCACACTCAGTCCCTGACCTTCCCTGTGTTGAGTGTCGAAGGTCTGCAGGGGAGTTTATACTTGCATTCACTTGAATGCCTGCACTCTCAGTGTGATCAGGGACCCTGATAAACCAGGAACCTGAGTCTTCCTTCTGGCCCCTGGCAACAGCTGGTAGCCAACACCTGGGTTAGGGCTAGGGAGGGGAGGCATTCCACTCCGGTACCTTGTAATGCAAACCAGCAAAATCCTGAACCATTGGACTGCCTTCAAGTCGATCCCGACTTACAGGGTTTCCATGGTAAGCGGTATTCAGAGGGGGTTTACCATTGCCTCCCTCTGAGGCTGAGAGGCAGTGACTGGCCCAGGGTCACCCAGTGAGCTTCATGGCTGGGTGGGGATTCAAACCCTGGTCTCCCAGGTCATAGTCCAACACCTTAACCACTACACCACACTGCAAAGCAAAATGCAGCTCTTTTCTCCCCCAAATTAGCACTTCTTTCAGTTTTGCAATGCAGTTTTTCGAACCGCAGAATGTGTACAGAAATGCATATGTTAGTGAAAAGTGCATGCAAAAATAAGCCTGTGAGTGAAAATAATAAAAATGCATTCTGTTAGACAGGAAATTGCCTGCAAAAAATGCACACGGTAGACAAGATTGTGTGCACAAGCTTGCATATTAGGAGAAATGCATACCAAAGATGTGTATGAATTTCCACGCACAAGTTTTTAAAATAAATAATTGCAAACATATGCAGAAATGGGGACTAACGAAATTTAAGACTGGTAAAATAAGCTGAAATTTACAGTTTCGCCCGTCAGTAGTGATTGCATGCTCTGACGGGTGTGTGGACTGCCCTGTGAAGATAGCAGAACATGCTTGGCTTTTGCCTGCAAGAGACTGTTGAGGCTGCAGGTCAGGAGAAGCGGAGACCTCTGGTCTTGCTTACCTTCAGAGAAGGTTTCCTGGCTATAGAAATAATAGGCGCAGAGACCGACGAGGAGAGAAGCGAAGAGTTTCAGGGCAGTCATGGTTGCTTCTGGGATCAATCATTAAGCTCAACTGGCTGCTCTTGTTCAACAAAGTTCAAAAATCCAGCTCTAGGGATTGACGATTCAGAGCAGGCCTCTCCCCCTTGGGCTGAGCAATTTCTCCTGGGCTGGGCACAGCCCTTTGCTGACTCAAGTTCAACCAATTGCAACAAGGCTTTAACTTAAAATAAACTTTATCTCTTTGGCCAAGACATCTCTTAAAATGCAAAACCAGGAAAGCATCCAATCGGAACCAAAAGCTGAAAGAGAAAGTATCTCAAGATGCTGGAAAAAAGAGTGGGTTTTATTTTCAAAACAGCCCAATGTGTTTGGGCTAGTTATTGTTTAATAACAGCTTTCTTTGGGGACTATAAAAACAGAGACAATACATCACATGAATACTCAGCATTTGAAAATAAACTAAATTGATTATATCCAAATCTATTGCAGGCACACCTGTAAACCAATTGGACTGTTTTGCAAACAAATTTTTTCCCCTGCATCTTGAAAAATGTTTTATTTTCTTTGGGGCAATACGTTTCTTAAAAATCAGTTGAGTTTTGGCAGACCACTGAACACACACGGCTGTTCTTCTCTGGCTGTACCCTTTTATTGGAGGACAGAGTTCATGTTTAGTTTTGGGGAAAGGTGAGGGGGGAGGGGGGACAAATTCATGGAGGAAAAGGCTATCAGTGGCTACTAGCCATGATGGCTGTGCTGTTCCTCTGTGGTTGCAGGTAGGATGCCTCCGTGAACACCAGTTGCCGCAAGTCGCAAGTAGGGTGATTGCTGTTGTGCTCAGGTCCTGCTCACAGCCTTCCCGTTGGGGCACCTGGTTGGATGGGCCGGGCTCTTCTTATATTCTGATTGTCATACAAAAGTTACTTTTTTGAACTACAGCTCCCATCAGCCCTAGCCAGCATGGCCACTGGATTGGGCTGATGGGAGTTGTAGTTCAAAAAAGTAACTTTTCCAAGCTCTGTACCCAGTCCTGACCTGGTACTAGGCATGGAGTCCTTGGAGGATGAACAAGGCACCCCACAGGTCAAGGATGATGGAGAGCAGGCAGGCTCCCCTGGAACCAGTCTCCTGTCTGGGAGAGACCCACTGAAGATCTTGAGTCACCTCCTTTCCCACCACCAGTCCTTGAGAATGCTGGGCGGAAAAGGTCTGGCTGGAGAGCAATGGCATAACTTGCCTCTGTGGCTCCAGAGTCATCATGTTCCTTGTCTCCTCATGAGCAAGTAATCCCTGAACTCCTTCACCACCAGCAGCTGGGCTTAGGGTGTGGTCTAGGAGGCCAGAGTATATGTCTCCCTCTTGAGCTTTCTGGTTGTTGGAAGCTTGTTTCCAAAAGTGGTTTTCCTTTCTTGCTGAGTTGTACCTTCTCTGGACTCTCTGTGATACTGACCTTGGACTGTTGTCTGCTTTGTCTCTGGATTGTGTTGGTGACCAGAACTGATTTCTTGTGCTTGACCCTCCTTTGGACTGTGCTGCATTTTCAACCCTGCTCCCCTTGGGAAGTGTTTTGGTGAGGGGCTTATACCTTCTGGAAGTGGGACCTGAGCCCCTGAGGGCACCTGCTGGAATGTTGCTGCTGACCTTGTGTTTTCATTCGCTAGGACCCTGGGATCTCTCCCCTGCTTAGTCACCACCAGGTCAGAGCCCAATTGGTGTATATATGGTGGGGATTTTTTTTAAATGTTGGGTATCATATAATAATATGCTTTTAACCCTTTAAAAAGGTTTTTAAAGTTTTAAAAAATGTTTTTAACGTTGTTTTGTTTTAATGTATTTTAAGGTCTTTTCATGATGTTTTAAAGTGTTTTTAGCGTTTCTGTTTGCCGCCTTGGACTCCTGCTGGGAGGAAGGGCGGGATATAAATCAAATAATAAATAAATATGTCTGGAGCTGATGGGAGTTATACTTTACGATATCTGGAGAGTTAACAGGTTGGCGAGCGATGACTTAACATGTACTTCCTATGTTCTTAAGCAAATATGCTAGCAGGCTGGGTTTAGGATTAGCGTGTTAATTTACAAGGCCCTTAATGACTTGGGTCCAGGATACCTTAGGAACCTTATCCTTTGCTGAAGTTAGATCCCATTAAACTACCACCAGCTGGCTCTTGCTGCAGAGCAAGTCCCTGCGGTCACCTGCTTCGACACCTCTTGAAGATGTACCTTTTTGCTCAGGCTTTCCCCAAATTTTAAAGCTGGCACAGAGTGGTAAGCAGCGGTAACGCAGCCGAAGCTCATGGCCGGAGTTCGATTCCAACGGAAGGAGGAAGTCGAATCTCCGGTAAAAGGGGTCGAGGTCCACTCAGCCTTCCATCCATCCGTGGTCGGTAAAATGAGTATCCGGCATATGCTGGGGGGTAAAGAAAGGCCGGGGATGGAACTGGCAATCCCACCCCATAAATACGGTCTGCCTTGTAAACGTCGCAAGACGTCACCTAAGAGTCGGAAACGACCCGCACTACAAGTTCAGGGACACCTTTACCTTTACTTTTTCCTTCAGGATCCTAGGAAGGTGCTTACAGTTAGTCAAACCACTGGTGCATCAAGCTCCACAATGAATCTGGGGCCTTCTGCATGCAAAGCAGGTGTTGTATCACTGGGGTATGACCTTACCTTTGTATCTTACGGTGCTGTATTTTGTATTTGCGTTTTATGATGATGCACAAAGTGGTTTCCTATTGATGGTTTTATTGTAAACTTGAGTTTGTGGTAGACAGAGATTTTATTAAGCTGTCTAGAAAAGTTCTTTAATGAAGAAGTAAATATTCCATCCACTGGCCTGTCCAGTGCAGTGAAATAAATGTATTTCATTTTATCCATTACATTTCTATCTGGGTCCAGAAGAGGTGCAATCCTTGCCTGGAAGAAACAGAGGAATCTGCCTTATACCAGGATAGACGGTCTGTCCAGACCAGGATGGTTGATTGTGATTGGGTGATGGCCGGCTCCACTTGGAGTCCGTCTCCCATTCCTGCCTGGAACATCCTCCGCATAACGGTCAACCCTCCTCCTCCTCCTCCTCCTCCTCCGTTGTGCTTCTTCAGCAAAACTCTGAACAGCCAAAAGTCAGGACTAACCCTTTGCTCCCTCTTTCCAAAAAGCAGCACTATTGAAGCTCAAATTCTGCAGCAAGAAATGCTGATTTCTGCGATCTGTATAAATTATGCAAATATACACCAATTCTCTTATTTTGCATAATTCATTCTGCAACTTTCATATTTTGCTTGTGCTAGTCTGGGGGAGCTGTGCCGGGGCCACTGAAGCTTCCGCTCCCCAAAAATTTTACCTCAGTGAAATCTTGGGAAATGGCCACCTTAGTGGAGATCAGGCTGTCTCCCACATTACCTTCATTCAGGTGACAGCTTAAGACCTCCTTGTCTGGGTGGGCCTTTGGGTCATGACGGGACTGGCATCCTTTCTACCACTTAATGCTTGTATTTATACCCTGTGTTTTGTTTTGTGCCTGATGTTAATGGTACTCTTGATGTAGTAATTTTTATCAGGCAGCTGCCTGCCTGTCTTATCCCTTATGAAAAGAAGGTATAAGAAATACTGCTATTAGTTTGAAGAGAGCTATCTCTCTCCAACCACAAGGACTAGAAACCTTTCTCAAAATGAAAGCTGAAATTCCCAGGAAGCTCAATTCTCTGGCTTTTCTGTGGTTCTCTTGAACTATGGCAATACACAAAGTCTAGACTGCTGTTGGTTCCTTTGTTCAACTCTCCAGTTGAGGCATACTTGCTGCAGATGCATTTGAGCAGCTTAAATCCCACTTAAGTCACTGAGGCAGGAGCAGTGTCCATGCAGTGCAGCCTTTGCCAACCGGGTGCCCTTCAGATGGATTGGACTGCAATTTTGTGCTGGCTGGGGCTGATGGGATTTGTAGTCCCAAATAAGCGGAGGGCTCCAGGTTGGCAAAGGCAATTGTCACATGATGCCTGCCCTTGTCCCAGATGTTTTCCTCCGACTCTGCATGCCAGAGGAACTGAGCCCTCTATTTGAATTCCTCCCCCCTCCCCTCAAGAGCTGGTGGCTGACCGGCTGGCAAGATGGAAGGCCTTCTGGAGTGGTTCTGCTCCAGTCTCTTCAAACAAAGACGGAACCATCCATGGTGCTGAACGGGACAAGATGGCACAGAGCCAGGTTCTGTTCTGTCAGGTTGCACCAAAGACCACAACCAGTCACTGTCGAACCCAAGAGGTTTATATAAGCAGGAAAGTCGTTTTGAAGCTGCGCTAGAAACAGGTGAGCAGCCTGGGGTCCTCGGAGAGCTGTTTCTGCAGGCCCTGCCTCTTGGCTCTTTTGCCCCGAAACAACTTTCTGAATGGGCCATGGGAACCTGGAGTCATCAGAAGAAGCAGGGGCTTAATTGCTAGGACCTGGGTTGATCATTAGTCATCATCCAGCTAAGCTGTGGGGGGTCCCATATCCCAGAAGCAGGGCAGAGACGCTTTGAAGCCTCAACCATCGGCTGACTCTCCGTTGGCAGGGAGACTGAACCTAGCTGGTTCAGGCATTTTGAGGGAGTCGGTGGGGGCTCTGTGGACCTTGTATAACTGGGTTAAGGCATGGCTCCTCAAGCTGACCAAATTGTCATCAAGAGTAGCTGACCATGCTGGTACTTCAGGAACTGAAGTTTTCTAGTATTAGGCTATGTGACTGGCCTACAGTGCTTCCCACTGGATCTTGGCCTACGTTATTTCTGCCTGTGGACCCTCTGTCCCACAGCCGGTTTGTCACAACAGAGTCTGGCAGCAACCGAGACTGTGAGTTGGAGGCTAGAGAAGGTCCAGCTCAGGTGTCGGACCAGGCGCAGGGCTCTGAGCCCGTTGCTGGAGATCAGAAGACCACAGAGGGTGAGGAACATGGGCCCCCAGAAGAACCTCTTGTATCTATAGGGCCAGAGCCCAGACCCTCATGGGAGACAAATGCTTGCCACACCGTTCCAGGGAGTGCACCAGGCAAATGGGCACTCTTCCTCAGTTCCCTAGCCATTTTCCAGGCCAGAGGGCTGACCCTTTAAGAATCCTAAATTTAAGCACAAGGGGGCAGAGCCTGGGAGAGGTAGTCTGGGGCAGCAGCTTAATAAGAAGGCTTGCTCTCACCCTTGGCCTTCCATGGGAGCTATCCGTGGTCTTGCAGCTCCTGATTCCCCTTGCCCTGTGGGTTCTGGCATCAGATGGGAACCAGACAGCCCTTCCCTCAAAGCTGACTGATCACGGGCCTGACTTGCCTGGGCCCCAACAGCTTGTGAGGATGCTTACTTTTCCCTTGAGGGTTTGCTCCCCTGGATGTCGATCTGGGTCACTTTGGGACAATCAATGGCAGTAGCTTCCCACAGCGAGAGTTCACCTTCAAAGAGAGAAAGGAATCTGCCCTGGTGGGTCCAATGTTGACTACGGCAATGGGCAGCTTCCGGTCGCGGGCTGCAAGAGCAAACTTGTAAGCAGAGTACACCTGTTGGGACGCAAGCAGAGGAAGGCATGAGACAGCGGCAGAAGAACCAAAACCCAAAAGGTTCAGAACTCGGTTTGGTGGTGAAGTGGCAGCCTTCAGCCTGCGCTCTCTCGCTCAGCCCTGGAACCCCATCCTTCTAAGAATGAACTCCAGTGGTCAGTGCCGACAGAAATGGGAGGAGAAGCTGGGCCAGAGAAATGAGAGAGAGGCAAGGGCTTGCTCGGGGGAACCCCAAGTTTTGCCAAAGTACTCAAAACTCAAAGAAAACAGCCTGACTAGGATTATGAGCTTAGCAGCCACAAAAATGCTGACTACCAATTAAAGCAGGGGTCCCCACTTTTGGGAATCTAAGAAGCTGTTGTGGAGACCACAAAACACCCATTTCACAGAAGAAAACCTGCTGATGGAGAAGGCCGTCCCCAAAACCGGACAAAACATTCCCAACAAATAAAACACAGTCAAAATAGGCAGGCAACAGCTTCCCCCAACATGGTCAACCTCTCCAATCAAACAACCTGAAAAGGTTTAATAACCTAATTAAAAAAAACTGGGAGGGAGCCTTGGTGGGTGTTTGAGGGCATTATAGTGCCCACAGGTGCCAGGTTAGGGACCATAGATTTAGAAAAGGGAGCGGCGAGGGAAGAGTGAATTGACTTGCTTGGATCCCTCCAAGTGTACAGTATCCTGCAGGAGAGCTGTTTAACTGGCTGACAAAAGCAAACAAACCCTGAACTCCAGCTGGGAGGCGACGCTAATGCTGCAACATTTTGTTGCAGATCTCACTTATCACTTGCAAAAAACCTTCCAGGTTGTTTTTTTTTTTTGGAGGATAACTGAAACCTGCTATAGAAATGCTCCAGCTAAGATTCAAAGGCCTGTCTGCTCAAATTGGCTCTGAACCAGCATTTCTCAGACCTCTGGATCTCCTCTGCATTGAGCACCAATGGTCCACTGGAAACAGGCCTGTACCTGCAGTGAGGACCCTGCCACCAGTACAGAATCCGATTCAGCCAGGCACTGATACACAAAGTCCACTTTCTCTTTGCTCACGGTGTCTCCGAAAAACGTCACGTCTGGTTTGAGGGGGCCCCCACACTTGCTGCACGAGGGGACAAGGAAACTGCACACCTCTTCTTCTGAAAGGAAGACATCTCCATCAGGAGCCACTCCGTGAGCCTCGGCTCTCCATGTGGGGTTCAGGGCCTTGAAGCGCTCCTGGAGTTCAGTGCGGGGCATTGTGTCTCCACAGCTCAGGCACAAGACCCTGCAAGGCAATCAATCTTTTTTTAAAAAAGCATCCCTCTTCCCCGCCCCTGCCAGCAGGGAAGGGGAACCTATGGATTGTAGCCAACTAGGCTTTACTTGGGAGTAGACCCAGTAAAATTAACTGACCTTATTTGGTCATGCTTAGGGTTAGCCTGGCTGCCGGATCAGGCCGTAGGGGGCCCATCTGGTCTAGCATCCTGTTCTCGCAGTGGCCAACCATGCCATACTAAATCTGTTCATCTTTAAGGGGCCACAAGACTCTCTGTTCTGTTTGCAGCAAGAAGCTTAACACAGCCACACCTCTGGAAATTTAGGACTGTTTACCGATGGCCTGGTTCTATATCTTGATGCACCATCATTATAAAGCCAGTTTAAAAGATCCATCTATCGAGAATGCATGACCAAGGGGACTTCCCGGAAGTGAGTGCCCAGCTGGTGATTGTCTCTGAGAGATCTCTGCCTCAGAGGAAGCTTTTTTCAGTTTAAAAGCCAGCCAAGAGGAAACTTTGACTGGCTTAAATGTTCTCCAAGGTATAGGTGAACCAATCAGATTTTCCACAGAACTTCATTGAGCTGTCGGCTGCTGGAATTGATCAGGAATTCCCTGAGATAAGAAGGCATACCGATCGGCTGAAGACGGAGTCAGGACTTCCAACAAGCTGTACTGAAAAAAAGCGAAGCATTTTTTTTCTTTCTAAAAATGTTCTTAACCAGCGAGCCTCCTTCTGTCTAAATCTTATCATTTGGCTTAAATTACTACAATAAAAGGGATTTGTTTACGAATCAGCAACTGAGAAATCTGGGTGAGTCATACTTTTTCTCTTTTAAATATAATTAAGGAAGAAAGAAAATGTAAACAATTTATATATATATATATTTTTACGACGAAAAGCTGGCCTGAATTTGGAGTTTTAAAGATTAAAAACGGATGAGAGGTAATTATTATTTGATGGAAATATGTTTTGGACTATTTTTCTCCTTGGATTATTTCTTTTTGGACGAATCTGCTGTTCGTATATGTTACTAATCGCTTGGTGTTGTGAACCAGAATTGTTTTGCATTCCTGGACGTAGATAAGAACTGTGCTGGCCGGACTATAATAACAGGCCTGGAATATTAACTCTTTTGTTGGTGGAGGGAAAAAAAAAAGAAATAGACTGCCTCTAGGTTTTGGAACAGAAATTAAAGGCTTCTTTTGAGAATGACAACTAGAAAAACAGCTAAGGCTCAGGAGCGAAGAGGTTCAATTGATCCACAGGAAGGGGCTTTACCCCCAGATATGTTTCAAAAAATAATGGAAGGGATTAGTGATATAAAACAGGAAATGAAAACTGAATTGATAGATATAAAAGACCAAATTAAAACACAAGTGGATGAGATTAAAGGGACAATTGGGCAAATAAAGGAGGATGCAAAAAATACTAAAGAAAAGGTACAAATCTTGGAGAATAGAACAGATATATTAAATCTGGAATTAGAAAAAAATTTGGACTACATGGCTGTGATTGAATTGAGAAATAAAGAACATTGTTTGAGATTCCGTGCAATCCCTGAGGAAACAGGTGAAGACATCAGTGATAAAATTGTTAATGCTTTAGTAAAATTTCTGGATTTGAATGAAGATCGGATGAAATTTGAAATAGATAAAGTTTATAGAATTAATTCCAGATATGCAACAATGAAAAAAATTCCAAGAGATGTGCTTGTTCACTTTATAAAAAAGACGACCAGAGATATGGTATTACAACAACACTTCAACAATACCTTTAAAATTGATGGTAAGGAAATACTGGTGATGAAAGAAATTCCTATTAGACTTTTACGTAAGAGAAAAGAATATGCTTTCTTTACAGAAAAACTTAAGCAATGCAAAATTCAATTTAGATGGGATGTTCCAGAAGGAGTGATTTTTACATTCAGACAACAGAAATATCAATTGAATACTGTTCAAAAAGCAAGGGATTTCTTGAGAAAAGCTTCAAAAGACATGGAAGAAGATAAACTCAAAGATATGGATATAATTCCTGGGAAACAAAGTCAACAGGAACATGCAGAGGAGGGGAAGGAAGATGATGGATTAAAGGGAGCATCAGGTACATTTTAAAATACACGCTTAAAGATGGATTACAAATATCTAACTTGGAATATAAATGGAGCCAACACGGCGCAGAAGAGAAAGTGTTTCATTATTTGAAAAAATTAAAATTGGATATAATTTGTTTACAAGAAACTCATATTAAGAAGAAAGATTCCAAATATTTGATTTGTAAAAATTTGGGTGAAGAATTTATTTCGGCTGGATCAAAAAAAAAAAATGGAGTTGTTCTTTACATTAACCCACAATTGCTTCCTAAATTGATATTACTGGATGATAGTGGTAGATTTGTGGGGGTTGAAATTACTTTACAGGGCATAAAAATTTTGATAGTGGGTATTTATGCCCCCAATGAAGATAAAACAAGGTTTTACACAGGACTTATGGAAAAATTGTCAGAGTTTTCATATGATCATTGGTGTGTCATGGGTGATTGGAATGGGGTAATCTCACCAAAAATTGATAGACTTTCTGAAAAAAATATTAAAGAGACACAGGGTAAATTACCGAAGATTTGCTTTGAACTGATGGAAAATTTAGAATTGGTGGATACCTGGAGATATATAAATGATAACGCAAAGGAATTTACTTATTTTTCAGAAAGACATAAAACATTCTCGAGGATTGATATGATTTGGATGTCTAAAAATCTAGTGAAAGATATTTTTAAAATGGATATATTACCAAAAACTTTTTCGGACCACAATCCTGTGATATTAACTTTTTAAAAAAAAAATCTTGGATTTAGATGGAGACTAAATGAATCTTTATTACAGAATGACAAAGTATTACAAGAATGTAAGAAGAAATTAAAAGAGTTTTTTGAATATAATTTACATAAAGGAACAAATGAAAATATTGTTTGGGATACAAGTAAGGCATTTATGAGGGGATATTTTATTAAATGTAACTCTGAATTAAAAAAAAAGAAACAACAGAAAATGCAATTAATTTTGGAAGAAATAAAACAAAAAGAGGAAGAATTGAAAAAGAATCCAACTAAAGTTTCTATTGTAAATCAAATTAAAATGTTACAGAATCAAGTATCAATGCTGACAGAGAAATTGAAAGGAAACTAAATTTTGCTAAACAAAGGACTTTTGAATTTGCAAATAAACCGGGGAAATGGTTAGCATATAAATTAAGAACGTCAAAAAAATATTATTTTAAAGATACAAGAAGGAGATGAGATGCTGACAGATAATGTAAAAATCAAAAAGATTTTTCATCAATATTATTCATCATTGTACAAGTGTCAGGAAATCCCATCTGAAAAAATAGAAGAGTATATATCTAAACAGAATTTGCCTAAAATTACAGACTTTCAGAGACAAGCTATTAATGGCCCTATCATGTCAAGAGAGATATCTGAAGCTATAAACAAAATTAAATCAGGAAAGGCGCCAGGACCAGATGGGTTATCTGCAATGTACTATAAATGTTTGGAGGAAGAACTCTTGCTACCTTTACAGTATACAATGAATTCTATTTTGCAAGAGGGAAAGATACCGGATAGTTGGAAAAATGCTAACATAACATTAATACCTAAAGAGGAGCAAGATTTAACTAAAACAAAAAATTATCGGCCGATATCTCTATTGAATAATGACTATAACATTTTTACAATGATCTTGGCAGAAAGAATGAAAATAATATTGCAACAATTTATCCAGGAAGATCAATCGGGGGTTTTACCTAAAAGACAACTACGTGACAACGTCAGGAATGTCTTGAATGTGTTGGAATATTTAGAACAACGAAATGATAAACAAGCAGCTTTGATTTTCTTAGATGCTGAGAAAGCATTTGATAATTTGAATTGGAAATTTATGTTTCAGGTTTTGGAGCAAATGGATTTTGGAGACAATTTTATAAAATGGATTAGATCGATTTATACATCTCAGAAGGCTCAGATAATTGTTAATGGAGATTTAACGGATTCATGTGAAATACAAAAGGGTACAAGACAGGGATGTCCATTATCTCCCCTTCTATTTATTCTGGTCTTAGAAATGCTGCTTAGAGATATAAGGCAAGATAAAAGGATTTCTGGATTAAAGATAAAAAAAGAAGAATATAAACTGAGAGTATTTGCTGATGATTTGATAATTGTATTAGAAAACCCTTTGGAAGGAATTAATGTATTGATGGACAAATTAAAAGAATTTGGACCGTTAGCAGGATTTAAGATCAACAATCAAAAAACAAAGATGTTGGTGAAAAATTTAACTTTAAGGGAACAGAAAGAGTTAATGGACAAGACAGATTTTACAATAGAGAAAAAGTTGAAATATTTAGGTATCATTATGACAAATAAAAATTCAAAGTTGTTTCATAATAATTATGAAAAATTATGGACAGAGATTAAGAAAGATCTGCTAAGATGGGATAAACTACAATTGTCATTAATGGGTAGAATATCTGTGATAAAAATGAATGTATTACCGAGAATGATGTTTTTGTTTCAAACAATACCTGTAATATCCTCTGATTTACCTTTTAAACAATGGCAAAAAGATATCTCTAAATTTGTATGGCAAGGAAAAAAACCAAGAGTTAAATTTAAATTACTACAAGACGCCAAAGAAAGAGGAGGACTGGGATTACCAAATCTGAGACTTTATTTTGCTGCCTGCTGTTTAGTCTGGATAAAGGAATGGATTTTATTGAGGAATAAAAGACTATTGGATTTGGAGGGCCATAACCTGAAGTGGGGATGGCATGGATATCTATGGTATGACAAAGTAAAAGTAAATGTAGACTTTAATAATCATTTTATAAGACGTCCTCTGTTGAAAATATGGAATAGAAATAAACCAAGGTTCTATTCGAAAATACCATTATGTGTCTCAAGTCAAGAAGCGTTTTACAGAAGAGAAATGGCTGGAAAAGAGAAATGGTTAACTTATGAAGAACTATTAGAAAATGTACATGGAGAATATATAATGAAAGAGAGAGAACAACTGATAAAGGAAGGATATAGTTCTCAATGGTTTGCCTATTTACAATTGTTAGAAAGATATAAAATGGACAAGAAAATGTATGGGTTTGAAATAAATAAATCTGATTTTGAAATAGGTTTGTGTACAAATGATGAAAATATAATTGTGAAAATGTATAAACTTACTGAAAATGGATATGGAAGAAGAACAAGTAAAAGAGTGTATGGTAAAGTGGGCAAAAAAATTTGGTTATAACATACAAATGGATCAGTGGGAAAATATGTGGAAAAAAGGCTTGAGATTTACATTATGCTATAATCTTAAAGAAAATTTCTATAAAATGATGTACCGTTGGTACATGACTCCAGAAAAGTTGTCAAAAATGTATAGTAATGTTTCTAATGTTTGTTGGAAATGTAAACAACAAGAAGGATCATTTTATCATATGTGGTGGCTGTGTAAAAAGGCAAAATCATTTTGGGCACAGATAGGTAGGATGATGCAAAAAAATTCTAAAGATAAATATTCAGTCAAAACCAGAATTTTTTTTATTGGGTTTTATGGATAAACAAATAGAAAAGAAATATGGAAGAATAATATTATATATGATTACAGCAGCAAGATTATTATATGCACAAAAGTGGAAAATGGAATCAACACCAACAACGGAAGAATGGCTATTGAAATTAATGGACTTAGTAGAGATGGATAAATTGACATGTCTACTTAGAGAAAAATCGACAGACACATTTCTTAAGGAATGGAAGCCTCTCTTAGACTTTTTGTTGAAAGATCAAAATAAAATGATGATATTGGGATTTGACGATTAACTAAGATAGCCTATGGAGAAAAGTGATCCTGTATGTATATATTAAGGGACAGGTTTGATGTATATTATATACTTATAGCTGATCTGCGACAAATCGGAAGTCAACTATTTTATTTTTTTTGTTGTTGTATTGTTATGTTTTTTTACTTTGTTTTGTTTGTCTTTTGAAAAATTTGAATAAAAATTATTAAAAAAAAAGAAGAGAATGCATGACCAAGGCATTTCTGTTTCCTCCCTTCCTTCAATTTATTAACCTTCTCTCCCAGGCTTGCATGGGACTCCCAGGAGTGTTCCATCCTGGCCGCTTCCAGGCCCAGGTCTCCATCGTTTCCGAACCCTGCAAGTGTTGGGTGTCTCAGAAATGCAGGGAGGCTGCCTTAGGCTGAGCTTAATGGACTGTTAATCCAGCTAACTCAGTATTGCCTAAACTAGCCTTCCCCAACCTGCATGTGGTTTGGACGACAACTCCCATCACCCCTGGCCATTGTCCATGCCGCCTGACGGCGATGGAGGTTGTAGTTCAAGCCAGCTGGAGGGCACCACGTTGTGGAACGCTGGTCTACCCCAAGTGGCAGCAACAGTCTAAGGTTACATTCCCAGCTGATCTGGAGATGCCAGACGTTTTGATGGCCCCACAATTCCCCTTGCTCAAAATAAAGGCAGAAGCTGTTTGATCTGCATCGCCGTAGTCAGAAGGAGATATAAAAAGTAACCTCAACAAGTGCTCTAAAATGCACACTGAGGCATGGAATATATTCTGGAGGGAACCTTTAAGCCAAATTCAGAATCTTGCCTTTTCTCCAGCAGCAACTCTGGTTACAGAAAAGCACAGAATAAGGGTTCCATGTTGCCTGTTGCTCAGCTTAGAGAAGTCTTGCCAGCCCCAAGTTTTGGTGGGCTTAAAATGCCGACAAATGCAAAAGCCATGGAAAGGTCTTCCCCCTCCTCCTTACAGAATCTGGTTCCATTTTTAGGTCAGGCATTCACCTTTTTGGCACGATCCATCCTGCCCGCTAAAGGCAGCTCTGGCAATAGTTCAACGGGCAGGTCTGGACTTGGGCTGACGAGGGTTTTGTTGATTATATTAATAAAAGAACAACCAACTCAGAACAGGCCAAGAAAAGCGGATCATTTTCTCAGTGCTGAGATGTATGGGGGGGGGTTTATTTGCAGGGGATGGGGGCAACATTTGAGCAATGAAGTGACAGCATGGACAATGTTCTACCCCCACTGTTGGAGGCAGTAAATGTCTCTGAACGCCAGGTGCTGGGAATTGCCTGTGGAGAGAGTTGCTTTTGCACTCGGGTCCTGCCTGCGGGACATCTTGTTGGCCACTGTGAGAACAGGATGCTAGACCAGATGGGCCCCCTTTGGCCTCATCCAGCAGGATGCAGTCTCCCTTTGAAGTTCCAGAATGGTCACCTGAAGGTCAATTACAGAGTGTTCTGGGAGGCTGGAATGCCACCCCCGTTTTTTGATATTGGAACAGAGGAAGCTGCCTTAAACTGAGTCAGACCATTGGTCCACCTATCTCAGCTTGTCTGCACTGACTGGCAGCAGCCCTACCTGGAGATGCCATTGGGGACTGACCCCGGCACCTTTTGCAGGCAAAGCAAATGCTCTGCCCTTGAGCCATAGCTGTTTCTGACATTCGATTATGTCATAATAAATTTGTTCGCGTTTAAGGTACCCCAAGAATACAGTTGTGTGTGGTCTGGAATGCTGGGAGTTGGGTGGGTGGGAGGGAGGGATCCCCTCCTCCCAGTTCCGCAGTTGCACCCCTTTTTTGTCTGCCAGACTTCCCGCCTGCTTCCCCCGCACCTGTGGGTGCAGCCGTGCAACTCCGTCAGCCGCTGACTCCCTGCCTTTGTGTGGAGGGCGTCCACATTCTGGGTCACCAGCCAGTGCAGTTTCCCCAGCACCTCCCACTTCATCAGAGCCAGGTGGGCGACGTTGGGCTGATGGGAGGAAAACTGGGGCCAGCCGACAAAGTTCCTGGCCCAGTACTTTTGGCGGGCTCTGGCGCTCCGGAGAAACTCTGTGTGCTGGACGGGGCGCCTGTCTGTCTGGGCGTAAAGGCCCACACCTTCTGAGCGATAGTCTGGGATCCCGGATTCGGTGGAGATTCCTGCTCCAGTTAACACAAAGAGTCTCTGGGCGCTGCTGACAAACTCCTGCAGCTTCCGGGCTTCTGCCATATCCAGAGGAGGGCTGGCGGGAACGAAGGCCAGCGTATGGGCAGCTTTGGCCATAGAGGAGTGGGAGCCACGGCAGTGAAGTCCAAGGACTGGACATCCTTCCAAGGTCTTCAGGACGGAGGTGATGCTCATCTAGGTGAGGATGGAAGAGAACAGGTAAGGGTTGCTGTTTCCAGATCTGTTTGTGTGGCTTTTTGTTCAGGGCCGGCCCTACTGTTAGGCCAATGCGGAAGCTCCCTCAGACAGAGGATGCTTGGGGGTTAGAGTGTTGGACAAGGACCTGGGAGACCAGGGTTCAAATCCCCCACTCAGCCACAAAGTTCACTGGGTGGCCCTTAGGCCAGTCGCCATCTCTCAGCCTACCCTACCCTGCAGGGTTGTTGTGAGGATAAACTGGGTACTCCAGATTGACCTCCTTGGAGAAAAGGTGGGATGTAAATACTGCAGTAGTATTTACATGAAGCAAGACCAAGGGATTTCTGGTTGCGCTGCTGTTAGGGGCAGGGGGTCGAGGAGGGGGAAAAAAGGGCAATCCTGGGATAACTGTAAGAAAGGGTCTACTGTGGCACGCCTTTGCAGAAGTAAGCCCAAATAAGTGTGCAGAAGGCGGCTGCTTAAATTACTTGGCCTCGATCATCAAACTGTGAAGGGCTTACAAGACAAAGAAGGGTCCTGGCAGGCAAAAGTGAGAGCTCCTGCTTCCAAGGGCTTTTATCTCTTCCTTTCACACATGCAGCGTTTGCTAGATTGTTGTTGCGATTTTATTGATTCATCGCTTTCCCCACGAAAGTGCCTCAAAGCAAGTTTACAAAGACGAAACCACTTGGCAATCAATCAAGAACAATGGGTTGCATCCAGCTAAGTCCTACTTGGAGAATTAGACCCATGGAAATGAATGAACCTATGTTATTCATGTCCATGAACATCAACGGGTCTCCTCTGAGCAGGACTAGCACTGAATCCAGGGGGAGGAGAGAATATGCTATACAACAAAATTCCTAAAAGGGCTCATCCAACGATGATTCCAAAAAGGACCGGTTTTAAAACAGGCTCCAGGGGAGGCAGGCAAGGGATTGCTCTGAAGTTGAGGGACCTCAAATGCTGACTCTTTATCCACACTGTGCCCATACCATACACTTAAAACACATTGTTTTCCCCTAAAGAATCCTGGGAACCGTAGTTTGTTAAGGGTGCTGGAAAGTGTAGCTCTCTCAAGGAGTAAGCTACTCTTCCCCGGATTCTCGGTGGCGGCGGGGGGGAGAGACGTGCTTTAAGGTGCTGCGTAACAGGAGGATCCTCGCCTTGTCATCCAATACAATAACACGCCAAGGAAGCAAAGGCAGGAGCAGTTGTGATCCTCTGCAAAAGGGCACAATTAATTTATCTCTTGACCGCCCGCCCGCCAGCCCGCGATGCATGTTCAGGATCGCCCCGCTCACCTCGCCTGACCCCCCCCGCAGGGTGCAATTGACTTCTATGCGCCAGGCACGCACGGGCAGCCGCAGAGAGCACAGCCTGCTGGGAAATGCAGTTCCCGCAGGGGGGGACTACACCTCCCACAATCCATTTGGCGTGAACAGCTGCAGACTGGCCAGGCTGCAAAAGTCTGCGTGCGCGAGCGTGTGTGTTCTCGGGAGCGTTTGCAAGTCTGTTGCAGGAGCATTGTGAGCCCAGAAGAGCCGCTGGGCTCTGTGGAACTTGGGAGGTTCTGGAGCAGGCTTCGCCAGCCTGGCGCCCTCCAGATGTTTTGAACTGCAGCTCCCATCAGCTGCAGCCAGCACAACCAACGGGAGTCCCAAATATCTGGAGGGCACCAGGCTCAGGAATGCTGGATTAAGGTGGGCAGACCTTCAGTTGCCATCCAGCTGAACTCACTGGGTTTTGCTCATTCTAAGCATACCTAGTCCTTGCTTGCCAAGTTTTCAATCTCTGTATTTAATACAGGGGTAACCAACATGGTGCTCTCCAGATGTTGCTGGACTACAACTCCCACCGTCGCTGACCATTGGCTCTGACTGCAGGTCACCTCACATTGGCTGCAGAAATCTTAGAGGATTAATTGCACAAATTCTGTTTAGCTAAATCTCCATATAGAGGGAGGCAATGGTAAACCCCCTCTGAATACCACTTACCATGAAACCTCTATTCATAGGGTCACCATAAGTCAGGATCGACTTGAAGGCCGTCCATTTCCATTTTGCAGAGTGTAGTGTGTGGTGTAGTGGTTAGGGTGTCGGACTATGACCTGGGAGACCAGGGTTTGAATCCCCACACAGCCACGAAGCTCACTGGGTGGCCTTGGGCCAGTCACTGCCTCTCAGCCTTAGAGGAAGGCAATGGTAAACCCCCTCTGAATACCGCTTGCCATGAAAACCCTATTCAAAGGGTTGCCATAAGTCGGGATCGACTTGAAGGCCGTCCATTTCCATTTTGCAGAGTGTAGTGTGTGGTGTAGTGGTTAGGGTGTCGGACTATGACCTGGGAGACCAGGGTTTGAATCCCCACACAGCCACGAAGCTCCCTGGGCGGCCTTGGGCCAGTCACTGCCTCTCAGCCTCAGAGGAAGGCAATGATAAACCCCTCTGCATACCGCTTACCATGAAAACCTTATTCAAAGGGTTGCCATAAGTCGGGATCGACTTGAAGGCAGCCCATTTCCATTTCAAATCTCCATAAACTTGTATATACACAAAACTATACATTTTTAGGGGGGAAATGGCTTTCTTTCTTTTCTTAGCTGAGGCACGTCTGTATAATAGCAGGCACCATCACAAAACCGGGGGGATGCCCCCCTGTGTGTGTGTGGAACTAAATGAGACAGCAATTAAGCCATTGTGTGAATGACTTTTTAAAAAGTAAATAGCAGATCCTACCCAGTCTAGATTGTAAACCTGGCATGAAATGTTTGGGCCCCCTGCTGTGGTCCTGGCTCCACTGCGGTCTTGATCTGTA
Organism: Rhineura floridana; assembly: GCF_030035675.1. Lineage (NCBI taxonomy): Eukaryota > Metazoa > Chordata > Lepidosauria > Squamata > Rhineuridae > Rhineura > Rhineura floridana. Next base: position 27,128,396 of record NC_084498.1, on the reverse strand, counting down.
CCAGGGACATTGAAGGCTGCCTTGTACAGAGTCAGACCTTTGGTCCATTTAGTTCAGTATTACGGACACTGACTGGCACTGGCTCTGCAGAGTTTTGTGCAGAGGCCTTTCTCAGTTGCATCTGGAGATGCTCTTGGGGACTGAACCTGTGACCTTCTGTACACAAAGTATGCGTGTTCAGTAGTGTAGCGGCAACTCCAGAAGTGCAGGGGCCCTTCAGGATGGTCACAGCCATGCTCCCTCACTCGCTTGCTTGCTCTCCATCATCACCTCCACACTCCTCAGTCCTTCCCGTGTGTGCCTTCTCCCACAACAACAGATGTCCCTAGAAGCCAATCCACAGGAAAGGGGGAATGTGTTAGCTACTGAGAAGAGTCTTCTCGGTGGCTCCCTTACCTCCTTTCACTCTGATTGGCTTCAGTCAGCAGGAAAGGACAAGGAAGCATGTTAGAAGGTTCTCCTCAGTGGCCTACACAGTCTCCTTTCATGCTGATTGGCTTATAGGGCAATGGAGACATTGGGACCCTGCTCCCAAAAAAGTAAGTGGTCTAAGTCCCCCTGAGACCCTGGACGACTACACCCCTGTGTGTTTCACCACCAAGCTGTGGCTCTTCCTCAACAAGTAACACAAGATTCCAGTCCTCATGGTTCTGTATGAAGGGCTGGTTTAACCTGGAGTGTAGTAAGATGCCTTCTGTCGGGTGAGACTGATGCTCCCTGGAGCTCAGTATTTTCCACGCGGACTGGCAGGAGCCCCCTGGGTTTTTTGGCAGGGGTCTTCTCTTCCTGGCACTACCTGGGGATGCCAGGGGTTAAACCCGGGGCCTTCTGTGCCCAAAACAGGGGCTCTCCTGGTGAGCCCTCCCTGTGCTTGTGAGTTGCATTGGGAGAAAAAAGTTTCCATCGGTGTGGACTGGCTTTTCTTTCAAAGCCAAATAGCAGGCGTAGGGCTGGCTCCCCAGTCTGGAGCAGGGCCACAGTGGGGCCTAAAGGGTTAGACCCCCACAAAAAACAGGGAGCCCTCAAACAAGCAGCAACACAGACCAACTTAGAAAGCAGCAGTCGAGGCAGCAGTCTCGGTGAGTGCCGGTGGGGGTCTCTGAGGGTTCCCCCACAGGTGGCCCGTTGGGGGAGACGCTGAGGTGCCTCTCATCAAAGACGAACCTATGGGAAACGGAATGCACAGCTGTGGGGAACAGCCCAGGTTGTTCTGATGGGATCCAAGCCGGGGGAAGAGCCATAGCTGGTGGCAGAACATCTGCTTGGCACGTAGAAGGTCCCCAGTTCAGTCCCCGGCGGAGAGACTCCCTGCCTGGAACCCTGGAGAGCCGCTGCTGCCAGCCAGTGTGGTGCCCTCCAGACATTGGTGGGTGGCAAGGCCCATCAGCCCCAGCTGGCATGCCTGGAGATTATGGGAGCTGTAGTCTAGCAACATCTGGAGGACCACAGTGACTATGCCTGGCGCAGACCAGTAGGAGTTGGCTTCCTTTGTCCCTGCTTAACCGGGCACTTCTATTGAGAACCATGACCGGCATCTTGCTTTAGTTTTAGCAGTGCCTCTGCTGTGCATGCAGAATGTGGCAGGCTCGATCCCTGCCATCTCCAGGGGGGAAAGTGGGCATGCCCCCTGCCTGAAACCCTGGAGAGGCGCTGCCAGTCAGTGCAGGTGATACTGAGCTAAATGAACCGATGGTCTTCCTTGGTAGCAGTAGCACTGCTGCAAATTCAGACGTGCAGGGTCCCTTCAGGATAGCCACGGCCACATCCCCTCCCCACTTTTTTCTTTAGATGCGGGATTGAGAATGAGATCCTTGCTAATGGCTTCTCCCACAACAACAGACGTCCGGAGGAGCCAATCAGCATGAAAGGGGAGAGTGTAAGCTGCTGAGAAGAGTCTTCTCCGTGGTGGACTCATCTCCTTTCACTCTGATTGGCTCCAAATCAATAGGAAAGGGCAAGGGCGCGTGTTAGAAGACTCTTCTCAGGGGCCGCACACTCCCCTTTCATGCTGACTGGCTCCTAGGGTGTAGGAGATATAGGGAGCCCGCTCCCAAAAAAGTAAGGGGTCTCAGACCCACCGAGTCCCTGGACCACTACACCCCTGCGCGGTAGGAGGCAGCTTCCCGTGCCACCGCCTCTCCCCGGCCTTTGCCCCTGTTGTGGCTCCGCTCCTCCCGGCTCCTCCTGGCCAACCCGACAAGGGAGGCCTCTCAGCTCCCGGATTCCCTCTCGCTGCAGCAGCTGAGACGGAGAGAGAACTCCCGTGCGCTCTGCTGCGCGCGGCCCCGGATCCCAGGGCCAGCCAGCCGGCCTCGCTCTTCTCAGCCGCCCCAGGAGGGCTGGAGGCTGGCCAGGTCTCCGCGTCTGCCTGCAGGTGCCTCGGGAAGTTTCTGCCCGGACTGAGGCGGAGTCTGCCCGGCAGCCTGAAGTTTGGGGGCCGCAGGTGAGCAGCGGCTGGCACCGGAAGGCGGCCCGCAGGACCCCTGCCAAGCTGGCCCCCTCCGGAAGATCAGTTACCGCCGGCCGCTCAGAGGGGGGGAAACTGGCTTTGCGCCCTGCCCAGCCCCGGCAGTCCAGGCAGCCGCCACCGCCGCCGCGCCTCTCCATCCTGCAGCCGATGCCCGCCTCGCCGCTCTCCCTGCCCAGGTAAGGCGAACCCCTCCTAGGTCTGGAGGGGCCCAGGGCGGCCCCCCTGGCGAATGGGCTGGGAGGGGACGGCGAAGACCATGGCGGGGCTCTTCCTCCGCTATTGGGGGGAAATCTTAGGGAGAGGGCTTCCCTCCTTTGGAAAGCCCGGCGGTGCGCTCGTCCTTTTCCAACATCGATGCTGCTGCCGCCGCTGTGCGCAAGATGCGAGACGCCTGCGCCAGCCTGGAGCGAAATGCGGAGCTGATGGGGGCCCCTCCACCTTGGAAGAAAATGCAGCTCCGGGGAAGCGGCGGTGTTTTGTTGCGTTTCTGCTCTTGCGGGCTAAAGATCTGCAGCTCCTTCTGGCTTGAGCAGCAGCAGTACTGAGCTGCAAAAAGACACGCGTTTTCATTGGTCCCCCCACGCGCCCCCCACCTTCCCTTTTTTCACCCCTCTGGCTCCTTTTGCCTGGACTCTGAGCCCTTCTCTTCCAGCTGGGTTTGGGTACACTTCGCCAGGGCCCAGCGGATGGACCTCTGACCGGCTCTTGGTAGGTTGCAGTGCTCAAGCTTAACTCATCACTGGCGCGTCTTAAGTAGGCCAAGAGAATGCAGGAAGCTGCCTTGGTGCGGAGTCAGGCCACTGGTCCATCTAGCTCAGCTCTGCCCACACCGACTGGCAGCGGCTCTCCAGGGTTCCAGGCAGGGGACATCCCCGGCCCTACCTGGAGGTGCCGGTGACTGAACCTGGGACTTCTTGCGTGCAAAACGCAGGTGCTCTGCTACTGAGTTATGGTCCTTCCCCCACTTTTGTGATGCCCTCGAGCAGGGGAAGCCAGTGCAGGGCCCTCTGCATTGAGGGAAACAGCCCAGAGGTGCCTGCAGAACTGCCCACCTCTAGAGGACACAGATGGAAAGGAGGAGGTCTACTCCAGGCAGCGACTGGGACACGCATCCTCTGCCACTCATATCCTCTGGGCTAGGCGAGTGCTTTGGAGCTTACAGGAGGAGCCTTTAATTATTTCTTTTCTCTTCAGGTGCACTGTTTGGGAATCACTAATGCAAACAGGATTTGTTTTTTTTAAAAAAAGCAGCATTAAAAGGAACCCGTAAACCAAAGTCATGTAACACAGGGGCATGATGAGTAGACCTTTTTTTAAAAAAAATTTAAAGTAGCTTTTTAAAACCTCTCTGGCAGAAATTCAGTGCTCGACGCTGACAGGCATCCCTGGGAAAGGATGCTCCATGTTAAATGGGCTCCTCAATTTTGCTTCCTGAATGGATGGCAGAGAGAGGCAGCTGCGGCATGCAAGAGGACGTGGCAGCTCCTGTTCCTTCTGGTGGCCTTGCCCAGGAGACCATCTGGGCAGATGGTGCCCTTTCAGTCTGGCTCCTGGCCTGCGATTTGCACTGGCCTGGATTTCAGTTGCTTGTCAGATGAGATACATGTCTTATACTCTGCACTTGTGAAAAGCCCCTTTGGAGAATGCTGGGGGAGAATGCGATTCAGGGCCTTTTGTGCATTTCTCCCCCACAATGTTCAAACATTAAAACAAAAATCTTTAGGATAAATATTTGGTGTTTTAAAAAATGGTTTTTGACTGTTTATTATTTGAAGTTAAATACATACAGCACAAATATAAAAAACATAATAACAGTATCAGGAAAAATAAATTACCTGAATAAATGAATGAATGGATAAAATATATCCTTATACACTGCCAGATAAAATGTACAGATTACTTCAGTAAATATTTCACAGGACTCCTAACACTGTCTATGGATTTACATTTGTTACACCAGTACGTAATGAAAACATTTCATTTTCATTTTAGTACAGCTTCTAACAACAACAATAGATTACATTATTGACAATTAGCTTTTATTTCAGATTTTGAAAAAATGCACCATTAAAATCCCACAAATATTTAGGTTCATAAGAACTGCCTTCATGGGTCAGACCAGAGGCCACCCATCTAGCCGATGGCCACCGAGATGCCTCTCAGAAGCTCACCAGCAAAGGGTGAAAGTGAAATCCCTCCTTTGTTATTTGTCCCGAACATTAGGTATTTAGAGGTAAGTGCCCTTGAACAAGGAGGTTCTACCTGGCTATCATGGCCATTGATAGAGCTATGCTTCCACCTGAATTTTAAAAAGCCTTTTAAAAAGCTGGTGGCCATCACTGCATCTCAAGTGACAGATAATCCTATAACTATGTGTTGGGTTAACCCAGGTGCAGGGAACCCTTGGCCTTCCAGATGTTGCTGAACTACAACTCCCATCCACCCCAACAAGCATGGCCAATGGGCAGGGATTATGGGAGTTGGAGTTCCCCAACATCTGGCAGGCCAAAGGTTCCTCACACCTTGGTTAAACTTTAGTCTGTTCTAAATACACAAAGGATCAATTTCATATGGTGCTCTCTGAATTTTTGCCTTGTAAGGGAGAGAAAATTCTCTCCACAGCAGTCTTTCCTAACCTGGTGCCCTCCAGATGTTTTGGACTACAACTTCTATCAGGACATGTTGGTGATACCCTGCCCCAGTGAGCAGTCTCACCACCGCATTTTGCACCAGCTGCAGCTTCCAGACCAGCCTCAAGGGCAGCCCCACATAGAGCGCATTATCAGTGCATGGACAACCGTGATCAGGCTATCCTGGTCCAGAAACAGCTGCACCTGTCTTACCAGCCAAAGCTGGTAAAAGGTACTCCTAGCGATGGAGGTCACCTGGGCCTCTAGCGAGAAAGATGGATCCAGGAGCACCCCCAGACTATGGACCTGCTCTTGAGGCAGAGTACGACCCCATCCGAAGCAGGCAACTGACCAATTATCTGAACTCAGGAACCACCAACCCACAGTGTCTCCGTCTTGCTAGGATTCAGACTCCTTTTATTGGCCCTCATCCAGCCCACCTCCAAGTCCAGGCAGCAGTCAAGGGCTTGCATGGCCTCTCCTAATTCAGATATTACGGAGAAATAGAGCTGGGTATAATCAACATACTGCTGACACGTCGCTCCAAATCTCTGGATGACCGCTCACAAGGGCTTCATATAGATGTTAAACAGCATGGGAGACAAGATGGTACCCTGCGGCACCCCTCAGCACAAGTGCCAGGTGGTTGAAAGACCATCACCCAATCCTATTCTCTGAAAATGACTCTGGAGGTAGGACTGGAACCACTGTAAAACAATGCCTCCCATACCCATCTCACCAAGTTGGCCCAGAAGGATACCATGGTTAATGGTATCAAAAGCCACCAAGAGATCAAGTAAGAGTAACAGGGTCGCTCCCCCCCAACAGAGGTCATCCATCAGGGCGACCAAGGCCAATTCAGTCCCATAACCAGGCCTGAACCCAGACTGGAATGGGTCAAGATAATCTGTTTCATCCAAGAGTACTTGCAATTGCTGCACCTTCCCTAAAATAGGGGTATTTGCGACCGGTCAGTAATTGTCGCAGACCAATGGGTCCAGGGTGGGTTTTTTCAGGAGCAGTCGGATCACCGCTTCTTTTGGGGCAGCTGGAATCACTCCCTCCTGCAATGATGCATTGATCACACCCTGGATCCACTCAGTCAAACCCCCTCAACAAGCTTTAATAAGCCAAGAAGGGCAAGGGTCGAGAGGACACATTGCTGGCCGCATCATTGCAAGCACCTTGTCTGCTTCATCAGGCCGCATCAACTGAAACTGTTCCCAAGAAGTTGCAGTAGACATTGCACTGGACACCTCATTGGGGACTACAGTAGATGTGTATGTGGCATCAAGACTGCTATGGAGGCGAGCAACTTTACCCTCAAAGTGCCTTGCAAACAATTCACAGTGGGCCTCTGAAGGGTCTAAAACTCCATTTCCTGGAGCTGATGTCAACAGACCCCTGACAATATGGAAAATCTCCACTGGATGGCTACTGGGCTCCACAATGCCGGAGAGGGCACTGGGGGGGCAACTGTGTTAAGTGCCTAATGTGCCTCATTCCACAGCATGACAAAGCCTTCAGCAGGGTTACCTGCTCTATCTACGGGGAACTCCCCCAGGGCATTCAGGAATTTGTGGATTTAGAGCATTTAGAGCAATTCAGCCCCTCCACCCCAAAATATCAACGTATTTATTGATGCACCTTTGACATCTCAATTGCATCTCCCGTTTAATGATTAATTTGGGAAGATTGTCAAGTCTTACTTGGAAAAGCAGATAACGAGTTCTCCTGACAGCATTTGCTGCTGACCAGGTCTAATCTGGAGGCTGTAATTTGCTGAAACAGCAGGGCTGAGGAGAAGCCAAGTTTCTAGGCACTGTTTGTCCTCCTGCGCCTCAAGACATTCTGGAGCTGAAGGCAAATCTGTCTGTTCTGGTTTCTGTCCATTTCTCATTTTCCTCATCTTGTTCAGTTTTCCACATCAATCTGAGTTGTTGTTTTTTAAAAAAAATCTCATAAAAATTCACCAGCAAATTTCTCCTAATGTACACCTTTTTTGTGCGCAGTTTTGCAAGTACTTTTCAGTACTTTAAATGCAAGCTGAATTGAATTTCTTCCCCACCCCTAGATGCAATTCACCTGGGAGGGGGGATTGTACCCCATTATCTGACCTGTCTATCTCTCCCCCGCTGTGATTATTCCCAAGCAGACAGCACATAAGGATGAATCCTGTTGCAAGCTGCCCTGAGTGGTGTGCATGCATTCTAAAGGCTAGGTAGAGATTTGTATGGCTGTGTATTTTGCCCATCTACCTCCAACGTATACAGAGGTCTACTGCTCCTGAACATGGAGGATCCATTTACCTGTACCAATTCCTGTTTGGGGGGGCCTGTGGGCTCAGTGCACCCCCTGCATCAATGGGGCCAACTCCTCACTGCGGTTGTTGCAGCCCCTTTGCTTGATGTTGCCCATGGGCTTAGTTCACGCCACCTCCCAGAGGCTTGGCGAAGGGGGCTCTGTTCCAGCTGTGCACTGAGTCTCACCTGTAGTTGACCTCGCTGGGTCAAAGGCATTCCTGAAATCACGAAGAGCACTTCCTGCAGAGGGGTTGTTTTTAATATTGCCTTTTCTGTTTGCTCTTGGCAAAGAAAAAGGTGCATTAAAAGTGCTTCATTTGAAGATTGATCTGGTTTGGATTGGGTCACAGAGATGAACCAGTCACAGGGGGTTGAATCCCAAGGATTAAAAGAGGAAGTTTGCTGTCCAAAAAGAATCTGACCGTGGATGAGAAATTTAAAGCCACTGAAATGACCTTTGGACGATTTACATCACATACCTAGCAGTTGTGCGAGACATGTTTGTTCTTTTGTTAAGTACATGACAGCTGAGTGTGTGTGTGTGTGGGGGGGATCCAGACTGGGACCATAAACAGGGCAGAGAGGGAATTCAGGCTGTTGCCTTCCCGTCTTCCCAGAAGAGCTGTAGGAGCTCAGTGGCAGAGCATCTGCTTGGCACGCAGAAGGTCCCAGGTTCAATCCCAGGCATTGCCAGGTAGGGCTGGGAATGTCCCTTGCCTGAAACCCTGGAGAACTGCCAGTCAGAGTTGACATCAAGCTAGATGGACCAATGGCCTGTCGCTCCCCTGTGGCTGTTTGCACAGGTTCCATTGGTACAAGCTCTGAATGAATGCTGCCTATAGGCTACTTTTGTAGCAACTTGAAGGGGACAGAAAAAAAAATATGTAAAGGCATCCTCTTTTTAAAGAATTGTCTGGGACTGTTCTCTGTTTCAGCGCCTCTGCCTCACAAAATAAGAGATGCACATCTCCACATGAAGTCAGAAATGTGTCTTGATTCCCATAGATATGCAACATGCCTGTTTTTTTAAAAAACAAAAACAAAAACCAGAACTCCCCAGAATGACTTTGTCTGGATGGTTTTGAGTGTGTGTGGTGGTGACCATCTGTTAACTGAGCTTTTATTTGCTACAGGTCATGAAGGAAGGCCTAGTGTGGCAATGACAGGGGTGGATGGAAGGGGCCATTTTTAGCAGAGGTCCTGGTGCTGTTTGAGCTTCCATCATGCTGGTGACCGTTTGCGGCTCCTGATCGCTCCCTTGCTGGCTCAGGAATCCATGTCTTCCAAAGACGCCACTTTCTGACCTGGTCCTGCTTCTCCTGCTGGGATTTCTTCCTGTCTGCTTGGCTCATCATGGGAGGCTGTTTCTCCAAACCCAAGCCAGGTGAATGCCCCTCTGCTTAAATTCTCTACACTGACTTCTCCATGTGAAGCTGCGACTAAACTAGGTCAGGCATGCAGCTGGGCCAGTCTGCAGAGAGAGCTCTGCAAAGAATGTTAATTCTCTGGGCTTTTATGTAGAGGGATTATTAAAGCAATTGGCTAATCCTAAAAAAAAACTTGGTTTCATGCAAGCACAATGCATGGTGGTGACTTTAATGAAACATTCAGAGCTTGGAAGCAGTAGGAGGTAACCCTAAAAAAACCCTGGGACCTTATGTAGGGGGTGGGTTCCCCCCCCCACCGCAAGGAGTAATATAGTTAAGGAAAAATAGGAATCCAGAGTGCTTCCAGGCTGCCGCTGTTTTTTGGGTGGTCTTCATTCACATACTGGCAAACTCAGGTTGAGCAATTATAGTTGGTTGGGAGGTCTTGTGTAACAAACCCCACTTCCCCAAAAGATTGGAATTTTTGTGAACAGGAAAGTGATGGAGAAACATACTGGGAAATGTGTGATAACACTTGCTTTGACATAACATCATCTAACCTCCCAGCGAACAAACCAGGGTGAATGCTCAATAAACAGGCAGTCAGGAAGTGCCCCCAGTAGGAGTGGGTGCAGATTAGGGCTGAATGTCACCTTAGGGGAAAATCTGGCTCATGACCCTAACTGGGCAAGCAGAAAGTTGTCAAGTGGATTCTGGATAGCAGGAGCTGCCTGACCTGTCATCATCAAGTTGGGAGGTACCATAGCGGTCATCTAGTCTAACCTCAGGCTCAGTGTAGGATTTATTATTTCATTTATTTTAGATTTCTATACTGCTTATCAGCATAGTCTCTAAGCAGTGTAACATAAGGGTCCGAAGAAGAAGATACAATATAGATGAAAGGAGATAAAAATAACCATAAAATCAGGGGGAATAAACTTACTTAAAATGTCAGGTGAAATAATCATTAAAAAGTCTTCAGTCTGTGCCGGATGCTCAGCAGGGAGGGGGCCTGTCTGGTCTCAGCTGGGCGGGAGTTCCGCAGGGTTGGGTCCATATCACTCAAGGTATGGATGAGCCGTGTGTCCGAGCTGTAGGGGACCACTAATAATGACTCCCCCGAATACCTCTGTGATCAGGCTGGGATTTGAGGAGGGAGGGAGCCCTTAAGAATCTGCAGGTCCATTACCAGCCAGGGAAGGGTGTATCTCTGCAGGGCTGTTGTCCCAGTGACCTCCAGAGAGCTGCTGATGGGTTTTATATTGGAAATGCCTGTTCAGCTTCTTCCTTCATCTCGGCAGTGCCCAAGCAAAAGCCTGCAGCATCGCTAACCTCCTTTTCCTCAGCAGATCCGAGGGATATCTCAGACAGCCAAATGTGCACTGTCTTGCTGATTTAGAGATTATTATTTTTTAAAAAATATTGAGTGGTCTCTAAATGCTTTTAAATAAATAAATAAATACATTTGAGGGTTCAGTGGGGAGAGAGGGGGGGAACATCATTTTTGCTCTGTGGACCCAGAGCCTTACGGCATCCTAGTCTTGTGTGCGAAATGTAACAGACAGGTTGGGCTGCCCACCTGTCAATCGTTTGATGTCACAGTGATGTCAGGTGATTGGGTGCTTTGAAGTCCCAAAGTCGGGACGTCAAAGCACCTCTGGGCAGTATTGCTGAAAGCTGCTTTCCCTTGCCAAATCAGGAGTACACTTTAAGGCTCCCAGTTGTGCATTGGCCACCACATCTAGGAACCTGCCTTAAACTGAGTTGGACCATTGGTCCATCTAAGCCCAGTAGTGTTAACACTGACTGGCAGCAGCTCTCCAGGGTTTCATACAGGAGATATTCCCAGCCCTACCTGGGGATGCCATTGGGGTTTGAACTTGGGACCTTCTGCGTGAAAAGCTGATGCTCTGCTACAGAGACACGGCTCCATACCTGATGTCACATAAGATGGGGATATGATTTGGGGAAAAAGGCCTTGCAGGCCACGTCTGGCCAATGGGCCGAAGTTTCCCACCCACTGCTCTGTGGGTATTGACTCCCAGCTGAGGAGCTCAAGGTGGGATTTAACTGTGGTCAACCAGTCACTGAACCACCTTTAAAAATGCACACTTTCCATGTCTAGTAATCTTAGCTGTGTTTGTCTTCCAAAAAAGAAAAATAAACGAAGTCCTGAAATTCCTCAAGCCCCAAGGGGTATGTCCAGAATCATTCATGTCACTTCTTAGAGGCCAAGCACAAATGCCCAGCTGGCTTTGACTCTGAATTCCAGCATAATTGAATGGTTCAGCTTTCCTAATTTAGCTCCACGCCACCCACAGCAATTACATGCTCCCTGGTGTGTCACCTGGCCTCCGGCCTCCTCACGTGGCTTCTCACCGGTGCTAAGCCCCAACGATTCTAATAATGAATGTTAGCTACAGTTTCTGGGGATGTTTCCCACAATGACCCCAGACCCCTATATTGTGTGTGTGTGGGGGGGCTTTTTCCTCCTGACAGCTGCCTTTCTCATTGGGCAACTTTCTGGGGCCTGCCTGACACTGGTGGGTGGGGACAGATGCAAAAGTAGGCGGGGCAGAGGTAAAAGGTGGGTGGGGCAAAGGATAGGAGTCCTTACCTTTGTGCTGCAGTCAGCTAGATTGCAGGCTAGCAAGCGGCATTGTCACAGTTCCAGAACACTTCCCAACCACAGGCACAAGCACTAGAGGAGGGGGCAGAGCAGGCCCAGGGAGGATCCTTAGGGCCAGTCAGAGAGGCCTTGAGGGCCACATTTATCTATGCCCTAGATTAAAACCATCACGGACCAGATCTCCTCCCAGAAATCAACCTTCGGCACTTGTGGTTTTTAATTGTTTAAGTGTGTCATTTACTTTACAAATGGGTCAACTTCTGTGTGTCTAGGGAGTCCCTTAAGGATGCAGACATCACTCCCTTATTTCCTGGTGGCCCTCTTGTGCCTCCAAATCTGTTGGCACCCCACCACTATTGGAAGGAATGATGTGACGAGGAAGGAAACTGTGACTGTTGGTGGGAATCTTTGCTTCTCTCTCTCTCTCTCTTTTTTCAAAAATTACATTTCATTAGTATATTTAGATCTCATTTTTCCTCCAAGGAGCTCAAGGTGGTGTACATGGTTCCCCCGCTCCTCATTTTATCTTCCCAACAGCCCTGCAAGGTAGGTTAGGCTGAGAGATAGTGAGTGCCCCAAGGTCACCCAATGAGGTTTACAAGGCGGAGTGGTGATTTGAACTCCAGTCTCCCAGGTCCTAGTCCAATGTTCTAACCACGACACCACACTGGCTGGGAAATCCCCTTTCTCTATCATCACCGCCTCCCCTGCAAGCCTATAGGAAATGCCCAGCATCTGTGGCCTTGTATGGGAAGAAATTGTGTGCTACTCTTGGTATCTGAGCCTCAAGTGTAAGATTGCAGCCTTGGATGCCTGGAATCGAGTTGGCAAGGGTTGTGCTGTTACTTATTCATCTTGGTGTGTGTTACTTATTTATCTTCATGTTTTCTTAGCTCCTGTGCAGCTCTGTGGAAAAGCAGAACTGACAAGACTCTACGGGGGTGGAGTAGGGATGGAAAGACCTGTCAATTCCAGTTCTCTACATTTCTCATATTTCCAGTCTTAAATTCACTTCTCCACATTTCTGTAACATGTTGCATTGAAGGGGAAAAATCCTCACGAAAACCTCCCAGCATTTTAGTGCAAATTTCTCCTAATAAACATATTTTTGTAGGCAGTAACGGACACATTTTTTGCAAGCCATTTCGTGTCATAGAATGCATTTCTGCATGTTGTTTTCACTAATATATTCATGTTTATGCACACTTTCCCCTAATATAAGCATTTTTGTAAACATTGTTTGGCTGGAGAACTTAATCGCAAAATTAGGAAAAAATGCAAATTTCAAAGGATGGCTGTGAGTTTCGGTTCTCATATTGTTTTGGAAAGTGTGGATTTGATAGATTTGGCTTGAAATATGAACCGGATTGAAATTCTCAGGCATCACAAAATATGACTGTGTATTTAAAGGTTTTTTGGGGTGTTGTGTCATTATGCAACCTATGTTAGAGAAGTCACTTGAATAACACAGGCAGCGCCCAGACAGAAACTCTTGATAATACTTTACTGAGCAAACCGGACAAAAAAAATAGTGTACAATTTGAGGAGAAAGGAACAGAGAGGTTTTCTCTTTCTTCGTTCAGGCCTTGTACAGGGCAGGGAGACATGCAACCAAACATACAGAGGAAAACTCCCTTAGAACCACACAGCCAATCAGAGGACATAGTACCTCACTGAAGATCATGTCACTCTGCCTGGTTGTTAAGCAACACCTTCACTCCCTTTAGCTGTTGCCTGTAGTTTGGTTCACTCCCTCGAGCGATCTGTGTTTTGAGGTCTCTGTTTCACTTCATTTTCTGTGCCATAATTGGGCAAGCTTTGAAGATTACACAGGGGTAATAAAATGGCCTACCTTACAAGTTCAATGTAAAGAGAAAATATGTGCAGTTTAAATGCTAATTGTTACAGAGTTCTACTGAAGTTAAATTTTGTTGTCCTCTGCCCCAACTCAGGACTGGGAAAATTCTAGAGTGCAGCTGAATTGGACTCTGCCCTTGGGAATCCAGATTTCCTTATCCCACCCAAGCAGTAAAGTTCTCATGAGGCCTGTTCTACAGAATAAATAAATCTCTGCCTTTAACTTTCCCCTGAATTGCACCTACATTTCGACCTCTATTTCTAATCTTTCCGCTTCCATTTTAAATCATATTTCAGCACGTGTGTGAGCCATGAAAAGGTCCCTCATCAGGTAAGGAAACCATCACTGATGGTTGTGGTGGAGCATAAGATTTCTAAGAAATAAGAGGTTTCTAACACCAAGATTCTTAACTCTTTCTCAATCCAATTGGCAGGGCACCGGGGTCCTTGCACTCTGTTGCGAGCGCTCAAGTCCTCTCCAGAGTTACGAGGGGTCAGCTGTGAAAACAGTTTTTAATCAGTGGCATGTGATTGTTTCCCTTTGGGGCCCCTTCAGACTGGGGCTTTGTTTGCAGGCGTGTTCTGCAACATGTTCTTGATGCAACAGCAGCGCCTTCATGGTGGATTCCTCCAGCTTCAGTTTGGTCTGTGATGCTTCCACATTGCTATCATACCGCTTTAAATGTATAGTGCGGATGGGGCCCTTATTGCTGTCCGGAAGGGCTGAAGGGCGACAAAAGTGGGACAAACATAAACCAGATCATTTGTGCAAAAAGTTAAGAGATTTCAGCAGGACGTTATGGAATATGTGCTCACTGGATATAAAGCAATGTGACCTCCCCAAAGTGTTTGCAGGTGCAAACGGTGTTGAAAGTGGGATTGTGTGTAACTGCCCTGTTGGCATCATGAGCACAAATCATCATGAATGTACAATAAAAAGGCTGTCTGGAGGGCTCCTTATTGCTGGGGATTGAACCGGGGTCCTTCCGCATGCAAAGCAGATGCTTTGCCGCTGAGCTAATGGCCTTTTTATGCTATCAGGAGAATGTTCATTGTGCACATAAGGGAGCATCACTCTGCTCTGGGCATGGCAATGACTTTCCCCAGACTATGGGACAGAGACTTATCGATATTCTAGTAAATGGTGGTTGGGCAGTTGGGAAACACAGACCTCTTGTCTGCATTGTCCTGTAATTATCCTTGGATGATTCTCCGGGGTGGAACCAAAATAATCAGGGTGCACTTCATTTACCTGTAGCTGGAAGGAGAAGGGCCGAAGCTCAGTGGCAGGGCATCTGCCTTGCATGCAGAAGGTCCCAGGCTCAGTCCCCAGTGGCAGCTGCCAGCAGCGGTGAAGAGCAGTGGCAGCTGCCGGCTCCATGTCAGTGGGGCAGTGGAATCCACTCTGGAGGTTCAAGGAGCTGTCTAAGGTGCTGAACCTATTTTGGGAAGGTTGCGACACTTTGGACAGTTCCTTGAAAGTCTGGAGTAAAACCCAGAGTGGATTCCACTGCCCCACTGACATGGAGCCGGCAGCCGCTACTAGCTGGGAGAGAAGCCTGCCTGAAACCCTGGAGAGCTGCTGCCAGTCAGTGCAGGTAGCACAGAGCTAGATGGACCATTGGTCTGCCTCAGTATAAGGCAGCTTCCTCTGCTTCTATGGAAAAACTAAGATTAAAGTTAAGACATTTGACAACTTCTCAAAGTTATACTAGTTTACTCGGGGCTGTATCGCGTCATTTTTATTCTCATCTGTTAATGTTTTAGCTCTCTGTTAACTTTGTCACATCTGAAATAGGCACATAAAAAAGAAAGAGAAATGTCGTTGCAAATTGGGGAAAAGTTAAGGCAGTGGCTTATTTTATTTTTTTTATAGAAGGGGCATCATCTGAATTTTACAGCTGGGCAGGGCGGGGTGGGGAGGGAATCTGGAGTCAAGAGGACAGAGTCTGATCTAGCTGGGCTCTTTGGCTCCATCACAACATGAGCCGCCTGGTGCCTTGTAGAGAAATCACGGCCTTTGGGACGCTTTCCTCTGACTTTCAAAATGCAAAAGGTAATCAATGGTGCTGGGAGAGGCCTACCTACTGTGGCTTATTTGCTTTGATTCCATTTAAATAGTGGGAAACTTATTCTGGGCAAGGTGGGCATTGGGAACGGGCATTGTCAGGCACCTCACAAGGCTCCCTGCCAGCCTTTGGCTCTGTTCCCCTCCCTCCCGGCTATCCTCTCCAAGTGTGAACGGTGAGGAGGGAAAGGGAAAGGACCAGCGGCCTCTATATGCCATAGGAAGAGGACAAGCAAATAGGCAATATATGTTAAATACGTATTTAAAAGCCCTCATGAGAATTCATCAGCATTGTAGTGTGAATATCTCCTAATATGCACATTTCCCCCTGCAGTTTTTGCCCAATACGGACATTTTTCTGTATGCAGTTTCTCCTCATTGACTGTGTTTTTGCCTGTTTTCACTAATATGTGCATTTGTATACATGCTACTCGGCTGGAGAATTGCCCTGTAACGTGTGGGGAAGTGTGACTTGCGAAGGGTGGCTTCATTTCGGTTTGTGTTTTCTTTTGGAAAGTGCCAGTCAGGAAGGTTCGCCAATCAATGTATTCTGAACTGGATTTCTACCCCGTCCCTAACAAGCATCCAGCTAGATGTCTGTCAGTGCAGGTGGAGACACAGCCAGGAGCACAGAGTGCTGGAGGCTGAAGTCCTAAAACCTTGAGCAGCTTTCGCCAACCTGGTGCCCTCCAGATCCCGCCCCACTGGGAGGAAGGGCAGGATATAAATCTAATAAATAGATGTTTTGAATGACAACTCCCATCAGCCCCAGCCAGCATAGCTGTGCTTCCATCAGACCCAGCGTCGTATAGCTGTGCCAGCTGGGGCTGCTGAGAACTGTAGCCTGAAACATCTGGAGGGCACAAAGCTGGGGAAAGCTGACCTAGAGGAATGGGGCTGGAGTTCAGAAGGAACTGAAATAATAGATATTTTACAGATTTTTGACTGTTGCCCACTTTGGAAAACAGGACATAAATGATTAAAACAACAGAAATTGATAAACAGAGGGGGAAGACTGACCGAAAGAACATGGACAGGCTAGGAAGCTCAAGAATTAAGGCAGCATCTGAGCCATAGCAGCAAGGGCTGAATCTGGCTACTTGCACAGATGTGACTTCAAAGCATTTTGGGACAGAAGGAGCCAACAGGCAGCCTGGGTGAGTGGAGCTTATCTGGGAAACTGGGAGAATTTGTAGCATTTGTATAGACCACAGAGGTCTGCTTTTTAACTCGGGATTTGAATTATCCTGGTGCAGCTATAGAGTACGTGTGCGCGCACAACATACACACAACCCTGGCATTCGGGTGGAGGTGGACAGAATGTTTAGACAACGGTGGTGTCGATTTAGGGGAATACGCATTGCACTCGGTTGCAGTAGACCTTTTGCTTCTCACACAGCCATTGCGGCTATGCAGCTTTTTTTAGAGTGATAGGAAAACCCAACTGTGGGTAGTAAGGATTGGCCAGCTCTTGTAACGTCATACACTTGTGACCTACTCCCAAGAGACACTTCACAACTCTATTTCAAAATGGTGGGTGTGCTTTAAATGAGGGGCAAATGAATAAATACACATGTGGTGGTGATGCAGAAGGGGGCAGTTTTCCTGAAGGACAGGGGAAGCAACCAAGTCTGATAGTTGAACTAGTGTTCACTCAGGTCCTGCTTATAGCAATCCTATTGGCACATCTGGCTGGCCACTGGGAGAACCGGATGCTGGACTAGATGGGCCCCCTTTATGTTCTTCTTTATGCTTACTAGATGCAATAAAATTGTCAATTTTACCAAAAAACTATAGTGCTGAGTTGGGGGAATGAGCTGTGTAATGCATTCTTACTTAAGGTGCCTATATAATAATCCTACCACAGAGGAGGTTAAACAGCATCTACTAAAGTTAACCATTTTTAAATCCACAGGGCCAGATAACTTACCCCCAAGGGTTTTAAAAGAATTGGCGGAGGAGATCTCTGCACCCCTGAGGCTGATTTTTAGTAAATCTTGGAGTTCTGAGGATGTTCCAGAGGACTGGAAAAAAGCTGATGCCACAATGCCAGTGATTAAAAAAAGTAAACGGAATTCACTCGGTAAATACAAGTTGGCCACTGCAACTTCAGTAATGAATGG
Source organism: Rhineura floridana (assembly GCF_030035675.1). Lineage (NCBI taxonomy): Eukaryota > Metazoa > Chordata > Lepidosauria > Squamata > Rhineuridae > Rhineura > Rhineura floridana. The sequence continues at coordinate 27,110,949 of NC_084498.1, read as the reverse complement.
ATTAAAATGAGGATTCAAATAATCAAAGAATTACAGGATCTTAATACCAATAATTAGGGATGTCAAGTGATTAAAGTGTCCCCTCCCTCTTGATTCATCATCTGAATTTTAACTGATTAATTATCTGATTAAATTTAAATTTTGCATATCAGCAAAACCTCAGCGTAAGTACCTTTTTGAGGTCCTGAAGAATTTGTAATTTAACCACTTGTGGCTTGAAGGAACACAAAAAATGAATATGGCTTTTATTCATCTAATACATCTGGACCAGAAAAGCTGTTAAAAATGAACTTGAAATGACTCACTGAAATTGGTCCCATCATTGAATCAATCTAATGGACTGATTACCAACTGATTAAAGTTTCCAGGAACTATAATAATGCAAATCAATATGGTTTCAGTGCGGGAACTGCTGTATGCATTTTTGCAAGCAGTTTCCCTTCAGATAATGCCTTTTTGTACTGTACGATGTTTTCACTAATATATTCCTCTTTATGCACACTTTCTCCTGTTGTAAGCATTTTTGTAAACATTGCTTCACAAAATTTGGAGAAGTGTGCAATTCAAAGGATGCCTGTGTTTTAGTTCTCAGATTGTTGTGGAAAGCGTGAATGTGACAGATTCCCCTTTAAATGTGAACTGCATCGCATTTCCTGCCCTTCCCTCCCCTCAAAGCAAAGAGCATCCAGTTGGGCCTCCAATAAAGACTCCTTCTGCCAGCCAGCTACAAAATGCAGTCTGTCTCTATTGCAACTCCAGATCTAACCTGGAGCCTCGCCAATTTTTCCTTCCCTGGCAACTGACACACTTTGAGGCAGGACACTGGTCTCAGGCTCCAGGGGGCAAGGCTTTGGAATGCTCCGTCTGGGGAGATGTGGCTGGCTGTCTCCTTGATGCCATTAGGGGCAAGATTGCAGATCTTTCTGCTCCAACAACAAGTCTTTAGCTGCTTGAGATCTCCAAGTTCCAAATCTGTTCCTCGCCATTTGGGGATATTTTATCTGCCACTTCTGGTGTTTTTAATTTTGTTTCTTAATTATGTGTTGCTGCTGCCTTTTCCAACCTGGCACCCTCCAGATGTTTTGAACGACAACTCCCATCAGCCCCAGCATCGTACGGCCCTGCTGGCCAGGGCTGATGGGAGTTGTCAGCCAAAAGAGGGTGCCAAGTTGAGGAAGGTTGTTTTACTGTACGATTATGGTGTGAGCCCCGTTGGGTGCCTTATGTGACAGAGAGGCAGGGTATAAATCTTTCAAATGAATTATTTATTATTATTATTATTGATGTTTGTTAGTCGCTTTTTATTCAGAATGAAACTCAATGCGACTTACCAAAAAATCTCAAAAACATACACGAACACAGTTCCAGCAGCTTGGAGTAGCCACCAGTCATCAATGGCCATTGAGCAAACAGTCTTGCACAGAGAGATGGTCAATGCATAGCATTACCATTAACAACCAGGCTTTCCCAGCCTGTCGTCCTCCAGATGATGTTGAACTGCAGTAAGTGACAAATAAATGCAATTAATAATAGCAATCCATAAATTACCTAAGCCTGGCCGGCCTCAAAGGTTTCCTCCAGCCTCATGTTCCTCCATGACCTTTAAGACTGACCTGGAATGCTGTCTCAAGCCTCTGCACCGATTCACGGCTCAAAAGAGGGCAGACAGAGGCATCCTCTGTGACTCTCCCTTGTCTGTGCAAGTCTTTTCTCCCACGGGCTCTCCAAAGCCTGGGCCTGTGCGACTTCCAGAAGTGGTGTCAGACGTTTGGAATGCAAACTGGCTTTTGCTGGCCAGACCACAAGGAGAATAAATCAGCAGCTCACTCCAGGTCCTTGGTTTTAAAAATCAGTAACAGCACTTAATCCTGTGAGTGGTTCATGTTTGCCTGGAATCTTGGAATAAACAAGAGCGTCAGGTCCCCGCTCGCCTTTTGGTCCCTTGTGGCAAAATGTCATCCATCATGTGTCCTTGAAATAGTTAACCGCAAAAGATTTCCCCGTAAGCATTTTGTTTGTTGCAGCAGGATCTCTTTCTTTCTGCATGCAGAGTTTAAACAGAGTTTAAAGTTCATGTCAGAAATGCTGCACAAAGGTTAGCCTGAGATGGAGCCTACTTGAGATCAGTCTTTTTTTTTGCCCTCTCTTCAGGAGTCCTGGTGTGATGTGGATCCTTGGAATAATTTCCTTCCCGGTAGAGACGGACAGATCTGTCAGTTTTACTTTCTCTCACTTTTCCACTCTTACACTCAGTTCTCCACGTGATTTATTTTTTAGTCCTCATGGACATTCATCAGCATGTTAGTATGGATTTCTCCTAATAAACACATTTTTGTATGCAGTTGTGACACTTTTGTGAGTAATGTCCCCTCATGTAAATACATTTTTCTATGTTAGTTTCAATAATATATGCATTTTTATGTACAGTTTTCACAAATATGCATTTTTGTATCCATTGGTTAGTTGGAGAACTGCATTGCGAAATTCGAAAAGGGGTGGATTTCAAAGGTTGTCTGTGTTTTGGTTTGCATATTGGTTTGAGAAGTGCAAACTTGTTAGTTGTTAGTCTGAGCTTCATGGGGATCCTCTGCCGGCGAGGAGAGCCAAGTCTGGGGAGCAGAGGGCTTGGCCGTTAGGTGTAATGAAGATTTCCGTTTGCTCACGCAGTTGAAGTAAAGATCGAAGTGGTGTTGCCGGAGAAGGAGAGGGCCAAAGAGGAGATGTCTCCCAATGGGAAAGCCAGCCCCATCATCTACAAAGCCAATGGGACGTCTCGGCACTTCCAGCTGGAGGAACACCCTGTCGCCATCAACCCATACCGGAACCTGAAGGATGTGGTGGAAGCCTCCGTCTGCTACGTGAAGGACCTTGACAACGGACAGTGAGTTTAGAAATGGGGTGGGGAACCTCAGGGCCTAGGGGCCAAATGCGGCCCTCCAAGCCTCTCTAGCCGGCCCTCTGAACCCTCCTCAGGCCAGTCGCACTCTCCCCAGGCCACGCCCCTCACTGGCCTTCCTTCACTCCTCGAGTGTTTTTGCCTGGCTGGAATATGCCTCTGACCTCTGATAATGCCTTTTGCACGCCTGGCTGGAGGAGGGAGGGGTGTACGTGTGTGTGTGCAGAAACTAGCCGACAAAGGGAATATTAACATTAGTTGCTCCTCCCACTTTTTCCTCTGCCCCTGCTCACAGTGGTGTGTGGCCCTGGGAAGGTTGCTGACAAGGGAATGTGGCCCTCTGGCTGGAAAGGTTCCCCAACCCTTCTGCAGATCGTCAACATCTCTTTTAAAACTAGAAATGACCTACAAAATGAGAAAACAGATGTGTTAATACACAAAGGCCATTTTTAAAACATGGAGTCATGAAGGACGCATGACCTGTAGAAAATAGTTTGTTGTTGGGGCTCATGGGAGCATGGCCATGATGGTTGGGGGGCTTCTGGGGGCCTTGGTCCAAAACAGTTGGAGGGTGCCAGGTTGGACAAGGCTGCTGTAAGAAGCACCTTCAGGACAGGAGGGCAGGGTGGGACTTCATTCAAAACTGGAGTTGGAAGTCACAGAAACAGGCAAAGGGGGTGGGTCTAGGCCGGCCTTTGGCAACCTGGTGCCCTCCGACTCTTTTGGACGATAACTCCCATCAGCCCCAGCCAGTGTGGCCGTGTGATTCTGGGGCTGACGGGAGTCCAAAATAACTGGAGTTGTTGAAGGCTGGTCCAGACATTTGTGCTTTGAGCAACCAGAGGAGCCAAACAGAACACACTTTGAAAACATCCCTCCTCTGTCCTGTGGGCCTTTTTAGAGCTCTGGCAGTCTTTGTTTGCTATCGTATCCCCTGATTTCTCCACCACTGCCCCTGCCGCAACCAGTTCGCTATGATGTTTAGTTCATTTTTTAACAAGAAGTTCCACTTGGGTCTGAAATTCAGGTGCTTGTGTGTGGAATGCAGCAGGACCAGTTGCGTAAGCACGGAAAGGGAACGCCCAGAGATGCTTCCAGTTGCCTCCAGCAGGTGTCATGCAACTCTGACATTATTTCTGGAGGTTGTGGCATTTGGCATGTTGTAAGGGCAGATCCACACCACACATTTAAAGCACATTATTTATTTAGTTATTTAATTCATATCCCGCCCTTCCTCCAAGAAGGTATTAACTGTCCCATACTGCAGATCAGGAGACTGAGGCTGACAGAGAGAAGAGGGGTTTACCTTGCAAGATTTGAAGCAGGATTTGAACTGTGGATCTTCCCTGTTCTCAACTCTGTGGCTTAGCCACAGAAGTGCTCCATGTGAATCCTGCAATCAACAAAAGATTCTTGGCTCTGCTCGGTTCCTTGTTACTAATGCAAGTATAAAACCCAGGTTTCCTTTAAGAAAATGTTAACTCCATTTTATCTCTGCTTATATCTCTCTAGGATGCGAGAGGTGGACCTGGGCTGTGGGAAAGCCCTACTAGTAAAAGAAAATGGGGAATTTTATGCCATGGGCCACAAATGTCCTCACTATGGCGCTCCATTGGTGAAAGGTCAGTTTCATGAAAATGACGCACATTCATAAATGTTCTGTAAAGCTGCAGGATTGGCCCAAGGGAGTCTTGGGGAGTCATTGTGCTTTCTGTGATCCCATTGTGGGAATGCTGGGAAAGTGCAGAATGTGACTTGGGTGCAGAATTCAGCATTGTGAGAATCTTGGCTTCCTTAAAAACAATAAGCAGGTTTCTAGCCCTCGTGGCTGTGAAGATGTGCCTGAAAGTGTGTGGGCAACAGGTGCTGAAGACTTGGAAGCCAGAGGGATGGCTGAACAAGTGTTTAATGGGATAGGGGCCTGGGATTCAGTGTTCTTGCTCCTCCAGTGGCGAGCAAACTCAGAATAAATGAATGATTCAAAATAAATTACATACATTTACTCAATTCATGTAAATTATACAGATCACAGAATTTGGCATTTCTTAATGCAGAATATGCAGGTTTACCTGGAGCAAAATTTTAATTTTCTAGTGCAGCCTAAATACAACCCTGATGATACATACTGTATTTAGAGCTTTGAAGCAGCCGCTTATCAATGCGATAAAAATGCTTACAGTTCGGGCTGTATGCAATAAACAATTAGTAAGTGCATTTAAATTGGTGGCATCTTCACTGTGTTGTTTGCTAAAAACTTATTTGTTTAGGCAAGCCTACCCACACATGTAATTTTATTATAGACATTTGCTTTTAAAATCTGTTGATTTCACCTGTATTTTGATAAAAAATATGATGTCTTCTGTTTTTATTATTTTTAATGAATATTTTATACTATTCTATGGAAACACCCTAGATTTTTTTTTATGAAGCGGTATATAAATCTTGTTTACTATAATAAATATTTGGGTACATTACTCATTCAAGGACACATAAACAACTACAACTCCACTACTTCTTAACTGTGTTTTCCCTTTTCTGTCTGTGGCTTGCAATTATTCATCTTCTTTAAACATCAGTGAAGCTGGGGACTTTGCGTTTCAATACTGGCTGCTAGACTCACTCTGGCTTGTGTTCTTTCTGCAGGGGTTTTGTCCAAGGGACGCCTGCGCTGTCCCTGGCATGGGGCTTGCTTTAACATCGGCACAGGCGATATAGAAGACTATCCAGGCTTGGACAGCTTGCCGAAATTTCAGGTGAGGCTGCCAGGTTTAAAATGCCAGGCTGGCAAACTATTTTGAGAAAAGTCACATCAGGGTGATCACATCTGGATTCTTTGTGGAATGGGAATCTTCAGCAGCCGTTCAGAATTTTGGAGGCCCTGGGGCAAGTTGCGTTCAGTGAGGCCCGGTTAACCCCAAAGGGATGGGGTGTGGGAATGGAGAATTCTTTCCTGCTGACTGTGCTCCATGCAAACTGAGTAGGGCATCATTGTTGGGTGTTGGGGTCCCTTTGCTAGTCTTGGACCCTGGCCAATGCCCACATGCGCCACTCTCTGGAGCCTGTCCTTCCCCTTTGACATGGCAAATTGTGTGCAGATATGAATTACTTCTACTGGGAATTGTAAGACGTTGTTCTAGGGATCTGGGAACTGTAGTTTACCCTGCACGCCACCACAATTCCTAGCACCCTTCAGTTCTCAAGATGTATATGTATGTGTGTGTGAAAATGTGCTTTCAATGTATTATTTTTAATAATATCATTATTTCTTATTAGTTGCTTGTTACCTAAGAAGTCTGCAGGTGACTTACATTTAATGTATGATGTGTGCGCAGCCACAAACATTTTTTGACTTCCCTTGAAATTCCTCAGAGGTTTCACCCGTGGACTGTCCTCCACATTATGGGAAGGGCCAGAGTTCACTGGTGGAGCATCTGCCTTGCATGCAGAAGGCCCCAGTTTCCATCCTTGACAGCATCTCCAAGCAGCGCTCAGAGACTCTTGCATGAAATCCTGGAGAGCTGCTGCTGGTCAGTGTAGGCCATTCTTTGCCAAGTTGATGCCTTCCAGATGTTCTGGAACACAGTCATCCCCAGTCAGAGTGCACTCCAAAGCATCTGGAGGGCATCGGGTTGGTGAAGACTGCAGTCTTTTGTAGGACTATTTACTTTTTGCTTGGGGGAGGGTTTTTTATAATTACTGGGTGAAAACTTTGATTATAAAACTTTTATTTTTTAAAGAAATATTTCTGATTCTAGGTGAAAATTGAGAAAGAGAAAGTGTACATCCGAGCAAGCAAACAGGTGAGACAGTTGTTGAGATCCCCATGCAAAATCCTGCAACATAAGCCTCCACCTGGTTACTCAGAAGTAGATACCACAGAGTCCAATAGGACTTCACTCCTTAGTAAGTAAGAACAGATGGCTCGTGCAGTGCAACCAAAGATGGGTTGTGTCTCTGATGTGATGTGATGTGCAAAGAGGTATTCATGGATCTTGCCCATGGTGGGAACTGTGAGTTCCAGGCAGGCTATCTGGAACTCATGGATCTCACTGCAGGTAAGAAGCACAACACCTTTGCAGTTTTGTGAACTTGGGAAAGCAATAGCCATCATATGCCATTAAGCACCGTCCCAGAACTGTGGGGAAGGCAGTGACTTGCCCTCCAACTCCCAGGCAGACTAGAGGTAAGGACCCACATGAGATTTTAAGGCCAGTCCCAGAAGGTTCTTCACCTCCATTGGGAGCCTGGGTTCGCACTGCAGGCATATCTTCCACTAAGTTGAATGCTGGAGCCGCCATCAATCTTGCCCCTCCCCGCTCTAGTATCAGATACACTGCCGACCTTTGACATCTTTAGAAAATGGGCGCGCGTATGTTCATTCATTTATATGTCCATCTTACACCTTATCAAAAGCCAACATAAAATCAAAAACGCTCCAAAGATTTTAGGGGTTTGGGGGAGAAAGAAAGTGCATTGTTGACGTCACTGGTACTGGCCAATAGTCATCTGGAAACTCACAGGGATGCTTTTCCAGACCTCCCCCCCCAAAAAAATATTGTGTGTAAGTTGGCAGAGCGTTAAGGGCTTTGATTGATGTTTGACGTAGTCTTCTTAATGGCCCTCAGGCTCTTCAGACGCAAAGGCGGACAAAGGTGATGGCCAAGTGCATCTCCCTGAGCAACTACAGCATCACCAGCACAAACGTACTCATCATTGGGGCAGGTACAATGACGAGCCAAAGTGGGCTGCAAAGGCAGCAGAAGATCAAGCCTGGTGTGTGTGTGTGTGTGTGTGTGTGTGTGACTTTACTGAAGAGATGGCGAGTTGTTGTACTGCAGGGGTAGGGAACATTTTTAGCCTAAGGGCCACGTTCCCTTCTGGGCAACCTTCCAGGGGTCACATGTCAGTGGTGGGCAGGGCCAGAGTCAGGTGGAGGCAGAGCAACAAATGTAAATTTTCACAGTAGTCTAGTTTCTGCTACACACACTCACCCCTCCTTCTCTCACCTCCGCCCAGGCAATCGAGAGGCATGATCCAGCCTGGCAAAAACACTTGAGGAGGGAGCAAAGCAGGAGATGGCTGGGAATGGGGTGTGGCTTGGAGAGAGTCCCAAGGGCCAGACAGAGTGCTGCATTTGGCCCCTGGGCCTGACTCAAGGCTCCCTGTCTCTGCCGTAGTGGCCTCTGCCATGTCTATCTGACGGGGAATTTTGGAATTCGTTGGACCGGGGGTCCTAGATGAAATTGAAGACACAGGCCTGCAGCAAAGTTCCGCCTTTATTGGTTACGTACGCACGGTCAGTCTCCCACGATGTTGGTGGAGAGCTGCCACATGGCACTGCTTGCCTGGGTTTTTATACATTCCAGGACAAAGACTTTAGCATTAACGAATCAGGAGGTTACACACCAGCATTGCATGAGCATTACACTGTCTACATTATGTTCTTAGCCAATTTTGCAATGATCAGCACTTCGCATATCAGTACATTTTCGCTATGAGCAAAGCATTTTAGTTAATGCAACCCTTTCTACGTCTTGGAGACTACAGGAATGTTCAGTGTCTTTTCAGTGTTATCTTATCTTCACCTCCATTGAGTTCAAGCTGTACCATACATCTCAGCACAGTCAGGAAAGACAGCTCTGAAAAGAAAAAGGTTCTGGCTGGCTACTAAACTATTAAAATATTATAAACCTTTATAGCTTTATAAAAGAATATATTTTGCTTATTGTTTGTATATATCCCCATCATATCCTCAAGTATGGCCAATAGTCCTCCTGGCCTGCTACTGAGAGGTCTACTTATACTTTCTACCATTTATTAATTATTATTTTATAATGTTTTCCCCCTTAAAAAATACCATACAACACTCATAAAACAGCAGATTAATTCAAAACACAAGATAAAAGATCCCCAGCACAATACAACAACAATGATAAAGCCAGATTAGCTTCTGATTTTCTATTTATTCAAACACAATCATAGAAGTTTTTTTTAATACAGGTGGAAACGGATTGAGAAGCAGTCTTTTCACGAGAATTTAAGACAGCCTTCCTCAACCTCTTGCCCTTTAGGTTAACCCACCCCTCCCAAAATCATGCCTCCCAACAATAGAAGGTTTTTCCCGAAAACATAATAGTTGTACGATTGAGGTATGTGTGTTTGATCACAGCTGGAGGGGAGGGAAAGGCTATCTCTTGCCTCCCCAGCTGTACTCTCCAAGGAGAGCATCGCCCCCCCATAGGCGCGGAAAAAAGTGGAAGCCCAATTCCCAGAATTCTTTGCAAGAAGCCTTGATGACAATTAAAACTTGAGCAAGCTGATGTGAGGCTGTAACGCTGATGTCCTCCTTTTGCAGGCCCTGCTGGATTGGTGTGTGCTGAGACGTTACGGCAAGAAGGCTTCTCGGATAGGATCGTGATGTGCACCATGGACAGACACTTGCCCTACGACAGGCCCAAGCTGAGTAAGGTTTGTATCATCCAGCTTGTTTTCTGGTCTCGTAAAGCTTTGCTGAGGGTAAATCCTAGTGGAGGGATAGCCAACATGGCACCCTCCAGATATTGTTGGACTGCTACTCCTATCAGCTACAATGGTCAGTGGTCACGGCCGATGAGAACTATAGCCCAACAATGTCTGGAGGGTGCCACGTTGGCCACTATAGTCCATTTCGGCAGATACATGGCGTTTTATATTGAGTTACAGGCAGCGGCGGCTGGTGGCGCCATGTCAGTGAGGCAGTGGAATCTGCTCTGTGTTTTACTCCAAGCTTTCAAGGCGCTGTCCAAAGTGCTGACACATAATCCCAGACCAGGCTCGGCACCTTGGACAGCGCCTTGAAAGCTTGGAGTAAAACCCAGAGTAGATTCTGCTGCTCCGCTGACATGGGGCCGCCAGTCGCCACTGGTTACAGGCATAGAATGAGGCGACACCCAATTACATCACTCTTGGTGAAATCAGTAGGTGAACGTGACTAACCCTGGATCTCACCAATGGTTTGGGAAAAGGGTGCGATTGTAAGTAGTGAGAAAGTACAGACAATGATAATCGAGGTTAGCCTCCGAATTAGAACACTACAGCTCTTCCCACCATCTTGGAGTGTCCCGTGGAGGCCCCAAGCAGAGCCCTAATGGTGCGCTCCCTCACTAAAGCCCCACTTTATAAAGTCTTGTTCAGACACCCATTCTTCATCTCTTTCTCTCTGTCTCCCCCCTCCCCCCGCTCCATTGTGCTGGCACCTGAAGCAGGCCACTTCACCTTCCCTTATAGCTGGGCTCTGTTGTGGTTTAAACCAGGGGCTGCCAGTGTGGCACTCTGGAGGTCTTCCCCTGGTGCCCTCAAAGCCTCTGAGCTCCCCCATTCATTGCCCCCTTGTTCGCTGTGAAGTGGTGAGGGCCGTTCCCTTTTCTTCCCTTGAAAAGTGCATAGAACTGAAGGAGGTAGTTGAGAAAAGTGACGCTGTCTCCCACTTCCTCTCTCAGCTCTTTGTTCTTATCAAGGCTCAGATTGATTCTACTGGATCGGACTGTTACCCAGATCCCTTGGAAAAGTGAAGCTTGTATGCAGGGATGTTCTCTTTTTCAGTCTCTCGGGGGGGGGTGAGGGGTAAGGAGGGCTGATCTGATGGAGAAGGGAGAGAAGTCACAGCAGGGGTGGTGCCCATTGTACTCGTTGAAAAATCCCAAAGTTCCCACAGACCAGAAAACATTGGCAGCCTCTGCTTTAGACTTTGTTAACTGCTAAGGATAAAAAATGGTGTCTCATTTCAGTCCATGGATTCCCACGCTGACCAGATTGCTTTGCGCCCGAAGGAATTCTTTCGTACGCATGACATTGAGGTCCTGACAGAAATGCAGGTGAGTGTCTGTGTGTACAGGAGTGGTTAGTGCATGTCTAGAACAAAAGTCATGGAGGGGATGTGGGGGGGGTATCAGATATATTGTACGCTAGAGGAAGCTGTTGGGAGCTGTAGTCCAAAGTGGCTGTGTTGGTTGGGGACTGATGGGAGCTGTAGTGGAAAATGGACGTGCTGGCTGGGGGCAGATGGGAATTGTAGTCCAAGATGGCCGTGCTGGCTGGGGGCTGATGGGAGCTGTAGTCCAAAATGGCTGTGCTGGCTGGGGACTGATGGGAGCTGTAGTGGAAAATGGCTGTGCTGGCTGGGGGCTGATGGGAGCTGTAGTCCAAAATGGCTGTGCTGGCTGGCTGGGAGCTGTAGTCCAAAACATCTGAAGGGCACTAGGCTGGCAAAGGGTGGTTTAAGGGAACATCTAGTTTGGCCCTTAGCTCTTGTCTTTTTTGATGTTCCTTTGGATGTTCTGCTTAATGATTTCAGGTTGTGGCCGTAGATGTTAAGAACAAGACGGCCGTATTCAAGGATGGGTTTAAGATGGAGTACAACAAAGTGCTGCTTGCAACAGGGAACATGTAAGTGACAAGCGAGCCTTTTGTGCACCCGAAGTTGAAGCTGCCATTTTGAATGTAGGAGAGCTGGGAAGGGCATGAATGGCTGTGGCTTCCCCTTTCACTGTGCACTGACCGTGGAACACAGGAAGCTGCATGAAATGGAGTCAGACTAGCTCAGTAATGTCCACACTGACTGGCAGCAATGGCTCTCCAGGGCTTCAGGCAGGGGACATTCCCAGCCCTAGCTGGTGATGCTGTGGGGGATTGAACCTGGGACCTTCTGCACGCAAGGCAGATGCTCTGCCACGGAACCACTGAAAACTATCTTCCTACCTGCTTACTCTGAACAATCAGGAGTTTGGGGTATAGTACAGTGGCCGTGTATTTTGTGGTCATTGTTTTGACATCACGATTCATACTGCGAAATCTGAACATTTGTTAGGCATTGGTTTTATAGAATTTTGTTTCAGCTCCAGCCTTCCTCTGCATTCATGCTTTTTTCAGGCCCAAAACCCTCAGCTGTAAAGGCAAAGAAGTGGAGAATGTTTTTAACATCTGGACAGTGGAAGACGCCAACCGGGTGGTGAGGCTGGCCACCGGCAAAAATGTCATTGTTGTAGGAGCCTCTTTTCTAGGTGAGCACTTCTGCACTGAAAGAAGACCAGAACAGGTTTTTTAATAGACCTGGCATGGGCTTTTCGACTATGGCTTTTAATATTTCTTGTTTGTTTGTTTACATATCCTGTTTCCCTGCAACAGTAAAATGTGATGAGAAAAGCTGTCCTGGGTCTGGAATACAGGGCAGAGTCAGTTGACTCACCTCCCGTAGTTTTCATTATGGTCAGTTCTAGGACGGACAGACAAGTCTGTCAGTTTTGGTGACCCTGTGTTTTTCAATCTTATTTATTTATTCATTTTTTATCATCCATCCCACCTTTCCTCTAAGGAGCACGAATCTCAATTTATGGTTCTCTCCCTCCTGATTTTATCCTCACAACAACCCTGTGAGTAAGGTTAGGTGGAAAGGCAGCAACTGGTCCAAGGCCATCCAGTGAACTTCATGGCTGAGTGAGGATTTGAACCCTGGTCTCCCAGGTCCTTGTCTGACTCTCTAGCCTCTGCACCACACTGGCTGTATCTTCCATTTACCACATGTATGCATTTGTTTGCAGATTTTTTAAAATTAAAAAAGTCCTCATGAAAATTCATCAGCATTTTAGGCACATTTTTGTATGCAACTTTGTGTAATATGCACATTTCTGCAAGCAATTTCCCGTAACATAATGCATCGTTGTATGACACATTTTTGGACACAATATTTGCTTGGAGAACTGCAACATAAAATTCAGAGAAGTGCCAGTTTCAAGGAAAGCTGCGTTTTGGTCCATGTATTGTTTGGGGAAGTGTGTTCCTTAACATGGCTTCCTCTGCAGAAGTGTCACTCTGTCTCGTTGCTGGTTCTGTTTTCCCAGGGATGGAAGTGGCTGCATATCTCATGGAGAAGGCCCATTCCGTCTCAGTAGTGGAGCTGGAGGAAGTACCCTTCAAGAAGTTTTTTGGGGAGAAAGTTGGGCGAGCCATCATGAAGGTAGTGACTCTTTTGATCGCCTGAGAAACATCAGAAGTGGGGAAGGAACAGGAGCGGTGAAGAGAGTTGGCTGCAGTTTTGACTGTTAATGTATTGGAAACTTCAGTGCAGACTCAAGTACAGAGGGGACAATTATTATTGTAGCCACTGTTCCTCCTACTTAGAGTAGACCCATACAAATTAATGGACATTGGTAATTTAGGTCCATTGATTTCAGTGGGTCTACTCTGAGTAAAAATTAGTTGGCGGCAACCCATTATTTGTTAAAGTAAGTACCCCTTACTACCAAAAATATTATTCTAAATGTTTAAAAAATATATAAAAGAAATTAGCCACACAAACATTATAATATAATCATCCATAATTTAAATATGTCCCAGTCCGACACTCTAACTGGTACACCACACCTCTCTTCCCCCCCCCTCCTCTTGGACAGATGTTTGAAAACAACTGGGTGAAATTCTACATGCAAACAGAGGTATCAGAGCTGCGGGAACAGGAGGGCAAGGTAGGGTGTCTGCAATGACCTTTGGGCACCATTCGTTGGACTTTGCCTAAAGATGGTACCCCATCCCTTTAAAAGCTCCAGGGCATATAGTGAAAATGCAGTCTTTGTGCTTCTTGCCCTGCTGGGGCTGATGGGAAAGTTGCTATGTAAGTTGCATAGATCTAGAAAGAATCTAGTCCCATGTGGCAATTATACTGAGAGGTGTTAAGATGTCCCAAGAATCTGTACATGCACAGACTGAAAAAAAACAACCCGACGTCATTTACCCTAATGTGATATCCTGGGTTGGATTTGACATATATATCTGGTGGGTGTCATTTATCCTATGACATAATTTGTCCTCATGAGGTAATGACTTCTGTGTAGGTACTGCTATCTTTGAATAGTACAGTCGACACATAACCTCCCCCAACTTGGTGCCCTGCTGGTGTTTTGGATTACAACTCCCATCAGTCTCAGCATCATAAGCTGATGGGAGTTGTAATCCAACACATTTGAAGGGTACCAGGCTGGCGAAAGCCAGCACAGAACAACTTTTCCATCAACCCCACATTCTTTATTTCCTATCCCCACAATGTGGTGTGTGCTTTCCCATGAATGAAAGAAAAAGGTGTAAGATTTGGTCATCGCTGATCTTCATTTACAACCACTTCACACACCCCCTTTTTTCTCCATTAAAGCTAAAGGAGGTTGTTCTGAAGAGTGGCAAAGTTCTCCGTGCTGATGTCTGTGTCATAGGCATAGGTAAATTTTTTACGTATCATAAACTAGTTTTACATACATAAACAAATTTCATTGTAATACTGTTTGTTTGTTAATTTTCATAAATATTTTAGTTTTAACATGAAAACCAGAAAAAACTTGATTATTTACACCAACAAGATTTTCCCACAAAACAATCACATTTTGCAAAAATAGATATTTTTGATATTTCAGATTCTCTTTTTCATAATCTGTTAACAAACTTCATTGGTCTAATGCCTCTTGATCATTCTCTCTGTTCTTTAACATCACTGTTAATCAGATGTAGCTGTTCCCAAACTTGTCTGCTTCTGTCTTGTTTATTTGGCATACAGCACCCAAGCAATAGTAAGTATATGTGAAACCTGCAGCTTATATGCTTGAAAACATTGGTGGCCCTGAGGAGGTTCTATGCACCATTTTTATGGACTGTTATGTAGCAACAGACTTTGTGTAGAAGATCACAATTGCAAGGGTGATCCATTTCCACTAGATGACTTCCAAATGTAATCATCCAGCTGCTGAGGGTTATCTTGGAATCCATTATTTCAATTAGTGCTGTGCTGAAATCTGTCTTCAAATTTCTGAAAAGTTTCCTTCCTCTGCAAAAAAAGGCTTCCATTTTTCTGCCAGGGCACTTTAGAACACAGGGCCACAGGAAATGGCCTTGTACTGGATCACAACCAGTGGTCCATCTACCTCAATATTATCCACACTGATTGGCAGTGAGTCTGCAGGGTTTCAGGTAGGAGTCTCTCCCAGCCCTCCCTGGAGTTATGGGGTGACTGAACCTGGGGCCTTCTGCCTTCTGCATGCAAGGCAGATGCTCTACCACTGAGCTAGGGTCCTTTAATATACTGAGTCAGACTACTGGCCCATCTAGTTCAGTTCTTAAACTGAGTGGTGGCAGCTCTCTGGGGTTTTAGATAGGCAGCTTTCCTCAACACTCCCTGGAGATGCTGAAGATTGAGTCTGGGACCTTCTGAATGCAAGGCAGATGCTCTGCCACTGATCTATGGACCTTCCACAGATTTCTTTAGAATGTTGGTGGACACAGGGTTTCTTTGTTTTGTTTTGGCCTGTAAACATTTCCCTACCACTCTGCAGCCTCGCAATCTTCCTGGCTGCCTGGGCTTCCTGATCTGAAAAAGGCCCACGGATGGAGGAACA
Organism: Rhineura floridana; assembly: GCF_030035675.1. Classification (NCBI taxonomy): domain Eukaryota; kingdom Metazoa; phylum Chordata; class Lepidosauria; order Squamata; family Rhineuridae; genus Rhineura; species Rhineura floridana. The sequence goes on along the minus strand of NC_084498.1, from coordinate 27,095,643 downwards.
TCTTGACATCTTCCCCTGGGCTTTGACTGAAGCGCAGGAAGCCAGGGAGGTTGCAGAAGACTGGTAAGGTGATTTGCAGAATGAAAGCAAGGACACTAGCAGACACCCCCCTTGGCCCCTTCAAAAGTAAGGTAAGCCTGACAGAAACCCTGCACAGCACCCATGACACCTCCACCAAGATGTTCACTCCCCATTGACCATTTTCAACTACAAAATGCAGTAGAAAATTTTAGCACACCACTACTATAAATGGCTCATGTTGTTGTTGTTGTGTGGACACTTATGACCAGATTTGCCAGGGGGTGCGGTTTGTGCACAGCCCTCCCACTGACAACATTTCCGTTCCTTTTCGGGCAGGCGCGATGCCAGCAACGGGCTTCTTGAAACAGAGTGGCATTAATGTGGACTCCAAAGGTTTCATTGTGGTGAACAAGGTAAAAACAGCAAAATGCTTGACTCTGAGCATGGAAAGAAAGCTGGACTCCAACGCAAGGATGGTGGGGGTGCAGAAGTGGGGGCAGATTGAAGGAGCAACAGCAAATGTGGAGGTGATGGAGGCAATCTGGGCACATTTGAGTTTCAGGGCTCAATACCATGCACATGGCGTGAGGGCTCCTAATGCCATCTGCCTTGCTGAACCTGGGTCTGGAGGTTATTTGCCTGGTTGGGAGACCCCCTCTGAACCTGCCTTAAAGGACCCTTGCCCGATTCTGTATCCTTTGCCTTCTGCAAGGTCTGGGATTGGGAAATGGTGGCCCTCCAGATGTTGGTGGACTCCAACTCCCATCCGCCCCAGCAAGCATTGCCAATGATAAGGGATGGTTAGGAGTTCCAGCAAGATCTGGAGGGTTAAAGCTTCCCAATCCCTGGTCTAGGAGAGGAAGGGGTTGCTATGGATTTGTCCTCCATATCTTAGGGTGGTGTTAGGGCCACATCCCCCAGTCAGGAGACTGCAGGAGAAGCCACTGAAGGTTCTTCCCTGGGAAAAGTGGCTTGAGCCTCATCCTCATCTGAGTCTTAAGAGCACCGTGAGACCTTAGGGTCAGGAGCTATGATAGGGAATAGCTGCAATTAATAAACCAGTGCTTGGATTTTTCTGCTGTTGCTTAATATGATTCTTGGGGTGGAAAGAGATCTTTCTTCATGGCCTCCTGCGTGGTGGTCAGTCCTGCCCTGAGCATGGTACACACTGCAAGGTTCTCTCAGCCGACGGGGATCCTTCCTCTTTCTTCCAGATGATGCAGGCCAGTGTCCCAGGAGTTTTTGCTGCTGGAGATGCCGTGGCGTTTCCACTGGCGTTGAGGAATAACAAGAAGGTGAACATCCCTCACTGGCAGATGGCCCACATGCACGGTGGGTTGCATTCACTTATTCATTTCATTGAACAAAATCTATGTACCACTTGATTGTAATAAAACCTCAAAGTGGTTTACAAAAACAACCATGTTAAAATGATCGGTAAAATATTGTTAAAAACCGGCTTTTAAAGACATTAAAAGAAGAATTAAAATCAACAGTAAGCTAAAAGCAGTTTAAAACACATGCAGTTTCTATGTGTCTGGATAGGCTTGCCTAAACAATAATGTTTTAAGCAGGCACCGGAAAATGCGCACCAAAGGAGCCTGCCTGATGCCAGTAGGCAGGGAGTTCCAAAGTGTAGGCGCTGCTTTTTTACAACTGTGGAATGAGTATTATGGGGTACCTGTTACAGTGCCAGTTCCGCAGATCAAGGCAGTTGTGTAGGCTTATATGGGCTGCTTTTGATGAGATATGATGGGATGCTTTATGAGCTATTGATTTCTGATTTTTTTTATTGATTATTCTGCCACTGTTGATTGTATTAAACCTGTGGGGTTAGATGATTTTCATTACTCTATGGATAAATTGTTCTTTTATGGTTTGGTTTTGAACTCTGTGCAGTTTTTATTTCCTTACGTCACCTTGTGTATGGGAGGGTGTGTGTGTCTTATTTTGAGAAAGGCTCCTGGCAAATTTAATAAATAATACTTATAGCAACATCTGCAGAGCATCATGTTGGCTACCCCTGATGCAGTACATAGATCCAGCTCTACCTCCTATTCTCCAGATGTGAAAACACTTTGTAGGATGCAAGGGAAGACCATATAAACCAGCCTTTGCCAGCCTGGGGATGTTTTGGATTACAACTCCCATCAGCCCCAGCCTGCATGGCCGTATGATGTTTGGGCTGATGGGAGTTGTAGTCCAAAACATCTGGAGGGCATCAGGCTGACAAAGCCTGGTGTAAACAACCTTTGGGTCCCCAGATGTTGCTGGACTACAATTCCCATCATCCCTGACCATTGGCCGTGCTGGCTGGGGCTGATGGGAGTTATAGTCCACCAACATCTGGGGACCCAAAGGTTGGGAAAGGCTGGTCTAAACCACTCCTAAATGAGAGTGCAGTTTCAGATTCTCAGAGGATCGATGCAGCCGGGGGATCCTGAAGGGCTGGGCAGGTGGGTGGGTGTGCTGTGGAGATCGATTGCATGGGAATTAAGGTGCTGTTGTTTCTGCTGTTCCTCCACATTCCAGGGCGCATAGCTGCACTCAACATGTTGGCTCACGGGACCGAAATCAGCACAGTCCCTTACCTGTGGACAGCAATGTTTGGCAAGAGCATCCGCTATGCAGGTAAGGGATGGACACGGCTGGGCGGGCCTGAGGGCACGAACAATGGCACGCCCCCTGCACTGTAAGGCCACAAGGCCCTTGAGAAAGATGCAAGAAGCCAGATTCTGTGGGGAGCGGGCACGCTGTCCCCTGCAGAGCAGACGGGGCTGAGCCTGTTGCACACAAACAAATGCTCGAACAGGGGTGAGGATCCCCACACCCAGGGGCTGAATGTGGCCCTCCAGGCCTCCCTATCTGGCCCTCAGAAGTCTCCCCAGGCCACGCCCCTCACTGGCCCACACCCTCCTTGAGCATTTTTGCCTATCGTGTGTTCCCACATTGTTGAGCTCTGATCATGCCTCGTGCTTGTCTGGATGAAGGACAGAAAGGGGTCTGTGAGTGTATAGAAACTAGCCTACTGTACAAAGGTAATATTTACATTTGTAGCTCCACCCACGTTTGCCTCTGGCCTTGCCCATCCCTGGACCCTGGGAGGCTGCCTGGAAGGGAATGTGGCCCTTGGGCTGAGAAAAGTCCCCAAGTCTAGATAATCCTAGATATTTACTCTGGCTGTGCTTATAGAAACCTTTGAAACTAAAAGACTGTGAATGCGGTGCCCCCTGCAGACTCTAGCTTCCTGTGGATCTCCACTTTCCTTCTAAATCAAAGGGCAAATTTCTAGGCCTTATGGTTGCCAAGAATACACTAGCAGGAGTGTGGGTGCTGCCTGCTGGTATCTGAGAAGGGAAAGCCATGGCTGAACCAGATTTCCAGTGCCTGGGGGGTGGGGCTTAAGTGCCTTTGCTCCGCCCATTAACTACCAAAACCAGAATAAGTTGTGCACAGCAGTGAAAATGGCCACACAGTAGGAAAAATATGCAAAGGTACTTAATTTTCAAGACTTATGCAGTCTACAGGAGATGGCTTTCCTTTCTTTTTATTATTTTATATTTATATATTTCATTTTTAACCCACCCCTCATCAAACAAGTGATTCCAGGGCAGGGTACACCAACTATCAAATCAAGTTAATTTTGAATTGCATTAACAGTTGAGTTTGTATCTGACCTTGGGGCAATCTCTTGGCAAGGTGGTTCCTAAATAGTTGTAATAAAATAAATGTCTGGCAAATGTTCCAGAGCAAGCGTGGGGAACCTTTGGCCCTCCAGATATTGCTGAACTATAACTCCCATTAACTCCAGCAAGGATGGGCAATGGTCAGGGGTTTGTAGTTCAGCAACATCTGGAGGGCCAAAGTTTCCCCACACCTGCTGTAAGGCAATTCCAATAAAAACATTAAAACAATATAAAATAAATCAATGATTTTCTTTTTTTTCCAGGCCACGGAGAAGGATTTGATGATGTGATCATTCAGGGGGACTTAGATGAACTAAAGTTTGTAGCTTTTTACACCAAGTAAGTGCTCCCTCTCTTTCTGGAGATGCAACAGCACCCAAGTTATGTTAGGAGAAGTTATGTTTGCAAATGATGCTAATTGTGGTCCGTTTTATGGCACTCTGGGGGTCTGCAATTGCATAGCATGAAAATGGGTTAGTACTGGGAAGAGAACCTAAGAACCTCAGCCTCAAAAAGGAGCTGAAAGCAAGTTTCTAGTCCATAAGTAGTGGAGACTGGTGGCCCTGATATCGACGAGGAAGTGAATCCGCTCTGGGGTTTAGTCCAAACTTTCAAGGAGCTGTTCAAGGTGCTGAACCTATTGTGGGAATAGGTTTCAGCACCGTGGACACCTCCTTGAAAGTTTGGGCTAAAACCCGGAGCTGAATCATTGCCTCACTGATACTGGAGCTGAATCATTGTCTCACATATATCCACTGCCCATAGGGTTCTGATTTTCAAGTGTGTGGACAGCCATGGTAGACTCTAAACGGCTGTGGGGGAGGTATGTACAGATGAGCTCCCTGAAGCTGTGTTGTTCTGCCGTCTAGGAGGGTCCCCAAGAGATGTTCATTGTACAGTAAGGTGACCCCCTGCATACAATCCTGGAGGTAACTTTGGGGGCTAATTGGGGTGCTGTTCTTTCAAATGGGAACGTTTGGGTCATCACTTTACTAAGGATAGGTGAATCTGTTCATTTCCTTTTCTCTCTGTTTCTCAGTTTTCCAGTCGTATATTCAATTATCCACATTTCCACACCAGTTTGCAATTTATTTATTTATTTTTAAATAGTCCTCATGAAAATTCATCAGCATTTTAGTGCAAATTTATCTTGATGGACACATTTTTGTATGCACTTTTCTCTAGTATACAAGCAACTTTTGCAAGCAACTTTCTCTAATATAATGCCTTTTTGGTATGCTGTTTTCATTAATATATATGCATTTTTAGGCACAATTTGCCCCACTATATGTGGGATTTTTTTTGTACACCCTGACTGGAGAACTGCAAAGTCAAAGAATTGCAGCGACAATGAGAATTCCCTAATTTGGTTTGGTTTTTTTTAAAACAAATCAGTACATTAACTCACAGAAAGGGTGAAGTCTGGCATAATATGGAAGCAGAGCTCACAGTGATATCTCATGTTGTAATGTAAGCCTTAACGCCATCACGGAAGCTGGCCAATCAGTGCTGTGTACAGCTGCCTTCTGCTTCTGATCTGTAGAACTGATAAACACTCTGCAAGCAAATCAGGATAAATGCTAATTGCCATATAACCTCTCTGTAAACAAATCAGGTGCTCAACAAAGACCAGATACAATCTACCCTCTGTGTAAGTTTTGTGCAAGCAAATCAGGATGAATGCTCAACAGATAGGTCACCTGGAGGAGCATTGAGTTGTTTCAGGGAGATGTTTCAGAGTATGGCTGCTGTTCAACTGTCTACTTGGCCACATCAGGGGTGGGATGACTGGCACAAACATTCTGAAATCCACCTGGTTCTTCAGATGATTTCCTGCCCCACTTGGGAAGCTTGGTTGCCCCCATGGAGGCCACCCTCTCTTCTCCCTCTCCATCAACCTCCCAAATCCTCTCTGATCTTTCATTGTAGGAATGATGAGGTGCTTGCTGTGGCAAGTATGAACTATGACCCCCTTGTCTCCAAGGTCGCGGATGTCATGGCAGCTGGCAGGGCAATCCGGAAGCGAGACGTGGAGTAAGTTGCAGCCCCTGGGCTGAGGCTGGCGCGTCCCTCAAAGCATCCATTGCTGTATGTTCTTTCCTTTCCCAAAGTTGCTTGACTGTCCTAAGAGAGCAGAGAGGTTTCAACTGTTGATCTATCCCCAAGTTTCAGAGGACACCAATTTAGGCAGGGCTGTCTATGTTCCACAACTGCACCATGACTAAGGTGTAAAATTGGGCACTGGGGTGCAAAATGCAGTATCCGGTGGATCTTGGCATTTGTTTTAAATGCATATTTCTAGTCCTTAAGCCTGTGAATATTTGCTTAAAATTTGGGCTGCCGAGGTTCTTTTCTTTATTTCTTTTCTGGCAGAGCTCTTTTGCATTTTCCAGACGTGGGACAGGTGAATTTTCCCCCAGCAAGTGGATGCAGTGATAGGAGGTGAAATCTCCAAGGGTTGGCTGGCAGGATTTCCACCGGTAAAGGGTGGGCTTTGGCGCCTTTTTTTTATTTTGCCCCTTCCTGTGAGTAGCAGCAGCTGAATAAACACTGCAAAATAAAAATAGACGATAAGCAGTTGAAAACCTCAATAAAGCTATCATTAAAAATAACAAATTAATGTGCAGGATTTATAAGGGCTACAGAATCCTGCTTTGCTTAACTCAGGTTAATGACTTGGCTTCCACTTGAAAAACAAAGGCAAGTTTCAAGCCATTGTGGCTGTAGAGAGATTCTGGAAAGCATGTGAGCAATGCTTGATCATTCCCCAGAAGCCAGAGGGGGGAAGGGTTAGCCTGGTGCAGAACTTTACAGTTTTTTTTTGACACTGAGGAAGGATACACCGTCCCAAGTGCAGGTTCCTGCAGCAGGGCAATGTGGCTAGTAGCAAATACTGATCCTTTCCTCCTCTTCCTTTCTCTTTCACGGCTGCAATTTAAGGCTCTTCATCCGGTATGGCAAGTATGTTTGTTTCAGTCAGGGACCTGTCGTCACTTGCTGACTCTATCAAAGTGGTTAATTTGGGAGATCTGTCCCCCGCCAGGCACAACACTTGTGCTTCTTAATCTGTGTAAATGGGGGAGAGTATTTCATCTGGATGATTTAAACTCACCTCTGTTTCTGCAGATGTTTTATAGATGTTTTTAGCGTTATATTGTCTGTTTGCTGCCATGGGCTCCTTTTGGGAGGAATGACAGGATATAAATGTAATTTAATAATAATGATAAATGCAGGAAAGGACAGTTATCCTGTTAGCTAGCCTTCTCCAAAGTCGTGCCTTCTGGCTCTTTTGGACTGCAACTTCCCAACCGTGTCGGTTGGGGCTGCTGGGAGTTTTAGTCCAAAACAGCTGGAGGGGAACAGTTTGGGGTGACTGAATCTCAGCTATGGAAAGGCAGTCGTGCCAAACTCACCATCTCAACCCTTATGGGGATCCTTCAGTTCAGGCCTGTGGTTGTGGGGCCAGGTGTAGACAACCCGTTGCACTGCTATTTTGGCTGATTAGGTTTGTTTGGCCACTTCCTAAATTGGGCTCCAGCCACATCCTTCTCTATGGTCCACCTCTCTAGGAACCATCGCCATCACTTTAACCCTTCCCTTTCCACTGCTTTTATATCAATTTTGTCCAATGGCAGCAGGCGATGGGGTCACAACTGGGAGTGCAGTGAAGGTGGTTGGTTGGGGGGAAGCATTTAACAATTCCTCGTCCCACTGTTGATCTCTGAATTAATACCCAGGTCCCAGTGAAAACTGTCCACTCTTCCTGCTTTCATTTCTGATCTTTGCATTTCAACTTGCTTCAAAACTATTGCCTGTCTCCAGACTAAGGTTTATGCTGCTGATTTGGGAGTTCAGGGAACATTCCTACAATGAACCTGATTGTCTTTTGTCTTTCCTGCAGAACTGGAGACATGTCCTGGCTAACTGGAAAAGGCTCCTAACAGCCCTAGAAACGGCTGGTTTCCGACAGACTCTGCAGCAGCCAGAGTGGAGGTGCCATAGGTCCCTTCGATGAATCCAGCACCTTTCCCTGAACCGTTCACCCCCTACAGCCCCCCAAGGGCCCATGCTTGGGACCGCTGATGCTGAGATCAGCCCCCCCTGGAGCAACCAGAGGGAAAGGGCCCCCTCGGAATTCATCGGCTTGCCATGACCTCTTGCGGCCAAGCTGGAAAAATCCAGTGGAGTGGTGGGAGGATGGGGAAATGGGGCTCACGCTTGTGCACTTTCATAGGAGCAGAGTGGAGTGCTGTTGCTGGAAACAGGGACCTCAAAGGCTAGCCTTTGACAGAGGGAAATCTCCATGGATTGGAGTTAGCTGCATCCCCTTGCCAGCCATGTTCCAGCTGCTCTACCTGTCCACTCCATTGCTATCACAGTTCTCTTGAATCAAGTCCATAATGTTCTTCCTCAAACGTTCCCTTATATGAGCCACAAACTGGGTGTGTGTCTGTGTGTGCCTTACAGCAGCCACAATCAAAGAAACTGGGCTGGCAGGGCAGACGTTGGGGGCTGTGCCTAGGCACACCCACCTCTATTTGTCCCCTTTGCAGCAGCTTAGGCTGTGCCTGCACTGCCGCAGTTCTGTTGGTCTTGCATCAGGATTGGGGGAGGAATTTGATTCTGTTTGCATTTAAAGGCGAACCCACCTAATTTGCACTTTCCAAAACAATATGCAAACTGGAACGCAGCCATCTTTTGAAAGCTACACTTCCCTGAATTTTGCAAAGCAGTTCTCCAGCAAGTAATGTGTAAAAATGCATATGCTAGGGTCAAATATGCATATGAAGGTGCATTTTAATGAAAACAACATTAAAAATGCATATTTGGAAAAATTGCTTGCAAAAATGTGTATGTTAACAAAATCGCATACAAGCATGTGCGTTAGAAGAAATTTGCCCTAAAATGCTTACTAATTGTCACGAGGACTTTTAAAAAAAAAAAAGCACACTGATGTGGAAATGTCGGGAAAATGAGAAACTAAGAGAAACTGAAATGGACAGATCCCCCCATTCTTGGTGGGATCCAGGTTTCATCTCACAGTTTCCCCCCCCCCAGCTCCCTCTTGCCATCCTTACCTGTGTCCCCGCCTGTATCAGGAAGACCCTGTGTGTTTCCGCGAATGCAGAAAAGACGCAGAATCCAGCTTCCGGATCATTGCACTTTTTTTTTTCGTAAGCAAGTTACTAGCCGTTTGGGTTGCCAAGGTATGCTCGAAAGTATGTGGACAATGCCTGTTCTCAGAAGTCATAGAATATAGAGCAATAAGATTTTTCCATGCTGTGGGAAGTGTTGGCATCCCTGGCTCTCTGATTAGTGCACCAGAATAAATTATGCAATATAATAATGCAACTGTGTTCCAGCTGCATGACTTATTCAGATGGTTGCATTCTCTCTTCCCTGGCACACAATGTTGAGCTTCTTTTTGCACTGGGCCAAACAGAGCCCTGATATACCTACCTACTCATCATGAAGGTGATGAAGGCAGGCTGCAGTTCTCCCAATAATCCACTCCAGTTGATTTGAACTTTTCCTAACTCTGGGCAATCAGATATATTTATCTGGTTCTAAGAGCCAGCAGGCACCTTTTTCTTGCAGCTCTGGTGAGGAGCATAATAAACGGAATGAGAAGCCCATTATTGTCATCAGCGCTCAGTGACAACATTTTGAAATCTGAAACTCAAGCTTCCCAATGTGGGTTCTTTATGTGGCCGGGACATGCTACATTTCTCTTCCCATGTACCTGTCGCCTGGTGAGGGTGCAGTTATGGGAGAAACAGCAGCTGAACCTTCTCCTCCTCAAACAGGACTAGCCCCATCCCCAGCTTCTGATCTTCTTCACCTCCAACGGAGATTGCCAATCGTGAGGCCACCAGCTTCCATTCTGGTGGCTTTAGAAATGCCTGAAGGCAGATAGTCTACCACTGTCATGTTTTTCATTGCTTAATACATGAGGAACATGTATTCCATGGAGGAACAGGAAGCAACTCTTGTGGGTGGCTCTTAAGAGTTGAAAAGAAGTGCTGGCTGAATTTGCCCACCCTGCGTTTCATCTGCCCGCACGTAGCTTCATTTCACTTCCTTTGCCACAGAATGTTACAAACTGTAACACTAAACTGTAACACAAACTGTACACTAAAACACGCAGCTTCTGCCTAGCTTGGGATTGTGTTGCAAATGCTCAGTGGGGCTGGTTGGGTTGAAAGTAGTCCTCTCCTGGGGTTGCCACCTTCCTTCCTTTTAACTTGCCTTGCTCCTCTGCCTTTAAGCTCAGGCTGATTTAGCCCATGCAGACCTTTTAAAATAAATAAATAAAGGGTTTGATAAGACTAAAATTATTTCCACACTGTCCAATGAAAGGCAGTGATGGTATTTAGGCCATTTTCGTTACTTTCTTTTATTGTAAAAGTTGCACGGTATTGCCATTATACTTTTGTATTGTGGCCCCAAACCCTCACCCCCCCCCGAAGGCTGCAAACAATTTTAATTTGAAAAGAGGCCCAGTAGCTCCAAGGGGGACTCGAACCCGCGAACCACGAGTTCAGCACGAAGTTTTCAACCTCACTTCACAAGGCGGGCACTGTTGCTGCCTTTAATCAGCTGAGAAACCATGATAGGATAACTTCTTCACTTCCACCCTCCAATCGTCTCCCGCGATTCCTGGCTGCGCCCGCCGCTCCCCTCCCAAGCCCCTCCCCTCACTCCTAGGCACGACGCCGTTGCCATGGCAGCCAGTGGGCGGACTAGGCCGAAGCCGCGCCGATGCCGAAGCCGCCGCTTTCGCCGGTGCCCGAGCAGGAGACTGATGTCGGGGACCGGCTTCCTGGTAGCGGATCCGCCAACGACGTCCGCCTGGCCGGCGCCTCCGAAGGCTCAGCGGTGAGAGAAACGGCGAAGGAGACCTGTACGGTCCGGAGGAGCGGCAGGAGAGAAAGGCCCGAGTGGCTGGTGGGCGGGGACTGACATGGCCCCGGGGAATTCTGGGAGTTGTAGTTCTGGGAGGGAGGCGGAGCTTGTGGGGGCTCATGCAGCGGCGTTCTTTCAAGCAGGGGTGCTAAAACTAAGCAGCTAGGAGAGGCCCTTAAGCAAAATAACAACACGGCATTTATATTGCTCTTGGACTGTAGCTCCTATCTAGCATAGCCTGGGGTGAGGGATGATGGGAGTTGTAGTTTAGCAACATCTGGCGGGCCACAGGTGCCCCACATCCTTGCTCCAGTTAGGGCTGGTGCTAGAGGGCGGCCAGGTTGGGCCCTGGCTGAGGGCCCCTGGAGGGACCTCCTTGGGGTGGGAGGGTGGAGCTCCCGTTCTGTGATCCATGGCAGCGTCAGGTCCTGCAACCCGACCCTGGCATGGAGAGTGAGCTCCCAGGCACGCCCCTCAATACAGACAGCGTAGGCTTAATAAGACCACACGCGCACCCCACCTACCTCTCCCATCAGTGTGAATGCCGTGCATGCTTGCCATCACCCAAGATGGAGGTGGGGGCTTCCCTAAGGGGCTAACATCCCCACCGCCATTTTGGTTAATGGCAGGCATGCGTGCATGCCATTCACATGACATGAGAGGTAGGTGGGGCACACAGGTGGGCTTAGGCTATGGCATCACAGGCCTGGGGCCCAAGGACCCAGTTATGCCTGGTGCCAGCCCTGAAGACAGTGGCTCCCCAACTTCCCCCCCCATGGCCCACTTGAAAATTGCTGAGAGTCTTAATGTTTTGCCTGCCCGTCATAGCAGCTGTAATTCCACAGGATCCAAACTGTAATACAGTAAAATACCATACAAGTAATAAAAGAAGTAACAGAAATAGAATTAAAAATCGATATGAATATTCAGTGTGATGGATGTGCTGCCTCCCATGTTCAACTGCAGATCCACAGACAAGCTGTGCCCGGGCCACCTGAATGATGCTCGTGGAGCACACTTTGGGAACCCCTGCTCTGGAGCAAGGGCAGGCAATGTGGCATCCACCATATGTTGCTGGACTCCCAATTTCCATTATCCCTGACCATTGGCTACAGGGCTGGCTCCAGGCATGCGGGGGCCCTTGGGCATCAGCTTGCCCTGGCCCCCCAGTGGGTGTACACGCACGTGCCCCCCACGGCCCCCTTACCTGTCTATTCTTTACCATTGCCCTTAATGAAGATGGCGGCCGCGGTTTCCCTAAGGGGAATAAAGCCTCCGCCACCATCTTTGTTGATGGCACATGTGTGTGCTACGTGCGCACATCTCTGCCATCAAGTAAGATGGCGGCAGCGGCTTCAGTACCTTAGGGAAGCTGCGGCTGCCATCTTCATTAAGGGCAATGCTAAAAAGCCGGCTGACAGGTAAGTGGGGGGCGTGGGGCGGCGCGGATCACGGAAGCGGAGCAGAGGGCCCCTCAGGGGCCCCTCAGCGGCTCCTGTAGCTCCGGGGCCCTCGGGCCAGTGCCCAACCTGGCTGCCCTTTAGAACCAGCCCTGATTGGCCATCTTGGCTGGGGCTGATGGGAGTTGGAGTCCAACAACATCTGGAGGGCCATGGGTTCCCTTCCCCATCCTGGTGCCTTCCACATGTTTTGGACTAATCAGTTCTAGCCAGCACAGCCATATGATGCTGATGGTAATTGCAGTCCAAAAGATCTGAAGGGCATCAGGCTGGGGAAGGCTATCTTAAAGCGCTGCCAATATTTGTATTTCCAGGCATTAACAGGCATGTTTATTCATTATTTTATTTATTTATTTATCATTTTATTTATATCCCGCCCTTCCTCCTGGCAGGAACCCAGTTCATCACCTTCCAGAACATGATAAGACTTTTTCAATATGTCTTGATGGAAACCACGATCGCACCCACTTGTCCTGCTGCGATAGTTCTACTTCAGCTATTTGTTGTCATTTTTAAACCAGCTTCCTCCTTATTTCTCAGGGTTTGGGTAGGGGGACTTTGGCATGACTGCTTTCTCAGGGTAAACATCTGTGTACATGCACACACATCTGGATAATGTCTTTCCTCAGACTTTTGCAATGCCCGCTGGGGAACCCCAGAACGTATTTGAAGAACACGATGCCTGTCACACAGAGAACGCTGGGAATGATTCTGGAGAGGAGGCCGAGGATGATGATGATGATGATGATGCAAAGGATGAAGGCTGGGACACAGACCTTGAAACAGAAGGTGTGGCGTAAAGGAGGTGACTAATCTGTGACCCTCCAGGTGTTATTAGGCTGCAGCTTCCATTGTCGTGGACCATTGGCTGTGCTGGCTGGGAGTGATGGGAATTGTAGCCCAACAACATCTGGAGGGCACCATGTTGGCTATTTCTGGCTTACAGGTTACATGCCAACAGCCCCCATGGTTTAGATGAAGGGTATGCTGTCTCTGAGCATGGTAGTTCTCTTTGTAGCTATTATGTCAGTCTTTTTATTTATTTATTTATTTATACCCCGCCTTTCGGCCAAAGGCCCTCAAGGTGGCTTACAAAGAAAAATAAACACAGGGATAAAATACAATAAAAATACAATAAAAACAATATAATTAAAAAAAACAAATTAAATAACAAATAACATTATCATAATATTGTTAATTAAAGGCACGGGAGAGCCCAGGGTTAGCTAGCTGTGAAAATAGACCGTCAGAGTATTTACATAATACACAAAAAGCCACATAAGGCTCAGATTTGCAAAAATCAGTCTTCGCAGACTTTTTTGAAGAGCTGCCTCCAGTACTCTTCCCAGTTGCAGTTCTGGGTTAGCACAGTTGACTCCTCATCCACAATCCCCTGCTGGTCATACAGAGCCCGTTGTTCCTGGTCACTTAGTACTGTATACACCTTGCCCAGGATCTGAAAATGCAAGGTGGCCGTCTCTTTATTGGCGGGGTCGGCGCGGTCCGGATGCACCGGCAGCGAGACCTTGTGGTAGCCACGGCGGATCTTGTCCGGCGAAGCCTCCCGCCTCACCCCCAGCACCTGGGACAGGTCGCCGGCGCCGAAGGCCCCGTGGCACAGCTCCAGCAGCCCCATCCTTGGGCGAAAACGCTCCAGGACCCGCCGCAGGCCCAGCAACGTTCAGGGTGACTAGCGCGCTCCGTTTTCCTGTCGGCCACCTGTCTTTGGCGTGCCTGTCCTCCAAGAATTTGCACTGTGATTCTTAAGGCCACAGCGACCTTGGATGTAGAAGGGCCATGACTCCATGGCAGAGCAACTGCTTTGCATGCAGAAGTTCCTTAGTTCACTCAGGTAGGACTAGGAGAGACTCCTGCTGGAACTCTGGAGAGCTGCTGTGAGTCAGTACAGACAATACGGAGCTAGATGGACCACTGGTGTGACTCAATATAAGGCAGCTGCCTCTGTTCCTATGCATTTACTGCAGATGTTTAAATAGGCTTGGCTTACAACTAAATATCTTTCTCGATTTGGAGAAAGCTGATTTTTCCCTCCCTGTGTCTTTGACCTTTTTTCTTTCTCTCCTGATGTTAGCTTCTAAGACACCATACGATCCAACAGGAAAAGCAAAATACCTTAATGCCTGCCAAATGTACGGCGTCGTTCCCACCTCTTATTTTTTACGTCACATGAAGAATTCTGAGCTGACCCTGAAGCACCACGGCCTCGGACCCAAGGTAGCCTTGCTTTGGCCCCCCAGAAACGCTGCCCTTGGGTAGGGAGGGTTAATTTAGCAGCCTCTCATACTCGGTGCCCTTAATTAAGCTCCTGTTCTCTCAGCCCAGCCCATCTCTCTTCCTGTCCTCGCTTTCCATCTGCAGTGTGGGAATAACGATACTGACCTTCTCTACAGGGTTGTTGCACGGATTACTAAGATAAACATATGCAAGGCATTCTGTGGAACTGCTGATTCTTCTTCTTATTAACACTGTTGATTGATGATGGTGATGATTTATTAGACCTGTTAGTCACATGTTATCCAAAGGTCTCCAAGTGACATACAACATAAACATAAATATATTATACTGCTAAAAAAATAAATACAAAATGCCTATCATTCATTAAAATATATATCCATCCACCCACCCCACCACCATTATCATCACAGTCTATCAAAAGGCCAGGGAAAAAAGGCAAGTGTTTACCTGGGGACGAAAAGATGTTAGCGAAGGCGCCAGGCGGGCCTCACTGGGGAGAGCATCCCACAGAGGGGGAGCCACAACTGAAAAGGCCCTTTATTTGATATTAGGGATTTATATGCTGCTTAAAATTCCCTGACAAAATGTCAAAACACAATAGAACAGGTTGAAACATAAAAAATAGACTAAAAACAATACAATCCCTAGGAGCAGCATAAAAACAAGATGTTTGGCCCTGAAATGAAATCTGGGTAGGTGCCAGGTTAGCCTCCTTAAGGGGAGGATTCCACGACTGGGGTGCCACCACTGAGAAGGGCTCGTCCCTGGTAGTCATCCACCATTGCTTGGATGGTGCAGGAACCTGGAAAGATGCCTGTGATGAAGGTCGTAATACTGCCATCCCGACCTGGTGCCCTTCAGGCTGTGGCTCCCATCAGCCCCTGCCAGCGCATTCATTTGTGAGAGACAGGGCAGCTTGCTGGTCTAGATGGGCTCTTGGTCTGACCCAGCATAGACAGTCCACATGTTTCTTCACTTTTCCCTCTTCCTTTTTCCAGGGGACCAAAGCTCTGGCTCTTTCTTTGGCAAACAACACGTCCATTGTGAAGTTAAACCTGTGTGACAACTGGCTGAACGGCGATGGAGCAACTGCGGTGGCAGATATGTTGAAAGAAAATTGTTATATTTCAGGTGTGTGCCTTAATGTGGTTTCACGGAAGCAAAAGGGCAAAACAGAGTCCTTTTTAGAGTCCAGGAGATATTGGGTGGCTTGCTGCTTGCTTGCTTGGTAGAGATGAGTCGGGTGAGGAGATTTTCTTTGAGGTATTGTCAGTGAGATCAGTTATTCTGAGGTAATGTCTGTTCAAGGGGTTGGCAGAAGGACAGGGCATTGTGGAAGAGGCCCGAGAGGGATTTTTATATATGGGGTCAAGGCTAAAGGTCAATCTTCTTCCCTCTCAGATGTTGATTTATCAGAGAACAGACTCAGAGTGAGAGGGGCCAAGGCCCTGTCTGCTATGCTTCGGGAAAATGCCACACTTGTGACCTTGAAGCTCTCTGGAAATGAACTCGACGACGCCGCGGCCAAGCACCTGGCAGATGCCTTCCTGATCAACAACAAAGTGGAGTCCCTCGATCTGAGTCACAACATGCTTGGCGAGCCGGCAGGTAAAGCAGCTTCTCTGGCGAGGAGGAGACCGAGCCGCCTTTGCCAACCTGGGGCATGAAAAATAAGCTAAAACAGCAAATCTACAAAAGCAGCATAAAAAAGCAGTAACAGAATAGCAAGAATGCACAGATGAACTAAAGCAAAAAAGCCTGAGGAAGTGGTCTTCGACTGGCAGCAGAGCGACATCAGAGTGGGTGCCAGGCAAGCCTCCCTTGGCGAAGGGCCCAAGGTCAGGGGGCTGCTACTGAAAATACCCTCTTTCCCCTGTAACCTTCAAGTGGCAGGAGGATCTGGAGAAGGGCCTCTGCTGACCATCTCAAAGAATGGGGAAACAGATGGCCCTTCAGGTACCCTGACCCCCAAGCCTGTGCAGGAGACCTTCCCAGCAGATTCTGCATGCCTCCCTTTCCTCCTGGTTGGACAGCCCTGGGAGCTGCCCTCTCTTTCCCAAAGAGCAGAGAGCCAAAGCCCACAAATTCCTTCTCGGCTCTTTGCTCCATGCCTGCCTCTTCCTGCAGGACCCTTTCTCTCAGCTTGCGGTTCCTTCCGGGCGCATTCTTTCCCTGTCTTCTCTTTGGGGAGAAATATCTGTAGTATGGGGGAGATTGGGTCACCGTGACTTCCTGTTGTGAGGCTCCACCGACGCAAGGCTCTTTAAGTCGGGGGCTTGGGGGGGGGACAAGATCAGAGGGGTCTTCTGGATGCTGCAGACTCTCTTGGCCCAAGGTTTCCATTGCCCTGACCTTCCAGGCCATTTCTTGTGCTCCACAACCTTTTCCTCCCCCTGTATCTGTCCAGGTGAGGTTCTTGGAGCAGCAATTGCAGAGAACGTGGGCCTGAAGGAGCTCAATCTCAGCTGGAACTACCTCCGGGGCCACGGAGCAGTTGCTGTCGCCAAAGGCTTGGGGGTAGGAACTGCTGTCTTTCCAGAACTTCCAAACTGGGTAGCTACAGTTGCAAGGTCATGGGAGACGTTAGGGCCATAGCTCCATGTCAGAGCATCTGTTTGCATGCAAAAGGTTTAGGTTCAGTCCCCATTGCAGGTAGGACACTTCTCAGAGTTCCCTGGGAAGGGAGATTGCTGGTTAAACCACTCAGAATGGTAGCTCTGTGAGGGCAATAAGGGTCTCCTAACAGCTCTAGTATGGCACAGTGGGGAGGAGAGCCTGGCTGGGAGTCCAGAGTCTGTGAGTTCAAATCCCCACTCGTGTCTCCTGGGTGTCAAGGGCCAGCTAAAGATCATCCCCACAGTGAGTGGCTCAGGGGTCACGTGCCCTGCCACTTGTGCAGCCATGGGCAAGCTGCATAGTCCCAAGGAGCCCAGTTGCCCCCCAGCTGGCAGTTGTGGACAAGGAAGGGGCTGGCTGGTGCAGGTGTGGCAAGCTGAGTAGGCCCTAGCCGTGGCACCATTCCCAGGAGGTGGGGTGGGCGGAGCTTGCGATCAAGCCCCGCCTCCTCGTGTGTCATGTCCACCTAGTGTTGGCCCCTGGGCCTTGGAGATTTCCCCAAAGCTTTGCTAAGGCTGCCTCCCTCCTTCCCTCCTTAGGCAAACATATTCCTTCGCATGCTGGACCTTTCCTACAACGGCTTTGGCAATGGTGGGGCTGCTGCCCTGGGCGAGGCCCTAAAAGCCAACAACGTGTTGGAAGTGCTCAGCGTGAGGTAACGGTGCTGCACGTGGCTCGACTCTGATGTTGGGCATATTTTCTTCCCTAAAAAGGAAAGAACGCAAAGGCAAAAGGCTTAAGAGGGTTTTCTCCCTTTTTCTCATCAGGAATAACCGCGTTTCCCTGGAAGGAGCCCTCTGCCTGGCTGTGGGCCTGAAAGAAAACAAGACCCTGAAGAGTCTCAATGTAAGTGGCTTTTTGGAGAGAACCAGATCTTGTAAACGCAGGGATGGGTGCGATCCTGTGGCCTTCCTGTTGTTGGTGGACTCCAGTTCCCATCAGCCTCAGCCAGCATGGCCAGTTCTGAGGGAGGATGGGAGTTGCGGTCCTGCAACATCTGGAGGGCCACAGGTCACCCATCCTTCCTCCGCCATAAACACCCCAACATGCTTCTCTTCTGTGATCTGCAGATGTCCAGGAACCCCATCCAGAGCGAAGGCTGCATCGGGATTCTCAAAGCCATCCGAGCAAATCCTGGTGCTGCCTTAGAGGTCCTGGATTTTTCCGTAGGTATCGGTGGGTGGGTGGAAGAGGGGGGGGGTCTTTCTGCAGTACAGCAGGCCAACCTTTGCGAAGCTGGTGTCCCCCAGGTGTTTGGACTACAACTCCCATCAGAAAGGGGTCTGTTGCACAAGACCACCTAATCGACTATAATTGCGCAACCTGCGCTTGCCGGTGTGTGATTGAATCCCACCCGCAGAATAGCAAGAGGAGGCTGGCTGGCTTTCCGTTTTGTCTGAGACAGCTGGGTGGAGGCTGGAATTGGGGATAAGGTCCCCCTCCCCTCTTCTGTGAGAATCATCCCCCGTCCGCTTATGGTGTGGCGATTGAGGGGGTGACTTTTCTCCCTCTTCAGGAGATCATTGTGAAGCAGGACTTTGCAGGAGTTTGCGATGCGGTCCAGGACACTTTCCCGAGCCTTCAGATCAAACACGACGGAACCAACCGCTTGTTCAGGACAGACCTGTCAAAGGTGCGGAAAGCAAATCCACTCTAGGTGGGCAAGAAGGTCTTTTCCAGTGGCGTTGTTGCCCTTGGTCTGTGCTCATTCATCCACCTGTCGTCTCTGATCAAACAAGTCTTGCAAGCTTTTGTTGTGTTTAAATAAATGCAAAACCTGTTTGACCCCAGATGATGGAGGGACAAAGAGTCACTCTGCCCTCGGCACACCTTCAGTGCTATGAAAAAACTATCCTTTGTCTCCACGCAAGCCCCCACCCCTCTAGCAAAATCCCCAGCTGGAAAAAGAATTAGGGGGAAATGATCCAAATTATGTTTTTTTCCCCCATCAGCATTTCAGTTGTTCCCTGGACAAGTTTCTTTGCTCACTAGAAGATCCTTGGGTGGTGTAAGCTAGCATCACAGCATCAAGATTTGAAGGGGATAGTCCCTTTGAAAGATCTGTAGGTCTTATTTGGTTAACCTGACCCATCCCCAATTTTAAAGGACAAAAGTCCTGTTCGTGCAGTGGTTCTTAACCTTTTTTGGGTCATGAACCCCTTTGAGAATCTAATGAAAGCCATGGACCCACAGAAATAACTAACTAAATGCAACTCATATTTTTGCATTGAAAATTGGTTTTTTGGGGGGCCTGGTTCATGGTTAAGAACCCGTTTCAATGGGTTGTGCCTTCCAGCTCAGTGTTCCTGACACTTCTCTGCGCTCGGGCTTCCACAGCTGGCCCTGGGATGCCACTTCCCACTTCTACAGACAAGCACTGGGGGCTTTAAAGTCTGGCTTTAAAATTCCCTGGCCTGAGCCTCCCTCGTAGTTCTGCTCCCCAAATGCAGAGGTTGGTTAGATTCCAAGGCTGGATCTCAAGGCTTTTCTCAAATGGGCAAGAGTCTGACTCTTCTGCTTTGTAGCTTCTCAGCTGGTGAAATCCACTGGAACAAGCATCAGTAAGGAGGATTGCTGCTGACTTTGGGCGTCCCTCTTTTCGTAGGTTTCCTAAGAAGATGCCCCAACCCTGGATGGCCCTGGGGAACCGCTCGTATTCCCTTTTTGGCTACCTGTACGATGAGAGAGGAGCCTCTGCTGTCCCTTCTACAGACATTCAACCGGCGGGGAGGCCTTGTCGTCCCTCCCCATCCATACTCTGTCTTGCTTCGTCCTCGCATTTAACCCAGCATTTTCCAAACGTAGTGCCTGTTCACACCGACCTTTATATTCCAGATTAAAACTGGAGGTGCTTCACTCTAACTCCCCCACCCCCAGCAAGGGCTAATGTGTAAGAATTGAAAATAGAAATGGACTGCCTTCAAGTCGCTCCCGACTTATGGCGACTGGCACATAATTAAATGATAGAACTCATTGCCACTGGTTGTGGTGATGGCCATTACCTTCAATGGCCATCTGAAGGGGATTAGATTAATTCATGGAGAAGGAGGGTCTGTTGGCTGGGATACATAAGATGAGCCTCCATGGTAAGGAGCAGTATGCCACTGAATCCCAGCTGAGGCTGATTGGAAGGAGGTAAGGACCGAGCACAGCAGATAGCCTCTTCTGTGTGAAGGTTGGTAGTGGTTGAGCCACCTGCTTTGCATGCAGAAGAGGGCCGGGAGAGACTTCTGCCTGAAACCCTGCAGAGCTGCTGCCAGTCAGTGTAGACAGTACTGAGCTAGATGGACCAAGGGTCTAACTTAGTTCCCCCATGTTCCTATGAGAAGACAATTTGCAGCTCATGGGACTGTTTTCATGATTTTATTTTCTCTCTCCATATTCATGCCTTCAGGCACAAAGTTTGGAAATTACTGGTTTAAAAACCTGCCTTCCTCAAATTTTAAGCCTGTTACTACTTGAACCACACTCTTTGCACGTTTCCTCTTGCATAGTCTGCACAACCCTCCTCTGAACCCCGTCCAGTTTGTCAATATTCGACATCTGTCATGTGCTGTGGGGTTTTGAGGTTGAGCTGCTGGCTCTGAGAAAGGGGAGCCCAGCCTGGAGTTTTGCAGAGGTGAAATTCACATCCTGTTTTGAAACAACTAGCTAAATCTTTGGGCCTCTTGTCCTCCTTGGAACGGAGCACCCAGAAGTGCATCCCTAGTGAAGCTTTGGCAGAGGGATTTGCTGCGCAGCACAAGAGTGGGGATCCTGTGGCTTTCTAGATGCTTTTGGACTGCATCTCCCATCGTTCCTGGCCATTGGCATTATTGGGCTGGGGCTTCTGGGAGTTGTAGTCCAAGAGCATCTGAAGGACACCAGGTTGGCCATCCCTGTTGTAGCCAGTCAGACCAGGAAACCATCCAGTTCACTGCTGTCTTCCTTGACTTCTTTTGAGCGCCATCTCTTGAAATCCTTTTTTGTAGTCGCTCCCTTCCTACAGAACGCTCTCCCCAGAGAGGCCCATCTGGCACCATCTATGTCATCATTTTGGTGCCAGGCGAAGACTCCACTCCCCCTATCCCCAGACATTTGGGCATCACCGATGATTGGACCTTTTTCTTTTCTTAACTCTGATGATGTATTTTTACCATTGTCTTTTAGTTTTGTTGTAAATCACTCTGGGACTTTTTGCTGTGAGAAACAATTCGTAAATGCAATAAACGTGGCCTAACCTAATTGTAGACGATGGAGATTGCACCCTGAATACTTACAAGTGCAAATAAAAGTGCCTGACAACTGCTGTGTTGCAGAATGCCTCTGAACAATTTAAAGATCTACTTCTGTTACGTGCGGGGAAAGCTTCCACTTGGGAAAAGATTTAAATATAAAATATTTGTTTCTACTTATGAAAGAGGTGCTCTCTCTGCCTCTCTTTCATGCATATCCTTCCTGCTTTAATTTCCTGCGAGTCTAAAACTGGTTCTTTGGAGGTGTTTCCAAGTTGGCTTGTTTTGTACGGAAGTGCAACCTCAGCACGGAGATGCTGGTTCAGACTACTGTGGAATGACCCAGTGGGATGCTGTGCAGGACCCTGCCTTGGTAAAGTGTGGGGCAAGGTCATCCTCTGGGCTTGGGATTTGTTTTGGTGGGGAGGGGGAGGACTAGAAGTGGGTGTTGCTGTGGGAAAGGTCTTGCTGTTAGCGCTGCAGCCTTCTTGGCTTGTGGAAAAATAACGGCTCTCTTCTGGGAACAGCCTAAGGTAGGCCTGGGGAACCTCCGTCCTCCCCACAAGCCAAATGCAGCCCTCCAGGTACCTTTTTCAGGTGTCTGGAGTTGTGATAATGCTGCTCCTGCTTGCCAGGATTAAAAGATTGCATCTTTCTTTAGCAATCTCTGGATTTTGGATAGCTGGACGGTAAACTAGGTTGTGTACACCCCATATTTTTAAAGCATATTTTTATTATATATTATTTAATTTATATCCCGCTCTTCCTCCAAAGGAGTCCAGGGCAGCGAACATGGCACTACTAAAACAATACAATTACAACTTGTAGAAACAGTTTAAAACTCCTGAAAGCAATTGCCTACTCTCAAAATTAATAATTTTAGGGGGCGACAGGAACTGTAGTTTGTAAAGGGTGCTGGGAATTGTAGCTTCCCAGGATTCCTTGGGGGGAAAATGTGTGTGCTTTAAATGTATGAGGTGTGTGCAGCCCTGTTGTACAAAGGGGAGAGTCGCATCTGCCTCCCGCCTTCTCCTTTTTGCCTCTGGCCCCTCCCATCACTGGCCCGTGGACTCCAGAAGGTTGCCCATGAGAGGATGTGCCCTCCAACTGAAAAAGGTTCCCTATACCTGATGTAAGAGTGGCATGTTACGAGCATAAAGTCGTCATCATCACCACAACTCACAGCCAAGAGACAACACATCTTTATAGTGCATGGGCTTATTTGCCACAAGCTGTTGTGCGCGGAGCAGAGTTGCAGCCTGACGGGGAGACGAGGTAGCAATGAGGGCAATTCCCCAGCTGCTGCAACAAGCCTAGCGATGGGAGCAAGTGAGCTCAGGACACAGAGCGAAATGACACGCTGCATATCAGAGATTCACTGGCAGCCGGTGGTGGAGGTACATATGATAAAACCTCCCATAAGCAGCCACACGACCTTCCTCTGTTGATGGCAGAGAGTGACGAGAGGCCTTTCCTTGCTGGGGACCGGGATCTCATCACCAGCAATCTGCAAGAGGAAAACCCTACCGGAGTGTTAGCTCCTTCCTTGCTTCTCAGGAGTTCTCTTGGCCCTTAGCTGTTTCTTCCTGCCTTCACCTGCCCCGACTCCTGAGACAGCAGAAGTTCCAGCAGTGAGCGGCCGGAGCAGGGCGACTGACACCCCCTGACGGCAACATCAGGTGGTTGCAGAGGAGGGCCCTGTTACCGCTATTTGGAATGGACAAGACTGGCTTTTGGAATCGACTTCTGCGGCAGCCGGATGCAAATGTGCAGTGTGCAAACCTCCTGAATTAACTGGAGCAACATCCCCTGTGAACATAGCCTGACAAAGTGGGTCAGGAGGGGCAGTTGTGCTTGGATTTATGTTGAGCTAGTTGAGTGATTACTCGGCCACGGAAGTGAGATTCCTCTGAGAAGAAAGAATACAGATACAGGCCCACTCGAGCAGAAAGGTGACTCAAGTCCTGGGCCCCGCGGCCTGTGCTTTGGCAGGAGATTTCAGCCCTGAGTTGGCGTATGGCCCAGTGGGTGGCAGTGTAAAAATACATTTAAAAAAGGTCATGCAGCCTTTGCCTGCCTGGTGCCCTCCAGCTGTTTTGGACTACAACTCCCATCAGCCCCTGCCACCACGGCTGTTTTGGACTACAGTTCCCATCAGCTACAGCCAGTACAACCAGCCGGCTGATGGGAGTTGCGGTCCATAACAAGCTGCAGAGCACCAGGTTGGGAAGGCTGAGCTAATGTTTTCCTCACTTGGAGAGAACAGAATAAAACATAATTAGATTCTTCAGAAGGACTGAAGAGTGCAGTCCTAGCCATGTCTACTCAGAAGTAAGCCCCACTGAGTTCAATGGAACTTACTGCCAAGTCAGTGGGCTTTGGATAGCAGCCTAAGCGAGTTAACTGCAGCAATTCCCAAGCTCTGCACTATGGAGTAAATTAACAGAAAACAAGTGGCCAATGAGGCCGATGTGCTATTTCTACCCACAGAGGAGGTGCCCCGCTGGATTTCTTTACGAGTCCCTGCTCTGGCCTTGCCTTCTTCCTGTGAGCCTCACAGACTCCTGCTGAGTCTCTCTGCATCAGATGTGATTAGATTGCTTAGTCCAGGTGTGGGGAACTTTGGCCCTCCAGATGTTGAACGACAGCTCCCATCCACCCCAGCAAGCAAGCGTGGTCAACAGCGAGGGATGATGGGAATAGTCATCCTGCAACATCTGGAGGGCCAGAGGTTCCCCACACCTCGTTAGTCCCCATTGCCACAGTTAAATTGCAGAGGCCAGCCCAGAAGAATGCCTGATGCAGAAAGCGAGGGGGTCTCTGCAGACAGGCATTTATTTCAAAAGCTTGTTTCAACAGTCCCTTTCCATAGGAATATTTCCAGACTGGCCATTCCTCATTCTTACACACACTTAAAAGCAAACTTTCCTAGTGTAAAAAAAAGCAAAGGGTGTTTCCAAATTTAATTCAGGGAAAATGCGTCTCAGCTATTGGAAGTGTGGGGAATACTTGCGCTATCACCAGCAGTGTCATCTGCCCGGGGCCTGTTAAGTCCACGCTGCCTCTGGCCTCCTGCGAGGGAAGAGTCAGTTATCAACTGCTGAAAACCGCAAGGGGCTATGAGAAATGGCTGGCTGCTGTGACGTGGCAGAATCCATGCTGACCAACGTTTCCCAACCGGGTGCCTTCCAGATGTTTTGGCTTTCAACCGCTGATGGCAGCTGCGGTCCAGAACACCTGGAGTGGTCCAGGCTGGCAAAGTCTAATGCAGGCAAAGCCTCAAGGGCTGCGGGGTGGTGGCGCCTTGCCTCAAGGGAGCAAGGGTGAAGTTGCAGCCACATGCTGGGCAGTGAGGATGATCTCTGGGGCTGGCCCAAGACATGGCTGGCTGGCTGCTCCTTTACTGCCAGGCCTTCTGAGCCATGGGGCCAGGACATTCTGTTGCCTGGGTGGAATACCCAAATGGCACCCTTCTCCCCCTAGCTAACAAGGAGCACAACACAGTCATGCTGTGCAAGGCCCCATGCACTGAAGGGGAACTGTGCAAACCCCTTCATTTCAATGGGCCTGATCAGCAGAACTGTAGGCTTTTCCCTCCCATTTCCCTCTGTCCCCCTTACCCCTCAGATTTTTGCCACCCGAAGGGGTATCGTCATCTTTCACTGAGAACAAGGCTGCCTCTGCTCAGTACAGCTGCATTGTACATCTCCACAGATCCTCTCTGTGCCTCTGAGAGCCTCCCTGCAGCACAAAACAGTCCCACCAAGCAGAGTACACCTGAGCTGTAGAGCCCTTTTTATGCTGTCACCTGCTACAGGGTGATGAAATCTATCGCAGGCTTCTGGCAACCTGGCGCGCTCCACACCTTCTGGACTACAACTCCCAGACCAAGCATCATACGGCTGTGCTGGCTAAGGGTGATGGGAGTTGGAGCTGCGTATCCCTTGCCCCCCCTTCACATGAGCCCATCAAACAGGAGTCTTCCTGGGATTTTATAGGCTGAGCCACCCCAAAATAAACTAAACAGGCTGCCTAGAAAGGACTGCGGCCATGCTAGGGCAGGGGCGCAGAGGAACATGAAGATAAACAGCAAAGTATGACAATGGTCCCCCACCATCACCCGCAGCGGGTTGATGACAGAATGGGAGAGACTTGCTGCTGCTCAAAACCCAGTTCCAAGCCAGAGGGTAGGACAGATGGGGCCGTTTTCAAGGGCATCCAGCAGTTAGATGGGTCCAGCTTTCCTGCACAGGAATGGGGGCCAATCAGGCAAGTAGAAGCAGCGGATCTCTTCTCACCAGCGGGAACCTGCCACCCCCAAAGTCTGGATCGGGCAAGGGCTCTTCTGTCTGCCCAAACACTGGAGAGCAATGGGGTAGGCTGAGTGGGGTGGGGGACACAGGGAAGGGTCTCCTCTCCAGTTAGGCCTCTCCCCATCACCTCCTTGCTTCCTCCTCTCCGGCCGTTTGCTCCAACCCCTGAGATGGCTGAGTGCTGGGCTGCACAGTCTGGACCGTCTCTTCGAGGCTGCCGCTTGGGAAAATGACGTAGCGGGCACTGACGGTGTGCGTCTGGGAGTCCCGCAGGTTCTCTTTGCTGTGCCAGATGCCGTAGCCAAAGTAGACCAGCAAGCCTGGAGCCAGACAGGAAGAGTCAGATCAGCAGGAGACCCTTAACTTCAAACCCAGCACCGCAGGCCGAAATGCTCCAGTTATCAAAAAGGGTATGACAAGACGAAATTGCTTCATCAGCCATTTGAAGTGCAAGGAAAGATGCTTTGATCAACAGACTATGCTAAGTGACCAGCATAGGAACAGAGGGAGCGGCCTTAGTATACACTGAGTCAGACCACTTTGTCATTTTAGCTCAGTATTGTCTACACTGACTGGCAGCAGCTCTCAAGGAGTTCAGACGGGAGACACTCCCAAACCTTACCTGGAGATGCTGCCGAGGACTGAAGTGGGGGCCTTCTGCATACAAAGCAGATGCTCTGCCACTGAGCTACATCCCTTCCCCAGGAACATAACTGTCTGATCACGGAAAAACGTTGGATCCTAAGCTGTGCATGCCAGTTCTGAAGGCAGATTAGTTTTTTGTTTTTAAAGTGGCACCATCGTGACATTTATTCCATCTGTGGAGTCTGTGCGCCTTGAAGGCCTGCAAAAAGCATCTGCTCTCTTTGAGAGAATGTCTAGTGCACTGACATGCTGATGACCCAAGATTTCCAGGGGGTGTCAGTAAATTTATACCATTAAGCAAATCGGGATGGATTCAGAGGAGGGAAGGAAGGCTGATTCTTAGACTGCTCTGGGAATTGTAGCACTGTGGGGGGAATAAAGGTCTCCTAACCATTCTCAGCACCCTTCACAAACTACAGTTGCCAGGATTCTTGGGGGGGGGGGTCGGGTAAGCCATGACTGTTTAGAGTGTTATAACACTGCTTTAAATTTATAGTGCAGATGGGGCTTGTCTCTCTGCTCTCCCCCATCCACCCACACTGACAGATGCAAAATGTAAATGTACTGCCTTCAAGTCGATTCCGACTTATGGTGACCCTATGAATAGGGTTTTCATGAGGCTGAGAGGCAGTGACTAGCCCAAGGTCACCCAGTGAGCTTCGTGGCTGCATGGGGATTCGAACCCTGGTCTCCCAGGTCGTAGCCCAACACCTTAACCACTACACCACACTGGCTCTGACAGATGCAAAGAAGAATACAAATTAACGCCCCATCCTTTATGCCAAACAAGCCAGCCGTTTCAACTCTGTATAGATTGAATGAGCCAAGGGAGAGACTGAGTATCCCAAGGACTTCTTTGAGTGCGCTGTCTAGGATGCTGGTCCCATATTGGTGTTTCGAAGGACACCTCCCCTCTCCCCCCCTCCGCTGCCCCATTTGTGTTGGCCCCCATTTCTTTCTAGGGGTCTCTCTCTCTCTCTCTCTCTCTCCCTCCCCTCCTCTCTCTGTCCCCCTGGCGATTCCCCAAACTCACCTGCAATCAGCCACACAGAAAACCGCACCCAAGTCATGTAGTTGAGTTTCAGCATGAGGTAGATGTTGATCAAAATGCTCAATGCTGGAGTCAGTGGCACCAGAGGCAGCTAAAGAGGAAAAACACAGGAGCAGATGAGGCCAGGGAGATGGAATGTACCAGTCAGTGGCCTAACCTGCAGGGCTGGTTGAAAGAAACACACACCCCTCCCCCCATGCTATGGTTGTAACCTCTTTCAATGTGTGCGTTGGAGGGGGCAAAGCTGACCTCTGCCCCAGACTCTTTGCATCCTTTGGATGGCATTAAAAGAGGATTAGACAAAGTCATGGAGGATAAAGCTATCAACGGCTACCAGCCATGACGGCTCTGCTCTGCGCCCTCTACAGTTGAAGACACTATGGAGGAGCGAGTGTTCTTGCGCTCAGCTCCTGATTGCTGGCTTCCTATTGGGGCACCTGGTTGTTCACTGTGGGAACAGGATGTGGACTAGGTGAGCCATTGGCCTGATCTAGCAGGCTAGCTGAGGGCTGTATCCAAAGCTAGGCCTACTCAGAGTAGACCTGCTGAAGTTAATGGGCCTGACTAATTTAGGTTCATCAGTTCCATGGTGTCTGCACTGAGCAGAACTTAGTTGCATTGAGTACAACCCTAAATGGCCAGCGACGACTGGCAGCTACCAGCAGCATTACGCATCACAATTCCTTTGGCGAGGATTGAAAGAGACTGTGCAGCAGCTGGAAGGCAGTCAGTAAAAGAGACACGTGTCTTGAGGTTTTGTAGGTGGCCAAAACAAGTCATGGGACCAGAGAAAGGATCCTTTCTGGGCTCACAGACACATTTGGAAAAGTAAGAAGCTGTCACGGCAGGCACTGCAAAATACCCATTTCATAGAAGAAACCTTGTCGATGCTTAGAATCGTCCCCCCCCCCCCGCAAAACAGGCAGAACACATGCACACACTTCAAAACAGAACACAGACAAGACAAAAAGAGAGAGGAGGCAACCCCCCAAAAGCAACCCCTCCCCACACATTTAAAAAAAATATTGGGAGGAGCAAGGGGCCTTCATGGGTGCCAAAGCAGGCAACACTCCCTAATATCCACTTTCGTGTGCTGTTTTCACCAGTATTTCAATGCACACTTTACCCTAGGATATGCATTTGTGTACACATTAGTTGGGTGGAGAGCTGCATTGCAAAATTTGGCAATGTATGAATTGTGA
Source organism: Rhineura floridana (assembly GCF_030035675.1). Lineage (NCBI taxonomy): Eukaryota > Metazoa > Chordata > Lepidosauria > Squamata > Rhineuridae > Rhineura > Rhineura floridana. Next base: position 27,067,273 of record NC_084498.1, on the reverse strand, counting down.
AGAATGGCTGCATTTTGTACATCGTTGCGCACCACCCCAGAGCAGTTCAAGACTTACAGGAGTTCCTGTGCTTACCCAGGATTTGGTTTCCTTGGAAAGAAGGTTAGCAGAGACTATGGTGTCTTATAGGATATATGGTTTTTATTTACACATACTCACAACCTGAGTTTAAGAGGGAGGGGATCACAGCATTAACAGCCCAATAGATCTGGCTTTTCCATCAGGCTTGTAGGGATGCACCCCAAAGCCATGGTGCAGAAAGAAGTGTGTCTCCCCAGTTCCCAGCTTCTCCAGACTAACTCTCACACAGACACACAAACCTCTTCCTTGCTGGGAGAGGGGAGGCCTCTCTCCTGAAAGGGTTCTCATGGCCCACATTGCTCTCTCTCACACGCTAATGAAGACACGACAGACTTGGCTGAATCCCTTAACTTATGAATGGAACTAGTCTGACCTGTAGAGCAGGTTGCTTCTTTTGCAGATCCCAAATCAGAGGCTATCAAGAGGATTCATAGAAATCACCCATCCCACCCCAGACCCCACAAATCCCATAACAATATTGTTTTGCAAAGGGCAAATTAGGTCAGCTTGCCTTTCAGTGCAAACTAAAACTGAAATTCTCTCCCATGCCTCACCTGGAATGTCTGGGTGCTCTGCTGTTGCTCATGAACACTGATGAGGAGCAAGCTGAACACAAGGGCCAGGCTGAAGAGGAGGATCAGCAAGGTGTAGCTCCAGGTGGGCAGGTGAAGCTGGCTCTGCCCGAAGACCAGGATCAAGGACAAGCAGAGAGCAGACACCATGAGAATGACCACGGCCACCGTGACCACTTCGCCAGGGTAGAAGTCAGCCAGGAAGCCCAGGTAGGGTTCAAAAGCAGCCTTCAGCTGTCCTCCCTCCCTCTTGCTGTTTGCTTCCTCCTTGCCCACCAGGTGTAGCTTGTCAGAGAAAGATTCGTATTCCTTTGGTTCCGCGGCATGGATGCTCTCGGCGGACGTCGGGGCAGTGGCCTCGCTCCCCACAGGGGGATTGGGAGCCTCCGCCTTTGGACGCTGGAAGCGCAGGATGATCACACTGGCGGCCACAAAGGTGTAGGCCAAGAGGGTGCCAATGGATAAGAACTGGACCAGGGCTTCCAGGTCCAAAGTGAGGGCCAGGAGGGACATGAGGATGCCGAACACCACAATGGCCACGACGGGGACCTGCGTCCGGGGGTGGACGTGCGAGAAGACCTGGAAGAAGAGCCCGTCCTCAGCCATGGCGTAGACAATTCGGGGCAGGGAAAAGAGGTTGCTGAGGAGGACAGTGTTCATTGCTGGAGAGAGAGAAAGGACAAATGGAAAGGGCAGGCGAGTCAGAGAGGCGTTCTGTATGGCAGGCAGCCCTTGCTGGAAGCTGCTTGAGGAGGACAGCCTGACTGCAGAGGGAGAGACCGGAAGATCTGCCTGCTGGATCAGGCCAAAGCAGAGAAGTCGCTCGCTCCCCATGGCTTCAAAGTGGTCCATCGGCTGCTCTGCCCCACATGGGGAAATGCCGTTATGGGCCAGAGCAGCCTCCATGTGAGGTAGGGGGCCTGGTAACCTTAGGAACACTAGCAGCTGCCTCTACTGAGGCAGACCACTGGCCTACCTAGCCAAGCATTGTCTACACTGACTGGCAGCTGCTCTCCAGCGTTTCAGGCAAGGGTCTTCCTTTCTCAGCCCTACCTGGAGATGCTGCCAGGGATTGAACCCGGGACCTTCTGCGTGCAAGGCAGATGCTCTAACCACTGAGCTATGGCCCCTTCTGCAGTCAACCTTCATTGCCCACAGAGGAGATGAGGAAATGGGGAAAGGGGAAAAAGGGAAGGGGGTGGGGAGGGAAAGGGCCGGTGGCACAAACAAGGAAGCTTCCTGAGTTTAGGGCAAGGGGTGGAGACCCTCAGGCCCAGGGGATGAATGCAGCCCCCCAGGCTTCTCTAAGAGGCCCTCAGTCTCTCCCTAGGCCATGCCCCTCACTGGCCCTGCTTTCCACCCTCTTGGAATGGTTTTGCCTGGCTGGCACGTGACCTTGAACCCTGATCCAGGCCTGGTCTGTGTGCAAGCCTCAGTCTGCGGAACTTGCCCTTTGACAAGTACCACGCTGCATTTGTTCTGCATTTGTGAGGAGTCATTCCTTGACTGTGGCAGCCCCCAGAACTCCCCGACTATTGACCTCAGGCAGGCACCTTCACTATACTGTTTTAGGTTCTGTTTTGACAAGCCTCTCTGGACATGTGGCTGAGTTACATTTGTTTGAAACATTTTATTGATTTTTACCTTTATTTTTAAGGATGATTTGATGTATATTTGTTTTGAGTTGGTTTGCAGATTTTCATCATGTCTTCTGTATAGTTCAATCTGTATATATTGACTCTTTAGTGTCATTAGCCCTGTGGAATGCTCTGCCAATACAGATTCAGCAGGCACCTTCTGTTCCGGCTTTTTAGATGCCTGCTGAAAACTGCTCTATGCTGCCAGGCTTAGGCAGGCAATGGATAACATACCTTTCTGCAATAGTCAATCACTTCTGGTTTTAATTTTTTCTCATTATTATTATTAATTATTATTAATTTCATTTGTCGGTTGCCTAATACCTAATGGTCTCTAGGCAACATATTGCCAACCAAAAGGAGAGGGTTCCTAATGCAACCACAAAGTACACAGAAAAAGTCACTACCCAAATTTGCAAAGGAAAATGAAAAGCACTGTGGCACGCAGCTGAAATGAAAACTAGCAAAATAATAAAAATGAGCACAATGACTGCGAATCACAGAACAGGTAAATATACTGAGAGGCCCAAAACATCGGACCTGAAACAATAATATGTAACAACACAAAATGCTGCCACAGCGGATACAGTAACATGAAAATATACAACGATGACAGGCAATGGAAATTGACACAAGAATACAAAGGTAACAGTTATTCCAGATTGTTAAACTGTTTCGGTGCTTCTTCAGACATTCATAACACTCAAATTTCATTTTCCTTTGCAAATTTGGGTAGTGACCTTTTCTGTGTATCTTATTTATTTATTCATTTATTGCATTTGTATACCGCTCCATAGCCAAAGCTCTGTGGGTGGTTACAACAGATTTTAAAATGTTACCATATAACACAAATTTAAAAACATACAATTACGGTTTTACTGTATGTCTACATATGTATGTGACTGTTGTAAACTGATTTGATTTTTGTTAGTGAATAGCGGCATGCAAACATGTTTAAATAAGTAAATAAATAATAAAAAAATAAAATACAACTGAATGCACAAGAACCTCAGAAGAGCCTGGCTGCAGCTGGATCAGCACAAAGGGGCTCGTGTAGTCCAGCATCCTGTTCTCACAGTAGCCAATCAGTTGCCCCAATGGCAAGAAGGCCACAAACAGGACCTGAGACATTCCACCTAATATATAATTGATTTTTTTTTAACAAGTGGTTTATAATTTTTTATAAATAAATAAATACTATCCATCCATCCCCTTGACTTCCGTCTGACTGGAACACAGCCTACTTGGCAAAGGTAAGAGTCCCATCCATTGCTCTGCCCACAACTGGCATGTGGCCTCTGGAAAGTTGTGCATGAGAGAATGTTGCCCTCGGGCTGAAATAAAGCCCCCCACCCCTGCTTTAGGGAGCGTCCGCATCCTGGGACGCAGCTCAGACTTACCACAGATGGAACCGGCCGCCACGATGAAGCCAGCCCAGGAATAGCCCCTCTTGTAAAAGGCGTCGGCCAGGGCAGAGTCAGGGTCCAAGGAATGCCAGGGCACCATCAGCGTCAGCACCATGGAGACCAGGATATAGGCCCCGGTGGCAAGGCTCAGAGAGATGGCAATCGCCCTCGGGATGGCCCTCTGTGGGTTCCTGGCCTCCTCGCTGCATGTGGCTATCACGTCAAAGCCCACAAAGGCATAAAAGCAGGTGGCCGAGCCGGCCATGATCCCTGAGAGGCCAAATGGGGCAAACCCCCCTTCGGCGGCCCCCCAGTTTTGGGGCCTGGCGAGAATGAATCCCATCACGAGGATGAAGAGGATAACTCCAATGCTAACTGCAGAGAAGAAATGGTTGAGCCAGGAGGAGACCCGGGCGCCGAAGGAAATGAAGGCTGTGGCAATGAGCAGGATGCCAGAAGCCAGGAAGTCTGGGTAATGGGCCAGGAAAGGGATGTGCCAGGTGCCCACGTGGGTCTCTGTGAAGTTCTTGATCCGGTGGTCAAATATGGAGTCCAGGTAGCCGCTCCACGCTCTGGCCACGGCCGCCCCGCCTATCATGTACTCCAGGATGACATTCCACCCAATCAGGAAGGCCCAAATCTCACCCACAGAGACGTAGGTGAACATGTAGGCTGAGCCTGTCTTGGGCACGTGGGCGCCAAACTCGGCGTAGCAGAGGGCCGCCAGCAGTGAGGCGATGCCAGCAACGATGAAGGAAACGACGATGGCAGGGCCCGCTGTCTCCTTAGCCACAGTGCCCGTGAGGACGTAGAGGCCAGAGCCCACCATGGCCCCAATGCCGAGAAGGGCCAAGTCCACGGTGGTCAGGCATCGGTTGAAGGAGGTCTCCATCATGTCGTCCTCCAGGGTCTTGACCCGGTTGAGCTTCTGGCAGAAGCGGGTCAGGTCTGCCGAGCTAGGCAGGCGGCTCGCCATCTTGCGACGAAGGGTGAGGGCCTTTTCCTCCAGCAGGTTCAGTGGGAAGGCAGCACAGCCTCTGGCTTCTGGTGAAAAGCAAAGAAGATAGGGGTCATGAAAGCAGGCCTGCCCATCAGGACCAACCTGTACAAGCAATCTACATTCCAGTCTGGGTGGAGGGGATCAGTCACCCACAGGAAGGTACCTGGCTCTTCCTCCTATTGTGAATGGGAGTGAAAGTATACGATGTTCCCACAGAACAGGTTTAATTTTCTTTTTTTAAAAATTCCTGTTTGATAGTCTAGATGTAGCCATTAGATGTTCCCCATGGCATTTCCTCCCCCCCCCCCAAGCTGGTGAAGCAAGACCCAGGAGAAGAGGAGGGACAGATTCTAACTCAGGTTGAGCTGGGCATCACCAAGGACTGAACACATGGAAATTATTTCGATAGCACGGCTTGGCTTGGGGATGTGCCAACAACAGCGTAACTGTGCAGCCCCCTCCCCAGTCATTTGCCACTACACCCCCCATGCACCAGGGACAACAGAGAAGGGCTCCCAAGTCTTTGAAACAGGCCCAAGGTGTTTGGGTGCCCAGAGCAACATCCCCAAGAATTCTCTAAAATGGACAGACAGACGTTCACACATGCCAATGTCCCACTCTCCCTTTTAAATCTCCTCCTGTGGCCTGGAGACCAGCAGATGGGCAACTAAAGTGGGCTGCTGCATTGCTGCAAAAAGCACCCTCTCTCCTCCCACCTCCCAGTTATGTACTGCTGAATACTCTTTTTTTTTTTTTTACATGCTCTGTAATAACCTGTCCTGTACCGGCCATTAAACTTTCTTTTTCCGAGTATCTCTTAGCTGTTTAGGAACACACACTGCTTTGGAAGCCATTGCACTCCCTTACTTGGTGTTCTAATATCCAGATGCATGTGACATTCCCCTCCAAGAGACCTAACTCCTACAGGAGAGAGACAAAGGGCTGTAGCTCAATGGGCAGAGCCTCTGCTGTGCATGCAGAAGGTCCCAGGTTCAATCCCTGGCAGCATCTCCAGGTCGGGCTGGGAAATGTCTCCCTCTCTGGAGGGCTTCACAGTTCTCATATTGCTTCAAAAAGTGCAAAATTCATAGATTTGGCTTGAAACGCAAACTGAATCAAAACTCTCACCCATCCCTAGCATATGTGTATATGCATGCCTGGGGCTGTGTGGATATTAGAGGTCACGAAGGGACCACTCTGACCTGTGGTACACAGTCAATGTCACATTGAGTTTGGCCCTAGACCAACAATGGTCAACCCCCCCCCAAACCCAGTTAGGTAGGCAGCACTGGGGCTTGTGCCCACTGGGACTGGTGGGGCAGAAGTCAGGGAGCCCAACTGTAGGCGGAGCCAGAGCCAGTGAGAGGCGGAGCCAGAACCAATGACAGGTGGAGCCAACTAATTCTCAGTTTGTCCTGTCCTCCTCCCTGCAGAGTTCTCCAAGGGGCAACCCTGAGACTGCAGGGGGGGGGATCTGGCAGGTATTGCCACCCCCTGGACTGGTTGTAAGTGGCAAGGAAGACAGGTGAGGGCAGGTTGGGGTGAGTGGGGCTCTGCCCTGTTTGCTCTAACTGATGGGCCTCCTTTCCCAAAGAGAGGACTGCTGGGGCTCAGAGCTGCCTGGAGCTCTTGCCTTCTTCCCCAGAAGCCTTCCCTTTAACCTCAGATGTGCAGAGTGCTCCTGGCTGCCGCTCATCGGCATGGACAGGAATGGAACTCTGCATAGGCTCAGAAACTCTGCTTTTCCCACACATGGCAGCCGCAGGGGGAAACTGAGGGTTTGGATCACAAATTTCAGGGCAGGGGAGGCAGCAGCAGAGCCTCACCTTGGCTCAAATTAAGGCTGATGTGCTGAACTCTGGTGACAGGGAGGGTGTCTGGGGCCATAAATTATGGGAGTGGAATGAGGAAGCAAGGGGAAAATGATAATAATAATATCATCAACAACCGGTTGTATCCAATGGCGAGTCCTACTCAGACGAGACCCATGACTCACTTGAGTCCCTTAATCTCAGTGGGTCTCCTCTGAGTAGGACTTGATGGGAAAAAGCCCAAGAGCCACCACCACCGTCATTCTCCTTGACACTGGATGGAGGGGAGCGGGAGGGGAACGGGGCGCAGGGGGGCTCGGGCAGACAACTCCCCCCGGATCCAGGTCTCCCTCTGGCCAGGCAAAACCACCCCGCAGACCCGCCCGCTGCAGGCAGCGAAAGGCGGCCGCCTCGCTCAGCACCTGCCCCGCCCGGACAGCTCCGCAGTCCCCAAGGGCCGCCCGGCAGCGCCCGCGCTTGCAGAAGCTGCGCCTGCGACGGCTCGGGGGAGGGGGGCGCCCCTGGCACGAGGCGGCTGCAGAGCAGGTGTCCGGCCCGGCTCTGCGACCCGCCCCGGGGCCCTGCTCACCTGCCGGCTGCGGCAGCAGCACCCCGGGGCAGGAGGCTGCAAAGCAGGCGCCTGGCCCGGCCGGGGGGCGTCGGGCTCTCCGCTCAGGGCCCCGCCACCCCCTCTCGCCACCGCCACCGCTCACCTGCCAGGCTGGCCCAGGCTCCCTCCCGGCGGGGCCTTTCCTGCTCGGCGCCGCTGCGACACGGCCCGAGGAGCGCCAGCGGGGGAGGGAGCACAGAGGAGCGGCTGCCCGGCTGCCCCCCCGCTGCCCGGCCACGCCCAGACGGGGCTCAAGGAGGATGCTCCAAGCAAGGGGGTGGGGCTTGCAAAGAAGGGGGCAGATCTCCTGGGGGGGGCTCTGCCAACGCGGGCACTCTCCTTCTTCCACCCCCTCTCCAAGCAGACTCTCTGCCGGTGCTCGCAGCCACCTTCCCCAGGGCTTCTCGCCTGCAGCTAGAGGCAGAAGCCCAACCGGTGCGGCTCTCCCCTCTCTCTCTACCCAGGCTTGGCCTCAGGACGAGTTAAGGCTGCAGTCCTGAACCCCCCTTACCTGCGACTGTCAGCTCCCCTGGTATTCAACAGGGCCTCACGTCTGCGTAGACGTGTTTGGGACTGTCCTGCCTGTAGCAACTGGGCGGCCTTTGGGTTTCCTGAAATGCCCCCGAGCGGAGCAGTCTTAAGCAGGTCTACTCAGAAGGAAGCTCTGCTGGATTCAGGTGAGGGCGCCTATTTGCAGGACTGGAGCCTCAGGCTGCAGTTCAGTAAAGCGAGGAAAGGACAACCTGTCCTATCGAAGTTTTGCTGTTGGGGAGGAGGGGTTTTGGCACTTTCCCGCTGTAGATGGAGTGACCAGTTCCTTTTGTTTGCTTTTCAAGCTTTGGGAAGAGGATCTTCTAGCTCAAAAGACATTTTGGCAAACAGGAACTTTCATGATGAAACATGGCATCCTGTGAGCTCCGTTGTGAATTTTTGCCTTTGGAAGGAAGTGGGCACAGTAATAAGATTGTCTTAATAAACTTTGCATTGGTGCAACCTCTAAAATGTGATAGTTTTTAAAAGATCCTTTATTTATACATGCCTATTGCTTGTTGGCTAGAGCTGGGGCTCCCAAACTGTAGCCTGGGAGGTCCTTTCAGGTGGGCCATAGCGTGCCTGTGAAAAGCAGCCGGCATCGTGCCTGTGAAGGGGGCGTGCTGGTGTAGGGCTTTAAATATTTACACTGATTTTTAATTGTATTTTATTGCTTCTTTTATTTTTTATATTCTCTTACTGTATTTTACACTGGGATCCAAATGGTAATTCTACAAAATACAGCAGGAGAAATAAGACACAACAAAAATACGATTAAATCATGCAGCATCTAGCAGAGTGCATTACAATGGCCACAACAGGCAGTAAAAGCCTTAAGTCATCTGCCAACACTCAACAATTTTCAAGCAAAAACTTTAGGAACCACTAGGCTAGGGAATATTTTCCTTTCTTCTGTGTCATCCCTCACCCCCAAAATTAGAAAGTTTCATGGAAGAGGATCTATCGATGTCTGTTTGCCTTAGTAATGAAATGGCACCTCCACCTTCAGAGGCAGTCTACCTCACAATACTGGCTGCAAAGCAGGGAGGCTGTCACCTCCGTGTGCCACCTGCGAGCTTCTCAAGAGGATGCCAAACACTGGAATAGATGGGCCACCGACTAAGCAATTCTTGTGGTCTTTACTGTTATTTTCCACTGGCAATCTTTCTATTGCTTTGCTTAGAACATTTATAAACATTTATAAACTGCTTAATCAATGTGAACGTAAGCTGTTTTTTTTCTAGAGTTTTATTTATACTCTTAACTGTTTAGGAAAAACGGAGCTAACATTCACAAAACAAACTATCCATACTGGAACTCATTTACAAGGAAGTCACCCTACTACCCTGGAACCTCCCCCACCCCCAATTTTCCCCAGGGGGTCCTGAAAATCACTGTGATAAGCACCAGACAAACAGCAGCAGGGATTTGACCTCCCTCCAGTCAAAACCAAGAGCAACATTTGACTGGATACGAAAGCTCACTTGCGCAGGAACAAGTTGCTGGCAACATGTTACTCCTTTGCAGAGGGAACGGCACTGCTTATCAATCTGCTACTGGGCCAGGTTCAAGGGTGTCATGTTAATTCAAAAAACCCTAAATAACTTGGGCCCAAAGGGTGTCATGTTAATTCAAAAAACTTTTGGTGGTGCTCCATGCCCTGAAGCTCAGTAGCTTTCATCAAGAACTGAGCCTTTAGGGTGGCAGGCCCTGCCCCATGGAACTCTTTTAAAAACTGTAGTGTTCAGACAGGCTTTGGGGATGTGAATTTTTCAACCACTCTTTATCGATGTTTTTATTGAAGTTAATTACCTTTGTATGTTGTACATGTTTACTCACATATAAATAAAGTAAAATAAAGCCCCCCAGGAGACCACAATGAACACCCCCAGAGATAACTGGGTGGGGAAAGTTGCTGCAGAATCTCATTTCCTCTTCCTGCCTTTGGCCCTCCAGATGTTGAACTACAACTCCCATCAGCCCCAGCAACATAGCCAATGGCCAGGGATGATGGGAGCTGCACTTCAGCAAGATCCAGAGGGCCAAAGGTTCCCCACACCTGTGCAAGACTGGCCATGACAGAGCCCCACACTTTTAGATGCTGTAGAAAGCCTTAACACAGGGATAGCCCTCCAGATGTTGCTGAATTACAACTCCCATCATCCCCAGGCACTGGCCATGCTAGCTGGGGCGGATGCAAGTTGTAGCCCAACAATGTCTGGAAGGCATTAAGTTGGCTACTCTTGGACTAAGGGCAAGAGCAAGTACTCCCCACATTCAGAGGGGGTAGAAACTGCTTGAGGATGCTCATTTTTGCAGGCCAGAAAGGTATCTGAAGCAACTGAGGAGTTCTTCAGTAAAGCTCACCTGTCGACTGGCAGCCTGGCCAGCGCTTCAGGATGAGCACTGGCCCAGTTTCTTCTAAAATAGAAGTAGGGAACCTTTGGCCCTCCAGATGCTGCTACACTACAACTCCCATCAGCCTCAGCAAACTGATGATGGGAGCTGTAGTTCAGCAACATCTGGAAGGCCAAAGCTAACCCACACCTGCTCTAGCATCTCATTTTTAAAAAATCTGTTCTTGCAATGCCCCAAAGGATTTTAGAGGCAGGTTTGGTATTATGGAAGGACACAGTCTGACTCGGGGAAGGCCGCCCAATCAGTCCAGCCAGCCAAACACTTTGAACCACAGGTTCATTCATTCTCCTGCTCCTTCGTCATCCCAAAATCACTTTTCCCTGCGCTGATGCTGAACAGGGGGGCAAGTAATTATGTTTATTGCCTCCCTTGGAGGTCAGAATTCCTGCACCACCATTTCAAAACATCAGCCTTGAGATAAATGGAAATTCCACAACAGATTTTTTTTAAAAAATAACACAAAATAAATAAAAAATAAACATGGAAACAAACTGAACTTTTGGGCCTCCTTAGCTGTGGGCATTAGAAAGCCCCCTCCCACCCCACCTATGCTTCTCCCTCCCCACTGAAAAGGGGCAACTCCCACCCCCTTGGATCCTCTTTCCTTCTGCAGTCTGGTAAAGGAATTGGGTGTACCAGCCTTTATATATGAAAATAAAACACTGACTGATCTCCTTTAGCATGACTCCCACAGAGGATCGTGCCTAGAAATGGGAGGGGGGGGAGCAGTTATCGTGCCCTCCCCCTTCTCAAGAGAAAGGCTTTCTTGGCTGCAATTCCTTTTGCTGCAGCTTTCGAATTAGCTCCAACAGATTCATCTGGAGAGTCAGTTCCTGTGAAAGGAAAACAATTATTATTGTTACATCGGAAAGAGCCCCATTCCTCCACCCATGTCAATATTAGGGTGATATATGAAGATATCGACTGGGTTGGGGAGAAGCAAAAATGCACCGAGCCTTATTCCAGCCCTCCTCTAGGCGGTCACTTGCCTGGTCACTTGTGGAAAGTAAAAAATTGCCTCCAGGTGACCAGGAAGTTCCCCCAGCTCATATGTGGCAGAGAAGACTAGGGGGCCATGAGATTTATTTTCAAGGTTGTCTTATCTTTTGATTACCCAGGTAAGGGGCAGTTATCTGTGGAACCTCCTGTGTGGACAAATTAACAACTCTTCTACACACACACCTGAGGGTTTGTTGTAATATAAAACCCAGAGACGCCAGCTTTCTCCAGCGTGCTCTGCTGGTCAACAACTTTCTGATCCAGCTCCAGGACTATTTTCTCATCCATCATCTGCTGTTCATCATGAATCCGCTGCTCCATGGCCTAAGTGACAACAACGAGAGAGAGACAGGAGAGGGAAGGGGACAGGTAACCCAACAAAGGTATCTCCAAATCGAAAGGCGGGAAAAAGACCAGCCGGTTCAAAACGCTGTTGCAGTGAGGGTTTACCCACCCTCCTGATCACGTGGCTGGGCTACTCTTGCAAACAAGCTACAGAGGAAGGAAAATGCCCCACAGGGTCACTAGCCATTGCACAAGCTGCAAGACAACCCCAAATATGGAGGCTGCTCCTTACGCAAAAGTTCAGCCACAGAGGGATCACCAGGGAATTGCCTTGGGAGGGGGGTGGGCCTTACCTCCTGCTCCCTCTGCTGGGCTGCTTTGAGGAGGGGCAAGTTGTGAGGCTTGCAGGACTGCTGCGCCTCCTTGTGCTTATGGTGCATCTCCTGCTTGAGAACTGCAGGCAGAAATGGGGGGCAAGGGAACGACAAAAAGCAGAATGTCATTCGTTTTTCATTCATTCGTTTTTCAAATGTCATTCACGCGGGATAAGAACATAAGAAGAGCCTGCTGGATCAGGCCAGTGGCCCATCTAGTCCAGCATCCTGTTCTCACAGTGGCCAACCAGGTGCCTGGGGGGAAGCCCGCAAGCAGGACCTGAGTGCAAGAACACTCTCCCCTCCTGAGGCTTCCGGCAACTGGTTTTCAGAAGCATGCTGCCTCTGACTAGGCTGGCAGAGCACAGCCATCACGGCTAGTAGCCATTGATAGCCCTGTCCTCCATGAATTTGTCTAATCTTCTTTTAAAGCCATCCAAGCTGGTGGCCATTACTGCATCTTGTGGGAGCAAATTCCATCGTTTAACTATGAGCTGAGTAAAGAAGTACTTCCTTTTGTCTGTCCTGAATCTTCCAACATTCAGCTTCTAGTATTATGAGGGAAGAAAAACTTTTCTCTATCCACTTTCTCAATGCCATGCATAATTTTATACACTTCTATCATGTCTCCTCTGACCTGCCTTTTCTCTAAACTTAAAAGCCCCAAATGCTGCAACCTTTCCTCGTAAGGGAGTCGCTCCATCCCCTTGATCATTCTGGTTGCCCTCTTCTGAACCTTTTCCAACTATATGAACATAATCACCTTCCAGAGCTTGTGTGGTGCCAGCCCCTGCCCCGTCCTCAGGCAATTAGGATTTAGTGACTGTCTGCAGCAACCTTCGCCAACCTGGTGCCCTCCAACTCCCATCAGCCCCAGCCAACACAGCTGTGCTCCCATCAGCCCTCCAGGATTGCACAGCCATGCCAGCAGGGGCTGATGGGAATTGTAGTCCAAAACAGCTGGAGGGCACCAGGTTGGCAAAGGTTGATCTACAGAATGGGGGGCTAGAAGAGGATAGCAGAATGTCTAAACCACCACACAGCCAATCTGTAATTAACCTTATTTCCCCCTTTTAATTATCTGCTATCAAAGCAAATGGTTTGCCATCGCATTTTCTCTCCCCATGACATGGCAAGTAAATGGCTATGCCAATCTGTTGACAGAGCTTAGATATTCATAATTTGAACAATAATATATTCAATACCTGAAATTCTCTGGTATGCAATATTCATAATCTTTGGCTTCAAAAGTCTTTCAGCTCATTCTGTTTGGATAGGTCATGGATTCAGTTTTAGGGGCTAAAGAGTGAAGACTTTAACATGCTTGTTTTAAATTTAGATATCATTTTATACCAGTTTTTTTTAAAGAGTTGTGTGTACTTAACAAAACAAAATGAAAAATCCTATTTTTTTGGTTTAAAGATCATGGATTTCTTTCCACCTTGACCAGAGTTCTCAAGAGGATGTGGGAAGCATTCTTAAGAGCCAAGACACACTTGGTAGAGTCTTCTCTCCCTAATGCTGCAGAGATGCTCAACTCAGGTGCCTCAATATCTACTCAATTTCTGAATTCCCAATTTCTCTCTCCTGCAAAGTGTGTGGTGCAGTTGTGAGAGTGCATATGTGCAGATTGCCTCTGGTCCTGCATGATAATCTCAAACAGTCACCACCTCCTGTACTCATCAACTGGATGAGAGCCCTCATCTCACTCATTAAGAAGAGGAGGCTGAAATCACATATGCATCCCATTGTTTCACCACCCGGAAGGGCGAGGACAAGATGTTGGTTGGTGAGATGCAGCCAATTCATGCACGTGATCTACCCCCTCTTGCCTCGGTGTTCATTGTGCAGCTTGAGCCGCTGGTTGTAGAGGTTTCTTTCCGTCAGGTGCTGGATCTCCAGTAGGCCCTGGACAATCTCAAAGACTGTCCCATCAATGAGAGCCAATGCCAGGTCACTGAGGATGGTGTATGACAGCCTCTGCTGGGAAGAGCTGGAAGGGAAACGCAGCACTGAGTCAAGGACGCTTCAGAGTACAGGGCACAGCGTAACATATGAACAGCCTGTAGGACCAGGCCAGTGGTCCATCTAGTCCAGCATCTTGTTCACACGGTGGCCAACCAGATTCCCATGGGAAGCCTGGAAGCAGAACCTGAGTATAAAGATGGCTACCAATGACTATTAGCCCTGATGGCTACGCTCTGCCTTCAGGGTCAGAGGCAGCATGCTTTTGAATGCCAGTTGCTGGGAGCCACAAGTGGGGAAAGCACTGCTGCACTCAGGTCCTGCTTGCGGGCTTCCCAGAAGATGCAACTGGCTGGCCACTGGGAGAACAGGAGGCAGGATGGGCCCCCTTTGGCCGGATCCAGCTTCAGGGTTCTTCTTCTGCTCTGAAGTTTCTTTAAAAAAACCTCCTCAGCCTCTCTAATGGTGGTAATCAGACAAGAAAACACAGTGACCCACAAAGAACACAGAAACCAGGAAAGTGGATTTACAGTGCAACAGTGCTTTGGAACTTTAGGCTCAACTGGGCTTTCTCTAGTAGGTGGAGAGAGGGAGAAAAACTTCCCAGTATCTACTTTCTCCACCCCATGCATAATTTCATGCGCCTCTGTCATGTCCCCCTCACCTTAACTCGTTTTTTCTAAACTAAAAAAGCTCCAAATATCTTAACCTTTCCTTATACGCTAGTTGCTCCAACCCTATGACCATTTTGATAGCACGTCTGTCATAATACATAAATGTACGATACAGAAACAACTAATAAACGCGTTATGTCCTGAAAGTTGCCACAGTATTCTTTTCGTTGTTTTATGATCATTGTGGGTGCCTCTTTTTCTGCAGAACTGCCTGCAGTTGCAAGTCATTTCAGGGCACAGTAAGTGACTACTACTACTACTACTAATTTATACTATAGAAATTAATAATTTGGTAAGTCCTGAAGGTGCCACAAGAATCTTTTGTTTTATGACCATTTTGAATGCTCCTTTCTCTGCAGAATTGCCTGCAGTTGTAACTTGCTTTGAGGCACTTTATGTAGTAAGCAACTAACAAAGGTTATTATTATTAATAATAATATTTACACTATAGAAGTAAATAATACATCTGGTAAGTCCTGAAGGTGCAGCACGACTCTCTTGACTGAGTAGGGAGAAACACAGATAGATCTAGGAAAACATTGTACATTCTATCAATTATTTTCTAACATCCTCATTAAACTGGCATCTTCCACCCCCAAGCTTGACCTTTTAGCATTTTAGCATGTGTTTTGTTTTAAATTTTTAAATTGTGTTTTAAATTGTTTTTTCAAAGATGTATTTTAAATTGTATTTGTTTTTAGTTACTGTAAACCGCCCAGAGAGCTTGGGCTATGGGGCGGTATACAAGTAGAATAAATAAATAATAAATAAACAATGATCAGGGGGCGGGGGGGGCTCTTCCTGCAGAACTGCTTGCAAGTCGTAAATTGCTCTGAGACATTTTAGGTAGCAAGCGACTAACAAATGTAGTAGCAGTAGTCATCATCATCATCATCAATTTGCAATTTTGTTTTTTCTATTAAAATGGTGAGCTGCCCTGCGTGCTGTTTCTGCAGAAAGGCAAGACAGAAAACGTTGCAACCGAACAAGAAGAAGAATAAACAGCCAGCCCGGCCCCCACCCGGGCACCCCCTGACTAGGCAGCGGCCTTCCCCCGCCCCGAGGCTCCTCCAAAACAGCCCCCCAAGCGGGGCGGGTGCCCCCGGGCGCCCCACCTGGGCAGCTCCTTGACGAGGGCCTGCAGCTCGGAGAGGAGCTGGTAGTGGCGCGCCTGCTGCCGGGCCTGCCGCTCGCCCGCGCCGGCTCCGGCGAGGCCTGTCCCCGCAGCGGCGGCGGCGGCGTCCTCGTAGGCGAAGCCCGTCCCGAAGCGCGCCATGGAAGCAGGCGGCTAGGCCGGAGCGGGGGCCTCCGCTGCGGCCTTTCCTATCCTTGCCCGCTCGGCCTCCGCCTCTCGCTGGAAGGCGGCGGCGGCGGCTGGCGGGACCTGCCCCAGATCAGGCGCTTCTCTCTTCAGGCCGCGGGCGGGCGGGCGTGTCGAGAGGCCGCCCCCGCGAGTGCCTCTGAGCATGGGCAGAGGGCCCTGCCTCTTTAACCCCCCCCCCAAAAGCAGAACCTGAAGTATTTTCTCTTGCTTTTTGCGTGCCCTGTGTAAGGACGAGGTGCTTCTGAGCGATAACAGAGTGCCTCCCCTCCCCCGTCT
Organism: Rhineura floridana; assembly: GCF_030035675.1. Classification (NCBI taxonomy): domain Eukaryota; kingdom Metazoa; phylum Chordata; class Lepidosauria; order Squamata; family Rhineuridae; genus Rhineura; species Rhineura floridana. Next base: position 27,051,310 of record NC_084498.1, on the reverse strand, counting down.
CCAAACTGAAGTATTTCTTTTACTTTTGGGTCTGCACAGCGAGGGCTAGGTGCATCTGAGCATGGGCAGAGTGTCCTCGCCCCTCGCGAAAGCAGAATCTGAAGTATTTTTCTCTCGTTTTTGTCTGTGCAGAATGAAGACTAGGAGCTTCTGAGCATGGGCAGAGGGCCCTGCCTGTTCGCCCTCCCTCCGTCCCAAAACCCCAGAACCTGAAGCATTTCTTACACTTTGGGGTGTGCAGAATGAGCACTAGGTGTCTCTGAGCATGAACAGAGTGACTCACCCCCTCCAAAAGTAGAAACTGAAATACCTTATTTTGCTTTTGTCTGTGCAGAATAAGGAGTATGTGCCTCTGAGCATAGGCAGAGGGCCCTCCCTATCTCCCCAAAGAAGAATGTGAAGTATTTTCTCCCTTTTTTCTGTGCAGAATACAGGTGGGAGCCTTTGAGCATGGGCACAATCCCCTCACCGCTAGCAGAATGTTTTTTGGGGTACAAAGTGAATGCAAAGGCATAAATTATCTGTGATTCTTTCTGATGCCTGTTAGTGGAACAGGTTTTCCAAGGGCACGTGTTTGCTCCTGGCCATTCATTATTATTTTTCCTTCAGCTGAGCCTCAGCACAAATGGGCATTTTATTTTTATTTTTTGTGTACCTTTCAGGGTCTCAAATACAAAAATGACCAATGGGGCAGGTCTGGAGTACCACTGTTGACCTCTTTTACCCAGGAGTCCCAGCCAATGGTTATTTCTTAAAATGAACAATGTGCGGAGTTTTCCTCCCGGCCTCCGCTCAGCAGAACAGTTAATACATAAAAGCGTAGCACCTCTGAGCATGTTTATAAAGTTCCCCCCCTTTAATCAACAAAAACATGCTTTTGTAAAATAGGGATGTAAAAGTCAGTGTATGTTTGTTAAATTTAATTCTGGCTCTTCACCTCAAGGTTGGCTCACAGGCATTAAATTACGATACGAAATTGTTCTAGAGCTGAGCCCAATCTAGCTTTCAAATAACTTCTGGGGCTGAGCCTTGCCGTCAGTTAAGGCCTTGCAACCAATTCATGTGTTTGCTCAGTAGTAGTGTCATTGTTTATATTTCAACAAGCCTTTTAAGTTGAGACCTATCCCAGTCTGCATCTGTGTTGGAACTGCTTTTTAATATGTTCTTAAACTTTCTTTTTTTAAATGTTTTTAATCTTAGAAGATGTTTTGATAGCTTTTTTGAAGTAATGTTTTTGAAGATGTTTTTGTTTTAATGTGTTTTAAAGTTTGTTTTTATGATGTTTTAATGTTTTTAGTGCTTTTGGTTGCTGCCCTGGGCTCCTACTGGGAGGAAGGGCGGGATACAAATTATTATTATTATTATTATTATTATTATTATTATTATTATTATTATTATTATTATTATTATTATTATTATTATTATTATTAATAATAATAATAATAATAATAATAATAATAATAATAATTTGATTTATATCCCGCCCTTCCTCCCAGCAGCAGCCCAGGGTGGCTAACAAAAGCACTAAAAACACTTTAAACATAATAAAAACAGACTTTCATATTCATATCTCCACTCTGGCATCCTTTATGTTACTGCAGACAATCTTAGGTTGTGCTTTTTCAACGGTCTGCTCTTCATTGATGCCTGCCAAATTGTTTGGGAGCTCCGTAGCTCAGTGGTTAGAGCATCTGCTTTGCACACGCAAAAGGTCCCAGGTTCAGTCCCCGAGGGCATCTCTAGGTAGGGCTGGAAATGTCCCCTGAGAGCTGCTGCCAGTCAGTGCGGACAATAGTGAGGTAGGTGGACCAATGGCTGGACTGTAAGGCAGGTTCCCCCTCCAAGCCACTCTTTGTGTTGCCTTTTGGAGCCATCCCAGAACTGGCTCCACGCAGCAGAGGATAAAGCCTCTCCAAACATTCCTGACTCCTTTTGCCCTTTTATTGACCAGCCTTCCCCAACCTGGTGCCTTCCAGATGTTTTTGGCTGGGGTGGATGGGAGCTGGAGTTCAAAGCATCTTTAAGGCACCAGGTTGGGGAAGTCTGCTCTATGCTGTCTTGACTTCTCCCACAATTCCTTGCGCTCCCCCTCCCCACAACCCCTCTTAATAGCTACCAGATGTAGGTCCCCAGCGTTTTCTAATTCGGCTAGCAAGAGCCGCCGTGCTCAGGATTCTGTCGTTTTCAGCTGCCTGCCTGTCTCTGGGAAGGGCAGGGTGGGTGGTGATACCGTGCCCCAGGAGGGACTTAATACTGGGAACGATCTATCGTCCCCCTGATCAAAATGCTCAGGGAGACCTTGAGATGAGATATGAAATTGAGGAAGCATCCAAACTAGGAAATGTGGTAGTAATGGGTGACTTCAACTACCCGGACATAGACTGGCTGCATATGTGTTCCAGTCATGACAAAGAAGCAAAGTTTCTAGATACTCTAAATGACTATTCCCTAGATCAGTTGGTCATGGAACCGACCAGAGGGACGGCAACCCTGGACTTAATCCTCAGTGGGGACCGGGACCTGGTGCGAGATGTAAGTGTTGTTGAACCGATTGGGAGCAGTGACCACAGTGCTATTAAATTAAACATACATGTAACTGGCCAATTGCCAAGAAAATCCAACACGGTCACATTTGACTTCAAAAGAGGAAACTTCACAAAAATTAGGGGATTGGTAAAAAGAACGCTGAAAAACAAAGTCCAGAGGGTCACATCACTCGAAAATGCTTGGAAGTTGTTTAAAAACACTATATTATAAGCTCAACTGGAGTGCATACCGCAGATCAGAAAAGGTACCGCCAGGGCCAAGAAGATGCCAGCATGGTTAACGAGCAAAGTCAAGGAAGCTCTTAAGAGGCAAAAAGTCTTCCTTCAGAAAATGGAAGTCTTGTCCGAATGAAGAAAATAAAAAAGAACACAAACTCTGGCAAAAGAAATGCAAGAAGACAATAAGGGATGCTAAAAAAGATTTTGAGGAGCACATTGCTAAGAACATAAAAACCAACAACAAAAAATTCTATAAATACATTCAAAGCAGGAGACCATCTAGGGAGACAATTGGACCCTTGGATGATAAGGGAGTCAAAGGTGTACTAAAGAACGATAAGGAGATTGCAGAGAAGCTAAATGAATTCTTTGCATCTGTCTTCACAGTGGAAGATATAGGGCAGATCCCTGAACCTGAACTAACATTTGCAGGAAGGGATTCTGAGGAACTGAGACAAATAGTGGTAACGAGAGAGGAAGTTCTAAGCTTAATGGACAATATAAAAACTGACAAATCACCGGGCCCGGATGGCATCCACCCGAGAGTTCTCAAAGAACTCAAAGGTGAAATTGCTGATCTGCTAACTAAAATATGTAACTTGTCCCTCGGGTCCTCCTCCGTGCCTGAGGACTGGAAAGTGGCAAATGTAATGCCAATCTTCAAAAAGGGATCCAGAGGGGATCCCGGAAATTACAGGCCAGTTAGCTTAACTTCTGTCCCTGGAAAACTGGTAGAAAGTATAATTAAAGCTAGATTAACTAAGCACATAGAAGAACAAGCCTTGCTGAAGCAGAGCCAGCATGGCTTCTGCAAGGGAAAGTCCTGTCTTAGTAACCTATTAGAATTCTTTGAGAGTGTCAACAAGCATATAGATAGAGGTGATCCAGTGGACATAGTGTACTTAGACTTTCAAAAAGCGTTTGACAAGGTACCTCACCAAAGGCTTCTGAGGAAGCTTAGCAGTCATGGAATAAGAGGAGAGGTCCTCTTGTGGATAAGGAATTGGTTAAGAAGCAGAAAGCAGAGAGTAGGAATAAACGGACAGTTCTCCCAATGGAGGGCTGTAGAAAGTGGAGTCCCTCAAGGATCGGTATTGGGACCTGTACTTTTCAACTTGTTCATTAATGACCTAGAATTAGGAGTGAGCAGTGAAGTGGCCAAGTTTGCTGACGACACTAAATTGTTCAGGGTTGTTAAAACAAAAAGGAATTGCGAAGAGTTCCAAAAAGACCTCTCCAAACTGAGTGAACGGGCGGAAAAATGGCAAATGCAATTCAATATAAACAAGTGTAAAATTATGCATATTGGAGCAAAAAATCTGAATTTCACATATACGCACATGGGGTCTGAACTGGCGGTGACCGACCAGGAGAGAGACCTCGGGGTTGTAGTGGACAGCACGATGAAAATGTCGACCCAGTGTGCGGCAGCTGTGAAAAAGGCACATTCCATGCTAGCGATAATTAGGAAAGGTATTGAAAATAAAACAGCCAATATCATAATGCCGTTGTATAAATCTATGGTGCGGCCGCATTTGGAATACTGTGTACAGTTCTGGTCGCCTCATCTCAAAAAGGATATTATAGAGTTGCAAAAGGTTCAGAAGAGGGCAACCAGAATGATCAAGGGGATGGAGCGACTCCCTTACGAGGAAAGGTTACAGCATTTGGGGCTTTTTAGTTTAGAGAAAAGGTGGCTCAGAGGAGACATGATAGAAGTGTATAAAATTATGCATGGCATTGAGAAAGTGGATAGAGAAAAGTTCTTCTCCCTCTCTCATAATACTAGAACTCGTGGACATTCAAAGAAGCTGAATGTTGGAAGATTCAGGACAGACAAAAGGAAGTACTTCTTTACTCAGCGCATAGTTAAACTATGGAATTTGCTCCCACAAGATGCAGTAATGGCCACCAGCTTGGATGGCTTTAAAAGAAGATTAGACAAATTCATGGAGGACAGGGCTATCAATGGCTACTAGCCATGATGGCTGTGCTCTGCCACCCTAGTCAGAGGCAGCATGCTTCTGAAAACCAGTTGCCGGAAGCCTCAGGAGGGGAGAGTGTTCTTGCACTCGGGTCCTGCTTGCGGGCTTTCCCCAGGCACCTGGTTGGCCACTGTGAGAACAGGATGCTGGACTAGATGGGCCACTGGCCTAATCCACCAGGCTCTTCTTATGTTCTTATGTTCTTAAGGGCCGGGTTCCTTGCGGGAACTGCGGCTGTGCCCAGAGATGTTTAACTTGGCAAGAAGCAAACAGGGCGCTGTTAAGAGTAAGGCTGCCTCTTGCAGGCTGCGTTCAGCAAGTGTGGCTTGGCTGGCCAGTGGGGGAAGGAGAAGGATGACTGACGTTGCACCCTGCCGCAAAAGCTTTGCCTGTGTCAGTGTACAACCCTGTCGCTCCCTGGACAGACCACCTTGGGCCCATCAAACATTTCTAGACAGTCCACAGAGCCCTTTCCCAGCACGGTGGGCAGGCGCCAAGAGCCACTCTGAGCCATGGGGCACTCTCCCTTTCTCTGCGGCAAGATTCGCAACGTCACTGGTCGCCTTGGAAGTTTATCCTGTCACTTTGTACTGGAATGCTTTTCTATTGCATCGTATCTTTTGTATTGCTTCCTTAATGGCCTTGATGGCTGGTGGCTACTAGCAATTGCATACACGCCCCCAGTTCAGATGGTGCCTGGAGGAAACAGTTTGATAATCTGGAGTCAGACAGCCAGGGAAGGAGAGAGAAGCCTTGAGGTTTTGTAGCTGGCTGGCTGGCAAGGAGAAGCCGGCTTATACTAAGAACATAAGAAGAGCCTTGCTAGATCAGATCAAAGACTCATATATTAAGAAGAGCCTGCAGGATCAGGCCAATGGCCCCTCTAGTCCAGCATCCTGTTCTCACTGTGGCCAACCAGAAGCAAACAAACAGGACCTGAGCGCAAGAGCACTCTCCCCTCCGGCGGTTTCCAGCAATTGGCATTCAGAAGATTGCTAGTAACCATTGATAGCCATATTCTCCTTCATGATTTTGTTTAAACCTCTTTTAAAGCCCTCCAAGTTGGTGGCCACCACTGCCTCTTGTGAGAGTTAATTCCATAGTTAAATGATGTGCTGAAGTCCTTTCCTTACTCGCAGGGGAGGGTGTGTGTGAGCCCACGGTGGTGGCAGCTGTAAAGTCGTCTTGCCCATGGAAGGAATCTTCTTTCTTCTCTAAGCTTTACTCGCAACCTTTGCTAACCTGGTGCCCTTTGGATATTTTGGCCTAAAACTGCCATCACCCGCAGCCAGTACTGGCGTATGACAATGGGTCTGGTGGGAGTGCGGAGGGCACCCAGGTTGGCAAAGGCTGCTTTAGTATAACTGTGAAGCACGCCTGGACTCATAAAAGACCTTTCTGAGCGTGGCAGCCATTTCCTCCCTGCAAGTCCAGCATTGATGTAATAGTGAACACATTTTTGTAAGAGCGAGCAAGCGCCAGTGGCGTGGCCTCTCCACTTATTCAAGAAGGCAGCGCAAATGCTGTGGTTGAACTGGCTTACACCAGCAACTTCTCAGCCCCACTCCCCCCCTCTCAAATCTCTGAAAGGATAGCTCCTCAAGGTTTCCAGCCCAATTCCTTCTGCTGACAGCGGCTGGCTGTGTTGCAGGAGCAATGCTCCACCAGGAACCCTGCTGGTATTGCTTCTTCACTCCAGGGGCCCCTCCAGACGATCTGTTTCATCAGCATTCATTCACCCCAAGTTCCTTGCACAAAATGTACGGGCCTTAATTGGGCATTCTGGGTTACTTGCCGGCTGTTTACACGTCTTCTCGTTTTTTTATGTACTGCCTTCAAGTCGATCCCGACTTATGGCGACCCTATGAATCTTTTTCTGGATATATTTGTAGGTTGAGTCGTTGGTTTATCTGACACTGTTCGATGCATTTTCCTCGGCACTTTCCTAGCTGCAGAAATGGTTTCTTTAAGTGGATTTGTTGTGCTAGGGGGATAGTGCTCTTGAATGCACTTTAAATTGAATCCCCTCCTACCAAAGAGCGACCAGCAGAGAGGCAGAGCCAGACTTTCAGGCAGCCTTTCCCAGCTTAGAAGCGGGTAAGCAAAGAAAGTGCAAAGGAGCCCTTGCCCCCTGCATCCTGCAGAGGATGTATTCTGGGTGGGGAGGCATCAGCTGAGACAGCCCACGTGGGCCCTAATGAAAGCCAGAGTGATGACATCCGGCTGTGATTTGTGCTCTCCTGCACAGACTAAACAGGGAAAAGAAAAAAGGAACTTTGGAACGAGCCGCGCCACAGACCCAAATATAAACCAGGGAGCAGCTAACAGCTGCGCAGTCTCCAGCAAGGGCATCCCTCCATCTTTCTCTGGTTTCAAATAGTCACCGTCTGCCAGCTGAACCGAGATGGCCATGGAATCGTTTATAAAGACCCGTCCAAATTTTGCTTATGGAACCTGTGAAGGGGCACATGGGGATACTACTAATTCCATCAACATTATATAATATAAATATGTGTATACACAGACGCACACATATCTATATGTGCAAGAGCAGGCGGTGGATGCTGTTAAAGGTGGCAGACCTGTGCCTGGCACACCACCAGGAGTTGACTCATTAGCTTCCGGTCTACGAACGCCCACGGCAGTACCTTGTCCTTGAAGACTGCACAGATCTGGCTCAAGGAGCCACAACCCATTGAGGCATTCTCCTGCACAACATCCGTTCAAATACTCATTTCAATGGGGGACTGTAGAGAAGAGCAGCCCGGTGGATCGTGAGCCACGTTCGTTCGTGGAACAGAAGGCCACCTCTGAGCTTGCAGCCTCTCTCCCTCTTTTCCTTCAAAGCTCATTCCTGCTGGGAAGCCTTTTTGGCCTAGCCCTTAACTCCTGACACTTCACAGCACCCTTTGCTGTCCAAGCGCCCTCCAGTTATTTCGGGCCAAAACGTCCACCAGCCCCAGGCACCGTGGCTGTGCTCCCATGAGCCTCAGCATCACATGGCGGGGCTAGCTGGGCTCATGGGAGCAGCTTTCCCTAGCACTCTGCTCCTCAGAGGCTGGCTCCTACGTTGAGGGGCCATTAGCAAAGAGCCCTCTGGTGGGACTCCTATGGCGGTGGGCCATGGGCCAGAAGCATGTGCTGTCCTGGCAACAGCAATGCGTGGCTGGGAGCCGCCATTTTTAATTTCCCAACTAACACAGCGTCTGTCCCAGGGCACTGTGGGAAATTAAAGTGGCAGCTCACCGAGCCAGGATGGAGGGTCGGGGGCACACTAACCTGCAGGGTGCCAATTCCTGGCCTGCTTGAGGGCCAGCTGACCTTACCCGGATGCAGACCATTGGGAGGAGAGTAGACTATCACCTGGAAAAGGGTGGGGAGGATGGAATGCAGTAAGGGCAGGCAGGGAAACCACGCAAGCTAAGAGAGAAATACATCATTTCTTTTTAATGGAGATAGCTTTCGGTGGAGATGCTAGACTTGCGTACCAAACTGCCCTCGTTGGAGCCAGGACAGGCGGGCTTTCATGGCGGCCATACTGCCGATGCCAAAAAAAAGGGCAGGCCTCCGTCGAAGCCAGCTCGAGGCAGCACGGCTGCACGGGAGGACAGCGCCCAAAACGGCCATGGGGAAAAGCGGGTCCAGTCAGGTTTGGGATGCTAGGCAAAGCCACGTGTGAGCAGAGTCTCCGGGCCAGCGCGAGGCCTGCACACGTGGCCGGGAAGAGAGGAAAAGTAGCCCCCCCTCTAGAGTCACAGAGCAGCCTTTACCAACCAGACGCCCTCTGTAGATGTTTTGGACAACAACCCCAGCATCACACGGCCAAGCTGACTAGGGCTGATGGGAATTTTAGTCCAAAATATCTGCACGGGGCACCAGGTTGGCGAAGGCTGCTCCACAGAGCTTATGCCGTGGCCTTTTGAGGCCACTGTGGCAAGAACCCAACAAGGTTACAGAAAGCCAGCAACTCCATTCTGCAGGTTATAAAAACTGGGACATTCCTAGGGAGAGAAGCAGGGTGTATGCAATTATAATACTGGTACAAATAAGGACATGCCCAACCCACTCTGCTAACCCTCCCCCTCCCCGAGCGCCCAGCGCTTGGTCCACAAAACCCCCTCCCCGCTCCACAAAGGTGGAATGAATTCAGAAGTGCTTTTGGTATGCTGGTGGGGGGGGCTCTGTTGTCATCAGGGTCCGTGTCTCAGTGTGGGGGCCACACTCAACAGTCTCTGCCAGACTCCTGGTTCCCCCCAAGACAGATCTGTCCCTCCCTGCCCAACCCGCAATTCCCACTTCCTCTTTGGCAGGCCTCTTTGAGCCACGAGGCCGCCTTTACTGCACAGTCTGAGGGGACGTGGCGGCAGGTGCTTTGGGCTGCTGCTCCACGGCGACTTCTCTGCTCTTCTTCCTGGGTGGCTTTTTAATGGGGGTTTTCTTGACCACCTGGTCACCGGCCGCAGGGGCTGGCTCCTGGGTGCTGCTGGAGCTGTGCTTCTCCCCCCTTTTGGGGTCACCGGCCGGCGCCTCCACAACGGGGCTGATAAGTTTCTGCAAGTTGGGGGACGTTGGCAGCAGGGGCTTGCTGGACTTCTGGCCGCCGGCCGCTATGGACCGCTTGGCCTTCTGCGGGGGAGTCGGCTTCTCCCTCTGGGCCGGCAGGGGGCTCACCCCGTTCTGCCTTGCACCCCCGTCGCCCCTATTCAGGCTTTGAGTCTTTTCCTTCAGTTGTGCCGCCAGCAGCGTGGCCGCTTCCGAAGACAGATGGGGATGGATGACTTCAGAGCGCAGTTTGCTGTGACTGGGGCTTTTGGGGGCATCACCCCCTTTCCGGTCTGGGGGGTAGCTCCCTATCTTTTTGATCACGTTCTGGACGGCCCCGTTGATGTTCTCCATCTGTTCTGGGCTGGTCTTGTGCCTCTGCTTGAGTTTGGACGGGGAAAGGTGCTCCCCGGAAGCACAGAGGGTCTTGCCTTCAGAGGAGCTCACCTCCTTCGGGTGCTTCGGGGCCTTATCTTTGCCCCTCGCAGGCGCCTTGTCGTCGGGTCGGCCATGGACCCCGGCCGACGTCTCGCTGGGGCTCCTCTTCCGCTTAGCTAGCCCCTGTTTGTGGTCCGACAGGTCGGCCATCCCAATGGCAGGTAAGGAGTTGGACTGATTGGAGCTGTACTTGCTGTGGATCCAAGAGACTTTGGGCTTCGTTGAGGGGTCCGGTGGAGGGGGCTTAGCTCGCTCCGGCGATGGGGGCTTGGTGCTTTTGTTTTCCACAGCGTTTTCATCCTCATCTCTGGACTGCTTGGAGAGGCGAGCTATCCTGGCGTAGAGGGCCCCACTGACCGAACCGGAGCCAGAAGAGGAGCGCTCACTGTCGGAAGACTTGAGCAACGGCGTCTCGCTGCTGTCCACCTGGATGGAGCTGCTCTCTTTTAAGACGGTGTACTCTCCGGCTTCCTCCTCGCTGATGGGCGGCACCACCTTCTCCACTGGGTTGCAAGGAGCAGCGACTCTGTCTTTGCTGTCACTCACACTCTCTGGAGAGGCAAAGCAGGCAGAGCTCATTAGATTTGTAAGAACAGCAGCCGTGTTGAGCCACGTTTTAAAACCCTTTAGACCAAGAATGGGGGAGCTGGTGGCCCTCTAGATTCTGCTGGATGACAGACTGGATTATGGCACTGCACACTACATGGGGCTGCCCTTGAAGATGACTCGGAAACTTCCACTGGTCCAAAATGTAGTGGCCAGATTACTGGCTGGGTTTCCATTTAGACTGCATAAAATTGGTTGCCAGTTCCTTTCCGGGCCCAATTGAAGGTACTCTCAGTGTTTAAAGCACTAGACGACGTAGGCCCCCAATATAAGAGAGACCCCCTCCTTCCCTATAGATCCTCTCAGGTGTTGAGGTCAGCAGAGTGGGCCCTTTTGGTAGTTGTGCCATCCTCAGAAATTGTGTGTGTGTGTGTGTGTGTAACCCGGGTGAGGGCATCCTCTGTGTGGCACCCCCTCCCCACAGAGGTGTGTCTCGCTCCTTCACTGTACAGCTTTCATCCTATGCTGAAGATGCACCTCTTTGCCCTGGCCTTTGACACCTGAGATGTATAATTGTAGGACGCACCCGTTTCTTGTGATTGTAATTTGTATTAACCTGTTTTTCATGTTGCATTTTAAATGGTTGTGACTTGCCCTGGGACCTTAGAGTAAAGGGCAGGTAATAAATCATCATCATCACCACCCCTGATCATTGGCTATGCTGGCTGGGGCGGATGGGAGTTGGAACTCAACAGCATCCGGAGGGCCACAGTCCCCCACCTCGAATAAACAAAGCCAAAGCCAAAAGAATGGAGAATGCAAGCTCTTCCCCATCCCCCTGCATGGTGGGCGGGTGGGGGCGGTGGCTTGATCCATCTGACTGTGTTGCCAAACGGGTCAAAGCAGCCTTTCCGAAACGTGTTGCTCTCTAGCTGTTTTGCACTACAACTCACACTGGTCTTTGGTAGCCGTAGTCCAAAACAGCTGGAGAGCACCACATTGGCAAAGGCTGAACTAGAGAGAGTCAGATATTCCATTTGCATTCCCACCCCCCACCTTTGGAAATCAGGCACTGGTATCCTAGGAGTTAATTTCCACTGGTGGGAAACTTTTGGCCGCACAATTATGGTTTTCTTTTTGCTCTCTTTTTCTTTCGGAGTCATGCATGTGTGGCCTTAGAATTCTTTAGTCATTACAGGGCTATTTTGCAAAGGCCTGTGATTTGCTACAGAAGGTTTGCGGTGGGGCTGGGCTTGCGCCAAATTCTTTTGCTGTGTAACGATTGCCAGAATTAAAGAGAAGGGGACATAAAGGAGCTGAACGGCTGGTATAGCCATTTAACCACCTAGCTGCAGTCAGACTGCAAGATGGAAACTCGGGCTTCTAGCGCTGTCATCGCTGATGCGCCCATCTGCTTTGTGACAACCTCCACTCTTACTGTTAAAGGGTTCTAGTCCTCAGTGCCGCAGATGAAAGCTGAAAGATGACAGCAGGGTCTGCTAAAGTCATATTCTTAAGTCTACCCATTTAAAACTATGGGTCTGCTTTGACAGATGGATACAGCTCAGTATTTTTTGTATATATTAGAAATGTTCAAAAAGTACTTGAATTCTGTAATTACAAATGAATTCTGCCCAGACTGCAGTCCTGCCGGTTTCCCCGGACTGCCACCTGGCCTGTGCTCACCTTCGTGTGGGACACAGTAGACAGGGCCTTCGTCTGTGGTGTCAAAGGATGAGAAGGAGCCCCGCGAGGACCACGAAGGCGACGGCTGCTCCACCACAGAAGGGGGCTCAATGAAGCTGCAGTTCATGGTGTTCTCCAGGTCGTGATGAGCCACTGCAAGACACAGAGAGGGCTGAGAAAGAGGTTCTTGTTCAGCATCTGGAGAAAGGAGAAAGGCAGCCATGCTGGCCCCCAAAGGAGTGGGTGGGGGAACCCACACTACGGATATCAGAATACTTTTATTCGGCTGACCAAGACGTTACAAAAAGGAGCTTTTGGATTGTCCTACTCAGAGGAGCCCCACTGAAATTAACGGGCCCATGTTAGTCATGTCCATTAATTTCAATGGGTTTACTCTGAGTAGGACTAGAATTGAATGCAATGGGTAGTATCCAATGATGGTCCTACTCAGAGTAGGCGTGTTGAAGTTAAGGGACACGACTAGCCTAGGTTCATTGATTTCAGTGGGTCTATTTTGAATAGGAATCAGACACAATCCAATCCTTTACGTTTTCCAGAACACTTCATAAGGTTAGATCAGGGGTGGGATGTGTGGCCCTTTAGAGGTTGTTGATCATCATCATCATCATTTATTACCTGCCCTTTGCCCAGCGGTCCCATGGCAGGTTACAACAATTTTAAAATACGGCATTAAAAGCATTTTAAAACAACCTAAAATCATAAAATAGGAAGGGTCCTATATATACATCTCGGGTGTCGAAGGCCAGGGTAAAGAAGTGCGTCTTCAGCATTTGCCTGAAACGGTACATCAGCCTTTTCCTCCATGGATTTGTCTAAACCTCTTTTAATCCAAGTTGGTGGCCATCACTGCCTCCTGTGGGAGCAAATTCCATCGTTTTAACTCTGCCCCGAGTGCAGAAGCCCTTTCTTTTGTCTGTCCTGAATCTTCCAACATTCAGCTTCGCTGGACGACCCCCGGAGTTTTAGTGTTATGAAATCGACATGAAAAATGTCAGGAGACTGAATCACGACTCTCCCGTGCAGTAGCGTGACGTTCAGCCTTCAGCTGCCCCAGAATGCTCTGCAAAAGCGGCTGAGGCCCGGCTGCGCCGACAGCCTGGGCCCAAGAAGACCCCAAACAGGACGGCTTCTGTGCAAAGCAAACCCCGGGGGATGCGGCGCTTCCTGTAGCCGCTCAGCACTCAGACATCTGGTTCTGGGTGACTCGTTGCCAAATAAATCATGCCAAGAGCGGCTGCGAGTGCGCCATCCGCTTCCTGTGGGCCTCTCGCTTCCCCCCCTGCTCAGAACGTTTCTCCTCACAGCTCCCCATTCCCACTGGTCGGCCTCCTGGGCTGATCCTAATTGGGGAAAGCCTCAGCCCTTGTTTCACTGTTAGAAAAGGAGGCCGGGACAGGTGAAGGATGGACCTACAAAGCAAAGGTTTACACAGATAACGAACTCTTTGGAATGGTGAAAACAACTGAGGCTCGTGGGAGATGCAGGGTGGAAAATCCTCACGAGGGGATAGGGATGTAAAGAGGCAGCAATTTCTGTCCCGTCTGGCATTGGTCACAATCAGCGATGTTTCCATTCTGCTACAGTTCAACTAAAACTTACATTTCACTATCTGCTGTCACCAAAACTCATATTTATTTATTTATTTATTGCATATTTATATCCTCTTTCCTCCAAGGAGCTCAAGGTGGCATACAAACATGGTTCTCCCCCTTCCCCATTTTATCCTCACAACAACCCCGTGAGGTAGGTTAGGCTGAGAGGCAGCGACCGGCCCAAGGTCACCCAGTGAGCTTCCTGGCAGAGCAGGGATTTCAATCCGGGTCTCCCGGGCTCTCTGACACTAATCACAATACCACCACTGGCTCTCAATGACATAAACAATTAATGACATAATGAATTACGCAATCGATTTCAGTCGAAGGGAAGCATCATAAAATCATGGAGAAATCCACACTGGGTTTTCTGGAAAGGAGAGCGAATGCAAAGTGCAAATGCAAAATATGTTCAAGTGTTTGGTGAAAAGGAACAGTAAAACTACTTAAAACGGAGAGCATCCACGTGTGCGATTGCTCATTTGAAATTACAACTCAAAAACAGTGTGACAAGCCTGTGACCCAGGATGGAGTGGGATCTTGTTTTATTTTCAGGGGCAAGGGCCATAGCTCAGTGGAAGGTCCCAGGTTCAATTCCTGGCATCTCCAACTCCAGGTGTGGCTTGGGTAGGTTCCACTGTGTGAAACCCCAGAGACCGGCTGACAGTCAGTATCGACCACACTAAGCTATATGGACTAACAGACTGTTGGTACAAGGCAGCTTTGTATGTTTCCCCACTGGCCTGGCCCGCAGCTGCCGCCGCCTCAATTCTGCAGCCTTTCCGCTGGATGGGCTCCTCCTAAAGCGAGGGTGACAGACAACACCTTCCGTTTCCGCCTTGCATTCCCTTGATGCTCAGGAGAGGAGGAGTTGGTGGGAACTCCACTTCTTCCATTTCCCTCCTGGGGAAGTTGAGATGCCTTCAGGGAGGAAGCTGCAGAAATCCCCGCTGGATCAAAAACAGCTTTGAAGGCGGCAAAGGAGGCGACCCCCTCCGGGCAGAACAAACAACTTCCTCAGCTACTGCAGAAACAGAGACTTTCTTAGCTGTCAAGCAGAAAGGTTAGGCCTGTCCAAGAGCCTGCCTCTTCCTCACAGAGCCAGGGCAGGCGGACGGAAGGTCTGGGAAGCCCTCCAGCCCAGCCCTGACATGTTCCAGGGCCAAGTGGACGAGAGGGCAAGCCTGGAGGTGTGTGCGCAGAGAGGTATTTTTAGCTCCCAGGTGCTTTCAGATCGTGCCTTTTTAACGGCTGTGGGCAAGAAGACATTGTTTTACTCCACTGGCTCTCAATGATAACTAAGAGGAACCTCCATGTGCTGGGGCAGCATATCTCAGAGCACTAGATGCTGGGGGCAGGCAACAGAGGAGGAGGGTGGTTGTCGCATTCATGCCCTGCTTGTGGGCACCCTGGAGGCACTGGGCTGGATACAAGATTCTGCTCTTCCATGTTGGAATCACTGCTGCCTTCTATCGAGCCAGGCCATTGAGTTCCATCTGGCTCAGTACTGTCTGCATTGATTGGCAGCGCCTCTCCAGGATTTCAGGCAGGGGACATTCCCAGCCCTCCCTGGAGATGCCAGTGGGGACTGAACCTGGGGCTTTCTGCGTGCGACACAGATGCTCAGCCGCTGAGCTATGGCACTTCCCCTCAACGTAACGCAGGATTCCAGTCCTCATGGCTCATGGATGTTTTCAGGACTCGCCCTATTCTTGTGACTGAAATGTGTTTTAACTCTTGTTGACATTGTATTTTAGATTTTCTAACCCACCCTGGGACCTATGGGTGAAGGGTCGGCAACAACAACAGGAATACTAATAATTCTGAGCCCTAGCCAGAGATGCTGCCAGGGATTGAGTTTGGGATCTTCTGCATGCCAAACAGATGCTCTGCCCGTGAGCTACCGCCCCTTCCAGAGACCCTGGACTGGCTTTTCAAACTGTGCCAGGATTTCGGAAAGAAAGGAGAGGGAAGGCATGGAAAGCCAAAGAGGTGTGCACGAGCGGGCCCCTTGCCCTGGTCTCCCCCAGTGGCTCCAGCCCAGGCCCCGCCCCTCCTTCTGCTACAGCTGTGCAGGGCCTCGGCTCTCTGCGGTAAGGGATGGATAAAAGGAGCATATGGCAAGGCCCGCACGCCAAGGCAAACAAGAAGCCTGTGACCAAAGCATTTCATTCCAGTGAAACAACAGCCCCTCTGGCAGTCAAGCACAGCCACGGAAAGGCCTGCCTTGGAGAGGGTGTGCGCAGACGGGAGGGGGGGAAGAGAGAGAGAGAGCGCGCACTCCAGCAACAGTGCTAACCAGCTTCTTAATGCCACAGGGTCCAGGCTGCCAGGACTGTGTCCTAGAGCACAGGATCTATTGGCAATACCATGCAAGAGTTCTGTTGTTGTTTTGGAGAGAGAGGGAGATGTACGACGCTGCCATACTGTGCCTGATCACTGGCCCATCTAATTTTGCCTACGAAAGGATTTCAGAGGAGCCCTGCTAGATCAGGCCGAAGGGGGCCCATCTGGCCCAGCATCTGTCCTCACAGTGGTCAGCAGAATGCCCCAGTGGGAAGCCCCAAAACAAGAAGGACCTGAGCGCTAGAGCACTCTCCCCTCCTGTGGTTTCCAGCAACTTGCATTCAGGGGCATCCCGCCTCTGACTCCAAGCAGCCCTACAGGTGGTGCAGAGTAGCTCAGTGACCGTGGCAGACTCCCCTGGGATCCAGCCACCATGAGATGATGGAGATGGGATTCTGGGTAAGCTGGCTTGTTTTAGCAAGGCCAATCTTCCATCCTTACATGTGTCTGGAACTGGAAGGGGCAGTGGAGCTATAGCATGATGAACGAGGACCCCACATTTCTCTTGGAGGCCCCCCAAATGTGTCCGTCCGAGGCAACCTTCTGCAGCTCCAGCGGAGGGAGCAGCCAGAGTTGGCCTTCAAGTCAGCAGAGGCCAAGAGGGGAGCTCTCGCCGCCCCCTGTTTATCCAAAACCCCCGAGGAGCAGCCAAGTGCCAGGAAATGCGGAGACACAGAGCCATTCAGCCTGGGCCTCCGCTTCACAGAAGGAGCCTCTGTTCGGAGGAGGGAAAAAAGCCGGCCCAGCGCCCTTCTGTAAACACAGCCCTTGTTATCGTTTCAGTGGGGAAATGGTTCCCGCCATCCCCAGCCGCAGGCTTGCCAGGGCCAGGGACGTACCAACATGCTCCCCCAGCCGAGGGGGGGTGGGAGGCAGCTCTTGGAAAAAGCTGGATACAAAAAAATTCTGACCAGCTCAAAGTTGCTGAAAAGACGGGACAGGACAGAAACTGGTTTCTGCTAGCACTGCACCAAATGCTTCTCAAAGTTTGGCTTTTCTGTGCAGAGATCACAGCGGGTGTGGGGAGATCCATGATCTTCCCTACTATTCCCCAGGTTTCTCTGGCCCGCTGCTGCTTTGTCATCATATTGTATCAACTTGACAGGGCTTCTTTACTGTTGGGATCCTCCCCGCCAATCAGGGAGCCCATGATGATCAGGATGACATCACAGTGACTCGCAGCCAGATCATTGCAGACGTTGGCTGCATTCTCACACATAATGCTAAGCTTTGATCATCTTAACTACGGTTATTTCAGACAAACCAAGCATGAGCCATCTTCACAGACAAGCAAACAAACCATGGCTTCTTCCCCCAAAACCTGGCTCATTTACCAACTGCTCTCACCTCATGTCTCTGTGGCTTGGTGAGCGTCTGTAGTGGGGCAGCCAACTAAGCCAAGGTAAAGCAAGGCTGATGTGTTCAGACATAACACCAAACCATAGTTCAAAATAAGCCACGGTTTGTGAGCCAACAGCAAACCATGACTTCACATTGTGGTTTCTTGCAAGCAAACAAACCATGGTTAATCTGCCACAGAGATTAATCTGTCAAAAACTATACCAGTGACAACATAATTATTTATTATTTATGTCTTGCATTTATATCCTGCCTTTCTTCCATGATGTGGTTCCCAGGCAGTCTCCCATCCAGGCACTGACCAGACCCAGACCCTGCTTAGCTTCAGCAAGGCAGGGGCCTCATATGTCTTCACACTATATATCTGGAACCAGGAGATAAACAAACCATGGCTTAGAGTCGGGCACAAAGTGGACTGATGTCACTGAGGGCAAATAAAGCCCCCCCATTTGCCTTCACTCAAATTGGGGGACAGAGCCCCATTAATTCAAGTAACTGCATAGATGTTCCACCGTCCGGGGCCGCCTGCCTCTGAATGCCAGTCGGTGGAAAGTGCAGGAGGGGAGAGCGCTGTTGCGTTCAGGCCCTGATTGCGGGCTTCCCCTTAGAGCATCTGCTTGGCCACTGGGAGAACAGGATGCTAGACCAGATGGGCCACTGCTGGCCTGATCCAGCAGGCTCTTCTTAGGTCCTTACATGCTTAGGAACGCTTATACAGCCACAGCAGTGTATTGCGTACACTGACTGGCAGCAGCTCTCCAGGGTTTCAGGCGAGAGCCTTTTCCCAGTCCAACCTAGAGTTGCTGGGGGTCAAACCTGGGACCTCTCGCATGCCAGGCAGGTGCTCTGCCACGCAGTGATGCCCTTGCCAGGCTGCAAGGGGGGTTTCATTGCCTCTCAGCGCTGCACAGGAAGGCTCGCTCGCGTTGCACAGAGTTAAGCGTGACTAGTTGGGGCAGGACATGGACAGGGCCCAGGCAGATGTGCATCCTGGCTCATATTCTTCCCCAGCTGCTCAACCACACGTGAGAGTACTAGGGCAAGGGCGCCTCCGGAATGAGCACCCAGGCTCTTCCCTTCCCTCCTTTGCAAACAGGATTGTACCTCTTTCTACAAAGAGGCATGAAAAGTGTCTGAAACAGGAAGGGTGGTGGCGGTTACAGGAAAGTGAAAAGGTTTGCAGAATGCGCCCCCCCATTTCACCCTCAGCTCAGCTCCTCTCCTTGCTAAATAAAACAGAACGAAACAAAATGAAACCGGAAATTCTGTGCTTATGCAGTTCACGGCCTGACACCAAAGGCACAGACTTCATGAACTGGGCAAATCTGGGTAGTTTTTCTTTATTTGCAGCTGTTAATTTTGCACTGCGTGCAATGTTTGCACAATTTATTCTCCTTTTGCTAGTCAGAGAGGGAGGGGGCAAAGAAGCCCCAAAAGCCCCCGCCCCCAGGACCAGAAATCTCCAGCAAACAGAGAGTCTCAGGAAGCAGAATTCTGGACCCAGCCCTCTGCTTCTTCTGCACCCCTGCAGACTCACTGTCTACACACAGCCCTGCTAGCAGTCATGGTTGCCAACTTTTCTGCTGCCACTGCTCCTGTGCAGCTTGGCTCACAGAAATTGAACGGGTGAAGTGCCCCCCCCCGGCGCACAGCAAAAGACTCACACAGGGGCCCTCCGGCTGTCCTCTGCTGTTGTGCATCCATGATTGTTTGAGCTCATGATGGTTTGGGGGCAGTTCCATGTGAACTTGCTTTCAGTACTGTTTGTACCTGCAAATGTTTTGGGACAGATTTCCGTGCTGAAATCAGGTAAATTTTCATACCCCAAATGTTGGGGGGAAGGAGGGGGTTGTCCTGCTTTTGTTGTGCTATAGCAAAAGTGGCCCCCTCCCAGACAGCAATAATTTAGTCACATTGCAGAACAACTAATAAAGCAGAATGGTGTGTGGACAGTCCAGTATAAATCCACCACTAATGCACTATGATTGCATCAATCACATGTTGTAGAAAACACCTGCAACCCCCCACCAGTCTGCAGGGGCCCCTCCTGAACTATTAGAACGGATCTTGACACACTCGTAAACCTAACCCAAGCCCTTGCATCACCATTACCAAAATTCTAAATCGTTTGCATTTACGCATCGCTCGTTCATCTACACCAGGAACTTTGATGTCCTGCAGTCAAAGACACACAAAGGCTAATGATGGGGTTGTCAGCAAGACAGACCACTTGCAGGCACACCTCCCGCCGCTGATGCCACAGAGACCAACACTTACCGACAACTTTTGGCAGCTTCTGACGGCGAAGAGGAATCCGAGGGAGTTTCATGCTGATCCGGCTGAATCTGCCACAAAGACGTCTCGGAGATTTCTTGTGGGGCGAGTCCTGGTTTGAGCTGCAAAAAAAGAAGAAGGGCATTTGGCTTAGACAAAATCAAGAATTTTGAAACAGAGAGGGAAACAGAAAGCGGAGTGAATTAAAGCTGACTCCACTGTTGCCAAATAAATGCCCTCCAAGTGTTTTGGACTACAACTCACATCAGCCCCAGCCAGCACATCATCTAGAAATGCTCATTACAAAGCGAGAGCCCTGCTCCCTACTCTTGGCAGGAGCTGCCCATGGGCATTAAAATTTGAAGGTGCAGGAATGTTAAGGTCACGACCATTTGTCCAAAATATGCCCCTCTCCAGTGTCTTAACCGCACTGGCAGGGAAGAACGGGAGCTTTACACACACAAGGTCCCAGGTTCAGTCCCCAATGGCATCTCCAGGTAGGGCTGGGAAAGATCCTCGGCTTGAAACCCTGCAGAGCCGCTGCCAGTCCGTGTAGACAATACTGAGCTAGATGCACCAATTGTTTGACTCAGTGCAAGGCCCCTTCCTGTGTCCCCCAAGCAGGACTGCTGCGTTTGGTTAGGAGAATCCCTCGTAGTCCGTTCCCCTTTCTCCACTTCCGGAAGATCTTCAGCCCCTGATCCCACCCTTGTTTTGCCTCCTGTAACTGATGCCCCCTCAGAGCAGGAGGAGCATCTGGAGGGGGAGCCCAGGAGTGAACTGGCTGAGATGTCTCCATCTCTACTGCCAAGGACGCGCAAGTGTCTGCACAGGCACGAGCAAACCAAGCCCGCTCACCAACTGAGTGGTAGGAGTGCCTGTCTGCTCACCCAGTGCCAGGCCGAGAATCGGTTCCCGTGCAAGTAGGGTACCCGCCCCACTCCTACACAAGGGAGTCTCTGAGGGGGGATCAAACATTGCCACAGTGACTTCACTTGAGTGGCCGAGTCATGCCTTGCAAAGACCGAGAGACCAGGAAGACCTGTTATCTGCTTTATGTACCTGTCACGTGCTGAATTCTGGATTCAAGCCTTCCACAGAAGCCAAGTTGGTGCTCCCAAGTCTGATTCCGTGGGGGATAGCCGGGGCAGAATCAGGCCACTGGGCCATCTAAGCTCAGTATTGTCAACACTGACTGGTTGGTTGGTTGGCTGAGTGTATTTATATGCCGCCTTTCTACAGCAAGCTGTGCCCAAAGCAGCTTACAGCAAACATTCAAAATACGTTTCATTGGGGCAGGGGGAGAGAAATCAGTTTACAAAACATAATACATTCAAATGGGACAAAACTCAGCAAGTTAACAAACGTAAAATAAATCCGGTATTACAAAAGAAGTAATCTAGACTGGCAGAGGCTTTCCCGGACTCCAGAGTGGGAACCCTAACTGGAGATGCCAGGGGCGGAATCTGGGGGCTTCTACGTGCAAAGCAGTTGCTCTGCCCCTGAGCGACAGCCCTACCCACGGCTCCTCAGTAAACACCTCCCTCTCCCGAGGGTTGGTTCCCAACATCACCACTTACTCCCGAGGATGGTCCTTCTTGCGGCAGATGCAGCAGCACCAGAGGAGGGACAGCAGCAGTATCAGCAGGAAGGCCAAGAGGGCCCCGGCTCCAATCACCCCCATCCGCTGGTTGGCTTCTGAAATGGAATCAAAAGAGAGGCCCCCCCACCCGCAGAATTTAATTTGATTTAATTATTTAACAGGATTTGTAAAAACATCTACGTGGTTTCTAGAACAATAAAATGTACATTAAAATGATTGATAAAAAAATATGATCTTACTGAGATCACCTGGGTGAACACTCTTAGGGGTCTCCCATGGGGCAGAAGCACAACTCATGTCGACAAGGAGTCGTGCCTTCCATGTTGTGGTTCCAACTCTGTGGAACTCTCTCCCACTAGAAGTCAGATAGGCACAGTCCCTGCTGAGTGTCATGAGCCTGGTTAAATCTGTTTTATTCCAGTAGGCCTTTGCCTCATGAATATCTCCGATGTTTTAGTATTTTCTGATTTGTGGTTTTTTTTGGTTTAAATTTCTGAGATTTAATTTATGTTTCAAATTTTATACAATGTACATTGTCATTGTTGTAAACTGCTTTGAGACCTAGATGGTGGAAAGTGGGATATAAATTTTAAAAATCAATCAACAAAAGTCAGAGTTAAAAACAAGTTAACCGAAAAAAATAAAAATTATAAATAAAACCAGCAGTTATTATATATATATACATAATATGATATATATGAAGGCGCCTGCCTAGTGTCCATGGGCAAGAAGTTCCAAAGTGTAGGTGCTGCCACACCAAAAGACCAACTCCTTGCAAGCACGGAACGGACATTCTGCGGCACTTGCAAAAGGGCCACTTTCACTGATTGAAGGGGTTGAGTGGGCATATATGGAGTAAAGCGATCCCTTCCCATAAACTGGTCCCAAGCTGTGAGTGGGCCGACAGTCTCACCACAGCACTCCCCAGATCCCTAACCCCCTAAGGGGGAGGGTTGGGAACCAGCAGCCTGGGGCTCAAATCAGCCCCCAGACATTGTTGATGTCTATTTGCTGAGTCCTCACCCATGTGGCAGGTTCCGGTCAGGGGGTCGCAAGAATCTTCATGGCAATTGCAAGATTCCGCACAGTTCACGCCATACTGACCAACTGGACACGTCACGTTACACCTGCGGAAAGAATTACTGGGTGAGTGGAAAAGAGAGGAGGAGGAATGGGAGTCACCATTTGCTCTCCTCTCCGCTAGCTGGCTTTCTCCACTGGAGGAGAGGAATGAAAACCAAAAATGAACACCAAAAAAGTCATCACATGGTGCCAAATAGATTTCAGATTTGATGCCAGGTGAGGTTTTCTGGACAGGACACTCCATATGATACACCTTCTCCACATTTAAGCAACAGCACAGCATTTTCAAGCTCCCTCTCCCTCTCCTCTGACCATGAGGACTGGAAGCATGGCGAAGTTTGGAAATGAGAGATGATATGCTCAGGATTTTAGTTACGTTGCTGGAGTCTGCATTCAAGGCCAGAACCCAGGCTTCAAGGCACAACTATGATCACCTGCCTGCGTGGAGGAAGATGTGGCATCTCGATTGTTGACATATGCCAGTTCAACACAAGGTTACAGACTTCTCGCTAGCCACATGATGGGAGGATGTCAACAAACCAAAAAGGCATTCTGAAACCCGGGAGAAAAGCTGCTGGTCAGCAGAGAGTACTGAGCTGTATGCCTCTGAATGCAGTGCTGGAATCACAAGCTCAGGTCCTGCTTTTGGGCTTCCCATAATGGGCATCTGGTCGGCCACTTTGAGAACAGGATGCTGGACTAGAGGGGCCAGTGGCCTGAGCCAGCCGCTGGGCTCTTCTTACTTTCTTACCGACCGACGGTTTGGCTCAGTGTCAGAGGCGGTTTCCTATGTCCCTATGATCAGAGCTTTACTGTATCTGGTTGACGCGGCGTCCCACTGATCACTGGGTGAAAGTCAGGCTAAAGCGGTTGCTGTTGCTCCACCGCCAGCAGTCTCCCAGGAATGTTCATGCCTCTTGAACATCCAAAGCTTTTCCCGTTGGCCTGGGTCCCTCCCTCCTCCATGCCACGTGCCTGTTGGCATGGAGTAGGGAGAGATCCCCAGCTCCTCATGGCAGCTGCAAGCGGCCTTGCTCTAAAGATAGCATTTGGCAAACAGGCTGGATTTCCTCTCCACCCTCCTCCCCCAAATTGTCTTTATATTCTGCACACCTTCAGAACTGTACATTTGTTGCAGAATTCAGTATCTGGAGAATCGCCACAATGCTGCAAGGACAGGCCAACCCCTTCGAGGAAAAGTATTGGCAAGAGATTCAAGGCAGACAAAGAACATTTTTGTCCAACACCTCTTCGTTAATGGATGGGATCTGCTGCCAGAAGAGGCAGCGGCAGGCAGGAGGAATTCAGGTGGCTTGAAAACAGCCTCTGGGCCCACCAGCTGTTTGAGACACATCTCCCATCAGCCCCAGCCAGCATGGCCTTCTGATGCTGCAGGCTGATGGGAGCAGTCATCCAAAAGAGCTGGAAGGCACCAGGTTGGGGCGGGCTGCTTTGAAGGGAGGTTAGACAATTTCAACAGGAGCGGTGGTGACTGGGGACTGTGATGGATTAGAAGGGCCACAGCTCAGTGGTAGAGCCCTTACATTGCAGGCAGAAGATCCCAGGATCAATTCCTGCCCATGTCTCTTGGGTAAAGCCCTAGCGAGCTACTGCCTGTCAGTGCAGACAGTGCTGAATAAGGTGGACCAGTGGTCTGGCTCAGGAGAAGGGCAGCTTCCTGAGAGATACTGGACATGCAGCCTCCAGGTTCAGAAGTGATATGCTGCTTGATACCAATTTTCTGGGAGACAAAGATGCGCACGCCCTGTTTGCAGGCTGCCTGCAGGCGTCTGATGGGCCCCTGTAAGGATGCTGGAGTAGATGGGCCCCCTCTGGCTTGATCCAGCACCAAGTATGTTCGTAGCATGTTCTTAAATAATATATTGTCCAGTGTCAGTGAGTGCGGGTTTCCTTTAGAAAAGTGAGATAACGCCATCACCATGGGTAAAGTGTGCATATAATAACAACAACAACAACAATAATAATAATAATAATATCCCACACTTTCTCCCAGTAGGAGCCCAAGGCGGCATACATTTGTGAAAATAACACAGAAACGCATTATGTTAGAGAAAAGTGGTTTGCAAAAATGTGTACATTAGGAGATATTTGCACTAAATTGCTGATTTACATGAGAACTTTTTTTTAAAAAAAATTGCAAACAGATGTGGAAATGTGGAGAACCAACCCTTAAGATTTGAAAAAAAAGAAGAAATTGAGAGAATCCGAAATGGACAGATCTGCCCATTCCTAGTTCTAAATCAGTTCAGCTTTCCCACCCAGGAGGAGAGTCAATGTTGCCTTGCAGCTGCAAAGCACAAGGGCCTTGCTTCAGAACAGCAGCTGTGGACAGATCTAGATTTAAATGGGGTTTTTTTTGGGGGGGGAGGTCTCTGTGACTCCCCACTCCTACCCCACCCGCAGCTTTCTTGGAAACCGTTCCTTCAGGAGACTTTCCAGCTGAGCTTCATGCTCAGGAAGGGGGGGGGAAGGTTCCCCTTAATTGTCTAGCTGTCATGACTTCATGGATAATTCACAACAGAGCAGCTCTGCCAGTTAGATCTTGGCAAGGCGGCGCTCACCATCTGCAGTCCTCGCGGCTGAAGGACCCCTTTGCCAGAAGGGAACTGGGGCTACTTTCTGTCTCCTTTCTTTGGTGAAACTTCCTGGGCTAAACAGATATAAAGAGATGTTGCTACTGGAACCACTGACTGGTGCAAAATAAGTGGGACTGTCACAGAGACCCTTCTGCAGCTGGACAATCCTCTATGCGCCTGCACAGAAACTTAGTGTGCAACGTGGAGAACAAAGTGTGCTGTTTTGGGGAAACAGGAAGAGCTCAGGGGCAGAGCATCTGCTTGGCATGCAGAAGTTCTCAGGTTCAGTCCCTGGCATCTCCATTGCCTGAAGCTCCTGGAGAGCTGCTGCCAGTCAGTGTGGACATACTGAGTCAGGCAGACCAAGGGCCTGACTCAGTAGAAGAAAGCTTCCTATGTTCCCATTGAAATCAGGTTTTTATTCAGAATCATGAGGACTGGGATCTTACTTTATTTTAAGGGGAAGGCCCACAGCTCAGTGCTTGCAAACTGCTTAGAGGTCTTTTTTTGTTCTAGTAAGCGGCATATAAAGTCTGCTAAATACATAAACAAAATAGCACCATCTGTCTCCTCGGCACAAATTCTGCTCGGGCGGGAGAGGATGAAGCCGGCTCTAGAAGGTCTCTGATCTGTTCTTTAGCTTTTCCGATTAAAAAAAGAGAAAGAAACCGAAACAACACGTCCTTTCCACTCTTGATTCCTCCCACGAAACCTATGCAGAAATCCTCACTTCTTACTCAGGCAATTTTTTAAAAAATAAATAAAAAGAACTGCAAAACAAACAAAGAGCTTTTGCTTTGCAAACAGTCACACCACGGAGTCCCTTTGAACGAAGTCTGTCTTGGGAGCCAGCAACCAAGCTGAGTAACTCCTGACCAAATCTTATTTGTAGCTCAGGGCTTTCTATCTGCTGACAAAGCTCTGCGGTTGGGCAGATTGCTCAATTTGCCAGGGAAGCTGTGGGCAACAGACTCCAAGACATTTAGGTGCCCATGGGGGAAATCCAAATCTCTCTCCCCCCACCTCATTAACTCACGTGTGAAGTTGTCTCATGGAAAGAAACAGGACCTCTGCAACAGCACAGAGCAATGGGTGGGGGACCCACAAACTTTTTTTCAAGCGAAAAGTGGGGGACTGAGGGTAGATGAGCTGGTGATTTATTTAGTTTTTTTAAAATCACATTTATATCTTACCTTTTTCCTCCAAGGAGCTCAAGGTGGCAAAATGGTTCTCCTCCCCCCTCTCCGTTTTATCCTCACAACAGCCCTGTGGGTTAGGTTAAGCTGAGAGAAAGCGACTGGTTCAAGGGCACCCAGTGAGCTTTCATGGCTGAGTAGGGATTTGAACTCTGGCCTCCCAGGTCTCAGTCCGACACTCTAACCGCTACATTGATCCATTTGTGTGCTTCATTTGATATGAAAAGTAGACTCCACCCCTGCTGTCTCATTGCCAAATGGGGTGGCCAGATGCCTTGGTTAAAAACACACACCCATCTAGCGTGGCTCCAAATCACTCTGCTTTGGAGAACGACTCCATAATAGAAAGGCACACCAACGTCCCCATGCCTCTGCTTAAGAGAAGACCCCCCCTGAGTAGAGAGCAAGGGTGAGGACCCTGTGGCCTCCAGAGGCTTTTGGGCCCATTGCCAGGAAAGACGGCAACTGAAGAGCCAAAGGTTCCCCTGGTCCACGCTGACTGGTCCCCAGGGTATCAGGTAGGGGACATCCAGCCCTCCCTGGAGATGCCATTGGGGACTGAACCTGGGCCCTTCTGCATGCAAGGCAGACACTCTGCCACTGAGCTATAGCCCTTCTTGAAATGTACCTGCTGGATTTGAGGACTCGAACCGCACTTGACAAGAGGAGCGGCTCCCATCTGGTGACATATTACTCCGGGCACATAAAGTAAAGCCAAAAAAGGAAAAAGTGCCCCTGCACACTTGCAGATGGAACTCCTTGCTCTGCTGAAAATATACCCAGTGTTTGTTGAGAAATGGAAAAAAATAAGCCCTGGCCCGTTACAATCTGGAGCCGAAGAAGGAAGTGATGAGTAATGGCCTGAAGGCACATGATGACAGAGCTGAGGAGGAGGAAGGCATCATGATGCCCTGATTGGAACTCTTCGAAAAGCCCCACCACTCCCACCCCGAAGGACCGGCACGGGGAACGTGGCCCAAACTGCGCCGTGGGAACAGGCTAAGCAGCCGCATGTACGAAAGGCAGCCAGCTCCCCATCCCCCTTTCTAGGCTTGCTAGAATTACAGCCGCTGCAACAAAAGCCTATTTTTCCTTCCTTAATTTTTTTTTAATTACCACGAGACAATAAATCTAGACCTGAAGAGACAGGACATGCTACCTCACTGAATGTTTTAAAAAATATTGAAATCATCGACAAATGGCGTGGGAATTAATCAACTTTTCTTTTTGCCATTCTTCCACAAATGAAGAAGCTTTTGCAGGGCTGGGGTGTGGAGGGGATTTTATCATTCCAAGCCAAATTGAAATGTGTCTCTTGGTGGTAAAATGTTCCCCTCCTCCCCAAAGGGAGTCAAGTGCGTTGCATCAGCTGCAGGGTACTTTACTTCCCTGGCTCAGTTTCGGCTGGAAAAAAAATGCATGAGACATTTTAATTTTTTGTACACCAATACATGATCATCAGTGGGGACAAAAAAACATTCCAATGGAGGAAAACAAAGACGATTTTGAAAGTTTTTGTTTTGCTTTGCTGTGCTTTCCTCTAGTTCAACCTGACCCACCTGTTGTGCATTCATGATGACTTGTGCTCGTGCTGTGATTGGTGCAGTTACACACAATCCTGCTTTCAAAACACCTGCAAATGTTTTGGGGTGGTCATAGTGCTTCATTTGCAAGCGGTGCATGCTCTGTCACTTCCTGCCAATATCCCAAAACTTTTCACACCACAAACGTTCTGGTTTATTTTTGTCCCACTGTTGTTATGCAAGGGTGCCCCTCCAGACAGCACTAAAATAGTAACACTGGGAAACATAAAAACCTAAGCACAGCCTGATGGAAAAGGCTAGTGGCCCATCTAGTCCAGCATCCTGTTCTTACAGTGGCCAATCAGATGCCTGTGGGAAGCCCTCAAGCAGGACCTGCGCGCAAGAGCATTCTCCTCTCCTGTGGTTTCCGCAACTGGTATTTGGAAGCATACTACGTCTGACCATGGAGACAGAGCATAGTCATCATGGCTAGTAATATGACAGCTATTGGAGTGGGAAACATCACAGATCAACTAATAAAGCAGAACAAATCCACCACTAATGCACCATTATTGTGTCAAGAAGAAGTTGCAGAATAGACCTGCAAACCAACCAACCAACCAACCAACCAACCAACCAGTCCATCCCAGTCTGGAGGGGCTCTGCATTTCTACCCATCTTTGCTCTAAGTAGGTCTGGCCCCATAAGACTGTGGGGGAGCCCCATATAAGCTCTTCAGAGGAAGAGCAGGGACCATATGCCAAATGAAGTATGTCAGAGGAGCAGTCCCTCTCTGAACGCAGTTCCCCGTTTCAGAGAGCTGGCAATGACGCCTGTGCATATTTCATAGCTGTCTGAGTTTCAGATTTGGCATAGGATTAATCACCCAGAGAATCACAGCTTTTGCTTTAAGAGGAAAGCAAGTTTCCAGTCCTCATTAACTGTGATAGATCCTGAAAATGTGTAGGAGTCCTTGGAGGAACCCCAGAAGCCAAAGGACGCAGCTCCAGGGTTCTGCAACACCCTTTCCTACCCTTGCTGCAAGCAGGACTACTGGAAGTGAACATGGTGGTGCAAATTTTGCTTAGTTAATTCTGGCCACCAAATTTGCCCCGAGTTCCAGAAGTGAGTTTATGTCGGTAAAAAATTTGGCTGATTTGCTTACACACAGCCCTGTGGGCAAAAGCCAAAGGCCCGTCTCACCCCATAGATCCCTGCCCGGCAAGTGTGCTCCTCAGGTTGGGCACTACTGAGAGTATTGTGTGCCCCAGGAGTGCCCTTAGTTTGTGCTAGGAACTGGGCTTCTAGTGCTGTAACTCCAGCCCTCTGGAATCAATTACCAGCCACAATTAGACAAGCACCTAGCATCTCAATACTTATTCAACTACTAAAGATATTTTTTGGTGAACAAGGTTTTCCCTGAAGTGTGACCCAGGCATTTACAGATATAGTCGTTCTTTGTATTGAATTTCAAATGTTTCTTTTTCCATATGAAATTGCTTTTACATAAGGAATGGCTTTTTAACTGTTTGAATATATGGAATTGTTCTGAATTGGTTATATTGTGAAATCACTTTGAGATATTTGGTGGGAAGCCATAAACGGAAACAAATAAGTAAAAGTAGAAAAATTGTAATTTTAAGGAATGTGAATTGTATAAACAGGTTTACAAACATTTAACTGATTGAGTTTGTAATCTGTTGCATTTCAGCTACACTGATTGGGTTGGGAAACACTTTATATGTTTGTACATAAATAAATGAAAGAGCGTGGGGGCCCCTGAGCCAGGGCACAAGACACTTACGAAACCCCCTGGAACCCAGGCCGACAGAGGCACCTTCCCGTCTCAAAGTCGCACTCGCCATTGAAACAGTCGCTGCAGACAAAGGCGCAGTCCTCCCCGTAGGTCCCGTTGCGACATTTAGTCTCGCACCTAGAGGAAGGCCAAGATGGAATGGGTGAGGACCAAGAAAGGACAGCATTTTTGTGTGCGTGCTTATCATCATGGCTTTTAACATCATAACCTTCAGCAGTCTATTGTCTTGAGCACGAGACAGGAGTGGGCAGAAAACATCAGGATCTACTAATAGATCTCTGGGTGATTTGCAGTACATCAGCAAGGGCTTCTGGCTCTAAAACGTTTTAATAATAGCAACAGCAACGTTTATTTTTTTCACTGCAATTAGGCTGCTGAAATGAAGAACTCTGACTCGGACTGGACAGTTGCATGAAAGTTTAGTGCCATTCCAGGACTGAAAACAAATTCCTGGGCTCAGAACGTGAATTATACTTTAATTCTAAGTGCATGTCTTTTGTACCAAGCTCTGGTGGACAGATCTTGGGGTTTTAGTTAAAAAAAAAAAAAAGCCTGAAATCAGCCCACAGTGTAATAAAAGAAAAAGCAAGTCTAGAGATTACCATCTTCACCTGCCACTGAGCTGTGCCTGCTTTCCTATCATAGGAGGCTGCCTTATACCATGTCAGGCCATTGGTCCATCAAGTTCACTATTGTTTGCACTGACTGGCAGCAATCTCCAGGGTTTCAGGCAGGGGACATCCCAGTCCTACCTGGAGATGCCATAAGGGATTAAACATGGGACCTTCTGAATGCAAAGAAGATGTTGTACTGATGAGTTACAGCCCTCCCCTGCAAAAAGTGAAGCCACAGGAGAGAAATCATTATTATTATTAATTATACATATATTAATATAGTAAAGACATTGGCCTTCAGCAGCAGGGAGGAGAGGCCCAGTGGCTGGAGGTCTGCACCATTATCTTGAGGGCAGATATATTTCTTGATTGATGCAGATCCTTGTGGCCAAAAAGTCCAGGCTGCCTGTCCCCTCTCGGTTGACCCACACAACAGGGTGGAAATACTGGGAACTTGGGAGCTTAAGCAAGGATCTTCTGGGCTGAGCCCGGGGCCTAGCCAAGGGAACTCCCTGAGTCTGGCCATGCTTAAACTTCAGAACTCTCATCGGATATGGATGTGAAAAGGGGGTCTGCCATGACAACCTCTGTGACTGGCAAGAGGCATTAATCCTCTGGTGTAAACGTACTAATGTGCTACATTTTTATCCCATTCTTCCTCCCAGTTGCTCAGGACAGTATACCTGGCTCACCCACCCATTTTATCCTCCTAACAACCTTGTGAGGTAGGCTAGGCTAAGGAAGGGTACCATGGGTCAGTCCTTGCGACCTACATGGCCGACTGGGGATTTATTTGTGTCTCTCTGTTCCTAGTTCGACACTCTAACCACTACACCACACTGCCTCTCCACTAAATACCCCTTACCTGCCTGGTCAATGGAGCACTCACAAGCCATAAAAGCACTTTTGCAAGTGGCAGATAGTGTTCGTTCCTTAGCTTTATGGAATTAACCCTTTAGTGTGATACACCACCTACCACTTTGGAACTCCCTGCTCCTTGACACCGGGCAGGCCCCTTTGGTGTACTGTTTCCCATCTGAAACCCTGGAGGTGCTGCTGCCTGCTAGTGTTGACACTTTTGAGCGAGATGGACCAATGGTCTGACTCAGTCTAAGGCGGTTCCTAACTTTTTTTGTCACAGGGAGCTGACCCAGGCGGGTAATTTTTATCGGACAATTTTAACACGTGATTTCAGTAAGCATGCGTGTTTCTAAATTGCTGATGGTATTTTACCTTTTTTTTTATGTAGCTTGTTTTTAACATTTTTGTATTCACATTTTTGATGGCTATTTTAGACTGCCTGCTGTAAACCACTTAGAGGTCTAGTTCTAGGGGGCGGCATACCAGTTTCGCTAAATAAAGGAGACCCTGAGCTGCAGACGTCTCCCGCCCCCCTCTGGACTTAGAGCCAGGTGGCAACCCACTGCCTGGCCGCAGGGCCGTTAAGAAGCCCATGGCCCTCCCCCTTCCCGGACTCACCTGTCTCCAATCCAGCCCGGATTGCAGTGAGAACACTTGCCGTTGATGTGGTTACAGGTGTGGCCGTCCTTACAAGGGGGGCAGGCCTGGTCACAGCCCTCTCCGTAAAAGCCGGCGGAGCAGATCTGATCGCACTTGGTGCCGTTCCAGCCCGCTTCACATGCTAGGCAGCGCCCCTCCGCAATCGTGCAAGGCTGCAGCTCTTTGCATTGCCCGCACCTGGAAAAGGCAGGGAGAGGCAGGCGGGTGATGAGGAACACCCACAAAGTCCCACGAGGCAAAGTCCTGTTCTAGCCAAAGGCAAGCCTGGAGCAAGGACTCTGGCACCCAGAGTTGGGGGCATTTGGGGAAGGGCTGTGGTGGCTCAGTGGTTAGAGCATCTGCTTTGTGTGCAGAAGATCCCAGGTACAATCCCCAATGGAGGATTGAGATGGAGATCCCCTGCTTGAAACCCTGGAGAGCTGCTGCCAGTCAGTGTGGACAATACTGACCCAGATGGACCCATGGTCTGACTCATGTGTAAGGCAGCTTCCTGGATTCCTATGTGACCCACAGGGCTGGCCTTAGCCACTAGGGCTGAACTAAGCGCTGCATGTATGTTTTGAAGGGCCGTTTGCCTTCCACATTTATTTTATTTATTGATTTAATTTGACACATTTCAGCCATCTGAAAGACAGCCTCTTCCAGAAGCTGCCAGCATGTGTAATAAGATCTGCTGGTAGTTCCATTTGTAGCCACACTGCAGTGCGTGGCAGGGCCTTTGTGGGTTTGGCACCCGAGTCACTGATACGGAGACACCTGAACTTTCAGCATGCACGACTGGGAATTCTGCCACATGGACTTTGTGTGGCACCCCCTCCTTACCGTCTCCTGCAGCCTTGCCCGTAGAAGCCGGCCGGGCACGGCTCTCGGCAGAACTTGCCGCGGTAGCCTGGCTCGCAGGTGCAGGTCCCGTCGACCTGGTTGCACTTCCCCATGTGGCACTGGCAGTAGCGGTCGCAACGGGGGCCGAAGGTGCGTCCGCGGCACTGGCAGCGCCCGGTGAACTGCTCACAGGGGGAGTTGTTGCAGGTGCACTGGTTGTTGCAGCTGCGGCCCCACCAGCCGGGCTGGCAAATGCAGGTCCCCATCTGCTGGTCGCACTGGGAGTTGAGGCTGCAATAGCAGGTGCTGGAGCACTGGGCCCCCCACCAGTTGGGTTCGCACGTGCACTTGCCGGTCTTCTGGTCACACTTGCCATGCTTGCACAAGCAGGCGTTCTCGCACTTTGGCCCCCAGCGGTTGGCGTTGCAGGTGCACTGCCCGGTGACGTCCTCGCACTGCCCGTTGGGGTGGCACTGGCACATCTCTTTGCAGTCGGGACCCCAGAACTGGCGCGGACACTCTGCAGGAGGACAGGAAGAACGGGTTCACACAGGGGTGGGTGGGGAAGCATTTTCAGCCGGAGGGCCACTTTAGTTTCCAGGGAGCCATCTGGGGGGCACATGCCAGTAGTGGTAGCGGCAGTCTGACGCAAACATGGGCAGAGCAACAAACGTAAATTTTATAGAGCGGGTGTGGGGAACCTTTGGCCCTGCAGCTGTTGCTGGACTACAACTCCCATCGTCCTTGGCCATAGGCTGTGCTTGCTGGTGCTGATGGGAGTTGTAGTTCAGCAACATCTGGAGGGCCAAAGTTTCCCCACACCCAGTTGTGGCTGCTGGCTCTGATGTCAGTGGGAGCTCCTTGAAGGTTTGGATTAAAACCAGGAGCAGATTGCGCTGCCCCACAGACATGGCGCCATCAGCTACTGCTGTCCACACCTGACACAGAGATTTCTTTTTTTTTTTAAGGCATATTCACCATTAGAGAATTGAAGTTTCACAGATCAATTCTGAATAGTATTCTTTTTATTATTTAACAAAACTCATGTATAACTTCCTAGAACAAAAGACCTTTAAGTAATTCCACGTAAAACTGTTGAAGCAGTAAAACTACCATCAAAGCTGAACTGTCAAAGTAAATCTGACGGTAGTAAAGCTGTCCATTTAGGCAAATTTCATATATTCATTTCAAACTCAATTTGGAAGACAGAAGGAAAATAGCCCTGTGAGCCAGTTAGGCCCTCCAGAGGTTGTTGAGCCTCAGACCTGGCAGCCAGCATGGCCAATGGTCAGGGCTGATGGGTGTTGGAGTCCATCAACCTCTGGAGAGATGCTGGTTCCCCACCCATCCTCTAGAGCAGCCCTGCCAACCTGGTGCCCTCCAACTGCAGTATGGTGCTAGGGCTGGTGGGAGTTGTAGTCCAAAACGTCTGGAAGGTACCAGACTGGCAAAGGCTGCTGGAGAGCATCCCTTGCCCCCGGGGTCAGGTGCAACACAGCTCAACCCCGAGAGCTTCAAGGCACACAGAGTCACCACAACAGATAGGCACAGTCCTACAGATGCTCACTCTAATTACTGGTTGGGTGGGCGAAGCTGTCAGTTTTTCATCTTACATTCAACACTCCACAGTTTGTGATTATTACTTTTTTTTTAAAAAAAGGTCTCGTGAAAATTCATCAACATCCAAGTGCAACTTTCTGCTAACGTGCACATTTTTGCATGCCATTTTTCTTAATATACATAGTTTTGCAAAGCAATTCCCCACATTATAAGTCATTTTGTATGTTATTTTCATGAATATATGCATTGCTGTGCACACCTTCCCACAATGCACCCACTTCTGTACACAGTATTTGGCTGGAGAGCTGCATTTGAAAATTCAGAGGAGTGCAAATTTCAAAGGACAGGTATCGTTTCAGAAAGTGCAGATTTGGTTGGTTCGCCTTTAAACACACACTGAGTCGCATTTCCTCCCCTGGCCCTACTTACTGGTTTCGCAGTTAGCGCCGAAGTACCCATGGCGACAGCGGCACTCATTAGGCCTGACACACACCTCGTTCTCCTTGCAGGTGAAGTTCCCCTCACACACGGCTACAAAGGGGAGAGAGAAGAAGCAACTGAGAAAACAGTGCTTTGAGGAGCAGCTGGCAGGGCACCCACACAAAGACAACGGAAGCCTCTCTTGACCTGTGTCTGCCCTTTTCCCCCTGACAGACGTGCAGGTAGGCGGAGACCCCTAGCAGATGCCAGCGAACTTGGCCATCAAGTCAATTCGAAGCACGGTGCAAGAAGTCTACTGGAAAAAAAACAAATTAACCCAGAAGCCATTTCCACAGACAGGGATCCCTTTCTAAGTTCGGTAATGGGCACCGGCTGCAAGAGAACGTGCTAGAAATTGTTCTCTTGTCCAAGTTTCCTTGGGAGTAAGTCCCACCATGTTCCATGGGGCTTGCTCCTGGGTAAGTGTGTGCAGGGCTGCAACCTAAGGGCGGCCTCCTCGCCTCTCACTGGAGTCTCTGTGGGAAACTCCTACAGGGTATAGCAGAGACAGAATGCAATGAATAACCGCGACCACTTTGGGGTTGGTTAAAGGAAGCCAGTTCACTTCGTGTTGGCATAACAAAGTTTTGAAACAGAAACTAAGAAACTGACATCAAAAGTTTCGGAGGTTATTTTTCTACCCTGAGCCGAAATCTCATGGTGGTAAAATGTCCCCAAATAAAGCCCACAAAGTGGTTTGTCAGAAGATGGGGACTTTTCTGTTCCTCTCTGCATTAGTTTATGCTTGAAAAACCACACAGGACATTTTTTTACAACCCCAATGGGTTACTATAGCCTGGAGTTGAAAACACCACCACCACTGCATTTGTAGAAATCTGTTGGTTTCCTTGGGATGTGTTTCTGGCCCAAGTGTTTTTTATTTACGGAACAAAAACTGAAAATGGAAAGTGGCTGCAAATTCAGACAGTTTGCTACTGTCCGGCCAGGCGGCAATACCCTAAAAGGCCCGGATTGTAGGTTGACTTCACTGACAGCATCATTGACCGTCCTTCATTAGAGCACAGGACTGCATTTGCTGATTTCTGGGCTCGGTCATTCATCGGA
The DNA here is from genome assembly GCF_030035675.1 of Rhineura floridana. Taxonomy (NCBI): domain Eukaryota; kingdom Metazoa; phylum Chordata; class Lepidosauria; order Squamata; family Rhineuridae; genus Rhineura; species Rhineura floridana. The sequence goes on along the minus strand of NC_084498.1, from coordinate 27,015,876 downwards.
GGAATGGGGTGGGGGAGGTAGACCATAGGCAGAGCCCCCCAAGTAAAAGGGTCTGCCAGAAACACCATCCTTCCTTCAGGTTCCCAAATTGGGCCTTTGTTTCCCAAGTGGTAAAGCACCATCTACAACCCGGGCAGCAAACTGTCCCCGGCAGCCCCCCCATTTTTCCTGGGAACCACCACCGAACAGACATCGACGTGCTCCCCAGTCTCCATACAGAGGTGTCGAGGGAGGAAATGGAAGGCTCCAGAAAACCCAAAGAAAGACACCAGACAGAAATGCAGAAAAGCACACCGACATTATTAGATCATGGCAGGCTAGACCAAGGGAGGAGGAAAGCAGGAAGGCTTGAACGAAACTCCCAGACCCCAGAGATCAGCCAATTCCCATCACAAGTGAGATGCCAAGCAAAGCACTTACTTACCCGTTTACGGTGGAGACACTACTCTGGCCCCTGGAGAAGTGTTTTGGAAGCATCCGGCCAAGGCGCTAAAGACATGCAAAGGAGGAGTTGGGGAGGGGGAAGCGATTAGTCTTGAAACTGAGAACTCTGAGGTATTAGTTGGTTATGCAGATGACACAAACATTTGCGGACCACGCGCCGTTTCATTAGACAATCCGCAGAAGCCGAAGCCAGCCTGGAAAACAATTCCCATTGGCCTCAGCTGCATCTGCCACGGAGGTTAATCATCACTGTGACGGGGCCCACTTCCAAATTTAAGTCCTGGGCAGGGACCCCCAAAGTTCCAGCCCACAAGAGTACCACTTCACGTGGATGATCTGCCTAAGCATCCCAGCCCCCCTTTAGAGGAAAGGCTGAGGTTCACTGGTGGAGCCCTGCTTTGCAGGCAGATTCAATTCCCAGCATCTCCACGTAGGGCTGGGAATGTCTCCATGCCTAAAATCCTGGAGATCCGCTGCCAGTCAGGGTAGACAGTACTGAGCTAGATGGGCCAATGACTTGACTTGGTACATGGCATTCTCTTGTGAGCAATGCATAGGGGGTCCCTCCCTCTCTAAGAAATAAGAGGCACGTGGCATGTTTCTTGAACAGGTTTGCCCTTTGCAATACATCTGATAGCAAGCATGGAGAAAGGCGGGGTGGAAAACTGCAACCTTCCCCATGTTGCTTGACAGCACAGCCCACCGTCTTTGTCCACTGGCGACACTTGCTGGGGCTAGTGGGAGTTAGAGTCCAACAACATCTGGAGGCCCGCAACTTCCCCACTCCTGAGGCAACGGTAGAAAGCACCAGCTTAAGCCTTGGAAGACCCAGGAATGAAGCTCAGCAGTGACATAACCTCATCCTAACCTAACCTCCCTTACAGGGTTGTTGTGAAGATAAAATGGGAAACAGGGAAGAGTAACTCAAGGTTCCGGGGCGAAAGGTGGGATATGTCTAGATAAGCAAGTTTCTCTCCTGAGTGCCAGTGTGGTGACGTGGTTAGAGAGTCAGACTTGGAGCTGGGAGACCAGGGTTCGAATCCCCACTCAGCCAGGAAGCTCACTTGGGTAACTCTTTCAGCCTAACCTGCCTCACAGGATGAAATAGGGAGGGAGAGATTCACGCACACCACACTGAGATCCTTGGAGGAAGCAGGGGATGTGAAGATGTGAATGCCACACATAAATAAATACATAAACGTTGGGGATGTTTGGCTTGTGGATGCCCCACTGAAAAAACAAGCAGGAGCCGCATGGGTTGTTCTTGGGTAGTTCCCGACAGGAGTGAGGCAGAACTATGGGGAGCTGCCCCGCATGTGGATCAGCCTTGCAGTCCTGGAGGGCAGCCTCTCTCAGGCCTGACTAGGGAGGTGAGCAGATCTGTCCATTTCATTTCCTCATTTTTCCAATCCTAAATTGGATCCTCCACATTTTCACCTCAGTTTGCAATTTAAAAAAAAGTCCTGAAAATTCACCAGCATTTCAGTGCAATTTCTCCTATAATACACCCTTTTGTATGCCCTTTTGCCTAATAGACATCAGCTTCCCCTAATATAATGCATCTTTGCATTCTATTTTCACTAATATCTGCATTCATATCCACACTTTACCCTGGTACATGCATTTTTCTACATGTCACTTGGCTTCGGAACTGCATTGCAAAATTCGGAGATGGGCGAATTTCGAAGGATGCCTGTGTCTCCATTTGTGTCTTCTTCCCCCCCCCCGGAAGTGCAAATTATGTAAGTTCGCCTTTAAATGTGAACTGCATCAAATTTCTCCCCCATCCCGAGTGCTTGCTCAATCCTGAGGCTTCTTGCTGGCTGCCAATCATGGGGGCTGGTGGGACAACTGGAGAGGGCTCTTGAGGTCCGAGAGCTCCAAGGTCCAACCATACGCAGTCCCAGGTCATGAGGATCCTGGCCAACCCCCCCCCCCCCAAATCCCTGGCGTACCCATTCATGTCAACAAGACTGACATTCACGGGGCTTAACCTCCTTGAACGAACCCCAAATGTATCAGTGGTGGAGGCAGATGCCCCTCTGCACACAGCAGGGCTGTCGCTGCTGCCCAACAGATTTGAGCACTGAGCTCCACTCCATCTGCACCTCTGGACAATTACACACACATACAAACACTGACGCTGGCTGCCGCAGAGGCCAAAACGCAGCCACTGTTGATGAGCACTGAGAAATATTACTCCACAGGAAAGGAAGAGGGCCTCAGCCAACTGGAACGGCCGCGGATTTAAGAGGCATCCAAAAATAGCTTCTCCAAGTTTCCCAGCAGCGCCTTGGGACTCTAAGTCCCGAGAACTTGCAGCCTTTCACTGCCGCCCGCCTGCCCCCAATCCCCACTCCATAAAGCGCTACAAAGGATTCTAGCCGTAATCTTTGGATGCCAAGTTCCAGAGGCGAGGGGAGCGGGGGGAAACCTTCTGGCCACAGACATAATAAAGAATGGAAAAAGGAATGGCAAAGTCTGCTGCTTCCTCTGGCCTAGTTCTTTGCCTGCACAAGCAACAACTCCACTAAAAGTACTCAAGGCCCCACACCCTGGCTGTTTGGGGGCATGAGTGATGCCCTTGCTTGGTCCCTCAGGTGACCGAAAGCCAGGGCTGCTGGCCGTCCACTGGCAACTTGAATTCCGCAGCATGAAAAGCCAATTCTGCAAGCTGTACAAATTATGCCTCCTTTGCATAATTTGTCCGGGTTCGACTAGCAATGAGTGCAGGAGCAAGAAGCTACAGGAGACAGGGCAGTGAACAACCGGATAGCTGACTCCACAGCTGATCTGCCTTTTCCACTAGGCTTCTATACCAGGCAGTGTCCTCAAAGTTCCAGCTGTATCTCAGCAGTCACTAGGACTAGAAGCTTGCTTTGGAAAATAAAAACAGCGAAGCTGAATTCTACCCCCAATATCACGTGCGGTGGGTCTCTACCACTCCTTTGGAATCACAGGCCATGTAGACAGCACTTCCAATAGCGCTTAGGATGGAGCAGATTAGAAGCAGGATACATTGTCAAGGTCTAGTTTCCCATAATTGGGCAGTACACAGTCCTAGTTGACCGTGGCCTCTCAAAGCTTTGCTTCTACCTATTCGTTTCTACACACCATATATTTAAAGCACTATGATGCCACTTTAAACAGTCATGATTTCCCACAAAGAATCCTGGGAACTGTAGTTCAGGGTGCTGAGAGTTGTTGGGGGACCTCTGTACCCCCGACAGAGCTACAATTCCCAGAGTTCCCTGGGAAGAGGGATTGATTGCTAAACCACTCTAGGAATTGTAGTTCTTTGAGGGAAATAGGCAGTCTCGTAACAACTCTCAGTGCCCTTAGCAAACTACAGTTCCCAGGATGCTTTGGGGGGAGCCAGGGCTATTTAAAGAAATATGATACTGCTTTAAATGGATGATGTGGATGTGGCCACAGACTAAAGCTAACAAAATAGATACATAAAGAGAGTGACTGACTGAGAAATACGGCACCACATTGTGAGCATCTCTATTTAGTTCTTGTTTTCTGCACGTGTGGCTTAAAGTTGCAATCCTGATAAATCTCCCTTGAGGGGCTTACTTATGAGTAGACCTGCACAGGACTGCACCTTCAACTGTGGAGGGGATGGCACAGGCTTAATTTGAGCCAGGATGTCACCCTGGCACCTGTCCTCACCCTCAGTACCTCGCCCCGACCTTTGGGGTGCGTGTCCTAATGGAAGAAGAGGCTGTGTTAGAGCATGGACAGAGTTCCTTCCTCTCACCACTGAATGACCCCTGCCAGGTGACAAGCAGGCAAGGAGAAAGCTGGGCTATTAAGCCCGCTCAGCCCCTAGGCTGCCCCCTTAGAACATTTGCCGGAGGCCCCATTCCTGAATGTTTGCAAAAGATCTAGCTTAACAGAGTCTTTGGACACAGGCAACTCTTGCTAGCACAGACCCACATGTCTCTTTGCTCTGCCCCACACTGTAAGGAAAGGCCGTAGTCCAGCGGCAGAGCACCTGCTTTGCATGCAGGAGGACCCAGGTTTGATCCTTGGCATCTCCAGGCAGGACTGGGAAAGACTCCCTGCCTTAAACCCGGGGAGTTGCTGCCAGTCAGTGCAGGCAATACTGAGCTAGATGGAAGAGTGGCCTGGCTCAGCATAGTGAAAGCGCATAGCTCAGTGGCAGAGCCCCTGCATTGCATGCAGAAGGTCCCCAACAGCGTCTCCATGTAGAACTGGGACAGGCTCCCTGCCTGAAGTCCTGGAGAGCTGCTGCCAGTCAGTGCAGACAATACAGAGCTCGATAACCCTGGCCCCATGGCACCCACGGAGATGAGCCCAGCAAAGGAGTGCCACAGGTGGATCTCTTGGACAACGGAAGGGAAAAGGTCTCTCTCCCCAAACCGAAAAGAGAAGAAGCGCATTCGTTCTGGGCAGCCCCCCAGACCTGCTCAGGAAAGGGATGACGCTGTCTCTTACCGATTAAACACTCCTCGCCTTGTTGCCTCCATCCCGAGCAGCAGACAAAGCCAGCGGAGCTGCAGGAAGAACGGTAGAGGAAGCCAGTTAGAAAAAGGGCTGCAAACTCACACGCCTCCTCCTTTCCAGCTGTAAATTCACACTGCAGCCTCAAAGGAGGGAGAGGGAAGCGCTCGCTCAGCCTGAGGGCCGCACTCCTCCATGGGGGGAACCTTCTGGGGGCTGCATGCTGGTGGTGGGAGGGGCCAAACGCAAGAAGGGGGTGGAGCAAGAGACATAAAAAGAAGCGTATAGGCTACATTCTGGCCACTGAAAAGCCGGAGGTTTCTGCGCCTCCTGCCACGCAAGCAAGAGACGTTATTGCTTTCGGAGATATTATTATGTTTATCTATTGAATTTATTTATTTATTGAATTTATTATTTATTTATTTATTTTCATTTCTAGACCGCCCATAGCTAATAGCTCTCTGGGCGGTGTACAAAACGAGATTAAAATACAATATAGAATAAAATCAGTAACAAAGGAACACATTAAACTAAAAACATTAAACATAAAGCATTAAACATTAAAATGCCTGGGAGTATAGCCAGGTCTTAACCTGGCGCCTAAAAGAAAGAACCGTAGGCGCCAGGCGTATTTCCTCCGGTAAGCTGTTCCATAATTTGGGGGCCACCACAGAAAAGGCCCTAGATCTAGTAACAGTCCTCCGGGCATCCTGGTAAGTTGGTAAGTTATTAGTCGCCCATCTGGCCGGTTATTCAACCACTCTGGGCGACATACAAAATAGACATTCAAATACATTAGACATTAAACATCTGAAAACAATGATCATAAAATCTAGCCCACCCCAAAAGCCTGCCTGAAGAGCCAGGTCTTTATGATACGTTACAGTTTATTGCTATGCCGCCTTTTGGCCATAAAGGCCCTCAAGGCAGCTCACAAAAAATAGACACAAATACAAAATACACATCAGAAAGGAACAATACAGTTTACAAACATTTAAACAAAATATTAACACTGTTAAGAAAAAAAGCAACAGCAACATCTTTCAATAACAGCACAATAACAATCAGCGCTTTCCTAATGTCTACTAGTTCTTAAACCGATCCAGTCACCTTTACTGTGCAGAGGAATCTGGAAACGAGTGCTCCAGCAAAGCTGTTTCTACCCCAATGCTGTAAGGTCTGGCCCTGATTCGCCTTCCTCTAGCGGAGAACTTCCTTGCCCATTTCCAGACTGGCATGGAAACTTTCCACGCTTGGCAGAAAAATCAAGGCATGACCAATCGGATGTGCCCTGAGGGTGTCAGGAGTGGCGTGGCGTGGCGAAGTCATCACATGGGACTGTTTCCAGCTCCCTCCCCTCAAAAAAGGGTAGCATGGCATCTAGACCTTTGGCCAAGATTTCATCTGTGTGCATTCTCATCCAAAACTATTCAAACCACTTACAAGAAGCCATTTAAAAACAGTACAGAGCTGTATACAAATACCCAGTTTGACCATCATATGATCAAATGGCTTCAGTTGTATGAACTGTCTGGGCCTGAGCAGTCTGGCTGTTCAAAATGCACTGAAGGAATTAGACACAAGAAAATAAAAACCTGAGTCTTATCTGCAACGTCACTTCCCCCAGTCTGAACCAAACTCTCCAAGCAGCTTGTTTCTAGGCAAATCATGGATGAGGCAACACTATCAATAAGGATAAACATCTTCAGTTTCAGCCAGCCGCACATGCACAGAAGTCACTCTAATGCTATTTGGAACTCAAGGAGGTGCACATGGAGGCAAGGAGCAGACCATGATGTGCTCAGCTACAGCATGGGTGCTACATCAAAAGAATCCACACCAGCCTTCCCCAACCTGGCGCTCTCTGGATGCTTTGGATGATGGCACGTAAGGCCATAAGGAGAGTCTGCTAGATGAGGCCAATAGCCCATCTAGTCCAGCATCCTGTTTTCCCAGCTTCTTGGAAGCCCCAAAACAGGACTCTGAGTGCAAAGGTGCTCTCTCCGCTTGGTTTCCGAGCAACTGATACTCAGGGGCATATGAACAGAGGAGCTAGGACAGAGGTCAGTAGCTGTTGATAGCCTGACCTCCATGAATCTGTAAGTCGCCCCGAGTTTCATTTTGGAAAAAAGGGAATAATAATTAATAATAATAATAATAATAATAATAATTCTCTTTTAAAGCCCTTGCTACTTCTTGGAGGAGCGAATTCTGGAGTTTAACTGTGTGAAGAAGCACATTCTTTGGCCTGCCCTGAAACGCTCATCAGCGGGGTGGGGGGGAACCTTTTTCAGTCCAAGGGCCGCTTTCCCTCCTGGGCAAGTTTCAGGGGGCTGCAGACCAGGGGTTGGCAGGGCCAGAAGAAAAAGTAGGTGGAGCAACAGATGTGACTCTTACGGTAGGCTACAATGGCTCTGTGCAGAACCAGAGGTCTAAACACACTTGCTCCCCTCGTTCCCCTTCCAGACAAGCAAGATGCATTATCCCAGGTCAAGGACATGTCCCAGCAGCGGTGGCCGGTGGCTCTGTGTCAGTGGGACAGTGGAACCCACTCTGGGTTTTAATCATGGAAATACAAGGCGCTTCATCACCTTGGACAGCTCCTTGAAAGTTCAGACTAAAACCCAGAGTAGATTCCACTGACCCACTGACACGGAGCCACTTGCAGCCACTGCATCGCAGCCTGGCAAAGCCACTCGGAACAGGGCTGGTGAGGGGAGGGTTTAGGGGGCCAAAGAGAGTGGCCTGGGAGGCTGCATTCGGACCGTGGGGCCAAGGTTCCTCACCCCGACGTATAGGATTGCACTGCACGCTGTTAACATATTCAGTCCAAAAGGCATTTCCACTTCATGCCTCTCCTTAGTTAAGAGCCTGTTCCTCTTTAAGAAAGTGTCAGGACCTAAAGTTTGGATGAGGATCGGCAGGCATTTCGCCAGCGTCCAAGCGTTTTTGTGATGCACAATCCTGCCAAAGGCTGCCTCGGTTTCAATAAATGCGGCAGGCCAATATTTCTTACCAACTTCTCCATCCTTAAAACAAAGCACTTCCCTATGGTTGGTCTTCCTGAGCCTAAATCCAGCTTGCTCTTCCACAGTTATCTTACGTTGTTGCATCCCATGTAGAGCTGGAATGCCGAATCCAGCTACTGCATTGGCCAGGTATTCATTTGTTTAAGGGTGCTGATGGCGTTTACTGATCTGATGAGTTCTGCATTAATTGTGGCCTTGCACTTTAATAAAATGTTAAGTATAGGATGAAATGTTGTAAACCGCCCTGTCAACCCTTGAAGGGCAGGTAACAGCAGCAGCATCAACAACAAGAATAAGCTGCATTCGATGGTAGTCCTACTCAGAGTAGAGCCGGTGTAGACAGGAGTGAGCGAGGTGGACCCCGGTTCTGACTCAGGGGTAGAGCTTCTGCTCTGCATGCAAAAAAATAATAATCCCCAGTTCAATGCCCAGCGGCATCTCCAGGCAGGGCTGGAAGAGACTCCCTGCCGGAAACTCCTGCTGTCAGTCAGCATGGACAATACCGAGCGTGAAGGCCTGACTCGGTCCAAGGCAGCCTCTGATGTTCCTCCACTTGTGCCAGGAAACATTTGCCACCTGTGGCTCCTTCTGGGAGGAAGGTTGGGATAAAAATCTAATAAATAAAAAAAATAAAAAATATCTGTTTGGTCCCCAACATGCACTTCTCTTCCATGGAGGAAGGTTGGCCGTTGGGTAAGTTTAGGATGAATCGAAAGCATGGTACTCAAGCGTGAAGGTGACACAAGGCTGTCGAAACCCTCAGAGGAAACTGGGCTGGCGGTAGGGGGAGCGACTGTGGAGCAACCCCCTCTGTGCCCCCCCATCCTGGCCAAAAGGAACCAGCGTCCACAAGACCTCACGGCTTGCAGGCAGAAGGCTGTTCCGCTGCGTACAACCTCCGGTCAGGAAGCACACGAGCAAAGCAGAGTCATTTCTCTGAATGAAGGCTTCATACAAAAGCCTGCGCGGCCTCCCGTCCGCCAGAGGTGGCATTAGCCGGAGGGAAGGCAAAGGCAGTAGAATGAGGAGCGGCTGATGGACCGGAGGATGGGACACTTCCCTTCAGCCCAACTGAAGGCTTAGCTGAGAGAACCACAGAAGAGGCCAGAACCAGTAGTGAGGTGGCACATTCAGAGGTGCAGGATCCCTTCATGATAGTCACACACCCCTCACACCGACACCCCTTTGCCCATGTTCCCTCCTCTCCCTTGCTCTCCCTGTCATCTCGTGAGCCAACCAGCATGAAAGAAGAGGCTGTGTGTTAGCTACTGAGAAGAGTCTTCTCAGTGACTGGCTCACCTCCTCTCATTCTGATTTGCTCCAATCAGCATGAAAGGCCAAGGACTTTTCTCAGTGGCTAACATACTCCCTTTTCACCCTGATTGGCTTTGGCTGATACATAGGGACCTGGCTGGGACCCTGCTCCCTAAAACGTAATGCATCTACGACACCCCCCCAACTTCCCTGGATGACTACAGCTCTGCCCAGAACTGCTGGATCAGGCCAGAGGGGGCTCATCTAGCCTAGTTCTCACAGTGGCCAACCAGATGCCTCTGCAAAGCTTGCACATGCTCAGATGCACCCTGTTCCTTAATTCTTACTGTTATGTGCACCCAGTTGAACCGCACCTGGCTGGAGTTGGTGAACCTTGGGGTTCTCGTTAAAAATAAAGGAAATCTCACGAGCCAGATGCCTGTACACTCCTGCACTAAACCATCTTTTGCACTTTGGAGAGAACTTAATGAAAGTCCTGCTGGATCGAGCCAAAGGCTCATCTGAAAGCAGGACTTGAAAGCAGCACCCTGAAAGCTGGGCTTGAGCGCAACAGCCCTTTCCCGTCCGGCGGTTTCCAGTGACTGGCATTCAAAAGCATTCTGCCTCCGGCAGCAGAGGCAGAACCCTTGCTGAAAACCAGTTTCTGGGGGTCGCTAGCAAGGAGAGCGCTGTTGCACCCAGAACCTGCTTGTGGGCATCCCGGATGCAAGATGATTCTCACTGTGTGCAGGTGAGGCTACCGGGCCTTGGGGTGGTTGCGGCAGATGCAGAATCCAGGCGAGCAGAGCCCGCTTTGTAAAGGGAAGAAAAGCCCTGCTGGATCAGGCCCATCTAGTCTAGTATCCCGTTTCACAGCGACCAACCAAATGCCTGTGAGAAGCCAACATGGAGGACCCGAGTGTGGCACGCCTCGGAATGGCAGTTGCTGGGAATCACCAGGGAAGAGAGTGCTTTCCGCTCGGGTCCTGTTTGCGGGCTTCCCACAGCGGCATCTGGGTGGCCACCGTGAGGCCAGGATGCTGGACTAGATGCCCCCTTTTGCCTGATCCAGCAGCCAGGCTGTTCTAACATTTAAAGAGTGAAGGACCACCCAACACATTTAAAGAGTGAAGGACCACCCAACCTGGTGCCCTGTAGATATTTGGGACTACAACTCCCATCAGCCCCAACCAGCACAGCTGTGCTCCCATCAGTCTCAGCATCATCCAGTTGGGGCTCATGGGAGTTGTAGTCTAAAACATCCGGAGGGCACCAGGTTGGGGGAAATGGCTGCTCTAAGCACATGCGTGGGCCAGGAATGTGAACGCCTCCAGTATTGGAGAGCCCACCGTCTCCATTGGCTCCTCTCCATTGAAAGCGGACTCCTAGTTTCCACCCCAAGCACTCGTCATTTTGGCAACTGAAAGGGTCTTTTTTGGGGGGGGAGGGTTGGTTGGTTGTTGTTATTGCTAAACCATTGGAGGTCAGAACTTTTGGCATACTTTTTTGTAAAGCAACACAGAAATCTCCCAAGAGATCTCAGGCTCCCCTTCTGATCACTGCTAGGCGACCCTGTAATTGCAAGGGAATTCTGATTATTGGGATTTGAGTTTTGGAGTGAAGGATCCTTTGGGGGCCCTCCAATTTGCAGGAAATCCAAGCAAACCTAAATTTGCAATCCAGAGTCTGCTTAGATCACACCAACTGATCAAGAAGGCTCAGCGGAATGCCCCTCCTGACCCCCCTCAAAAAGCAAAACCACATTCTACCTCTTCCCCCCCCCCCAATTTCTATGAGGTTTCCTTCATCACAAAACAGACTTTGTCTTGGGAGGAAAACCATGGACCAGAGTGCTTCTATTGTGGGGGGGGGGGAGAGAAGAGAGAGAGAGATCCTTCATCCAGAAATTCCACAGCAGAAATGGCAACGTTCTCTCTCCCTCTAAGAGAGCTTGTTTGGAAGAGTTTAAATTGAAAACAGATGTACCATCTCTTTCCATTGGGTTTTAAGTTACACTTGGAGGGACGGCTGGTGGTTTCCCCCCCTTTCTTTTGGTGTGCATTTTGTTATGTTCTCTGAGCCTCATGGAAAAAATGGGGGGTACCTGTTGGGAAAGGGAGGGAGTGGGTCCCCCGAAACGTCCCTTTAACGTTGATCGCTCAGATCTCCATTTTGAAAACGGTGATCTCTGTGGCACCGTAGCGATGTCAGTGGGAAATGTGCAGGGGGGTGGGCGGGTAACTTTTGCAAGAGGGGGGATGGGGAGCAAAACCCCACAGCTTGAGACCCTTCGGTATAGGATGGGGTTAATCCTCTGGGCAGTGGTTTTTGCTGGAGAGACAGAGAGAGGAAGACAGTGGGTTCCAAGAAGAACCGTCTGTTGCGGCTGGCCTCCTTGGAAGCCTAAATACAGGGTTCCAAGAGAAGTCATAATTAATACCCCCCACAGCCCCTCTCAGCCAGTGTGATCACGGAACCCTCCCCAGGGCAACCCCCCCCCCAGCCTTGCAAGCAAGCCTAGCAGTCGCCATGGCATATCTGAGGAGGAAAACCTTTGCATCGACAAGGGACGACCCCCCCCCTGGTGGCATAGGAAACTGGTCCAGACTTGGGAGGTCTTTAGACTAGGAGAGAAGACTTTGGGGAAGGGGACTCCCCCCCACCCGGCAACTGTCGAAAATCCTTGAAAGAAATCTACAGGCTGTGTGTGGAAGCTGGCCCAGTCAACACAAGGGAGGGAGGGGACAGACACCCCCAGTTTGCTGACGCCTCCCAGCTTGGCAAAGGCCACCCTTTGGAAGAGTGCATGGACAGGACGGGACGGGGTGGGGGGGTGCGTGTCTCAAAGACCAACCCTCCCCAATCTATCGATCCTTGTAGCCCAGCAAGTAGCACCCACCATCAATATCCCTCTGGGTGGAGGGAGCACACTCTGGACCATCTTTTCTCTCCCCCCCCCCGTCCCATGACAAGAAAGGCTAGATAGTGGGGTGTCAAACAAACTCTCCCCCCCGCAATTTGGGAGAACGGGCATATCAGGCACCGAGGAGAGAAGAGGGGGCACCTCATCTTTTGGAAAGGCGAGGAGAGGAGGAAGGGGTGTGTGTGTGTCCGTTCGAGTGTGTGGGGAGCGCCCTGGTGCAGCAGAAGTCTGTCTCCCCCCCAAAAAAGCCCCAACCTCAGATTACCCCCAATGAAGGTATAACTTTTCACCCCATGGACCAGGAAAAGGGGTTGGCGGCTGGAGAAACGGCAGCAAAAGCCGCCACCGCCGCCGCGAGCAGCGGGGCTCTTTCGAGGGCGCGGACGCAGCCGGGCGCCACAAAGGAAGGCAAGCCAAGAAGAAAACTGCTTTTGCTTGTCCTAACGGGGAGATCTTGGGCGGCGGCGGGGCTGACGGGGCTGGGGAAGCCGAGGGCACCAGGCCCTCCCCGCGCGCAAAAGCGGAGTGGGTCGCCGGCGGCGCGCCCTGGATGCGCGACGGCTCTTACCCAGGCGCCGGGCAGACGTTCCTCCCGCGGGGACTCAGCTCCCGGGCAGCCGCTCCCAAGCCCAGCAGGAGAAGGAAAAGAGGGAGGAGCGCCCCGGCGGCAGCGGTGGCTCTGACGGCTCCCTCGCCGGCCCGCCGGGCCCTGCTCGGCGTCTCCATGCGTGGCGGGGCGCAGCGCTCTCCGGCCCTGCTCGGGCAGCCTGGCTCGGCGGCGGCGGCTCCTCCTGGCTGCTGCCAGAGCCCGGCCGGAAGCTGCAGTGCGAGCGCCGCCGCCTCCCCCTCGCCCCTCTCGGCGGCAGCAGGAGGGGCGGCCGGCCAAGCAGCCAGCCAGGAAATGCCGCGTTGGTTCCCCCCCTTCCCAGGGCCGGCGGAGGATTGACAGACCGATGGACGGCGGCGAGGGGCAACGCCGCCGGCTCCCCCGGGCTGGAACTGCCCAGCTCAGAAGGGGGGGCACTGGGGGCCTCCGGCAGCTTGGCAAGGAAGCGCCGAGGCTGCCTGGAGAAGCGCCGCCGTCCAACCAGCTTCGCAGGCGCGAGCCCCAACTCCGTTTCGGATCGGAGCGGTCGATTAACCACAGACCTCGGCGGCATCTGCATCTGCTTTGCATGCCAAAGGTTCAGTCCCCGCAGCATCTCCAGGTCGGCCTGGGAGAGCCTCCCTGCCTGAAACCTTGGGAAGCCGCTGCCAGTCAGTGCAGGTATTACTGAGCTGTATGGACCAATGGTCAGACGCAGTGTAAGGCGGCCTCCAATGCGATGCAATCCTGTATAGGAACCTGTATAGATCCAGATGTTGCTAGACTCCAATCGCCATAATTCCTGATCCTTGGCCAGGCTTGCTGCTGGGACTTGGCAACATCTGGAGGGCCACAGGGATACATCCAAGCAGTATATAAGGGGTAGCCAACGTGGTGCCCTCTAGTCGTTGTGGGGCTCCAACTCCCCTCTGCCTCAGCTAGGGAAAGGGGATGATGGGAAATATCCGAAATCATCGGTCGGGTGCCATGTTGGCTATAGAGACTTCCCTTCTTCCTCTCAGCCCAAATGGTGCAACGTTCTGCTCCCTGCACCCCAGTTAGGTCGTCATCCTAGGCAAGCTTTCATGGGAATAGGCCTCACTGAGCGCAGTGGGACTTGCTCCTGAGGAAACCTGCTGAGGACTTCTCATTTCAAGACCAGGCCAGAGGGTCCTGATCCCAGAGGCGTGCTCTTCTTAGCATCTCTTGCAGGGCAAAATGACTTTTTCTGCCTGTTGTAGCCATTGTCATGCGCAGCGTTACATTTTACATGCATTTTTAAATATGTTTGTGTTGCTTCTCATGTTGTATTGTATTACAATTTCCATTCCTGGAACCGCATATAGAATTGTAAGACAAGAAAATGCAACATGAGAGACAAAAAGAAGCAATAAAGTACAATTAAAAATCAGCACGAGTATTTCATATGGAGACGCTGCGGAGCAACTAAATGAAGCTCACAGACCACAGCTTGGGAACTCCTGTGGTAGAGAACGGGCAGGGCACTTATGGGTCCTCCAGAGGGTTACTGGACTCCCAGTTCCCATAATTCCTGGACCATCGATGACTAATGATGGTGTCCATTTGCATGCACAGTCTTCTTTGTTTCCAGGCCTAGCTTGAATCCCAAACGTGCTTGCTTGCAAATGGCATGCTACTGAGTGTCAGTGATTTGCAGCGCCCTGTTGCGCCTTTGTAGGCACCAGCAACTTGCTGGTTGTTGGCACTTGGCAAGGCACAGCAAGGCTTTGCAGGTGCTGCGGCGCCTGCAATCGCCCTGCCACATCTTTACCTGCCCTGGGCAGTGCTCGATTGGATGGTGGGGGTTGGGAAGTTCCGTGTTGCTCTCTAGCGCAGGGGTGAGGAACGTTTGGCCCTCCAGATGTTGCTGAGCTACAACTCCCATCATTGCTGGCCATTGGCCATGGTTGCTGGGGCTGATGGGAGTTGTGGTTTAGCAACATCCAGGGGGCAAAAGGTTCCCCGCACCATGATTAGACAAATTCATGGAGGATAAGGCTGTCAGTGACCACTAGGCATGGTGGCTATATTCGCCCTCCACTCTGCCTTCGAATACCAGTTGCTGGAATCATGGGGGGGGGAGTTTCTGTTGGACTCATGTCCTGCTTGCAGGCTTCCTATTGGGGCATCTGGTTTTGCCCCCTGTGAGAACAGGATGCTGGGCCTCCTTTGGCCTCACCCAGCACTCTTATGTTCCAGGTAAGGTGGTGCACAGCACCCCCTTTCAATCACTGCACCAGTTGTAGAACTCTTGCACAGGAGGTTTATCAGATCTTTAGCACTCTTCAAGTACATGAAAGGTTGCCACATAGAGGAGGGCTGGGATTTTTCCTCGATCGTCCCAGAGTGCAGGACACAGAATAATGGGCTCAAGTTGCAGGAAGCCAGATTTCGGCTGAACATCGGAAAAAACTTCCTGTTAGAGTGCTATGACCATAGAACCATTGACCTAGGGAGGTGGTGGGGTCTCCGACACTGGAGGCATTCAAGAGGCAGCTGGACGGCCATCTGTTGGGAATGCTTTGATTGGGATTCCTGTATTGAGCAGGGGGTTGGACTGGATGGCCTTATAGGCCCCTTCCAACTCTACTTTTCTATGATTCTCTCTTTTTCGCTCCCTCCTTTCTTTTTCTTTCTTCATTAATTAGTGCTGTCGCTGCTTTGGGGATTTTCTTTTTTTAATAGTTGAGTATTTGTCATAGTGTTCTTCGAATGTTAGCAGACGTGAGTGCTCCTTTTGTAAGGCAGCGGTGGGAAACTTGCGGCCTTCCAGCTGTTGTGGACTAGAACTCCCATCAGCCCCAGGCAGCAAGGCCAACAGCGACGGATGATGGGAGCTCTTTTCCAAAACGTCTGGCGGGCTCCCCATTGTGTGCTCCTAGACTACAGTAACTCTGCTGGATGTAGGTCAGGGGCCTCCCTCAACCCTGCCTGGAGATAGATTGAACCTGGGACCTTCTGCATGCAAGGCTGATGCAGTAACCCCTACAACGCTACAGCTGTTCATTCTTAGAGAGACAAGTGTACACCAGTTCAGGATTCACTTTCTGACCGGCACTGTGAGGGTTACAAGAATTCAAGCCTTGCTCTTGTTACACAGCCCCTTTGAATTACAAGCAAATTGAAATATGCTTGATCTCCTCTGCCCCTTAGTGGGAAAGATTATTATTATGCAAATCAGCTGAAAAGACTGGTACCAGGCAGGCTTTACCGTTAGGCAGAGCGAGGCAGATGCTGGGTCTACAGGGGGCAGCAGCAACAGCTCCCCTGCACCTTTCCAGCCATTCTGCTCTGCTGGAGGGCCACAGCTGTGCATGACCTGTGTGGCCTGCACCCTCAGCTGTGGTGGAGGATCGCATCCCACAACTACCGTTATAGTAAAATATGCTTAATGCTGCCAGGAATTGTTTGTAGCAGAGACGTTCGCTGCCTTAAACTGAGTTGGACCATTGGCCCATCTAGCTCAGTATTGTCTACACTGACTGGCAGCAGCTCTCCAGTGTTTCAGGCAGGGGTCTTTCCCAGCCCTACCTGGAGGTACTTCTGGGGATTGAACCTGGGCCTTCTGCCCACCCACAAGGCAGATGCTGAACCACAGAGCTAGGGCCCTTCCCTCGGTTGGCTGAGAATTAGCTGTGTTATGGGTCTGGCGAGTGGAAATGCTTGAGCGAGATTTGTTCGTGAAAGATTCAGGAGAGAAGAAAGTGCTTCATCCCAGAGCTAAACCATGGCACTCAAGGTGGAGTGACAGCCACAACCTTGGAGGGTTTTAAAAAAGGGGGGCTGGCAAATTCATGGAGGAGAAGGCTTGTGAGGGCCACAATGGTTATGCTCACCCTCCCATGGTGGAGGCAGTAAATGCCTCTGGAAACCAGCAACTGGGAAGCACAGGGGGGAGAGGGCTGTTGTGCTCAGATTCAGCTTGTGGGTGTCCTAGAGGCACCTGGCTGGCCACTGTGAGAACAGGATGCTGGACGAAAGATGGGCCTCTGGCCTGATCTAGCAGGACTGTCGACTAGTGCCGTAATCTTTCCTCACTGTAGTTATCAAGGGCTTCACAGCAGGCTTTTTGTTTTTTAAAAAGAACTGATTAAGGGACATTTTCTAAGCACATTGCAATGTGTTAGGACGCAACTGCAGAGAATGATCTTCATTCCTTTCGTTCTTGCTGCCCTGAGCTCCTACTGGGAGGAATGGCGGGTTATAAATCTGATAAAATAAAATAAATAAATTTACCCTCCATCCCCTTAACTGCAGGCAAGGAGGGGGACAGAGGCCAAGAGACTCTGGGTGCTTCTAGGTGGCCATCTAAAGCCAGGAGTGGCCAGGCTCATGCAACACCAGCCCCTGGGGCAAACCCAGGACGATGTTCAACTAGGGGCTAGAAGTTCTTTCATCCTCTCCAGCTGCAGCCCGCTACCCTGCTGTGCAACAGACAGATGCAAGAGACTGCCAAGTCCATTTTTATTGGGGCTGCCATCTCCACCCTTGACAAGCCTGAGGATGAACCCAGAAGCAGAAGTGGTGCTCAGCGGGGATCGTTCCTACACACAGAACAAAAAAATCACAAGCCGCCCGATGGCAAAAGGCAGGTCACACCAAAGGGGTTCTGGGGGCCGGTACAGGCGCAATCTCGTGTCTACAAGAGCCCCAGCGTGCCAAGGACCAGGACTGATGTAGCATCCGTTGCCAAGTTGCAGAGAGAGAGAGGAGAGCTGTCACGCTTTTAAAAAGCAGCAAAAGTGGTATTAGATGCTTTCACGCCCTCTTTGGTCCAACTGGGACATTTTGCTCTGACCGTTCTATTCTACCTCCCCCCCCAAAAAAGGTGGGGTCTGGGGGGCAAGTCTATGGCGGGCTTGGGGCGGAGAGGAGGGTGCCTGCAAACAGCCGCCTTTTCAGCTCGATCCAGAGAAGCTCCTGTTCCTCCTTGGCTCTCGCCATGAAGCCCCGATTCTCCTGGGCTCTCCTTGACAGGTATGGCAGCACTTCGTTGACAGGCCCGTAGGGGACATATTTGTACACTGGGAATCCGGCTTGACCTGAAGGCAGCAGGGTTGGGATGAAAAAGAAAACTGGTCCCATCCTGAATTCTCAGTACAGCGCCAAGGCTATTTACGGTGCTGGATGAATACAGCCCCCTCTGGAACTATACATTTAAAGCAGCCTCATACCACTGTAAACAGTCATGGCTTCTCCCAAAGAATCCTGGGAACTGTAGTTTAAGGGTGCCACCCCCTCTCCCCTTCATAGAACTATCCCAGAGTAGTTTAGCAATCAGTCCCTCTTGCCGGGGAACTTTGATTTCCCCTGGCTCCTAGCAACAGTTGTCCAAGGCTTACCAAGAGGGAAAGTGATTTGGTCGCACATGCCCAGGAGCTGCCCAAAGGAGATCTTGTTTTCAGAAGGGTGGATGCCCAGATCTGCCATCCTGCATAATATAAGGAGGAGGGACATACGATTTTTAAAATTGCAATTTCATTAAAGAAAAAAGGAAGTCAATAGGAACCTCCCCCCCCATCGGTTCACATTAACAGAACATTTAAACAATACATCAATTTTAGTTTATACTAAATATATGCCGGCCAAATACACATCCAAAGTTGGTGATTATTATGGGAGGTATGCTCAAATACGGCAAGGGTGATGATGCCATTGCATAATAGTTGGCAGGTATTTGTCTTCCCAAGGTCGAAGTATGAGTCTCTTAGTGGCCTTTAAGGTATGTCACAACCATTCTTGTTGCCCTGCCATTAATCTCCACATAACAGGAATATTATTTAAAAGGGCATGGGCATGTGCAAATTTCTGAGATTTTGCCAATACAAAGTTAAGATGGGCAATGGCTTCAGACCACAAATAAAATATCACTGGACATGCCTCCATCAGAGGCCTCAGTGAGAAGGGATATAAGGGTCCTCTGCAAGAACTGGGCACCTTTGGGTCTTTCCCTGCTGATCCCCCTTCAGGCTTTGCTGTCCAGGGTCTCCCAGCTGCCAGGAGATGGAGGGGGGGACCCTTGCCCTACATACCTGCGGAGTGTGAACTTCACTGTGTCCTTGTTGTGGGAAGCCACCATCACGTTGGCGTTGCGGCTGTGCCGAATCTCCTCAAGAATATAGTCCAGGCATCTGCAGGCAGGAGACGAGGAGGAAGGTGACCCCACCACACTGGTGGAACATGCCCTTCCTCTCCTCTGAAGCTCGGAGCCACCTCGCAGGGACGTCAGAAGCTGCTCGTTGAGGTCCGGCTAGCTTAGTATCGTCTACACTGACTGGCAGCGGCTTCTCACAGGGTTGCATCCAGCGCTAATCCAGAGTAGACCCATTGGAATTAATGGGCATGGCTAGCTGAGCTCCCTTAATTTCATTGGGTCCGCTCCGAGCAGAACTTAGTTTGATTTAGCCCATGCTTTCAGAATGGGGACATTCCTAACCCCACCTAGAAATGCTGGGGGTTGAACCTGGGCCCTTCTGCATGCAAAGCAGGGGCTCTACCACTGAGCTACGGCCTGAGCCTTAGGACCTAGGAAGCTGCTTTATGCCGAGCCAGACCACTGGTCCATCTAGTCTGGTATTGTCTACCCTGACTGGCAGCAGTTCTCCATGTTTTCCGGCAGGGGGCGCTCACAGCCACACCTGGAGAAGCCGCTGGGAATTGAACCTGGGCCCTTCTGTGTGCAGAGCAGATGGTACGGCTCTTCCCCCACCTGTGGTACATCTCGCTGGTCTTTTTGTAAGTGGGATTGATGGGGTCCTCGTAGCCCACTTCGGCTGCCCGGCTGCGCTCCTGCTCCATGTAGGCCCCTCTCACCAGCTTGGCTCCGAAATGCCAGCCTTCCCGGCGAGAGAGCTCCACGTCCACTGTCACGTTGTCGTAAGCATTCTGCTCAGAGGGCGGCAAAAACGGAGAGGGCGTCAGGAACCCAGGAAGAGGCCTCAGAAGGAGCCAGGTCAACGGTCCACTGAGCTCAGGGTTGTCAACCTGGTTCGCCTTTGGGCTGCACTGATGTGGTCAACCTCCTCCGCCGAGGCCCACTTGCCAGTGGTGGGCATAAGTAGCACACGCACACACGCATGTTCACAGAGCTGCACACATTTCCAGCCCTCCCCGCTCCAGCACTGGAGTGAGGGCTGGCTGGAGCAGCAGTGCCTTTCGCTCTTGAAAGAGCAGGGAGATTTGTGGGGGCTGCTTTTTCTGGCTTAGGGGGCCAAATCTGGCCTGCGGGCTCCTAGTTAGCCACCTCTGGTCTACATTGACTGGCAGTGGCTCTCCAAGGTTTCAGAGGGGGGGTGCCTTTCCCAGCCTTACCTGGGACCCTCTGCACTGAGCTATGGCCCTTTCCCCTGTAATCTCAAAACACTGTCTACAAGTACCTCAAAAGAGCACCTTCCCAGTATCAACCATCTTGGACCCTACAATTGGCAAGCAGGGCCTTGTTGATGATGCTGCCACTGGCGCAGCCTGGTTGGCAGTGAACCGTGACAGGGCCTTTTCAGTGGAGGCTCCCCATTTGTGGAATGCCTTCCCCATTGAGGTGCATCTGTCTCCATAACTACTGACTTTTAGGAGGAATCTGAAAACATTCCTGCTTACTCAGGCATTTGATAGCTGAAGGAGACTGTTCCTGGGCAACCTGGAGATCACTGGATGGAAGCAGTGTTTTGTTTGTTTGTTTTAAACTGAAACTGTTTTTTAGCATGTTTTCAACCAATTTTAGAATGCCTTTCTTTTTGTTGTTAAATGGTTTTGTTGATGTGTTTGTCGCCTTGGGCTCCTTCACAAATATATGTCTGTCTAGCTCAGTGTTGTCAACACTGACTGGCAGTGATACTCCAGGGTCTCAGGGCAAGGGACATTCCCAGTCCTACTTGGAGATGCTGCCGGGGATCGAACCTCTGACCGCCTGCTTTGGGGAACAAAGTGGTGGCGTTTAGCCAACAGCAGCAATTTAAGAGACCCACAGAATCCCTGACGTCCGCTGCCAGCGTTTGTGCTGTGAGCACAACTCGCCTTCTTAAGTCGTCTCTGGCCCGGCCTCTCACCTTCAAGTAGCACTGGAAAGTGTTGAAGATGGCCGCTTTCTCCTGGTTGAACTTCCGCTGCATTTCCAGGGTGAGGCGGCTGATGGCTGGCTGGAAGTAGGTCTGCTCGGCATCCACCATCAGCCTCACGCCCATCTCCACAGCTTTCTGTAAACGCAGAGGCAGGGCAGGTCACAGCCGCACGGAGGCCATCTTGGGCTTGCTCAGGGCCTCATTCACTACATGCCCAAACCCACTGCCTAGGGTAGAGGTTAGGAACCTTTTCCAGCCTGGGGGCCACATTCCTTTCTGGGTAACCTCCCAGGGGCCACTTGCCAGTGGTGGGCAGAGCCAGAGCCAACAAATACAAATTTTATCTTTGGATCGCAGGCTAGTTTTTGCACACTCATCCCCCTCATCCAGAAAAGCAAGGGGCATCATCAAAATTCAAGGCTATATTCTAGCAAAGACACGTTCCTGTCAGGCAAGAATGCAGGGCCAGTGAGGACTGTAGCCTGGGGAGAATTCTGAGGGCCAGATACAGAGGCTTGGAGGCCGAACTTGGGCCATGGGTCTGAGGCTCCCCACCCCTGGGCTTCAGAGTAATGCTGGAAGCAGCGTGAGGGATCTGGGGAGCTTGAAAACTTTCCAGTAACTTTGACCTTCTAAACTACCTTGCTGTATATATTATATTTGCTGCTTTGTAAACCGCTAGAGCAACCGTGCGGGGAACTTTTGGCCCTCCAGATGTTGCTGAAGCACAACTCCCATCATCCTAAGCCACTGGCCATGCTTGCTGGGGCTGACAGGAGCCAGAGTTCTGAAGGGCCAAAGGTTCCCCGCACAGCAGCTCTAAGTGCAGAAATGCATCCCTCCGGCATATACAGGAATAGTCAATCCGTCAGTGCTGTTGATCATCCTTGCCCAACACGTCTGCATGTTCAAAAAGGCAAAAGCAGCATGGAGGAGTTGCCCTGAAGTAGCTCTAGGTGGCTCCCATCAGCAAGCCAAGATGCCCATCTGCAGAGGAAAGGACCCAATCCCCTCCAAAGCTGCAACCCACCCGCCTCCAGGCACCATCCCCAGCTCCAGACAGGGCAATCTACAAACCATCCCACTGAAACAATTAAAAAAAGAGAAGGTATTTTTAATGGGCACGAGCTTCTCCGCCTTGTCCAAGCGTCCCATCTCTCTCTCAGGAGTGGACCCTGGGAGGAGGAGGAAAATCCCTCCTGACTCATTTGTAAGACATTTGTGTACCACTGAATCATTTGCGTTTCTTACCTTGGCAAGAACATCCATGCGCTGGAGCATCCGCTTCATCTGCTGCTCCTCCTCCTCAGTGAAGGAAGAGAGAAGGGGCTCCAGCTGTCCTGTCTGGGGGGAGAGAGGACATGGAGGGTGATGGGGGGCATGACAGACACCCACCACACGCACAGAACGAGGCGGCCCAGGCAGCTGCCTTATGCTGTCAGTCCGCTGGTGCGTCCAGCTCATTATGGCTGACACTGACTGGCAGCAGCTCTCCAGGGCTTCAGGCAGGGAGGGTCTTTCGGGGTTTTGTTTGCATGCACGCAAAGCGGATGCTCTTCCACGGAGCTATGGCTCTCCCCCAACTCAAAGCCTGGATGGGAAGCACAGCTATTTACAGACGATCAGAGGTTGTGATGGGAGAGATCTGGCCGGCTGCATCTGCCGGTGGGGGATGGACTAGGCAGCCCCCCCCCCGCTCAATCCTCAGCTGCAAGTGGATTTTTGCAGGGGTGCAGTATTTTAATGGGCCTGCAGGGGGCAGCATCTCAGTGCATACAGACAAGCCCATTCTAAAAGGAAGACCGTGGAGCGAGAGAAGGACCAGTGGGACTCCCCTCCCGTTCCACTAACGGTGCAATCCTGTCCTCGGGTTACACGAGCACCACGAGAAGAGGGCTGTTGTCATCCCTGGAGCACAAGGACAGACACATCTGTGTCACCGGGCCTTTCCAGGCCCAAAGAGACGGCTGCAGTTTCTGCATCACTTCCGTTTTACATGTTGGGACACACCCGTTGCAATTTTACTGCAGATGCGCATGTTGTATTTTATTGTGCCTTGTGGCACTGCCATGAGAACATCGATGGAAAGCGGGTCTAAACATCAAATAAATACAACCAGATAAAGCCAGACACTCTACCACTGAGCTACAACCCTTCCTGTCAGACAGCACATAACTAAGGGACAAATAAAAGTGTGTTTGCCAGGCAGTCCATGGGGGACATGAGCCAGCCTGATGCTCCCCCGGGCAACAGCTTTGCAATCAAGTGGGCTGCTGATAGCAAACCACCCCACCCTGCCTCTCCCTTAGCTGGAGACGAGAGATTACAGGATGGCTGGCAATACTGACACTGGGCCACTGCTAACATGCAGAGCCAGACTGTACTCTACTCTATCGGAGCCTTTGCCAGCCGGCTGGCCTTCAGCCGTTTCGGACTACATCTCCCAAGAGCCCAAATCGGCATGGACGCATCATGCTGGGGTGGGAGGGAGCTGTTGTCTAAAATATGGCCGTGCTGGCTGGGGCTGATGGCAGCCGTGCTCCAAAACATCTCGGTGGCACCAGGCTGAGGGCAGGCTGCCCCGGCGCGATCAGTTGGACAGGACTCTGCAGAGCTGTGCAGACACCGCAAGGCTCTTGCTGCTTTCTCTATGATAAGTTGGGGAGACGAGGGGAAGGTTCCCCATAGCCACATAAAAGTCCTTAACCCCCCCCCCCATGGGCTCCAGTCATTTACCTCAATGTTTGGAATAAGCAGGAGTTTGGAGATCTCCGTCCGAGAATCAATCAGGCTGTTCCAGTCAAGCAAATCTACTGTTCTGGGGGTGGAAGGAGTGAAAGCGAAAGGAAGTTTCAGAAGCAGCCTTTGGGATATGGAGTCAGACCTATATAGGTTATTATTTTATTTATTACATTTATATCCTGCTTTTCCCCAAGGAGCTCAAGGCAGCTTAGAAACATGGCTCTCCCCCTCCTGATTTTATCTTCAGAACAACCCTGCGAGGTAGGTTAAGCTGAGAGTCTGTGACTGGCCCCAAGGTCCCCCAGTGACCTTCATGGCTAAGCAGGAATTTGAACCCCGGCCTCCCGGGTCCCATCCCAACACTCTCAACCAATACACCACACTGTCTACACTGACTGGCAGCAGCGCTACCAGGGTTTCAGACAGGCAGCCTCCCCAGCCCTACCTGGGGTTCAACATGGGGCCTTCTG
Source organism: Rhineura floridana (assembly GCF_030035675.1). Taxonomy (NCBI): domain Eukaryota; kingdom Metazoa; phylum Chordata; class Lepidosauria; order Squamata; family Rhineuridae; genus Rhineura; species Rhineura floridana. The sequence continues at coordinate 26,991,880 of NC_084498.1, read as the reverse complement.
CACTCAAAGCAGATGCTCTACCACCCAGCAATGGCCCGTCCCTTTTCGGGATGGGGAAACGCCACCTCAGCCCACCTCAATGTTTCGCACCGGGGTCTGCCCACCCCAGATGCGGGGATCTCCAGATCCACTCACAGGAGACCTGTGCTGCAGAACTCTGAAGCTGGGATACAGCATTCCAAGTGCATCTGAGTTTTCATAAGAAGTCCGGAATTCAGGGATTGGGAATGATATGGCCCTTCAGGTGTATTTAGACTGCACCTGCCATTGGCCCTAACTGGCAACATAGCCAATAGTCAGGGATGATGGGAGGTGGAGTCTGGTAACATCTGGGGAGGGGGGCATCACGTGGGGGAAAGGCTGTAGTTCAGTGACGGGACGTTGGTTGAACGGATGTGTGAAGCCCCCCTCCCTACAAAGCCAGCACTAATGAGTCTTGTTCCCAGGACACCGGAGGCCAGGGAGCGCTTACCCAGACATGCCCAGCTTCTCGCCCGTGAACCAGTGCTGGCTCTCTGCTTTCGTGGCAATCCCCAGCTTGGCTAGTGCTTCCTGCCGGAGAAACCCAAACAAACCCATTTTAATTATTGTTCTTGGTGCTGACGGCACCATTTGCCCGCTGCTTAACCGAAATAGCTTTCCAAAGCAGCTTTGTAAGGCCAATCGCAAGACAGGCCCTCCAACCCTTCAGGCTTGCAATCTTAAAGAGGAAAAAAAAGACACGACATGAAAGGAAAAAAGGACAGGGAGGGAGGAGAACAAAAGAGCAAAAGCCAGGCACCGCCATCTGGAAATTACAGGGCTGTATCCAGTGTAACCCTACTCAGAGTAGACCCACTGAAACAATTTATTTCAGTGGGACTACTCTGAGTAGGACATAGCAGCATACAATCCATAGTTCTTGTAACCACCAACCGGGCTGGGAAACAATTCAGAAGCTCCCGGCGGAAGAGTTGCTGCTAGATATTTCCGCAGTTGTGCATCACAAGCTAGGACTCACCTGCAGCTTCTCCACTTCCAGTTTGGTCTCCAGGGCTGCCAGGCCCACTTTGCCCTGCTCTGCGGCCAGCTGGTGGAAGAAGCGCCGCCACTTCACCAGCACTTCTGAGAACTGCAGCTGGAAAAGGGGCACAGAGAGACAGGAGAAGGTGAGCGTGTGCATGCATGCGTCTGTGACGGGGCCTGTCTGGAAAAGTCTGAACTGGACAATTTTCCTGCCAAGTATTATTACAAACTTTCTTTTGCTGATGTTTTGTTTTTAAAGTGGTTTTTAAGATGTTTAAAATCTGTTTTATAGAATTTTCAGTGTTTTGTCGTTCGTTTGCCACCCTGGGAGGAAGGGTGGGATATAAATCAAATAAATAAATAGTTGTAGCAGTTCTATTTATTCGTCACTTGCCACATAAGGCATCTCCAAGCAACTTACAACACTGAAGGAGTATAACCGTAATGCTTTTTAAAAAAAAGTTACAATAGAAGTCATGCAATAGTCTATGAAACAGAACCTAGTAACAGACCCAATTTTAGTTCTGACAGGCTTTCCCAGCAGGATGAATAGGCCACCCTCATTGCTGTCTACCCTGCATTGTTTTTAAATTCATCCCATCATCCCTAACCACTGACCATGCTGACTGCTAACTTAGCACCTTCATTTTACTTCCATTCAAGTAAAGCTAAAAAAAAAAAAATTGAAACCATCAAGCTTGCTGAATATGTCTTTGCAATTGGCATACATTTGTCAGAGGCAGCATGCTTCTGAAAACCAGTTGCCGGAAGCCTCAGGAGGGGAGAGTGTTCTTGCACTCGGGTCCTGCTTGCGGGCTTCCCCCAGGCACCTGGTTGGCCACTGTGAGAACAGGATGCTGGACTAGATGGGCCACTGGCCTGATCCAGCAGGCTCTTCTGATGTTATTGATGAACGTATGAAAAAAGGGCAAATTTTCTCCAGGGAAATAAATCACTTCTTAACATTGTGTTAATCGAGGTACTTCCTAAATAGCAGTGCAGGCCAATTGGTCACTACGACTGATCAAAGACTGACACCCCACCCCAGCGCCAGAGTGGCCTCATTGCTTCCGGTGACTCTTCCCATTCCACAATTCCTCCCCCTCCCCACAGGCCCTCAGTCCCAGGGCCTGTGGATGATCCGCAAGTCAGCAACAGAAGCCTGCATCAGACAGAGAGACAGCCGGCATCGGAGAGGAAAAAGACAAGCCACAGAGCCCAAGTGTGTGTCTGCTTACCAGGAACTGTGGCCTCCCCAGTGCTGTCAACTTAATGGCAGAGAAACCATCTTCTGAGCTCCCACCTGCCAAGGAGACAAAGCAGGTTCACCTCTCTTGCCAAAGCCCCAACAGCCAAAGGGGACCCCAGCCCCTTCCTCCACAGAGCTCAGGGCAGCACCTCCAGAGAGAGTCTGCCTTTTATCCTCACGACAATCCTGAGAGGTAGGCAAGGCTGGGCAGAGATATCAACCCGGGCCCCTGTAGTCCACATCAGACACTCTTGGGTGTGATACCACATGAGGTTAGTTTGTGTATCAGTTAAGACAGCGTTTACAGCAGAGGCAGCTAACCTGTTTTCAGCTTGAGGGCTGCATCCAGCTTTAGCCAGCACTCCAGGGGCCACATCCAGCATTGTGTATGGCCACCCTGCACTCCGCGCAGATCGGCTGCTGAGATTTTTGTCCCCTCCTTACTCATCAAGTCATCTATCTAACGAGTACACAGAGGGTAATTTGGGTTCCCCGGAAGGGCACTCGGCACTCCGACAACCCAAAGAGATGTTAAATACATTGTTTTCTTTTTTTACTGCAACTGCAAAAATTAGTGGGGCTGCCAGAAAGAAACAAACAGCCGGGGGGGTGTCATATCAAGCCCGTGGGTGAGGATTGAGCCACCTCCGGTTTGTGGCTCACCCTGAGTTTGCAGCTTGGAAGTACACATGCATGCATCCGTCCCAACCTGCTCTGTCCTGCCAGATGTCTGGAAGCAACAAACCATAAGCACGATGTGCGAAGCACAAGGAAAGGAGAAACAAATCACCAGGGCTGGCTCACACATTGTGCTTGTGGTTTGTTGCTCCCGGAGCACAATGGGTGCAATTCAGCATCATGCGCTAGCACACTGCGCGTTCGCTCTTAAGCCGTAAACTGTGACTTAATCATGATGGGGAAGCCAGCCCGTCGGCTCTCTCTAAGGTGTCCTCAAGCATAGCTGATATGAAGCTAAGCTGACGCAGCTTAATACCAAATCTGATCCCCCTGCCAAGCACTGCCTCTTTTGAATGATACAATATGTTTATTGCTTAGCGCAAAGACCATTGCAGGACAGAACTAAATACAAAACATTTAGACATTAAATGACTTTCATACAATTTTGAATGGATGGTGGTGCCTCAAGGCATTTCCCAATCCAACGAGACAAGTTGCCAATCCTGGGACCTTCTCCATTTCCTCTGTAGAAGGCAGACCCTTCTGCTGTCTGGCCAAGCTTCTCTTGCAAGGTTTCGGGAAGAGCTGGCATACAGGGGGTGTGTGAGTGCATGCGCGTGCAAGGCTTCTGGGAGGGCCGGTGCTGCCTACCTGAGGCCTCAATGCATCGCAGGAAGGTGTCCATGTGCCGGTCGCATTTGGCTTCGTCTGCATAGAAGTATGTGCGGGCACTGATGACACCATCCCGCCGGTCGCCAAACTTTCGGTGCACGCTGTAGCGTTTCTCTCTCTGCTCTGTTGGGAAGAAGGGATGGATGCGAGAGCAAACAAAGTGAATCAAGGTGCGGGGGGTGTTAAGAAAATGAAACTAACAGGCCTGGCCCAAACCGAATGTCAGATCCCTAGAAATAATGTTGCACCATAAAGACGTTTGCACCTGCTCTTGGGTTTCTCAGCCCCCCTGAGACTGTTGAGCAGTGCTCCAAATTCTGGGATTAAAAAAAGGCGATCTCTTGGAGAGTTGCAATGACTTGCATTCAGTAGCATATTTAGCCCCCCGCACTGGTCAATCCCCACAGTTCAGGGCTTGCTCCATTTAACCCAGGGAGAGTCAACTTGGAGCCCTCCCGCTGTTTTAGACTACAGCCCCCAACGGCTCCAGCCAGTGCAGCCAATGGCAGAAGACGCTGGGAGTTGTAGTCCAACATCCTCTGGAAGGCACCATACGGTGACTGCATGCCGTCTATCTTTGCTACACAAGGGGAAATGAAACAGCTGGGAACCAGGAAGTCTGTTGTTTCTCACCATAAAAAGCTCTCAAAAGTGGACACAGGCTTGCATAAAAATGGCATATACCAACGTCTATGTATAGATGGCTATTTAGGAAGACAGAGCAGAGAAATTCAATATCTCTCACCGCAGTAGAGAAGACAGCGAGGAGGTGATCTGTATACTTGCTCAGTCTGTTGATGATGAGTGTTGATAGGCAACTTCAAGCCTCCCCCCCGCTGTCCCTTCTTAAGAGTTATATTTAAACTGGATTTGGACCAGACAGTCCTTCAGAGGACACCTTCAAATAAAGGACTGTCCTCTGTAAAGCCAGGAAGGGCTGCAGCTCAGTGGCAGAGCACCAGCTTTGCATGCAGAAGGCCCCAGGTTCAATCCCTGACAGCCTCTCCAGGGAGGGCTGGGGAAAGACTTCCTGCCTGAAACCCTGGGGAGCCACTGCTGCTGGTCAGTGTAGACAATACTGAGCTAGACAGACCAATATTTTAATAACAAAAATGGTTGGGTAATCTAGTTGGCCTTCCGGTTGCCTGATGAAAAGGAGATGGCCCCCGAAAAAAGCAAAGGGGGAAAATAAAAAAGTTTGCTCCATTTTGCATGCCGGGATGCACAGTGCAAAGGTGAATGATGGGGGAGAGAGATCAAGGTTACTGGTGGGGCAGGCGCTAGGGGGTATCACAAACATGAAAAAGTCTTGACTTACTGCCAGTCTCCTTCTCAAACGCAGAGGTACAGGAGCTGAAAAGAAAGAGGAAGCCTTGCTTTACTACCAGAGGTGGGAAACAGGGAGATCGCTGGGTGATTTATGGGAGATCGCTGGGTGATTTATGGGGCATCACCAAGGGCTTCCTATGCCCAATTTTTTAAACACTGCCTCCCCCCTCCTCGCCACCTGGGGCCCATCAGATAATGTTTTCCTCCATCTGCCATCAGCCCTGGTCAAGGGTGGCAGATGGTCAGGGGTGATGCGAATGGCAATCCAGCAACATCTAAAGGTTTTGGTGTACCAAATCCCTACTCAGCTTGGGACCAGGATACCTGAAAGACTGTTTTACCCCTTGTATACCCAGTCAATCAATGCGCTCTGCAGGTGAGGGCCTCCTGCAGATATCATCTTATCAGGAGGTCCGTTCTGCACAACACAGGAAGCGGACCTTTAATGTGGCAGCACCTGCCCCTTGGAACTCCCTCCCCTTAAATATTAGACAGGAGCTATCTCTGTTATCTTTTTGGTGCCTGCTGAAGACCTTCCTCCTTCAACAAGCCTTTTAAGCAGAGACCGTATCCCAGTCTGCGTCTATGCTGGAATTCCTTTTTAAGATGTTTTAAAAGCTTTTTTTAAAAAAGATGTTTTTAAAGGTGTTCTTTATATATTTTAAAGTATGTTTTTATGATATTTTTTTATTAAGTTTAGTGTTTCTGTTTGCTGCCCTGAGCACCTACTCGGAGGAAGGGCGGGATAAAATAACAACAAGAAGAACAAGAATAGCAACAAGAATAATAAAGAGTTATTGTTATTATAAAGGGTGCTAGGCTGGGGAAGGTTGCTTCAGCAATAACAAGAACGCTTCCCCCCCAAGCCGCCTCCTAAATTAGGCTACTGAGATTAAGAAAGTTTGGGGGTAAACCACGAGTGGATTTTTGTGTGACAGGACTGTGAGCTCAGTACTGCTATGGAGTATAGATTCCTGAGATGAGCACCTTGTTCCTAACTCTGTGTTGATACTCCACCCTCCTTGCAAGTCACTAGTTTGCACCCAGTGCTGGTTGGCAGACCTTGTGGTTCTATTAAAAAAACAAGCCCTGCAAGCCTGAACTGTGCTCACCCCTGTTCTCTGCCGACTCACCGCAAGCGACTCTGGTGAGTCACTACACAAACGGCAAGTGCAGCCAAACCACGAGGGGGGTGGGGGAGAAGCGTTACATATTCTCAGCATGGTGCAGGAGAAGCCAGCAAGCCCACAGAGTACTTGCAGCAAAGAAGGTGGCAGGTCTCTTGGTGAGTTCATCGGCAACAGGCAAAACTGGCAGCCTCAAAACAGTGGAGGCTGTTTGCCTTGCAGTCCTACAGGCCAACCCTGCTCCTTTAACATAACATCTCCAACTAACTCTTCTTTAAGGACATAGTACAGCTTGACGACACTCACTCTCACACACATTTCAGGGCCTGTAGAGGCAGGGGTTGCCAATACGGTGCCCACATGCACCAGCGGGCCCATCTGTACTTTCTAAGGTGCTGACACAAGGCCCGAAACAGCCCCTCAAAAATCAACCTCTCCTACAGTGAAGCCAATATGCCACATCTCCATGGCAGACATTTGGTGACATGCCACACCCCTAATGGCACCCATGGCTCTCTCTCAAAATTTAAAATGTGCCACCAGCCCCCCAAAAGGCTGGCAATCCTTTCTTTATAGCCATTAAGCATAGCCAGTGATGCACAAATCTAGGCTTGGCTGACATATCGCAAACAAAATGCCCAGGTGTTTCCCCCCACTTTGATTTTCTACTGGTTGCACAAACACGAAAAGGCGCCATGGGTCCAGGATGCCATGCGCCCACGGTAAGGTCTTCCCTCTGCATAATGAACACCAGAAAAACAGACAGGCCAGAAATGTGGGAGGGGGCTGCAACTATGAAACAGAAAGGTCGGGTTTCAAGGAACTGCGCAGGTCTGCTTCACTCAAGCTCAACAGTAAAGGGCAGGCACTGAAGAGAGATTGCAACACAAGAGCTCTGCAGGAATAAGCTCCATTCTATTCGCATAAGGAAGCTCTGCGACGTGGATTAGAGAGGCTGGCTGAGCTCATAAACTTGGTAGCCTGCGCAGAATAAGAGATTTGGGGAGGGCGAGGCTTCATCTGAAGCACAAAGATGTGCTGGGGAGACATTCAGTGGCAGAACATGTGCCTGGCCTGCAGGAGGTCCAGGTTCAACCTCTGGCATCGCCTGGTAGCGCTGGGAAAAGGCATGCTCGCTGACACCCTGGAGAGCCACTGCCTGTCAGTGTAGACAAGAGTGAGCTTGTCTGCTGCTTCCTAAAGATGCTTAAAAGGGGTTCAGACAGATGGATGGAGAGTAACCCTCTTGGCGGCTACAAGCCACAACGGCTGCCTTCCACCCCGCCAACAGAGGCAGCAAGTCTCTCAATGCCAGTTGCTGGGAATCGCAAGCGGAGAGAGCTGCTGTTGCTCTCAGGGCCGGCTGGGGGCCCTTCCCTTTGGGGCACCTGGTTGGCCGCTGAGAGAACAGAACTCTGGACTAGCTGGGCCTTCAGCTCCGAACTGGATTAGAACAATAGTGCTGGGAGGTATTTCAACCCCTTGCCCGTGCAAGATCAAAACTGCCCCCGTGATCCACCTTGAAGGGGTGTTCTTATGAGGCCAGCACCCCACCAAAATGAATGGAAGCCCTGCAGAAGCGGCTCTTAAAAGGCTTCACCGAAAAAGGACGGCACAATCTGCCAACAGCCAATGCCAGAATAGATGACTGGAAGGCAGTTTCAACCAGGGGGGGGCTGCCTCTCTCCCTGCCCCCACCCCGAGCAGGATGAAGGAAAGAAACCCAAGGCAGCCCCTCCACTAAGAGCCAGCTGGGGCTTTCGCAGAGTGGCACCTGTTGCAGGCACCTGTTCTGTTTGCGTTGCATAAGGGATCTGCCTCTCCAGCTGACCAAACTGAAGGGCAAAGGACTGCCCTCGACCAATCGCACAGCCGGAGTGTTTGGATTTTTTCCTCCCCCTCCTCTCTCTCTTCCCCCCCCCTTTTGCCCCAAGTTGCACATTCTGTACCAAACAGAGAGGACAACCCACCTTATGACGCAAGGCTGGCTAAGCTTCATCCTGGCCTTTAAAACACATTAAACCAAAACATCTTCACACACCCCAGTTTCTACACACACACCCCCCCCCTTCGTCATCCTACGTCCAGCCATGCAAGAGGCATAACTCAAGGGCGCATTCCCCCCAGCCGCAAAAGCTCAAGGAGGCTAGCGAGGGGGTGTGGCCTGGGGCCAAAGGGCGCGGCTGCGGAGGGGGTATGTCTTGGGGGAGAGTCCCAAGGGCCAGCCAGAAAGGCTTGGAGAGCCACATCCAGCCACGGTGTAGGCAACCACTGATCTAGGGGAACCAATGGTCTGCCTGCACATCAGGCAGCACCCCATGTTTGTCACGTGTGGCAGTGCTGTTTCCCTGACCCCAGTTATTCAGCCTGAGGCTTGCGTTTCGCACCCCTATTTGGAACGGCGCTCTCTGCACAAGTTGTGGAGTTCCTGTCCAAATGTTAGGGCAGGGCAATCCTGTGCCAACAGACTGAGCGCTGCACGTAGATGTTGGCGAGCCAGCCAGAGAGCCGGGTCCAACTCTCTGTGCAGCCACGGACTTCATCAAGCATCGGGTCTTCCCTCACTTTTTTTTCCTGAAGGGCTCGGCTTCAAGGCACGGCCTTTCGCACTGAGGAGCAAGAAGTGCATACTATGGACTACAAACTTGAGCCTTTGCAATCCTGCATGTGGTACTCCTTCAGAAAAGGGAAGGTCTCTGAAGGCAGGGCTAACTGACTGAGGTCCAGCGCACTTTGTCTCAGCCCAGCATGAGCAAAGGAACAGGCTACAAACCGTAACCCAACATGAAAAAAAAGACGTTTTGACATCTTCCCAAGCAATTCTTGAGGGGATGCTAATCATTCCTTCTTTGCATTTTTTGGAGAATTTTTATTTATTTATTAAGTTTATACCCTGCACTTCCTCCCGGTTGAGCCCAGGGTGGCAAAAATTGCTGCTTAAAAATGTGCCTCCTGCCAGGGTGGGTTTGTTCCAAAACACAAACATGCCTGGAATAAATTTCAGGTCAAGCACTAGATGTTTTTTATTGTTATTGACGAGCGACGCCCCTGCATCCATAATAAACACTGGAACATGGGAATCCACTTTATACAGAACCAGACCATTCATCCATCTAGCTCAGTATTGCTTACCCTGACTGGCAGTGGCATTCCAGGCAGGGATGATTCCCAGCCCTACCGGGGAATCCTGCCGTGAATTGAACCTGGAACCTGCTGCACTCAAAGCAAGTGCCCTACTCTGTGGATGGTCCTGTAACACAGAGGAACCTGCCATGTCAGACCAGTGGGCCATCTAACTCAGCACTGCTGTCACTGACTGGCCGTGACTCTCCGGGATGTCTGAGAGGAGTCTCTCCGAGATGCCAAGGGCTAAACCCGGGAACGCCTGCATGCAAAGCCAGTGCTCCACCACGGACCTACATCTCTTCAGTATAGAGAGTCAGAACACCGGCACATCTAGCTTAGCACTTCCAGTGAGCAGCAGCAGCTCTCTAAGCGTTTAGACAGAGGTCATGGCCAGCCTCCCTGCAGATGCCCTTGGGGACTGAACCTCTTGGGTACATCCCAGGTGCCCCAAAGCAGCCCCAGCATGCATCCTCACTTCCCTCTCCTCCCCCCCAAACAAAATGCTTTGTTTGCAGGGAAAAGACCACAGGTCAGAAGACAACACACAGGGCGACGATCAGGAGAAAGGCGAGCATGAACTTGGCCCTTTGCACATTGCTGAAATAGCTGCCCTGTGGCAAAATCATCCTGGTCAGCCTCCTCCCAGAGCCCAAAATGTGCATACCAACTGCCCTGGCTTCTCAGCCTGTCTTGGGCTAAACATCCCCCCCAAACCGGTCCTTCTGCTTGCTAAGGGGGCCGTTTCAAGCTGCTCCAGCTGCCTCTAGCCAGGGGGAAACTCCCTGCTGCAAGCCATTGCAACAGTTGTTATGGGAAGTCCCTTGAATCAGCTGTACGCACACACATCCCTCCCCTCCAGCCAGACCATGAAAACATCCTCTTACTCCAGTTCCTTCTTCTCCGCCTCCTCCGTGGTCAGGTCCTCCTCCACGCTGTAGTCCAGCACAGAGCCCACTCCGTAAGCACGGTTGCGACGGATGAGAGGCTTGATGGCGTCTTGATCTTCTCCGGCCACAAACTGCCCGTAGAAGGTCAGCTTCATCAGCTTCTCAAAGAGTCGCTGGCCCAACAGCTTCTGGCTGAGGCTCATCAGCTGCAGGAAAAGCAGTCAGGCTGTCAAGACCAGGCAGAGCTCCCCACTAGCAGCAAAGAGGCTCCTCAGGACTGTGGTCCCAGCAGGGCTGCTTGAGGCGGCTTTTTCCATGAACGCTCAGCTTGCATGAAAACAGATGTGCAAGCTTCTAGTCCCTTCAGTTGCCCAAAGATGAAGGGAAGCAGGCAGTATTACTCCACAACTGCTCAGGAAGAAATATCTTTTAGATTATTTCAACACTGAAGCACTTGGTGCCCTCGTCTGCTCATTTTCCTCTTCCCTCCTCTTCTTCTTCTTGTGTCATGTCTTTAGATTGTTAAGGTCGAGGGAAAGGACTGCATAATTGTTATTGATTTGTAAGCCGCTCAAGTAGCTTTTTTGGGAGTGGGGGTTTACCGGCTGAAAAGCATGGTGCTTTGAATAAATAAAGTGCATTCATATAAAGATTGCTTGTTTTTAGGATTTTTGCTGTTCCACTTTAACTTGTTACCAAGGTCTCTCACCAGGCGGCTTGTGATGTCAGTGGAGGCTGGTCAACTTGGGCAAATGGGACGCTGCCCTACCAACCTCCCTCCGCCAGCCCCACGTGCCCAGCCCCACCTGTCCGCCTTCTGACGTACAGCCAATTGGGGCGGGGGGGGGGGTTGGCTCTGCCTGTGATTGGCTCTGGCTCTGCGAACAGCTGGTCTTTCCACCTTCTGCCCCACTAGTGCCAGTGAGCACCAGCTGCCTCTTGCCTCTTGCCCAGTGCCTCACTGGCTATGAGTGGCCAGCTATAACGGGCAAGAACACCTAAAGCAAGCCTCTCCCCTCAGAGGCTGCCATCAGGACCTTTCCTGCAGCGTAGCGCAATAAAACTGATAACCAACAGAAGGATCATTTGTTAGTGGCACCTTCAGCATCCTTGTCCCGAGTCTGCCCCAAATGTGTCACATAAAGCAGCCGGGAGATGTTTTGGAGGACAACTCCCTTCAGCCCGGCTCCTCCTTGCATTGCCTAGGCAAGCCCCTGAACCCAGCAGCCCCCAGCTGCCTGTTTGCTTAGAAAACAAAAACCCTTCCACCCCCTTCCTCCACTGGGGCATTACATAAGCACAGCCTGGCCAACGGGGGGGGGGCTCTAGTCCAGCATCCTGGTCTCACAGTGGCCAACCAGATGCCACCAGGAAGCCGGTAAGCAGTGTCCAAACAGATGCCAATGGGAAGCCGGAGAGTAAGACCTGAGTGCAAGGGCATTCTCTCCTCCCGCATTCAGAGATAGACTGCCCCCGAACATCGAGGTTCTGCTATCCCAATAGCCCACCTAGTCCAGCCTCATGTTCTCTCAATAGCCAAGCAGATGCCCGTTACGGGAGGCAGGCGAGCAGGACCTGAGCGCAAGAGCAACTCTCCTTTCCTGCGCTTCCCAGCAACCGATATTCAGGGGCATCCTGCCTCTGACCGGATAGCCGGCGCACAGCCACTGTGGCTGGTGGCCACGGACAGCCTTATGCCGCGTTTCCCAGAACAGCCTTCGGGAGGTGCCTGGAAAGAAACGGGGCCAGGCGCGCCCTGATTCTAGTTACCGGCTCCTGGAGGAAGGGAAAGATGGAAAGGAGAGAAAAATGAGAGGGAGGGAGGGAGGGAGGGAAGAAAGAAAGGGCAGGAAAAGAGAATACAGGAAAGGGCGAAGAAAGCGAAAGCGACGCAGCGGGGGCACGCGGATCTTGCGCCGCGCCCCTCCGCCCCGCGGTGCCCCGGGCGGCTCACCTTGTTGCCGTGCTCCACCAGCGGCTCGAGGGAGCAGAGGCCCAGCACCAGGAGCCCCCGCGCCAGCTCGCCGCTGCTCTTGCTCCGGAAAGCCTCCCGCGCGTCCGCGAAGTCCACCGCGCGCGGCGGAGGCGGCAGGGGCGGCTGCTGCGAATCCCGGAGGTGAACGCCCGGCGGCGCGGCGGCTAGAGGCGGCGCAAGGGCAGCCAGAGGCGGCTCCGGAGCGGGCGCCGCGGCCGTTGCGGAGCGCAGGCAGCTCCGCGGGGCGAAGGTCTGGGCTGCGCGCACCGCCAAAAAGGCGCCCCCGGAGCTCCGGCAACGCCTAGCCATGGCCGCGCAGAGAAAAGGAGAAAGAGCCGGCGGGCGCCGCGGGCGCGCTTAAATACGCGCCGCTTCCTTCGAGCGACGCCCACTCGCTCCCGTAGGGGGCCCTCCATTGGCCGGAGCGCTCGCTAGGGGGACCCCGCCCCCCGAGCCACGCCCACTGTCCTGTTGGCTGCCTTCCTTATTGGTCCTTCCTTCTCCAAGTCACGCCCTCCCGGGCGGGCAGAGGCAACACCCACCACCCGCACCTCTTCTCCGGCTCGTAGACTTAACGGGGGCGCTTGACACGTGTATGGCGGTTCACGTGTATCTGGATTAGGATGGGGGCCCTCAAGGCTGGCACCAAAAGGAAGCGGCCTCTGGCTCTGCGCCCCTGCCTCCAAGGAACTTAGGTCATCCTGGAAGGGGGAAGATCAAACCAATAGTGTAGTGGCAAATTCAGAGGTGCAGGGTCCCTTTGTGATAGTCACAGCCACTCCCTCTCCCACCCTTGCCCCCCACCCTGCTGGGCTGAGAATGAGATCCTTGTTAATGCAGAGTGTTAGCTGCTGAGAAGAGTCTTGGTGGCTGACTCACCTCCTTTAGCTCTAACTGGCTCCAAATCAGCAGGAAAGGACAAGGTGGTATGTTATCAGACTCTTCTCAGTGGCTAACGCACCTCCTTTCATGCTGATTGGCTCATAGGATGCTGGAGACGTTGGGACCCTGCTCCCTAAAAACCAAGATGTCTAAGACCCCCTTGAGTCCCCAGACTACTACACCCCTAGACCTAACTGACCCTACCTATCTGCCAGTAAAGGAGCAAGTGCTCTAATGCTTGCTTTCCTCTTCCCTCCAAGTTCCTTTTTCCTTTTTTGTCATGTGTATTAGATTGAGATCCTGCAGGCAGGGACTATTTTATCTTCTAATACACACACACACAATTTGGTGATTTGTAAGTGCTAGATCATTGTCATGAATATTCTAGCTCTATAACAACCTTTTAAAAGTAAAGACTTTCTGCATAAAGGAAGTCAGCACACAAATTCATGGAGGGTAAGCCTATCCGCGGCTACTAGCCACAATGGTTACGCTCTGTTTCCAATATTGGTTGGGGGCATGCCTGTGAATACCAGTTGCTGGGAATCACAGGGGGGGGGAGTCCTGCTGTCAGTAGCCGTGCCAAGAGGAAAAAGGCCCCCCAAATAAGGCACTTGCTGCCCTAGGTTATTTTGCCCACCTGGAAATATAGTTTGCCCCTTCCGTGCCCTCCCACCAAATGTTTTTTCTGGTGCCATTGCTGGCTGCTGTTGCGCTCACGTCCTGCTTCTGGGCTTCCCGTAATGGGCATCTGGTTGGCCACTGTGAGAACAGGACGCTGGACTAGATGGCCACTGGCCTGATCTAGCAGGGTCTTCTTCAGTGCCGTGTTCACAGATGGCATTATACCAGTGGTTCCCAAACTCTGCCCCACCCCGCAACCGCTTGAAAATTGCTGTGGGTCTTGGCAGACCACTGTCCTATTTTTCAGCCATCCCGTGGAATCCACATCGTAATACAAGAAAATCCATACCATGTAAGAAAAAAAGGAAGCAATTGAAATGCAATTAAAAATCACTCTGAACAATATTCAGTGGGACGGAGGTGTGTGGCTCCTATCTTCAACCACAAATCCGCAGACACACTGCAGATCCACCAGAACAAAGCTTTTGGACCACCGGGGGTCTATGGACCACAGTTTGGGAATCCCTACATTGTAGTGGTACAGTGCTTTCCAAATGTTGGGGTCTTTAAGTCCCATCGTCTCTGACCATTGGCCATGCTGGCTAGGGCTGATGGAAGTGGTAGTCCACAGCACCTGGAAGGCACTTACATTGGTGATCCCTGCCATAGCAAATAGCCTTTCTGGTTTATACTGGATTCCACAGGTCTCTCTCCCTCTCTCTCTTTCTCTGCCCCCCTTCCCCGGCCCTCCTGCCCTTCCCATTGGGAGGGCAAACGAAAAATGCAAGCGTGTTTCAGCAGTTGGTTATCTATGGCTCCCCCTTGATATCGCAATGCCCTTGTGAGGCGGAGATGCGATAAGGGGGAATATCACCGCATTAGCTTAAGCTGAAGGTCAGTTTGTGAGGCAATCCAGCTAGGTCACATCATCAGAGAATCAATATGGACCCTCTGAAATTTTGTCTGGAAAAGCGCCTCTTACGGGCTTGACCGGCTTGGCTGACAAGAGCATTTATAGCCGGTTGGTCACAGACTATGAAACATGACAGTACAGGCAGAGAGATTCAGGAAGATACCAGCGGAGGCTGGCTGGCCCATTAGGGCAAGTTGGGTGCTGCCCTGCTAATCTCTGTCTTGATTCCTCCAAGCCCACCTGCTTCTTACTTACAGCAGGTGGTCTCCAATGTTAAACCTAGTCAGAGGAGACCCATTGAAATTAATGGATGTGACTCACTTGGGCCCATCCATTTCAGCGGGTCTGCTCTGTGTAGGACTGACATCGAGTGGATGCAACCTGACCAGCCAAGTGGGTGGAATGCCCGCCAGCTTCCGGAAGGGCCATCGCCTGGTGGCAGAGCACCAGCCTTGCATGCAGAAGGTCCCAGGTGCAGTCCCCAAGGGCATCTCCAGGGAGGGATGGGAGAGATCTCTGCCTGAAACAAGAGCCGCTGCCAGTCCGTATCGACAACACTGAGCTAGATGGACCGACGGTCTGACTCAGTATCGCTTCCTGTCTTCCTTCACCTGCATCTCAGTGTTGCGCCTTGCAGGACTCAGCAGGGAGAGCAAGAAGATGGGAGCCAAAGCAGAGTTAGTTGGCTCTGCCTGCACCCGCTGCTGGGCTCCCGCATCCTGCCCCGCCAGTCCCAAGCTCTGGCCCTTTCGCCTGGTGAGGCACAGGGCAAGCACAGATAGTTGCCGCTGCAAGATCTAGGCTAGGAACAGGGAACCTGTGGCTCTCCAGTTGCTGGTGAACTCCAGCTGCCCATGATCCCTGGCCGTTGGCCATACTGGCTGCTGAGGGTGCTTGGAGTTGTTTATTATTATTATTATTATTATTATTATTATTATTATTATTATTATTATTATTATTATTATTATTATTATTATCCCACCTTTTATCCAAGGAGCTCAAGGTGGAGTACAAACATGGTTCTCCCCCTCCTCATTTAATCCCCACAACAACTCTGTGAGGTAGGTCAGGCTCAAAGACTGGCTCAAGGTCACCCAGTGAGCTTCATGGCTATGTGGGGATTTGATCCCTGGCCTCCCAGGTCCTAGGCTGGCACTCTAACCACTCACCATATTGGTGTTGTGTGCCCTGTAACATCTGGTGGGCCACAGGTCCCCCATTCTGGACTGGGGTGGACTAGGTCCACCTAGCTTAACCTTCTTTGCAAGAATCCCAGTGACTTGCAAGCACTCAAGCTCACAGATGGGGAATCCTGTGGCCGTCATTGTACTGGTCCCATTCTCATGCAGGAGGCGTGACTCACAGACTTGTTACACTTAATAATTACCTGTTGACAAGGAAATCTGAGGAGCTGTGTCACTTAGGGGCTTGCTGTATTTGCAGATTGATCTGAAAAAGCTTGAGCCTAGTTATTGGAAGTTAATGCTGCCATGTCTTTGCATTATAACCCTCTCCAAACTTGATCCAACAGGACAATCTTTCCAAATCAGGTTTTGCATTGACCGTGCGCCGTCCTGATGGGGACTTCCTTTGATTATTATTTATTTTTACTGCTGTTGCATTTATTTAACAGATGATGCTGTAAAGGCTAATGGCCAAATCAATAACAGAATCAGAATCACCATTGTGTGATGGTCAAAGGGCCACTCTTGGTATAATGTTGTGTTTACTCAACAGCACTGGAGAATGCCAAAGTGTTGCACAGTCTGCGTGCTCGCTTGCAATACCCTATGAGGTACGCTGTTGATGGTCCCACTTTAAAAACAGTAGCGTCAAGGTTCAGAGCCAGGGGGCAGCCAGGTGGATTATGGGAGTGTAAGTGTTCGAAGTCAGGTCCAAGCAGTCTAATATTCTATCTCAGCCTTCCCTAACGCAGACCCTCTGGAAGTTTTGGACTACAACTCCCATCAGTCCCAGCATCATAAGGCTGTGGTGGCTGAGACTGGTAAGAGTTGCAGCTCAACACACTTGGAGGGCACCATGTTGAGGAAAGCTGCTGCCAGTGCAATGGGGGCACCGAGTCTTCAAGTGTCAGTGTGCAGGGCAGGGAATGAATGTTGTAGACTAGGAAGTCTCCAACCTCTGCCACAAACTCAGGGGATACGTAAAGTCCACCCATTCTCTTCCAGTGATCCTTGACTGGTGTAAACCGCCCAGAGAGCTTCGGCTATGGGGCGGTATACAATTGTAATAAATAAAATAAATAAGGTAAATTGACTTCTGAGTAATATCGGTAGTATAAAGGAAGGGTGGGGAGCCTTTGTCAGCTCAAGGGCAGCAGTCGCTTTGGGGCAACCCTTCAATGCCCACATGCCAAGGGTGAGTGATCTGGAAAAAGTGGAGGCCAGTTTCTACACATGTGCTCACACACACACATGCACACACATGTGGAGGATGCAAACCAGGGAGTGTGGCTGGGGAGGAGGTATGGCCAAGATAAAGTCTCAAGGGCCAGATAGGCAGGTCCAGAGGGATGCATTTGGCCCCCAGGCTTGAGGTCCCCCTGCCATAAAGGCCTACAAAGATGATATATGTGAAACACCTTGAACTCAGCAAGTGCTGTGATTCATTAACCAGCCTTGGCTCTTCAACAATGTAGGGCTAATTTCTCAATGTGCATTCCTGTGCTTGTGCCTTCTGCTCGAACCGGGTGCAACACTGACTTCCTGAACCCTCTTAACCCCTGACCTCACATTTCTAACCTCTTAACCTTTTGTGTGATAAATGCCACATGCTAAGCTCTTTAAGGGCTGCTGCTGAAAGATGTGTGTGTGCACAAGAATGCACATAGCTGAACACACACACAGGAACATGACTGTGATTGCCAGAGCAAAAAAGAAAAAATATATATCACGGGTAGTCTTGCAGGGCTGGCCTAATGTTACATTGCAGGACCCATAGTGCCCAGATCCGTCCCCACCACAAAGCAACGTTAGCTAGCAGATTCTGGGTTCCATTGAGGTTTGTAGGGGGTGAGGGGGTGGTCATGGAAGAGGTCTGACCATCCAGAGAACACAAGCTGCCCTGCAGGTCAGAGGCCTGTAATGGAGAAGCCAGAGGTGTCACCGGAAAGAGCCCCAACTTGTGTTGTGGGAGGAACCATGCTGCTCTTAAGAGCAGAGGTGGGGTAGTTTTTCAGCCCAAGGGCCGCATTCCCTTCTGGGTAACTTTCTGAGGGCCGTATGCCAATGGTGGGTGGGGCCAAAGGCAAAAGTGGGCGGAGCAACAAACCTAAATTTTACCTTTGCAAAGCAGGCCAGTTTCTACACCCTCCCCTCTCTCCCCTCCGTCCGGGCAAGCAAGAGGCATGATCAGAGTTCACAGATGCTTCCTACCTAGGCACAGACACTCAGGATGTGAAGCATGTTATCCATTATTTCTTTATTACATTTCTACCTCGCCTTTCTTTTCATGAGAGAAACCCAAGGCAGCTTCCATATGGTTCCCAGCGGTCTCCCATCCAGGCACTGACCAGACCTGACCCTGCTTAGCTTCAGCAGGGAGCTGGCCTCATGTGCCTTCGGACCAAAGCCTGGGACCATGCAAGGTGTTACCTGGGGAGAGGGGATGTGCCCTGACTGTGCATTGGCGCCCACCCTGACTCCCACCAGCTGAGTCAGACTCAGGACTCTCAGCTCAGTTATGGCCAACCCTTTTCAATCCACAGTTTAGCACACGACTGGAACAAAGATCAAATTACAGAGCTAAGTTCATGGCAAGGCACCCCTGGTGTGGCTACATGAGCGTTGTTGTCGCAACACTTGACACCCCCCCTGAGTCCCCCTTACGAAGGATGGGGTGCAAGACTTGTCGCTCATCTCGGGACTGGGCACACAAACGGGCACTCCTGTGGGTAGGCTGGTTAGTGGACTCTCTTTGTGCCTGTGCAGTCTATGGTGCATCCGTGCCAAAGGACATGGCTGGATCACCCCCTTGCTCCCCCCCCCAGCATCCTCTCCTGTGCTGGAGGCGGATCAGCAAGAGGAGACTGGCCGGGAGGAAGAATGACCTCTGGAGGTGGAGGAATGGGACGGAGTGATAGCTCAGCTCCTTCATCTGTGACAGCTGGTACTCTGAGGGAGGAGCTGTCGACCAGCAGATCACGGCCCCCCTCCCTGGCATCCCCATCCACTGGGCCTGTCTCTTAGATTCCAGACCTCTTCCTCCTCTTGCCAGTCCTGCCGAGAGTTCTTCATGGAGCTCATGACAAATGGAGTAAGCACAGATCAGCAGACCGGTACTGACAGTGAGCCCTGCTTGCCAAGGAACAATCAGGAGTGCACTTCAAAGCTTCCAATTGTTGCACTGACAGTAAGCCCTGCTATCCGAGGAACAATCAGGATGTCAAGGCTTCCAGTTGTTGCTTTGCAGCCCGAGCTTTACCTGCTTCACACCAGATGCCACAAGTGACATCAGGTATAGGGTAGGTGGGTGTAGTTTGGGGGAAATTGCCTTGTGGGCCTAATTAGGACCCCTGCCCAGCCTAATCTGGCTCGTAGGCCAGAGGTTCCCCACTCCTGCCCTAGAATAGCGTTCACCAGTCTGTTGCCCTCCAGCTGTTGTGGACCACAACTCCCATCAGCTGATGGGAGAATGGCCATGCCGACTGAGGCTAAAGGACATTGTGGTCCAAACCAACTTTGGGGCACTAGGTTGGGGAAGGCTAGCATGAGTCTTTGAAATCCGTGAGTTTCTGCTTAAACAGGTAACTGCGAACAGAATTTTTCTGGAGTCAAGGATCAGCGGAGGTAAAATTAATTTGACTCGGGTTGACCTCTAGCGGTCAGAAATGTAAGCACTAATAAATAGAAAATGAAATCTATCGGAAAGCATCCTGACTACATACTGCTGAGCAGAAAGTGAAGCTCTAAGAAATGCTGTCCAGTGGCGGGAGGGATTTCTTTGCATATTTTTCCAGGTGAGAGAGGAAGGATAGAAGCAGGTCTACTCTGCCCCCCCCCGTATCTTTGTTCTGGAATCAAGGGCCAAGGGTTGCAGGTTCCCCGTCCCTGCAATCGGCCGATCCATGGCAATCAGATGTCCAAACTCAGGGCATTATTTTTTCTCTAAGTGGCCCACAGAAGCAGAGGTGGTCTTTTCTTGGGGTGGGTCAGTGGGAGCGTTGTTGTCGTGTGACCTGGGCTACTTGAGTAGCAATTTCTGCTTACCTGAGACATCATTTTCACCTCCCTGGTGTGGAGAACGAGTTGATTCCTAGCTATGGGATTTCACAACGCGCACAGAGTTTATCCTGCAAAATCTGTCTGTCTTCAATGAGGCATGCTTTGGCTGGCAGAAGCCCAACGGGATGGATCACCATGATGAGGATTGGTAATATGTGCACTGCCATTCTGGAATCACACCAGCAGGTGGCAGTATCGGGGCTATTATAACAGTATTTTATTTTTTTTGCAAGGTACAGGGTTTTTCTTATTCGGGGGGGGGGAGGGAATGAAGAGTTTCTTTGTACTTGTCTCTCCCCCCCCAGCTGAACCCACTTCTGCTTCTGCTTCCAGCTTTGCACTGGTCTCAGTACAGCATGCTGGCTCCTGATAACCCCAATTTTGAGGCCTCCCCCCCCCCCCGTTAGCTTCTTGAATGCTGCCCTCCTCTTTGAAAGAGGCTTTCATTTTTCTGCCTTATTCTCAGGTTGCTTGAGAGCTTCTCTAGAATTTTGGACGGTGTGGGCTTTGAGCTTACAGAACATTATTGCTGTGAGATGGCCAAGGGGTGATATGGGCCTGCTTTTCTTTTCTCTGTTTTTTACCTTTCTGCAGTAAACTCTGCAGCCTTTCCCATAATATTACATTTTTGTGCATAACTTCCGCATGCATAATGCATATTCGACTGTTGTTGTCGTTATTGGAAATCTGCATTGCAAAATTGGAGAAACGAGCCTGCTGTACAATGTTAATGCTTGCATCCATTGCTCCATCCACGTTTGCCTCCGGCCCCATCCACCCATGGCACATGGCCCCTGAAAAGTTACCCAGAAGAGAATGTGGCCCTCAGTCTCAGAAAGGGTTCCTAGCCTCTGCTCTAGAGAGAGATCCGGGTTCTGGGCCAGCCTTATGATGCTGAGGTTGAGGGGAACACAGCCATGCTGGCGGGGGCTGATGGGAGTTGTAGTCCAAAAGATCTGGAGGGCACAGGGTTGGCGAAAGCCGCAGTAGTGATCCAATGAAACAATGTCCTAACACGGCACTCCACAAAAGGCAGACATGACCGAGGATTGGTGACGCAAAAGTGCAACAGAATTGGGATTCTCCCTGGTAAAGAGAGAGAACTGGAAGATGTGACGGCATTTGATGGATGGCAGGTCTGACCTGATACAAAAAGCTCTTGTGTTATTCTTCCACTCCCTGCCCCCCACAAAGCTGGCAGATGTGGAGGCTGGTAAAATAACCAGTGCTGTCGCAGCCCAGCAGGTGAGCCTTTGCAGCAGCTTTGCAAGAGGCTCCATGTGATGAAGGAACTGCCTGTAAATCTATAAATAAGTAATTAGCGCTTCTTCCATCAAGATCCACACGAGGTGGGGACACAGGAGCTTTTCCCCAGCAAAGATCCTTGCTGGAGGAACAGACAGGTGCATCTGTACAGTGTTTTGCAATCGTTTAGTATTCCCATTGCAAAAAAAATTTTTTTTGCTCTGTGCAATGAGAACTTTAATTGCATTCCTCTCCCCAAAACTGCACTTTTCCACCCCCCAACAAATCCACATCTTTGCTTGCCTCCCCCTGACAACATGTTCAACTGAATCTCGCATGCTAATCATGGCTGCAAAAGCTTAATAACAGTCTTGCATCGGAGCAGGCCGGCTGATGTGCGTTGGCTAATTAGACAAGCATGGAAATAGCTGCTGCCCCACGGCCGGGCCTTCATCTTGGAAGAGTGCCAGTCGCCTCCTTGCCTGGGAGATTCTCTTCCTGGCATTTCCCTCCCATAGTGGAAGCTGCCTTATACTGAACCTGACCAATGGTCCATCTATCTCAGTATGGTCCACACAGATGGGCAGCAGCTCTCCAGCGTTTCAGGCAGGGAACCTCTCCCAGCCCTCTCTGGAGATGCCGTTGGGGCTTGAACCTGGGGCCTTCCTCATGCAAAGCAGATGCTCTAACCACTGAGCTACGGGCCTCTGCTTTGGCCATTGCAACCCAGTCGGGGCAATGCTCATTCCTCCCTTTGGGCAAGGGAGAGAAGGTCACTGGCAGCCAACAAGGAGGCCACTTCCAGATGCTGCATTTCACGGATGCCACAAACCTCGTTGGAAAGCAAGCATCTGGCGGTCTTTGTGGAAGGGGCTCCGTTGGGCCATGCAGACCACTGACCTCAAGGGCTGCAGGCAGAAGCGGGTTCCTGAACCCCCTTGAGAATAAGGTGGGGGGCATGAGGGAGGTGTATAAGAGGGTGCCTGGTGTGGAGAAAGTGGACCGAGAAAGGCTTTTCTCCCTCTTCCATAATACTTCGGACATTTGATGAAACCAAATGATGGAAGATTCAGCACAGACAAAAGAATGGACTTCTTCACCCAGTGCATGGTTAAACTCTGGAATTTGCTCCCACATGAGGCTGCGATGGTCAGCAACTTGGATGGCTTGGAAAGAGAACCGAGTCGCATCCACACCATACATGTAAAGCATGTTTAAGGCACATTTAAAACACATGGCTCCCCTCCCCCCCAAACCCTGGGAGCTGTAGTTTGTTAAGGGCGCTGGGAATTGTAGCTCTGTGAGGGGTAAACAACAATTCCCAGGATTCCTTGGAGAAAGCCATGTACTTTAAATTTGCTTTAAATGTGCAATGCGGATGTGACCTTAGACAAATAGGTGGAAGATAAGGCTATCAATGGCTACTAACAACAATGGCTACTAGCCACGATGACTATGTTCCCCCTTCATTGGGCCTCTCAATACCTTTTGCTGGGAATGAAATGTGTGGAAAGCGCTGTGGTGCTCAGGTCCTGCTTGAAGGCTTCCCAGAGGTATCTAGCTGGCTACAGTGACGACAGGATGCCGGACTGGGCACATCCCAGCGCATGTGCAAAGGGCATAGGGCAGCTAAGAGTTTAAAGTTAACAGGGTCTTCTTCGCTTTGGATTCAGAATCGGCAGGTACAAGGCTTCGGGAAAATGACTGCAAGGATTACATTTGTACGATGCGTTATAAGAGGTGTAATCATTAACTTCATTCACAGGGTGCAATTATGCTGATAAATCTCTTCAGGCTGCACTGATCAGTAAAACAGACTGGGATATTTACGTATTCCCATCTTCTCAATCCCCTCACCTCCTTTCCCCATCCAAAATGGGTTGAATTAGTTAAGTCTTGGGAAGAAAATGATTTGCCTCCTCCCTTAATAGTAATAAATTTTGTCTCTCCCTCTAATATAATCACTGTTGTGTTGTTACTGCCTGTGAGAAACCATTTATCGCTCGCAGTTTTCTCCTCTGAAATAGACCGGTTGTGCCCTTTGTGAAGGTTAAAACTAATTAGAGAAGCAATTCAGGTCTGGTCCTGGAAATAAATTCTACAGGTTGCTTCATGGTTGTTGCAATGATGATTCAATGGTCTGCTTCGTTTCATTGCATTTGAAGCATTTTGAAGGTGGGTGCAAGGAAGGAGGTTGGAGAGCGGGCAATGGACCTTGGATTTGCGGGAGCTCTAAGCAGACATGGGCCCCACTCCCTCCCTGATCTGAGGCAGGAATAGACAAATCTGTCAGTTTCAGGTTTTCTCAGTTGCTCATTTTTCTAATCTTCTGTTCTCCACATTTCCTCATTAACCTGAGAATTTTTAGACAAACTCCTCAGGACCACGTGTCAGCATTTGAAGCATTTTAAAAAATATACACATTGTGGTAGGCAGTTTCCCCCAACATACACATTTTTTGCCAGCATTTTTGTATGTTATTTTCGTGGATTCATGCATTTTTATGCATGCTTTACCCTAGTACATGCATTCTTGTACGCAGTACTTGGGTGGAGATTGAACTGCATTGCAAAATTCAGAGAAGTGCAACTTCTGAAGGATGGCTGTGTCTCCTGGTTTTGGCAACTGCGAATTGACATAACACTGAGCTCTGTTTTCCTCCCTAAACAATTGCTGTCATAGTCAGACTTGACCCTCCATCAGTTGATAAAATGGGGGTGGGGTGGTATTCCAGAGTGGGGTTGCCAACAAGAAGTCAACTCCATTACACTTTTTATTTCCTTCAGGTGCCACGTAATCGTGGGCAACACTTTTTAAAAAATCCACCAGGGAGCTCTTTGGAAACCACATGCAAAAGGAAATCAACTTTCCACTCTGGAGGAGGAAATTGAAAAGGGGTGGGGGAAGTGTTTATAGAACAATATCTCTGGCTCTCCTTGGATGGGACAAAATTGTAGCTGTCACTCATAAATTGTTAATGTTATTTTTTTTTGCCGCTTTTTGTCAGTGTGTGTTTGGTAGGGATGGGATCTGTCGGTCGGTTCGAAAACATTCTGTCAGCCTGGCATCGATTCGAGTTTGTTCTTTGCCCACACTGCTTTTACTTACCCATGGTATTTTTCCATTGCAAAAAATGATACCAATATTTTTAAAGGAAATATTGATAATTTTAAAGGAAATATCGATATTTTGAAAGGAAATGTTGATAAATGAAAAGAATTATCAATAAAAATGATCATTTTTAATATTGATATTTTAGAGGCAGACTTTTAAAAAAAACATTTTTGAAAGTAGTTGTGGAAAATCACTATATAAAAATCCGTTCTGCAGTGCTAGAGTATAAGTGAATTAATGGGAAATGCGGTCACAGATCAGAAGTGGGCGGAATTCTAGTACATCATATATATGTTTATGTATGTGAGTGTGTGAGTGTTGCTTGCAAACACCGGAGGAAGACAGAGGGCTGTTTAGCAGAAGATGGGCGGGGAGGGGAGCTTTCCTATTCAAGGCATGGATCAAAGCTGCAGAGTTTGCTTACTTGTTTGTTTAAATATTTATAAACCACACTTTCATAGAAAACATAACAAGGCGCTGTACAGCATAAAAATACATTACTATTGTTACAACGGTAAAACATCATTAACGTGTCTATAGCCATAGTGATGGGCTAGTAATTTGGATGTCTTTAAAAGAGGATTAGGCAAATTCACGGAGGAGAAGGCTATCAATGGCTACCAGCCACAATGGCTATGTTCTTCTTCCCCTGGTGGAGGCAGGATGTCTCTGAATGTCAGTTGGTAAGTAGCACGGCTGGGGAGACTCAGGTTCTGATTGTGGGCTTCCCTTTTATTTATTTATTTAATTTATTACATTTATACCCCGCCTTTCTTTTCATGAAACCCAAGGTGGCTTACATATGGTCCCCAGGCGGTCTCCCGTCCAGGCACTGACCAACAGGATTCTTCTGATGTTTTTAATGAATATGGCCCATTGCAGGCTGAAGGAGGCTTTTTCCACCTCTGCTTCAGTGTTTACTGTGGACTCAGCCCCTGACTTCAAAGGCTTTTCACGGTTGCAGCAGTATTGCCTTTCAGACACTAGGTGTCCTGGTTGCCATCTCCTCATGAAAACAGACCCGGCCAAAACCATCAGTGGAGTGTCTGCCGTAAAAGACGTGCCTACTGTCCCAAGTGTGCTTGTTCAAAAGAAAAGGACATTGAAAAATGGATGTCAGATGTTCAGGACATAGAGAAATATTGTCTTCTGGTAAGGGAAAAAAACCCCCACAATCCAAGAACCCATCCATCACCAAATAAATAAAAATTATAATCAAAGAACAGAGTGATTCAAAAACCTGGAAGGCAGGTGATAAAGTCACTTCTGCAGGAGGCGATAAATCAATGAGCTAAACTTTTACTTGGAGTTAGCGCTCAGGAACTGAGGCCCAGGAAAGCAGAATAGACAAGTTGCTTTGCTAGAAGGGAATGCCAAAGGGTCCCTAACTCTCTCTCTCTCCAATAATTGCAGGCGGCATTGCTGAATAGTCAGCACCGCTCAATGGACATCATCCAAGATTTCAAGTGTTTACCGTGTCATCTCTGAGCCTAATGGGGAATTACATGAAGGGCTTTGGTGGGGCTTGAAAAGTAATAGCATTGTTGAAAGCAGTTAAGATCAATGGCGGGTTGTCAGCATCACGACTTTCAACGGGGGCTGCGGGCACAGAGGTGCCGTGCCGTTCTCTAGGTGGGATGCTGTTCATCAGCCCGAACGCTGTACTCCCATAAAATAGATGGAAAAGTTAGCCAAAGAAAACAGGCTGCCTGGGGGGCTGATTTAATGGGGCAGGATGCGGGATGCTCTTCTGTAATTCAAAGCTGGAAATGTTCTCTCCTGGAAACTTTTGGGCTTTTAAAAGGATCTGTGCCAAGCCAGCAAAACTTGTATCCCTCCAAATAGCCTCACATACACTGTGTGGCCTGCAAGGCGCTTTGGGGTTGCCAACTAACCAGGAAAAAAAATCTGGCCTGGATGGCTCCTGCATTTTTGAACATTAGCACGAGCTGCAGAAATCAGCAGGGAAAGCTTGTCACCTCGAGAAGTCTTACAGAGTCAGGGTGAAAAGGTGGGAGGCCTGAAGGGGCTATTGAAGATTCATTGAGCCCCAGGAGGGCCACTGAACAGGGCTGTATGGTGGCCACATGCCCCTCTCCCATTCCCAAGAGGAAATGAATCATCGAAAAAAAGAGGACACCAATTTGGATAAGATTTCCATACGCTAATTTCTATGCATATATATAAATTTAGACATAATGTATTTCATTTAGATAGAAATGCAATACATAATTTGTTTTAAACTGTTTTTAATGTTGTAGTTTAAATTGTTGTGACTCACCCTGGGACCTTATAGCGAAGGGCGGGTAGGAAATCAAAATCATAATGCTAATGTCACAGCTGCGCAGAAGACAGTGACTGGTTGAGCTGTGTGCCTGTTCAGCCTGCTGTCCAGGTGCTCTTTGGTGACGGGCCCCTTCAGCCCCCCCCGCTCTCCATTTTTAATTAATTAATATACCGTCTAATGCCTTTACAAATATAAAAATCAGTTACACAAGCCTTAAAAAATAAACATCCATAATTAAAATATGCAAGAAAACAATCCATTTAAAATAGGAAAGAATAAACATCCATAATTAATACAGGCAATAAAAAAATCCCATTAAAACAACACAGTAATTAAAACAGGAATCTCAGGTTGAGAGATCTTATGGTTCTTGAGCTTTAAGCTTGGTTTGGACTAGGAGCCGTTCAAACAGAGGACTGTCCTTTGTCAAGTTGGACACCTGGCCACTGGCCACAGCTGGTGGGCTTTGTCTGCGGCTTAACAGGCCCCAAGCAGTGCAGCTCAGATGCAGAGGGAAAGTTAACAACAAGACAAAACTCATTTTCTGTTGCTGAGATATGGAGGACACACACACACCACCCAAGATGGTGCTTACTTTCTTTCTTTCTTTGCAGGGCTAAGTCTTCAGCGAAGAAGTCTTGAGTGCAATGCTGATTATGCCACAAACATCTCTTAGTTTCACCCCCTCACATCTCCTACGGGCCCTAAAACATGGCTTAGGGACAGACCATTCAACACTCTTTGCGTATGTGTGTGCACAGGGCCAGGCCTGGGATAAACGGCCCCGGGGCAAAAAGTGTCTGTGGTGACACCCCAACAGTCCGGTTCTTGCAGTGTTCTTATACGGCTTGTGCTGGAGTGCAGAACGTAGCAGCGTAACAGGCCCTGTTGCTCCCAGGATTTCTCAGGTGTCATGTTCTGGTCCCAGTGGCGGGAAATTGCAGGAGGGGAACGGGCTCTTGTGCACAAGTCCTGCTCACGGGCGTCCCATTGGGGCACCTGGTTGGCCACTATGAGAACAGGATGCTGGACTAGACGAGCCTTTGGCCTGATCCAGCAGCCAGGATCTTCGGAGGTTTTTCTGTCTGATGATGGATCCCACGCAGCAAGGCAGGTCAGGAGTTGCAGGACCAAGGATAGCTCCAGATGAGCAACTTGCCCCAAGAGAGGTGGAGGGCAGACTGACGCCTTTTAAGTTTCTGCTGCCAGACTTCCTCTCCTAAGCTCCACCCCTTTGTGGGGCACTCCTCTTCTGGTGCTCCCTTGCTGCTGCCCCAGGGCACTCCCTGGGCCACTCGGCTGGTTCCTCAGGCCCCAGGAAAGATGCCTGTGAGGGTCCTGGCTCTGACCCTACAGGCCCCAGTGGTACGGCACATTCTCCTGCCTGACAGCCTCAGGTGCAGTGGTTGTCTGAGCAGTGGGCTTAGCAGATGCCTCTGCAGCCTCCAACTCTGTGTCTGGATTGCTGCCGGATTCAGGGGGTCATATCACTCAAAAATTCTACCTGAGCTCACGGCAGACTGAACAAACACAGAGTTCAGCTCAGCGCCCGGGGTGAGCACCAGCTGCCCTACACCCCTAAGGCTGGCCCTGTTTGTGTGTGTGTGTGTGTGTGTGTGTATGAACACCAGAAATCACAGCAAGATTGGTCCCTCTTCCCCTCCTCCATGGGTCACAACCTCAGACGATAATATTCTTTGTTCTTCTCAGTTTATGAAGGTGCACTGCAGTCCTTGTTCCTGGACATGCGCCAGTGAATTTACACGATTTAATATCTCTTTTTGGCATGTGGCCTTTATCTATATTTGATCATTTGTCTTACTGCCCACCCTTCTGTCAGAGCATCTTCTGCCAGAGTTTGGAGCTGTCTTCCCCCCCCCCGCAAAGGTCTGACGTGTAGCTGATCCTTCCTGTGGTTGTAGATCACCAGAGCAAGGGGTGGCGGTTGACACCAGTAAGCCCACCTTGGAGGGTATGGCTCTGGTCTGGAGCAGTGGTGACTAGGAACAGGTGAATCTATTCATTTTGGTTGCTTCCAAGTTCTGCTTTTTCTAATCAGTTCTTCATATTTCCACATCACTTTGCATTGTTGTTGTTGTTTTAAAAAAATGTTCTCAGGAAAATTGATCAGCGTTTTTGTGCAAATTTTCCCCACTGCTCACATTTCTATATGCAATATTTCCTGATGCACACATTTTTGCAACCCTGAGGGAGGCCTCGAGGTGAATGATACAGGGCTCTGTGCCATTCAATAGCTGCATCAATGACTCGGATAAAGGCACAGAAGAGATGCTGATCAAATATCCAGATGGGATGAAGCTGGGAGTAGTAGTTAACCCCATAAACAACAGATTCAAAATCCAAAATGATCTTGACAGGTTGGGACACTGGGCCGACCCCAGCAAGATGAAATTCAACAGCGATAAATTTAAAGTCCTGCATTTAGGTGGAAGGTACCTGCTCGTGATTTAAGATCAGCTGGTTCTGGTCTCCTCTGCGTGCCTGGAAAGAAAGATGTCAGATTGGCAGGCATGCAGGAGAGGGCCTTTTCAGCCATGGCCCCAATCTTTGGAATACCCTACCCTAGGATGCCTGCTCTGCTCCCTCCCTGATGGCACGCCTGAGGCTTCCGAAAACCATCTTGTTCTGGAGAGCCTTTGGGAGGGACTGAAGGTATAGCCTGAAATTGATTTTATTCCCCCCTTTTTAGTTTTACCTCTTTAGTCCTCTTTTAACATAACTCCCCTAGATTTCATAACTGTGTTTTGTGAATTTTTAAAATCTATTTTAAAGTTTTTTGTTTTTCATTGTATTATGATTTTATTCTGAGCCATCCTGAGTGCCCTACTGTAGAGTAGAAAGGGTGGGATAGAAATATTTTAAATTAGACTAAATAAATACATAAAGGTACAGGCTGTGAAGAGGATCTAGTTTTCTTCACTCAGCCAGGAGTGCAGTGCTGTGGCTCAAAAGGCGAATGCGATCTGAGGCTTCATGAACAGGAGCAGAGTGCCCAGATCACAAGAGTAGTTCCCCAGTAGTTTGCACTGGTTGGACGGCATCTGGAGTACAGTTCCCCATTCTGGGCACCCCATTTTAAGCAGGGCATTGGACCACCTAGAGCATGCTCTGAAGAGGGTGACTAGGATGGTGAGGTGTTTGGAAACCCACTGCTGCTGAAAGACCTAGGTGTGTTTACCCAGCAGCCTTCAAATATCTGCAGATGAAGCAGATTAATTCTCTGCTGCTTCACAGAGCAAAACCATGGACAGAGAGGCCAGGGAAGCAGATTTTGGTTAAATGGTAGGAGAAACTTCCCAATGCTAAGAGCTATTTGACAGTGGCACAGTCCCCCTCAGGAGGTGGTGGGCTCTCCATCACTGGGGGTATTTAAGCAGAGACTGAAAAGCCATTTGCCATGGATTCTGTAGTTGTTGCATCCTGCACGGCAGATTCTGCACTGGGCAGGGGGGTTGGAATGGATGACCTCCAGGGTCCTCTCCAACCCTATAGTCCTCTAATTCTATCTCTGCAGCAGGCAATGCATCTGACTGAGATGGAAACTGTTCTTTTTCAGTGTTACACATTTTTCTGACTTGTTAATAGGATGAGGAAGTAGCTGATCTGTTGACCTCAGATTCTCCGTCCACTGGCTAATTGCGGTTCCTGAAGCAGCCAATGGCCCAGGGGTGTTGACACAAAGGGAGTAAATGATAGAGAGGAAGCTGCAATTTCCCGGGATTTTGGAAGTGTTATTCTTCTCTTATAATGTGCGAACAATGGTCAAGTGCCTCTCTTCCTCTGGGAAGATACAGAGAAGTCAGCACCCTCCCAAATGGAATGGATTACAGGTGTATCATTAATACAGGGGCCCCCTGACAGTGCTCGACAGATTTAATTTTGGTGCCAAGATGAGTGGCACCAGGATTCTCCCTTGCCTCTATGCTGGAAATGAAAAAGAGATTTTGCCCGCAACTAGTAAATATTGGGGCTTAAGCAAATAGAAAGTCAAGGAGGAAAAAAGCAATTTTCCTCCTGCTTCACTCTCAATATGTGTCATGTGAAAGGTTGTGTGTTGCCTGATGGATTCATCTTCAATTATATCACGCCTTCAAATTTATGTGGCCTTCGCTCTTTCAAAGGAGAGAGAGAAAGAGAGTGCTGGAACGTAGCTGTGCTTTCAGGCTGGTAAGGAGGGATGGGCAGACAAATCTGTCAATTTTGGTTTCTCATTTTTCCGGTTATAAGTTCAATTCACCCCATTTCCATGCCAGTTTCCTGAAAAACTCTCACACATTTTTGTGCACATTTCTCTGCCTTAGGGGTGGAAGAAGGCATCATTTTCTGCTCTCCCCTGTATTCGTTGCATGTGGCACTGTGTCTGTTCCGCTGCAGATTGCTTTCGTCAAAACCCAGGTTATTGTCTCACCGTCTGCTGTGGCAAAATTACGCAGCTTACCTAAGTTACATAATTAGTAAGGGAAATGATGTAAGTTACATTGTCAATATGGTATTTGATTTATTATGTTTATATTCACCTTTCCTCCAAGGAGCTCAAGGTGGCGTACTCAGTACTCCTCCTTCTCAATCGTTCCCCCGAGAAGCGGTGACAGCCACCAACTTGGATGGCTTTAAAAGAGGATTTCGCAAATTCTTGGAGGGTAAGGCTATCAGTGGCTCTCTCTCCACTGTTAGAAGGCAGAATGCCTCTGAATGCTAGTTGCTAAGAAGGAAGAGCATGCAAAACGCAGGTGGGGAGAGTGCTCTTGCCCTCAGGTCCTGCTTGCAGACCTCCTTATAATGGGGTGTCTGGTTGGCCACTGTGAGAACAGGAGGCTGGACTAGATGGGCTCTCTTTGGCCTGATCCGGCAGCCGGGCTCCTCTGATGTTCTTCCTAATGCTTTTTAGTTGGGTGCTACTTTTGAGGTGGGCTGTATTGTTCGCTGCCAGGAAAAGGCCTGCAAACGTTACGTGGGAGAGATGCGCAGGCCAGGGAATCGAGAAGGTTCCAGCAGCTCCTCAGTCCCTCTCCTCTAACCCACCACTGCCAATCTTCTCTTCCTCCCCAACTCTTCGGCCTCCGTTTCTCTGCTCCATCCCCGTCCAGGGATCATGAGCTGCAAGAGATAGAAGAGAAAGAAGAATTTGGGGAGGAAAATTCTATCGCTCCACATCGCTTCCAGTTACAGGAAACGATCGTGTAAAACTAGGCCCAATTCCTTCAGAAAGAGGTTGATGGAGCCATAAACAACTCAATCCCATTAGTTAAGAGGAGAGGTTTACAGCTCTGTCCGGTCAATAACTTAGAGAGAGCGAGCTCTGGCTCAGAGACCCAATGGCTGACCTCAGTATGCGCAACCATGTCTCGATTTTTATGGCTGGGGATTACAGCTTGTGATTTGAAAAGGCTGCCACAAGCCGTGGGCTCAGTGGCAAGCAGCAGATGATGGAGAATTTTTCTCCATGGGATCTGGAGGAGGACAGAATGGGGCTGTTCCCTGGCAACCCGGGACTTGTGACCTTGCAGGGATTAAGGAGTGGCCTGTTAAGGGCGGGCGTGGGGGAAACTCAGTCCCAGAGCCATTGATCGGGGCTCTTTCTGGAAGGAAGGGCGGGAGATAAATTTATTAAATATATAAATATCAGGTTACCTCTCAAAAAGAAAGCCCAAATGCAAACCCACATATACTGCAGTTCCTGTGTTCCTCCAAAAAAAGACTTTTGATTGAGACCCAGAAGGCTGGGAGTAAAGCACCAACGCATGTTACAAGTGACCTGAACCAGTATGTGTGTCTGTTTGTGTGTATGTAGGTGATAGTCAGAAAGATATTCTTCCCTTTGGTTATTCCTCCTCTAAAGTGTTTGTTGTTTTTATAGGCTTTTCTCCTTCCCCTCCTCCCTCCTCTTCCTGTCTTTGTTCTCAGTTACTTATAATGGCTCCCTGAGTGCAGGACGCATGGCTGCTTCAGCATGTATGACTTTACAGCTTTGCAGTAGTAGACCTTCAGGTTCTTTCTTCTTTCAACTACCAGAATAGTTATTTGTATATTCTGCTGCAATATATCTCTACCAAAAACTCTAACACAGGAGAGTTGCCAGTCAGTGTAGACCAGGGGTGGGAAACCGCCAGCTTGCAGGATATAGCCTGCAGCTGGATTTCATCTGGCCTTCTAGGTCCTCTCCTGCCCACCATCTGCTCAGTGGGGACCAGCTGAGGGAGAAAAGGTTTTTGATGTTGTGCCGAGTATGCAATAGCAGCTCCTTCCTCTGCAAGAAGATCAAGCAGAGGGGAACATGTTTCAGCAGTGAGAAAGGTTGTTTTCTGTTCTTTGGAAAATATGCCCAAAATGTCCATGCATTTTGCAATTGCAGGCATGCCATTTTGAGGGACGCAATTGCATTTTGAAGTGTGAGGCTTCAAATTGCTGTAATGCACGGATTGCAGTTACATTGATGTCCCTTGCATTCTTCTGCTGGGATCACCAAGTCCTTTTCGCCTTTTGCACAGTCGGGTAAGTTAAAGGGTGCTGGAGAGATGTTTAAAATTCTTTTTCTTTACAAACTTTGTGGGAGAAAATGGAAGGATAAACCTGAGTGGAGTTATGAAGAATTAAAAAGATGTTTTCATGGAAATAGCTCTGTGGTGTATGATTCTCTCTCTCCCCCCCATGTGTGTGTGCAGTTAACAGTGTGCAGTTGTGGGTGGTTCTAGTCCTACCCACTACTAGAATGCACCCCTCAGCTTTCCACAGGGATAATGACGCCCTTGCCCCCCCTAAAGGTCTGACCTGATATAATGCAGCGTCTTTTGTCTCCAACTCCAACTGATGGTGGCAAATTCAAGAAACAGATGATGTTGGTTTTTTTAAGTGGGGGAAGCAAGCAGTAGTTTTAATTCCAGAGACCCATTGCCGATGGATTTGAGTTGGAGATGAAATCCATTTATTTCCCAAATTCTCTTCCAATAATTTTGCTGGAGAACACCCTCTCAATATTCTCTGGTTGTGTGGGTGTTCTGAGAATGTTTGATATTCTGCATTAGCATGTGAGCCGACGGTTGGAATAGATAGCCTCGAAGTACTTGAAGATTCTATGATCAGCAGGTCTGATGCGGTCACTGCACGGAGCTACTTAAAGACAGGCACATTTGACTTTCGAGATCAAACAGAACATGGATGGCAAAATCCTGCTTCAGTTGCACGCTTGAGCCGTTCTGGCTGTCGATGATGGGAGTTAAGAGTCCAAAGCATCGGGGGGGGGGGCACCAGCCTTGGGAAAGGCCTGCTTAGGCCAATGGCAGGAGACAGCCCTCTGTGGTATTCTGCCCCTCCTCTCTCCACCCCAGCTGATAACTCTCTCTCTCTCCCTTCCTCCTGACAAGGTCTTTATCTTTACTAGGCCTGCCTAAGCCATATGATAAATTGGAGGGCTGATGCTAGAGACTGTCTCCTATTAACCTCAAGGCCATTTCCCAAGATAAAGCCAGAAGCCGCTGGTGGGATGACAAGGTGGGCAATGGCACCATTTGGGCTTCAGAAGAATAGACGGAGGTGATTGATTGGCACCCTTCTGCTGCTTCTCTGCTGCTGAGGGGTTGAAGGACCCCCTGGCTCTTACCAGGGTACAGGCAAGTCTATGATGCTGCAGCATTTGGGGAATGTAAGAAGGGAAATAGTGCTCTGCCTGCCTCACTAAGGGGGGGAGGGAGAGAGATCGCCTGCCAGAGCTCTCCAAGGTGGACATTTTGGCACTGTGATGCCTCCACCAAGATCCCTTCCTGGTATCAGCTGACGGGATTTCCAGAAAGGGCAGGCCCCAGTTTGGTAACCTGAACAGTCCCACCTGATTTTCCACAATTTTGCCCCAAGGAGATGGAGAAGGAAGGAACAAAAACACAACCTCAACAGAAGGGAAGGGAAGGCTCCTTCCGGTGTCCCTTGTACTGTGTATACATGATGACTGGTGGTCATGATGGTATCGGGGATGTTCTACACAACCCCGCTTTTGACACCTGAACGCTCATGCCACCCCTTATATACCCAGTGGATCACTGTGCTCTGAGGGTGAGGGCCTCCTGCAGATACCATCTTATCATGACATGTGTTCTGCACAATATAGGAACTGGGCCTTTAGTGTTGTGGCACCCACCCATCTCTGTTACCTTTTTGGCACCTACTGAAGACCTTCCACTTTCAACAAGCCTTTTAAGTAGAGACCTTTTCCCAGTCTGCGTTGGTGTTGGAATTGCTTTTTAAGATGTTTTATTGTTTGTGTGTTTGCTCCTTTTGGCTCCTTTTTGGAGGCCGGGTGGGATACAAATATAAGTATTAATAATAATAGCAGGGCTGGCTGGGACGGAAGGGAGTTGTAGTTGAAAATATCTGGAGGGCCCCAAGTTGGGGAAGTCTGTGCTAGAATCCTGACTCTCCACAGCCACATTCCTTCACTGCCATAAATTCTTTTCCTTGAACCCGTCTCATAATCCCCCTTTTTAATCAAACTCTCCTGAGCCTTAAATCATTGTCACAGCCACCTGGTTATATCCTTCCTGAAATGTCGAATAAAGAATCCCTGTTATAAATAATTGGGTACAGGCATGAATGCTAAGCGCCTTGGCGTATTTCATAGAAAAAAGGATAATGGGGAACTGTCTGTCGCTTGTCTTGCTAAAGCCTAGAGAAATCCAGGCCCTCGTAGATCAATTGGAACCAACAATTCTCTCTCTTGTATTCTCAGCTGCAGGGGAAAAGAAGAGAAACAGGCCAAGGCCAGCCTCGCAGCTAGGAAGCCTCTGCTGCAAACAGGCGAGGGCAAGAGCAAGCAGGGCTGTTGCGTGCAGGGCCTAGTGCAAAAAGGTTCCCCTTAGGCTAGCCTTTCCCAGCTAGTGGGCCACCAGATGTTGTTGGACTACAACTCCCATCAGCCTCAGCCAGCATTGCCAATGGTCAGGAAAGATGGGAATTGAGGTCCAACAACATCTGGTGGCCCACTAGTTGGGAAAGGCTGGCTTAAGCCCTCTCCAAGCACTTTTCCTGGCGAGAGGAGGGGGAGGAGGGAGTGCAGGAGCTCCGCCCCTTCCGTCACATCACCCCCCCTGCCCCTCTCCATGCATTGGAGGCAGAAATGGGGGAATCTGTGAATCTGAATTTGGGTTTTCCTCAGTTTCTGGTCCATCCCCCCCCCCAAAAAAAATAAGTTTGGTTCTCCACATAATTTCTGATTTATTTTTTTAAAAATCCTCCTGAAAATTCACCAGCATTTTAGTGTGAATTTCTCTGAATATTGTTTGCCATTTGGGGTAATATAAAATGTTTTTTCAAAGCAATGCTCCCTAATGCAATACTTTTTTTTGGTCTGTTGTATTTTCACTCAGATATATATTTTAATGCAGACTTTCCCCTTTTATGTGCACTTTTGTCCACAACACTT
Organism: Rhineura floridana; assembly: GCF_030035675.1. Taxonomy (NCBI): domain Eukaryota; kingdom Metazoa; phylum Chordata; class Lepidosauria; order Squamata; family Rhineuridae; genus Rhineura; species Rhineura floridana. The sequence goes on along the minus strand of NC_084498.1, from coordinate 26,956,094 downwards.
TGCTGGAGAGCTGCGTTGCAAAATTTGAAGAAGTGCAGCTTTTGAAGGATGGCTGCGTTTTGGCTTGCATATTGTTCCAGAAAGGGCAAATTGGGTAGATGAATTAATTCATTAAACGTAATAAAAAAAATAAAATGTATGTCCTGCCCTTCGTCCCAAAGTAGCCAAGGGCCTCAAAGACCCAAGTGATAAAACAGTTAGAACATCTAGAAACAATTCCGTTCAATGCAAAACTGAATCAAATTCCTCCCACATCCCTAATTGCAGGGCTGACTTTTGGATCTGGGAGTCCGCCGCGGGCTCTCTGTGCCATTTAGGACCCTGCATGCTAGACTGACCTTAACATTAGGCAGAGTGAGGCCGACCTCTCAGCCAGCAAATGTGGGAGGCAAGGAGTGGTGGCAGCAACACGTGGGAAGACAGAGCTTGTAGCAGCCTAATTTAGTTGGGGAAGGCCATTTTGTTGCTGCTGCTATTGAGTAATTGAGCACCGGAAACCCTTGCCAATGTATTGCACATCACAGCGAGAGCTACCAATAGATGCTGATCGACTTTCTGCCCACCCCTGCCTCAAGGCAGCCTTTGCCAACCTGGTGTAGCCCTCCAGATGCTTTGGACTACAACTCCCATCCTCTGCAGCCAGTGGGGTCATATGATGCTGGGGCTGACGAGAGCATAGCCCTGCTGGCTGTGGCGGATGGGAGTTGTAGTCCAACGACCTCTGGAGGGCACCAGGTTGGCCAAGGCTATCCTAAGGCAATTGGCAAGGCAATCACTACCCTGCTCATTGTATTTCAGTAGACCCTTCCCAGTTTCCCACAATCCTTCTCTGTAGCAAGAAGCAGATATTTATCGATGCGTCTTTTCAACGATCCTTTGGATTGATTGGGTTGAGAGGCAAATATTGACAACACATCTCTATGCCCATTGAGACACAGAGTCGATTTGCATACTTTTCCCCCTCCGTTGTTTTCATTCGAGATCAGTGAAAACAATTTGGGCCTGGGCTTTCAGTGGAGTTTTTCCTCTCTCCCCTAGAAGATGAGAGAAAAGAAGGGGCCAATTTTATGACCTTCACAGATTTAGGAAAAGCAACTGATGCGAAGCGGGTTTATTCAGAGATGTTTGTCAGGCACAGCAGGGCCTATTGTTATGATTAGCCTCATTATTTTACTAATCTGCCCCAATTTGCAATGAAAAGTGTTTTCTTGTTCATACACATCCCCAAAAGCTCTCCATAAGAGTTGTGATTGTGCCAAAGGGCTCACAATTCCCTGGTGAGGGAACCCATGCACACACACATGAAAACCATGCACCTATATTTTTGTTTTTATGGTTTATGGATGTATCTTAATGTTTTGTTACCATGAGCTTTAATTGTTGCCGTGGTTTTTAGGAGGCATGCAAACACTGCAGACAAATACATAATAAATAAGCCTAGGCAAACCAGTGTCATTATTGTTCTGCATAATTTAGGCTGGTTTTGCTAGCTCTGTAGGTCAAGAATACCGAAGCCCCTCCCCAGCTAATGGAAATTAATTCCACCATCTCTCTTGCTTAAGAGATCGCAACAGACCGTGGCTGCACTCTTCCATGCATATCTCCATGGCCTAAGGGGTGGAAACTTGTTATTATTTTTGTTACAAAACAAAAGAACTGTTTTCTGGAAGCTGAGTTCTCCACCTATCGCTTCATTCAGCACTTTCCCAGCATTGCTGTGGAATTATGTCACACCCACAGCCCTGAATGTGTTGGTCATTCATTCAGAGTTATCTTCTGACTGTTATGCAATTTACTACAGAGCAGATTTGATTGCACTTAAAAAATTTACCCCTCCCAATGACAACAATACAGGAAAATATCTATATATATATAAAGTACTTAACAAGATCCAGTCTTGCCTACTAACCTATAGGCCAGGGTGTGGAAACCTTTTCAGCTTGAGGGCCACCTTTCCTTCTCAGCAACCTTCCAGGGGCCAGTGGTGGGCAAAAGCAACAAATGTGAATTTGTTGCTTTTTCAGTGGTGGCCCCTCAATGCTGGAACTCACATTCAGTGCCAGCGTGCAAGATCAGTGTGACTGGGCCCATTTAGAAAGTGTCCTGATCAATGGGGGATGCCTACCATCCATGTCAGGTAATGGCCTAAGCAAGGGGAAAGTCAGTAGCCTCAGGCAGACAGGATGTTGAGGTGGGATCAGCACCTTCGAGAGAGACATAGGCATGACTTTCAGGACCATGGTTAGCAATCCTGCAGCTGAGACAGGACATACAAGTTGTCTCAACAGTGGCTTGGAGCAACTGGGAGATCTGTATAGGCCATGTTGACTAGAGGTCCCACCTCCTGATGCTACAAGGACCGGTGCCTTCTTCTGCATCTATTGGCTTCTTCTAGCTTCTGGGATTTCAAGCTGTGGAGATGTCTCTTTAGCACCCTCCTAATCCTATGAGATGTCTGTGGGCCAGTAACCAAAGTCTGGGGCCATAGGTGTCTCCCTGGGGTTCAGGGGAGAAAATGTGGGTTCCTGTGATTGTAGCTTCTTGTAGGGCAGACCAGGGAGTGGTTCCATCTCATCCTCAGGGCTGCTATTCTTGGAGGACTCTGCCTCTGTGGACTCCTGGTCTGGGGCCATGACAGAAAGGCAATAAAACCTTTCGTATCCAGCCCAGCCTCTGATATGCAGGCTGCTGAGACCTGTTGGTTCATTAGTTACCTTTGGTTTCCACATTATGGTAGAACAGCATTTATTGCATTAGTCCATAGACCATAGCAGAATAAAACAAAGTACCCAAACTTTCATTAAACATATACATATCCTTAAAATAAGCAGAGCTTTGCTCATAAAACAAACATTATGAATGAAATATAATAATAGAATCATAGGATAGTATAGTTGGAAGGGCCCTATAAGGCCACTGAGTCCAACCAACCAACCACACGCCCGCCCGCCCGCACACACACACAGAGAGAATGACACTAGAAGATTATGTTAGGATACATTTAGGAATCTTATATCTTCATATCTCCATGACAATCTAAGGAAATGGAATCATCCTTTACTGCAAACTATGTTTCTACACTATATTTTTTAGCATCCACCTTATTTTTGGGATTGTAAGTTGTTTTTTCAATTGTTTTTAAGGATGTATTTTAAATTGTTGTATCCCCCAGCCGGAACCCCAGGGTGAAGGTCCAGTAACAAATTAAAATAATAATGATGATGATAATTCTGTTGGCTGCCACAATGTTGCTTTTGTTCTATGTTGCAATAAGATGTTTTTGTAATATGCTCTGAATTGCCTTGAGGATCTCGATTGAAAAGCAGGTTATGATGTTTAAAAGTAAACAAATAAATTGGGGAAAGCAATATCCCCCCCAAAAGCTGTGAGGCAGGTGGAAGGCAAAGGGTCAAGCACCTGCTCCTCCCATCAACAGCACCTCCACTTCAGATGGCACCTTCCCTCTTGCTCCTTTGCAGTCGTTGAGTGAAGACCTGTCTTCCCGGATCCAGAGCCCTGCCGAGTTGTGCCCAGAGAGTGTAATTGGAAATGTCATGAAAAAGAAGCGAGTCTGGAGAGGGAGGTCTGTGTAATGCAGATCCACTGCCTTGAAAGGACATCCGCTTAATGAGATTGAATTCTAAGCAGAGAGAGAGAGGGCGAGAGAGGGACAGTTCCTACGGCAGATATCTCTGCACAAATGCCAGAGAAGAAGTAGAAATGGTGCATTGTGAAAAACCTTTGTGTTACTGCCAGGCTCTCTTGTTTCGTTGAACTGAAACTGAGGCTGCGTTGAAAAAGATGAGAGAGAAGATGGGGTGGGGGTGGGAGGGATGACGGTCTCTCATCCCCTCCCCCACTTTTCTTCTTTTTTGTCCTTGAAAATATCAGGTTGTGTGTCTTTCATTCTCCCCTCTTCTCCTGTTGGCTCCATCCTCCCACGGAAACTTACAGATCTAAGTGGAGCTTAGAAAACACACAAGGTATTTTGCACAACAGCCACAAGGGGGACCCCCCTCTCTCCCATAGTGTGATGCCATGGCTACGGCGGCAGCAGCTCAGGGGCAGAGCACCTGCTTGGCAGGCAGGAGGTCCCAGGCTCAGTACTTGGCAGCATCTCTAGGTAGGGCTGGGAGAGATTCCTTTCCTGAAGCCTTGGAGAGCCGCTGCCAGTCAGTGTAGACAATCTGGAGCCGGAAGGACTGGTGGCCTGGCTTAGAATAAGGCAGCTGCCTACCTTCCTAAAGCATTTGTCCAGCCACTTGTGTCCCTCTGTCTTCTGGGCAAGAGAGAAGTTCAGAGGAATCCAATGAATGAATGAATGTGGCCATTGCTCTTGCTGGCTCAGTATTGGTCAGCGGCGGCTGGTGCCTCCATGTCAGTAGGGCAGTGGAATCTGCTCCTGGTTTTAGTCCAAACTTCCAGCACCTTGGATAGCTCATTGAAAATTTGGACTAAAACCCAGAGCAGATTCTACTGCCCCACTGACATGACTGACCACTGGTCTTGGTGGCTTTTTCTGTGGATACCTTCCCCAGGATATCGCTGAGGAGAAGCCTATGAAGTGCTGGACGAGCCTTCCTCAATCTGATGCCCTCCAGATGTCTTGGTGTACAACTGCTTGTGGGCTTCCCCCGGGCACCTGGTTGGCCACTGTGAGAACAGGATGCTGGACTAGGTGGGCCACTGGCTTGATCTGGCAGGCTCTTCTGATGTTCTTATAGAATCCATCAGTGCCCTCTGAGGGCAGCAGGCTAGATTAGGCAGGCACACAGTCTTGTGGCACATATATCTCTCATTTTCAACAGAGGGGAATGTCTGGGGCATCAGTAGCTATGGGTGCTGTCCATCCCCTTGCATCAACCAGCTGCAGCGATTACTTCACTCTGCCTAATGATAGGGCAGGCTCTCTTCAGTGAACCAAATAGATACTGTGGCTCTCATGAACGATTTTGCAGTCAGACCTTGGAACATCTGAGCTGAATCTGTAAAACCAGCTCCTTCTCTAAGGTGGCGTTAGTCAGCATGGTATAGAGGTTAGAGAGTCGGACAGGGACTTGGGAGACCAGGGTTCAGTTCCCCACTCAACCGTAAAGCTTTACTGGGTGACCTTGGGCCAGTCACACTTTCTCAGCCTAACCTACCTCACAGGGTTGTTTTGAGGATAAAAGGGGGAGAACCATGCACACTACCTTGAACTCCTAGGAGGAAGAGGGGGATATAAATGTAATCGCAAACAGACAAACAAACACGCGAGCCACTTGGCTGGGACCGTGCGGAACATCTTCTCCTGACTAGGGATGGAGAAATATGTCAGTTTAGGTTCTCCAAGTTTTTCATTTTCCCAATCTTAAATGAGCTCTTTACATTTCTGCAACCAATTTTGTTTTTTTGTTTTTGTACAAAAAACCTCATGAAAACCCAGCATTTTAGTGCAGATTTCTCCTAATCAACATATTTTTGTATGCCGTTTTCACTGATACACAATTTTGCAAAGCACACGGCATCTCTGTGTGTAATTTTCACAAATATATGCACTTTTCTGCACCCTTTACCCTTGGATATGCATTTTTATGTACATTACTTGACTGGAGAACTGCTCTCCAAAATCTGGAGGATGGCTGTGTTTCGATTCGCGGACTGTTTTGGAAAATGCGAATTTGCTAGGTTCGCCTTTAAATGTGAACTGAATCAAATTTTTCTCCCATCCCTCCTCCTGACATCAAATCTGCACAGTCACTCTGAACAAAAGTCTTCAGTTCTGTGTCACAGAGCAAGCAGCGGGGAAATTATCCAAAGGAAAACATGAAACATTAGCTTGCTGGCTTTGTCATTTGGAGGAAATGCACTCAGAGGCCCCAAGAGGCCAGCCATTTAATCTCGGCCAGCCAAGGGAAAGGGTTGGATGGTGGAAGATGCATTTACCGGTTGGACTAGCAAGCAGCGGATGAATATTCATGGCCAAGGTCTGAATAAAGATTGCGTGTTTAGCCTGATTAAGTGAAACATGCAGATACATTTGTTAGCCACTTTTGAGGTTACACCAACCCTGGCCCAGGGCACATTAAGTATTCCAGGAATCGTGGAAGGGAGCTGGTAATTAAGACATAATATGCAAGGGGACCTAATGGAAAGCGAATAGCGGTAAGAGCCAATTCCAGGCATCAGATCAAGAATTTCTCATTTGCTGCTCTTAGCTGGCTTTCAAAGTTTGGGCAACATCTTTTTTTTAAAAAAAAATAAAAATAAAGGGCAGGCAAGGGGGAGATAATGAAATGTGGGCAGAATTGGACTAGAGTGGAGAGCCCTCAGGGCCCCGAGCAACGCTTGATGGGGGCTTTGCTGGAGCAGGAGACAGACAGCACCAGACTGGACATATACATCTCCACTGTTGGAGGCAGTAAATGCCTCTGAATAGCAGTTGCTGGGAGTCGCTCTTGGGAAGAGTGCTGTTCTGCTCAGGTCCCTGCTGGGGAGCTGCCATAATGGGCATCTGGTTGGCCACTGTGAGTACAGGAGGCTGGACGAGATGGGCCACTGGCTTGATCCAGCTTCAGGGCTCTTCTCAGGTGTATTGGCTCGCTCACAAAAAATCACTAACAGTTTTGTGAACCTTTCTCCTAATATACATAATACATTTCTGTATGCAATTTCGCCTAATAAACACGTTTTTGCATTATATTGAGGAGTGAAGCAATTTCCCTTAATTTAATGCATTTTTGTGCCTTATTTTCATGTATACCTGCATTTCTAGCCACGCATTCCCCTAAATACACACTTTTGGACCCTTGTTTTGGTTGGAGAACTGCATCACAAACTTCGATTAGGTGGGCCAATTGCTGCCCTTCCATACTTAATAATGGAGAGGAGAGGTCCTAGTTGTAAAATTATCAAGGCATGTCTTGATTGCCCCCTGGATGTGTTTAGAGATCCTGCTCACCTCCCAGAAGTGACTGCTGGTGGCTTCACATCAGTGGGGCAGTGGAATCCACTCTGGGCTTTAGTACCAAGTTTCAATGAACTGTCCGAGGAGTTGAAACCTATTTCCCAAATGTTCTCCAGGTTGCCAGGAACAATCCCCTTCAGCCACCCAATACCTAGGTACACAGGAGTATGTTCAACTTCCTTCTGAAAGTCAATAGCAATGGAGGCCTGGCACATCTCGTTGGGGACAGCATTCCACAAATGGGGACCACCACTGTAAAATGATCTGTGGCCATTGGCCAGATAGGCGATGAAGAAATTAAATTTATTATTTATTATTATCTGCATATTTTTCTTTGGCAAACTGCTGTTGAAACAAGAGCAAAAATGCCATTGCAAGAGTGTTGGTCAAATGAGACACAGTAGAGAAAGGAGCAGGTTGCATGATGGGGTGTGTGTGTGTGTGTTGGGATGGATGAATCCACCAGTTCTGATTTCTTCCACTTTCTCATTTTTTCCAATCTTAAATTCAAGTTGCCGGTCCTCATAAAAATTCATTAGCATTTTAGGGTGCCTTTCTCCTATGACACACAGCAAATTTTTGTATGCAATTTTGCCAGCTATACACATTTTTGCATGAAATGAAGCAATTTCCCTTAATTTAATACATTTTTGTACCCTAAGCTGGTGAATAGATGCATTTCCCCCTCACATAAACATATATTGGGGGTACATATATTTGGTTGGAGGACTGCATCCCAAGTTTTGGAGAAGTGCACACTTGGAAGGATAACTGTGTTTTGGTCTGCGTATTTTTTTGGAAAGTGTGGATTAGGTAGGTTCGCATTAAAATGTGAAACGAATGTAATGCCTTCCCCAGTGCTATGTATTCATGTGAAATGTATTGGGGAGGTATTGTGCAACTTGTTGAATAAGTTTCTAAATGCAAGTAGTCCTGAAGAATATACAACAAGCAACCACTTTCAATCAAGGAAATAGGACTGTGTGACGCTTTTGATCTATAACAACATTGTTCACAGGAGCCACTGCAAACACACTTGAAGCATATGACTCCCTGCCCTCCCTTTGGCACACTAGTTTTGAATGTAGCTTTATGTGCCAATTGCCTTATGCTCCAATTGTCCCCTCCTTCCATGGGGCAGCCCGTTTCTAGTAATTGCTGCCGAACGTGTCTGAAGTCGCAGTTTAATTCAGTCTGAAATTGTTAGTTAAAGCATTTCTCGTGGCATTTTCACAGTCCTTCTCCCGGACCAGTGGCGGCTGGTGGCTTTGTGTCAGTGGGGCAGTGGAATCTGCTGAAGTACCTTGGACAGTTCCTTGAAAGTTCAGACTAAAACCCATAGCGGATTCCACTGCCCCACTGACACAGAGCCACCATCCGCCACGTATTGGGCCACGCGAGTGTCCGTTGGCAAGCGGCTTGGCGAAGCTGTCTCACCTCAGCGTGTGGGCACAGCCTGATCCGATCTGACAGGAGCCAAGCCGAGATTACATTCTGACTGGGGGTTAGTGTGATTTATTATTCCCAAGCCCTTTTAGCACAACAGAGCTTGAGAGTCCACGGCAGAAAGCGGCCTGCATTTCACTGCCCGTATAAATCATTTTATGGCGCAAGGATGGAAGAATGGGAAAGGTTAGTGTAGAGTAAAGAATCCCCAGGTTTCTCGCTGGTAACTAGGAAGACGAGATAATCAATTTCTATAAGTCAAAGCACCAGTGTAAAAAAATAAAAAGGAAAACAAAAAGAGAGAAGGAACAGAAATAAAATCGAGGCAGCAAAACAAATCAAGAAACACACAGTCCCCCTCCCAATTTTACTGTAAAAATGCCTTATTTTTGCCTTGGCTGTCAGAAATAGGCAGCGATTATAAAAAAAAGAGGAAGAAATTGCTCAGCAGGGAGTTAGGGAAGGTTCCAGGAGGGCTGGCAGGTAAAAGGCCGTCCATTTTGCAACCAAGCGAACTGAATCCTGCCAAAATGTCTTTCACAACTAGGGACAGGGGAGGCCTTGGCTTAGACCTAGGGTTGCCAGGTTCAGGGCCTGAGACTGATCCTGTATCTTTAGGAGAAGAGAAAGTCAGCCAAGTGCAGGTGTCATTGCAACTCTGTAATAGGAAAAACCACAAGGTGGAATTCTCCCTTCCCCCTGCACAACTTTTAAAGATACAGAAGACCTCTTGGTTGCCAGGCCCCCCTGAACCTGGCAACCCTACTTAGACCAGTTTTGTAGTAGTCCGGCCTGATCTGATGCTCCTGAACTGAGCTTGTGAATCAGAATATGGCTCCCGGCTGATTGGCCTGCTTCTCTGGAGGCGGGAATGCAATTTTTGGGTGTGTAGAGTGTGCCCATTGAGATAGGTTGTGGCTGAAAAGTGCATGAGGACTGCACTGGTGAATGTATTGAAAAGTGTGCATTAAGTAAAAAGTGTGTATTCTTTAATGTAAAAAAACTGCACACAACATGCGTACAAAATGCGTCCAGCAGGACGGAATAGGATGCCGAGACCAAAACGGGATGGGATTAGCTGCTCCGTTCATCCCTCTTCACAACACGGTTTCTAAGGTGGTGGAGGGGAGGGGAACTTTTTGAGCCAGTGGGCCGGATTGTTATCTCTCCTCCACCCTGCAGGCCAACTTTGGATGGGTGGGTGACAACCCCCCACCAATGATCTGATGTCACAATGGCGTCAGGTGTTTTGACAACCCGGTGGTCCTGTCCCCATGTCAAAACCTGGCCTTTGGGGATGAGGCAGAGGCTCACCAAGCAGGATTGAAATTCCTGCCCCCCCCAGCTGAAGTGCAGGGGATGCCGTTTTGCTCACTGCAGCGTTTGGGGACATGAGGGAGTTCCCCGCGGATCGAACTCTCCACACAGTGTCAACCTGCCAGCTGTCTGCGCTGCTGGGACCCTGCTCTCCAAAACATAAGGGGTCTATGACCTCTCCGAGACCCTGGATGACTACACTCCTGCTCCCAGCTCTACCTGGAGATGCTGGGAACTGAACTTGGGACCTTTTTCATGCAAAGCAGATGCTCTAACCACTAGGATAAGGCCCTCCCTACCTCATGGGAAGGTGGTAATGGATATATTCTGTCGCCCTGGCCAGCTACTGTGGGCTCTTCCCACCCACTATCACCTCATTGCTACTGGGACAATTTCACGGGGAGTTTCCTCATGCAATTTGCATTTCAATCCAATGAGTTTTGCAGCAGGATCCAGTCTGCTCAGCAGCGGGGTGAATGTTAATGAGGCACTAATGAGGCGGAAGTAGCTTCTCGCTGAATCTCCTGGGCACCCCGGAGGTGAAGAGAAACATCTTTTTCACAGCTAACCCTTTAAAATACAATCTTCAATGCCAGAGGATTTTCTAGAAGACACACAAAAAGCAAGGGCCTGTCTACACTGGGAACATTACACTGGTTCAAGCAGGGCTGCTGCCAGGCATGACTGGGCCCTTGGGTGCCAGCCTGCCCCGGGCCCCCTGCTCCCAGCCCGCCCCCTACAGACTGTGTGGGACCGCTCCACCTGCTTCTTCTCTCTTTCTGTGAATGACCTGCGCGCTGGGTGTGCAGGTTGCTGCCATCAACCAAGATGGCGTCGGAGACTTCTCCAAGGGGCTGACACCCCCTCTGCCATCTTTGTTGATGGCACGGGTGCGCACTACACTGCATGCGTGCACATGCCTGCCATCAGTCAAGATGGCGGTAGGGTCATCAGCCCCTTAGAGAAGCCTCTGCTGCCATCTTGGTTGGTGGCAGCTGAGAGCGCAGCATGCAGGGAATTCACAGAAAGGGAGGAGAGGTAGGTGGAGCGGGTGGGTGCTGTGGGTCTGCACAGTCTGTAGGTGGGGCTGGGAGCTCCATCTCTGCGATCTGCAGGAGGGTCCGAAGTCAACAAGTTGTTAATCTGAAGTTTGGCTCACCACATTTGCACGAGGGTTTTTTTTTTTTTAAAGTCCTCATGAAAATCCACTTTGGCACACATCTCTCCTAATGTAAATATTTTTTATTTGCCCTTCTTTGTTTTGCCAATATGCACATTTTTTTTTTGCAAAAAAGTCCCCCTAACAGGATGCATCTCTCTCTCTCTGCTGTTTTTCACTTATATAATGCATTCTTATGCCTGCTTCCCCCTAGTACATACTTTTGAGCACATTGTCTTTGGTGGGCACCACAGAAATTGAAGGTGTGCATTTCAAAGGATAGCTGCGCTTCAGTTTGCATGTGATGCAAACCAAATCCCCCCCATCCCTCTTCCTTCTCCCCAGCTGCGTTAAATCCCTGTCAGTCAGTCACTCCATGCCTGGCTTCACCTGTAGAGCTTAATCATTCCAAGCCACATTTAAGGTGCTCATCCTTACATGGGGATGACCCATGTTAAACAAACACCTGTTGTTCCTTGGATGGGCAGAAGGCAAAGGGTTTGTATTGGGGAATAAGCAGGCAGGTGAAGGTGGATCTGAAAGGGGGGTGGTGGTGACTGGGGTTGAAGCTCACCCATTCATTTGAAAGGACCCCTCATCCATTTAGCTCCATTTGAGCCGCATTCTTGCTTTACGAATGACATCTAACGTACGGACACAAGAACAGCCCTGCAGCTGCCGGCTCCATGTCAGTGGAGTAGTGGAATCCACTCTGGGTTTTACCCAGAACTTCCAAGGAGCTGTCCGAGGTGCAACCTGGAGCGGATTCCACTGCTCCACTGACATGAAGCCACCAGCCGCTGCTGAGAGGAGCCCTGTAGCTGGATTAGGCCAAAGGGGGCCCATCTAGTCCCTCATCCTGGTCTCTCAGTGGCCAACCAGATGCTCTAAGGCAGCCTTGCCCAACCTTTGGGTCCCCAGATGTTGCTGGACTACAACTCCCATCAGCCCCAGCCAGCATGGCCAATGGTCAGGAATTATGGGAGCTGTAGTCCAGGAACATCTGGGGACCCAAAGGTTGGGCAAGGCTGCCCTAAGGGGAAGCCCTCAAGCAGGACCTGAGCACAAACAGCACTCTCCCCTCCTGCAGTTTCCAGCAACTGGCATTCAGAAGCATCACCATCTTAATATTATTATTATTATTATTATTATTATTATTATTATTATTAATAATAGCAGCAGCAGCAGCAGCAGCAGCAATAATAATAATTTAATATCCCACCTTTCCTCCAAACTTTATCACCTGGCGAACAAGTGATAAAAACATCTTAGAAACAGTTCAAAATCAGATGCAGGCTGGGAGAGGTCTCTACTGCAAAGACTTCTTGTATCCATTTGATTCGTTCCATCAGTGCAAAGACTTCTGCTTGCATAATGGACGTTTCCTCTTTCTTCTCTACCCTCACACACCCTGCACCCTCCCCAAATCTGCTCCAGAGAGTCGGGGGAACCCCCAAACAGATTTAAGTGGTGCATGGGAGGAGGGGGGGAAAGCTCTGTTGCGCAAGTGGAAACCTTTGGGTGGTTGGAACAAGTAAGCTGGATACTGCTCCATCATCTTCATCTTCATCATCAATAATTACTGACCAACATAAAAGTTTAATTAAAATGCCTGAGTGCGGGCAAAGGGTTCCCTGAAAAGGAGGCATGCAATCGATAGGGAGGGAACTACAAGAATTGTGGTAGCCCCTTCAAGACTAACTAATATATGATGCCCTTAAGCCTTTGTGGCCAGTTGGCAAGACACATACGTGGATGCAGAGCAATGCTGGTGAATTGCTGACCTATAGGGATGGCCCCCCCAATGATTTTTTTTCTGCCCTCCAACTCCCCTGCCCCGGGGGAGGAATATCGTGCCCTCCCTGCTCTTCAGATCAATCACCTATAGAGCAGAAAGGGCAGGATTTTCTGTCCTAGCACATCACTGGGCTTTTACTTCCCATCATGGCGTGAGGCTTAAATCTCTCCACCCAGCCCTGAGCCACTATGGGGAAGAAAATCCCCCACTATTCCTCTGCTGATCTGCATGGAACAGCTCAGGCAGGGGGAGGGCTTGGGGGTCTACATGTTTGTGTGATGTGATGAGTGCACACCCTCTTGCATGTGTGTATTCATCCCTGTGCAAGGGTGTGGAATGGGCACATCCACCCTTAGTATGTGGCCCCTTGAAGGTTTGCAATGGGGCGATGTGGCCCTCAGGCCGAAAAGCACGCATCAGCCATCCCTGGCGTAGTGGAAATAACAGGTGAACAGTGGAATTAAATTGCAATGAAATGAACACAGTACAGCCTGAGACAGACAATTAAAGCGTAAATGTATGCAAACTATACACAGTTACCTTGTACAACAGCAATAATTGGCGATAACGCCATCATCTTAGCCCTGCTAAGTAAATTATCGACTCTAGTGGAACAGGAAGCTGTTGTTTCCATTCAAGCCCAAATGAACAGAATCAAAGGTGGTTATTCCTTCTAATTCGGGTGTTTCATGCTGGAGTCTAAATGGAATAAATTAGAGTGCTACGTAGGTTAACTGCATGCAACATGGGCTTTAATAGTTCTGCAGAAGTGGAGATGCCAGAAGGTGAATGGTGTCATAACCAGTCATTTCTGTGCTAGGAGAGACACGCAGTTTTTCCTCTCCTGGAAAACTGCAGTGGGATTGAGATGGATTCTTTTGGACAGTGATTGGAGACAGTGGTGGCTGGTGGGGTGGCAGGCAAGGAGCCCAACAGTAGATGGCGCCAGAGCCAACAACTGGCAGAGCCAACTCATTCTAGTTTTGCCCCTGCTGGGTTGTACAAGGGGCAACGCTGAGGACGAGGAGAAGGAAGCTGGCAGCCAGGGACACCCCCTGGAGTGGTTGTAAGTTATAAGGCAGGCAAGAGGGGGGCTGGCTGAGGGTGGACTGAGACTGGTGGGGCAATGCCTCTCGTGCCCTAATGGACCAGCCTCTCTCTTTTTTCTGTTCCCACCCACTATTCAGTGGCTAAATGCACTCCTCTGTGTAAGGCTGCAGGCACAGAATCTGCAGTGGTGCAACTCCGTTTCACCTGCTGCCCTCCGTGAAACTCCCAGGAAGACGACACCTGGATTTTCATGTCCCACCCTTTGCTGGTCATTGACCAAAATAAACTTACTTACATTTACATGTCCCACCCTGTAAACGTGCCTGATTGCTCTACCCTGAGAAGACAACATTGCATAATTCAGCATGGTTAATAACTGCCCATTTATCACATGACCTTTCAAGCCCATTTGGAGCCCCCCCCTTCCAGGATACTGCTGGGACTGGTGACCCTCTATGTCACCCTCTTGAAAAATTACCTGTGGGTTGATTTCTTTGAGAGTGATTGGCAAGATCTGGGGATTTTCTTTCTCCATTAGCAGAATTTGGTTGCTGAATGGACTTCCTTGTGCAAGGCCCTAGCAGGGGTTGCCAAGCTGGTGCCCTCCAGATGTGGCTGGATCGCAGCTCCCCTAATCCCTGACCAGTAGCCGCTGGGATGGTGGAAGGTATAGTCCAACCATATCTGGAGGACACAGCTTTGGCTACCCCTGGGCGATAGTGTCACTGCTAGCTACATAGGAAGAGGCTGGGCATTGAGACAGGCCGTTGGTCTTTTCAGCTCAGTGTCACCAAACACTGACAGGCAGCAGCTCTCCGGGGTTTCAGACAGGGGGCATTCCAGCCCTACCTGGAGATAACCAGGGATTGTACTTGGCACCTTCCACCTGCAAAGCAGATGCTGACAGGTTGAGCTTGCAGGGATCCAGTGCTGCAAGGGGTAAGACAAGCAGATGTCCAAATTCTATGTTGCACACAGTGACTTTTGGCAGATGAGTCCTGCCATCTGGCTCACATAATGATGATGATGATGATAATATCCTGCCCTTCCTCCCAGAAGGAGCCCATGGCTGCAAACAAGCACTAAAAACATCTGTAAAACATCATAAAAACAAAACATCTTAAAAAAGAGCTTTTTTTTTAAAAAAAAAAAACAAACCTTTAGAAACATCTTTAAAAACATCCTAAACAAATTCCAAGATCTATGCGGACCGGGCTAAGGTCTCTACTTAAAAGGCTTGTTGACAGGCTAAATGCCACAAGGGCACAATTGCTGGGCAGCGGAAGATTCCTGCGATGTCCTTGATGGGTGGGTGTGAAACGCCAGCCAGACGAAGCAAGAAACTGAGATGCTTCGAAGTTGTACTCGAGCTGCCATTGCGACTAATTGGACCCAGAGGCCGCAGAGCAGAGGGCCCGCCCATCTCGGGGTTCATGTTGCTGCATTCCTCTCCTTTCCCAGAGTGTTGCCACCCTCCCATGGAAGGCGAGATCCCTGAGAAACCGCCGCTGGGGTTGTACTCCCTTTCATTCCATTCATGCGCTCATCTTTTATTGTGCTATATTTTTAGGCAGAACAAATCCCTTGCCAAATTGGCTGGCTCCCATTGTCCACTATTAACCACACTTTCCTCCTCTAATTGGAAGTCTGTCTCTTTTGCCAAGGCTTTCTGATTGTAAGAGATGCTTTGCGTGCAGGCACACACACACACACACACACAAATGCTGCATTGTGTGTTGTGTGCATAAGGTAGACATTTGCGTCTCAAATGCATCATAAATTCTCTGGCTGTCAGCCCTGCTCTAGATAAGCACTTTGAAGGCAAAGACACAGAAATCTGCTCAACCATAGACTTTCCTGACTTTTGTCATACTGAGCTTCCCCCTTCTGCTTATGGGGTAGCTTGAAAGGTGGCTCTGTGTGTGTGTGTGGGGGGGCTGGGCCAAAGCGGTAGACAACCTCTGGGCATGGAAGGACTACAACTCAAGCTAGAGGCACTTATGGATCATCACAAGGAGGAAGCACCACCAGGAATGGAGAAATCTGCCAGTTTTAGCTCTCAAGATTCTCATTCTCCAAAGTTAAATTCAGTTCTTCAGATTTCCACAACATTTTTTGCTATTTTTTAATCCTCATGAAAATTCTCATCATAAATGTATTTCTGTATGCAGTTTTGACTAATATAAGCATTTTTATCCTCGTCTTTGTACACCAAAACTAGAACCTTGAACTTGGCCCAGAAGCAAATGAGCATCCAGTGTAATTCTTTCCAAATGTTGCTGGGCTGCCACTCCCATCATGCCCGACCATTGGCCATGCTAGCTAGGACCGGTGGGAGGTGGAGCCTAATGACATTGGTGGGCAGGCCAGGATGGAGAAGGCTTCTCTGTGCTTTCCCCAAAAAACTGCAATGGGGACAGGGCCCAGTGCAGCTCCCTGGAAGGCTGCAACTAGCCCTGGAGGCTGCTCTGTGAGGGCAAATGGCACACTGCCCCACCAGCCTCAGCCTGCCCTCAGCCAGCCATTTCCCCCACCCCCTGGCTGCCTTCCTTCCTACTTACAACCAGCCCAAGAGGTGGCCCTGGCTGGCAGCTTCTGCCCCCTCCTCAGTCTCAGGGTTGCCTCTTGTAGAACTCAGCAGGTCCATGCAAGGTCCTGAGTGCAAGAGCACCCTCCCCTCCCTTGCGGTTCCAGCAACTGCCATCCAGAGGCATATTGCCTCCAGCTGTGGAGGCAGAGCATAGCCATGGTGGCTAGTAGCCATTGTAGCCTAATTATCCCGCATGAATTTGTCTAATCCTCTTTTAAAGCCACCCACGTTGCTGGCCATCGCTGCCATTTGCCTCTGAAGGTTGCCCAGAAAGGAAGGTGGCCTTTTGGCTGGAAAAGGTCCTCCACCCCATTTAAAGGATAATTCAGATGCTGCCCCCCATGACTTTGGAAAAGAGCCAATTTTCCTTGCATGTTCCTGACTCTACCCTCATCTCTTCCTTCAGCTCACACGTTCAGGGTCTTCCCCAGAGACATCTCACCCCCCCGCAGCCCGCATGATGCTATTTTAGCAATTCCTTCCAGCTCTGATTCTTCTAAACATTTGCCAGCAACTTCTTCCTAGATGCCATTTCTCCAGCTCTCAGATCTTGCTTCTACCAGGTCCCCTCGGTCCAGTTTGAATAAGCAGGCTGTCAGCTCGGCATCCGCTTAACTATTCACATCGATCTGGGCAGCCTTTGGATTCCCATCGTCTCTCCGAGGGGCCTTTGCGCTCCCAAATAAGGCTATTTGCATCAAGATCCATTTCGAAAGGTATAGGCCATTTAGCACCCACACAAGTACATCTAGTGATCTATGCGCTGTTATGTTACAAAAGGAGCAGCCTCTCCCTAAGCCGTAGGGCAGGGGCCAGGAGCCTTTTTATAGCCAGAGGGCAGCATTCCTTTCTGGGCAACCTCCCAGGGCCACATGCCAGGGGCAGGCAGGGCCAGAGGCAAAAGTGAGGAGAGCCACAAAGGTGAATTTGGAGAGTAGGGTAGCTTCTACAAATGCTCACACACCCCTCTGTCTCGCTCATCCGGGCGAGCAAGAGGCATTTGCCAGAGTTTGAGGCCATTCTCCAGCACCCAAGGAAAGTGCAAAGCAGGGAATGGGAGGAGTGTGGCCTGGGAAGAGTCTCAGGGGCCAGATGGAGAGGCCTGGAGGACCGCATTTGGGCTCCAGGCCTGAGGTTTCCCCATCTGTTCCATAGGGCCTGACTGACTTAGGTTTGAACCCGAAATCTTGGCACAGAGCAACGTGAGAGACTTAGGGGTCTGAAACACAACCCCCTGTGACAGAAGTGGGTGGGGGGCGACCAAAGCACCATGTGGCAGCATAAGAGAGCCAGCGTGGCCATGTGGCTGGAGTGCTGGATTATGGCCTGGGAGACCTGGGTTCAAATCCCCAGTCAGCCATGAAGCTGATGGGGTGACCTTGGGCCACTCCCGCCTTTCAGCCTAACCTACCTGACAGGGGGGTTGTTGGGGAGAAGGAGAGAGACACGTATGCCACCTTGAGCTCCTTGGAGGAGAGGTCGATTATAAATGTGACCGTCGTAACCATCATCTCTCCATATGAACCAACCCAGACTCTGCATTCATGTGCCACTTCCACAGGAGGCTCGGACAACGGGCCTTTTCAGTGGTGGCCCCAGGGAGGCACATCTGGCGCTATCTCTATCTATTTTTGGCACCCAGCAAAGCCCTTCCTTTCCACACAGGCCTTTAGCCCTCGAGGTGGGGCTGTCTTACTTTCTGTCTTGTTTTTATAGTGCCCCTTTTAAAATTTGTTCCATATGGCACATGTTAAAATCTTGTTTCATATTGCATGCTTTTCAATCTGTTGGAAGTCGCCTAGGGACCTTTGGGTAGGAGGCGACTGGCAACCGAAAGAGAAAATAAATAAATAAATAAAGTATAGTATCGTATAGGGGTTGCCAACAGGGTGCCCTCCAGATGTTGGTCTGAAACTCCCATTAGACCTGAAGGCAGCATGGCCCATGGCCAGGCATGATGGGAGCTGTAGTCTAGCAACATCTGGAGGACACCAGCCTTGCCTTACCCCTGGTTTAGTAGGAGGTGACTGCTCTAGGAACTAAACCAGCCTTTCTCCAACCTGGTGCCCTTTAGATGTTTGAGGCCACAACTCCCCTTGGACTCCAAAGGATCCCAGGCCTTCTTAATACCCCAGACAGGGAGAAGAGCCCACCAGCCCAGGGACTGGTGGTTTATTTCCCTTCTGTTGCTCCCAAAAGGAGGGAAGTTGCTTAAGGTGGTGGGAGGGGGGGGGGAGAATCCAGAAAAGGAGGCAGGAGCACGAGAACATTTGGTGGGAACTTTGGGGAAATCTCTCCTTCAGCCATGCTGAGCCCAGCTGCCTGGACCCTGATACGCAGTCAGCATGAATGGGGGAAACGTCCACTGGGGCCCCGGAAGCGGTGCAGGATGGGCAAATCACTTTCTCGTCTTTCCAACCTTAAGTTCAGTTCTCAGTTTTTAATGTCCTCATGCAAATCCTTCAGCATTTTAGTGGGAATTTCTCCTAATGTACACATTTATGCATGCAACGTTGCCCAATAGACACATTTTAGCAAAGCAGTTTCCCCTTATATAATGCATTTTCATTAATACGTGCGTGTTGATGCACATTGGACCCCCAGTTTATGTATTTTTGCATTTTGCTTGGTTGGACAACGACGCTGCAAAACCTGGAGAAACAGAATTTTTGTGTTTTGCTTGCGCTCCATTCCAGGATGTGCAGATTAGGGGGTTCGCCTTTAAATGGGAACAGAATCAGATTCCTCCTCTGCAAGGCCAAAAAAGGAAAGGGAGACTTGTGAGGGCCATGTGGCATCAGTAGAGGGCAGTATTGCACAAGTCTGAGAGAGGCTGTCTCAAAGACGGGCCGCAAGGGGATAGCCATTTCTGCAGCAGGGAAGAGAAAGGGCCCCGGGCTCATTAATGAGGGGTAGGGGGGGAACCTCTTCCTTTCTATGCAGCAACCCTCCTCTTTGCTCCCCCACCCCACAATCTCATCTGCAGTAAAGCAGCAAAGGCAGAGAGTTTCCCTAATTAAGACGGCTCCAAGAGTAAGAGATGGCTGCTCCTTTACTCATTGATTTGCAGACAATATTGAGGAGGGTGCAGTGAAGATATACAGCTTAGGGAATAATAATAATAATAATAATAATAATAATAATAATAATAATAATAATACTCTCTCTCTAGGATGCACACCTTAATGTGGTGAGGGGGTTTGAGAGTGTTGAAGAAGCTCAGAGCAATGCTGGTGGGAGACTAGAGACTCCTAGCAGGGGCACCCTTAGGACTTGTAATTAACCTGTGGAATTCCCTGCCACAGGATGCTCTGCTGGCAACCCGCATAAACAGCTTTCAAAGCAGGTCTGGGCAACCTTTTGCCCTTCACAACTACAGGTTCCATCATCCTTGGCTGGTGACCAACGGGAGCTGCAGGGGCTGATGGGAGCTGTAGTGTAGCAACATCTGGAGGGCCACAGGTTCCCCACACCTGCTCTAAATGTATCTCCAGCACTGCCCTGTTTTCTTTTGTGGTTTGTGAACATGTGTATTAAGCCTGCCTCTGCGTCCTTCTCTCCCACTGAAACAAAAGTGTGTGTGAGAGGGGATGATGCTTATCTGTGAACACCTGTTGGCAGGAAAACAATGTTTTACACCAGCACAGGGGTACCTCCAGCCCGCCAAACGGATTAGGCCTCCTGGACCTCCCCATCTGGCCCATGTGGTTGTTTGGCCAAGCCTCGCTCACCTGCCCTTCATCAGAAGCCAAATGTGACATCAGGTGTGAGGCAGGTAAAGATGTGGCTGGGTTTGCAGGCACTGCTGATCCCTTGTAAAGCCCTTATGCAAAGTCCCAGGTGCAGCGCTTTGCAACCCCCTCAACCACTGAACAGCGCTGGTCTCATTTTTAAATGGGGGAGCAGGCAGAGGGTGGGTTCTATAGATGACAGCTGCTACCTTCTTGCTCCTGGCCAGTGGGAGATTCAGAAATGCAGGGTCTCTTCAGGACAGTCACAGCCATGCCCCTCACAGCCACACCCCCTTTCCCACTTGCTCTCTATGTCATCTCTGGATCTACACTCCACTATGCAGGCATTCCTAAAAGCCAATGAGCATGAAAGGGGAAACTGTGTGTTAGCTACTGAGAAGAGTCTTCTCAGGGTCCAATTTATCTCCTTTCACGCTGATTGGCTCCAAATCAGCACAAAAGGACTTTTCTCAGTGGCTAACACACTCTCCTTTCATGATTATTGGCTCATACATATGGACCTGGCTGGGACCCCGCTCCCAAAAAGGTAAGAGGTCTACAATTCCCTGAGACACAGTCGACTACATCCCTGTTCCTGGCTCTTCCTCTGGGATTTTATTCCTTCCGTGGAGAAGATGATCCTTAAGAACTGAACCTTCAGGCAAAACCCAGAGGCCTGGTGAAACTAACTGGGTCTGCTCAAAGCTCTGCTCTCTGCAGGCTTGTTAAGAACAAGTTCTTCTTAGGTCCTTGTCTGCAGGTATCTCAGGTGGGGGCTCTTAAAGCTGAGAGGTCAGTACAGAGGTGGGTCAGCCTTCAGGGACCTACATTCTCCAAAGCCCAGAGAGGAGAGCAGCATGGAACCAGTTTCACCTGGTGCAGCTGGTGGAGGACCTGAAGATGGCCGGCATGAAAGGATTCCTCTTTTGATTGCCTTATCATTCCAATAGCAAACTCAGGTGAGGAGTGCTGACAGAGGTATTGGCAGGACCCAGAAGCCCCAAGTTACTCAGAAGCACCCTCCCCCCACAAAAAACCCTTTTTCAAAAAAGAGAAACACCTAAGCATGCTCAGTAGCCATGAAATGTTGGTTAGAAAAGAAAAAAACTGGAAAATTGGGGAGGGGTATTATAGAATACCCTGCTTGGAGAGAATGGCTGGCTGGGACCCTGAATGGGAGCACTCTTGTTAGGTGAAGGGCTGTGCTGCAACATGATGATGATGAAGAATTAAATTTACATCCTCCCTTCTTCCTGAAGGAGCCCAGGGCAACAAACACACAAGAGATAAAACGTAAAACAACTCCAGTACAGATGCAGACTTGGATAAGGTATCTCCCTAAAAGTCTTGTTGGAAGAGGCAGGTCTTCAGTAGGTGCCGAAAAGATCACAGAGATTGTGCCTGTGTAATATTTAAGGGGAGGGGATTCCAAAGGGCCGGTGCCACTACACTAAAGGTCCACTTCCTATGTTGTGCGGAATGGACCTCCTCATAAGATGGTATCTGCAGGAGGTCCTCGCCTGCAGAGCGCAGTGATCGACAGGGTATCTATAAGGGGTGAGATGATATTTCAAGCGGTGTAGACCTTTATGCACCAAAACCAACACCTTGAACTTAGCCCCTGGTTGCTAATTGGCTGTGGGTTATTGCAGATCAGGGTGTCTGTCCCCTAATTTTAAATGCCCAGGAATTTCAGAGCTACTCAAGATGAGTTTTTTAAAAATACCTACCATGTGATAACTGCTTGCTTAGGGGTGTAAATAATCTGAGGCATGGCAGCCTGGAACATGTGCAACCCCCCCACCCCTTGCTGCTTGCAACGGCAGTCCCCACTACTTTGTTATTCTCCATTGCTGGGGAATAATTTTTTTTGGGGGGGAAATCCGTGCTTGGAAGCGGCTGCTTAGCGAAGCTGGTCTCTCTTGAAGGTTAACTGTCCTCTGAGCAGCTGTTGACTGCAGCCTTGACTGCCGAATGTGGGTTTCCGGATGGCACCTCATTTAGCCTTACATGTGTTGCCACTTTGCTTTAATAATAAAATGAAGAGCCAAATGAACATGCTTGATGCAATTACAGCACAAGCGCCTTGTTTTCCGAGCACTGAGCGCCTGTTTATGACATGTACAGTTTGGCGGCAAGCCACCCATTATGACCAGATTGATGCAATACTAATTAGGCTGAGAGTTCTTTATTCCTTCGACAGGTGTCTGGACAGCCACAAACACGTGATTCTCTCCAGGCACTTCAGTGGTCTCCATTGAGGTGTTTTTTTTTGGGGGGGGGTTAACTACAAGAACCCCAAAACTCCTACCAATGATGGCATAACCAAAGAGTTCAAATCCATTTTAAGAAGATTTGCAAAAGCGACACTTGCTTTCCCCATCAATTCCCTGTCAATTGCCTGAGGTCACAATGGCATCAGGGAGCCCATTCTTGCACCGCTCTGTGGAGGGAAGCACTTCCGGGCTCACTATGCAAGCCCTGCTGGGAAGCTGATTGACAATGCCTGCAAGCCCCTTTTTGATCCAGCCTCATCTTTACCTGTAGGGCAGGTGGACATGGTTTGGCTCAAACAACCTTGCAGGCCAAATGGGGAAGCCTGGTGGTCTTAATTCGTCTCACAGGCTGGAGGTTCACCACCTTTGCCCTACAAAAATGCAACTGGATTTTTGACCAACCTGAGTGAACAGGACACATCTGCAGATGCTGTTTTTGGCCTAGTTTCTGCTTTTGATTAATGGAGGGGCCTCTTCGTCTTAAAGCCAGCTCCCCTTCCCCAAACTAGACCCCGGTTGCCTGTTGTCTGATAGTTACAAGGAATCAAGGATATAGTTAACAGAACTGAAATGAAATTTGCTCCCATGAATGTTCCCCTGAGATTTTTTTATGGTCAATAATTGACCGGCCATTCTCTGAATGTGTGAATATTTGGCACACATTTGGTGTTGGCATTTGACACTCCAATATCTTGGAACAGCAGCTGACATTGGGCAATTGCTGATGGCTGACAGGGATTGTACGAGGACTCAAGTGCAATGTGTCCAGCACTGACAGTGTCTGACAGCTGGCCTGCAGAAGCAGACAGTGTTTGACATTACCTGACGCGTAGTCCTCCTCATTTGACACTGTCTGAGAGATGACTTTGCATGATGATGTTGCAACTGTCCTATTGACTTCCTTCAATCAATAATAATGAAAATAATAAAGAATGCCAGGCAAAATTCATTGGCAAAATATGCCTCCGAAATTCAAATAGCAGATTCTGGAGAGTAATGTTCACACCCCCACACCCTAGCAAAATGTCTTGGCACTGAGGCTGATGATGAACCAGTCCTATCTATTTTTATCTGGCCAAGCCAATTTATATTCTTCCCTAAGTTTTACGCTCTGCTCCAACCCCTTCCGCTAAATAGTCTGGGAATTTATGCACCAGTCTGTGGTTTGTACCTAAGCGAGCAACAGGCTTCCAATTTAAATCTGAGCATTATTGTTTGGTGGATACTTAAGAATAACAACAGCAGTATGAGCAATCAGGACCAATTTGCCCACCATTCAGGGAGAGAAAGGAGAGCTGCGTTTGCAATGAAGATTATTCCCAAATAAAATATTAAAAACAAACAGTTGAAATGCTTTGCTTTGTCCTTGAAGGATGGTTCAACCTCTGCTTTAACTCCAGCTGTGCCTGGGAGGTGGGGGAGAAGCAAGACATTTTGGGGGTGTGTGTCTCATCTTTGAAATTCCAGCTCCTTCTCGGAAGGCCTTTGTAGCTTCAGCCCACCTAAGATGGGGTTTGTGAAGTCACAAATTCCCAACCAATTTCCCCTAATTTGGCTTGTGCTTCAAGCTTCTTGCTTGGCTGGATGCATAGATGGTTACTGCTGGCTCTTGAAAGAACTGGCTTCTGGGACATTAATTTGTGTTGCTGATCTCACCCTTTGTCTTCTTTTTAATCAGGGGTGGAGAACTTTGGGCCCTCCAGATGTTGCTCAGCTACATCTTCTATCATCCCTGGGTATGGGCCATGCTTGCTGAGGTTGATGGGAGTTGTAGTTCAGCAAATTCTGGAGGGTCACAGTTTCCTTACCCTTGTTTAAAATGAAGGCAATAAAGCAATGGCTGTGTGGCCTCCAGCTCATGGGCCCAGTTAGGCCCACCAGGACTTTCCATTTGGCCTGCTAAGCCAGTTTGGCCAAGCTCCACCCATCTGCTCTACACCTGAAACCTGACTGGGCCAAAAGGGTTTTTTTCAGGCATTGCCAATCACCTGATCAGAACAGGTGCTTTGCAAGCCCCATCAGTTGGCAGATTCGTCGGGCTTGCAAAGGGCCATATATGGAGCCACGCAAGCCCTGATGATCAGGTGATCAACAGGAGTCAGGATGGGCCTTATGGACAAAAACTGAGCTAGAAAGACCTGTACTTGCTGTCAGGCAGCATTCTATGTTCCCATTGGGAAGGGCTGTAACTTGGGAGCAGAGCACCTGCTTTGCATTCAGAAGGTCCCAGGTTCAATCCCCAGCATCTCCCCTGCCTGAAATCCTGGAGAGCCACCATCAGTCAGTACTGAGCTAGGTGGACAAATGGTCTGACTCGGTATAAGCAGTGTTGGCTGGTGGCTCCATGCCAGTGGGGCAGTGGAATCTGCTCCAGGTTTTAGCCAGAAGTTTCAAGGAGCTGTCCAAGGTGCTGAAGCCATGATGGTATAAGGCAGCTTCCTATGTTCCGATGATGGCCTCTCTCTCCCTGGCGTCGCACACCATCCTTCACTTCTCCTTCCTAGGAAGGAAGTGACAGGGTGAAGTAATGACACTGGACACTGTTGACTCTCCTGACTCGAAGCCCTGTCACTTCCTGTGTCAGCCAGCCAGTCAAACGGGACAAGGATGGACTGTGAAGAGTGTATAAACCTGCCAAAGCACATGCAGTTCACCCAGCCCTAGGTCTGCTCCCGGGGAGGAAAGTGCGGGTGGGTAAGACCATATTTCTACCCCAGGAGATGTATGCAGAGCAGCTTTTCTCAGACCCAGAATGCCTTTAGGGCCAAGGTCCCACTGTGGCCTGTTAACAGTTTGGCCACGTGTGCAACACTTAAAGGGCTGAGAGATGCCGGTCTGTCAACTGACCTGATGGAGCGGACCAGCTTCTCACCTCTCCCTCTGCCGCAGCCTGATGGTATAGCTGCTGCCAATTAACAGTTGAAGGAGGGAGGGGCCTGATTAGACTGCTGGAATGCATTGTGGTGGAACTGCCCTTGAAGATGGTTTAAAAATGACACAGTCCAAAATAGTACTGTGTGGCTGTTAACCAGGACAAGGTGATAAGAACAGCACGTTGCTGATGCTTAGACAATCACATGGGGTCCTGGCCATTTTCCAGGCAGAGTTCAAAAATGCTGGTCATTACCTTAAAAGCTTCATGTGGCTTAGGCTCTGAGCAGCTGCCCGTAGAATGACCACTTATGCATCACAAAAAATGGACAAAAGAGGGCATAGGTTTGCATACATGTTGAATACACTAATTTTATTTATTTCCTCTTTCAAAAGCCTTCTGAGTGGAGATTTTGTTATCCCTGCCAGTATTGGATTTGTTTATATACACAGGCAATTGTTTTAACTGTTTTTATGCATGCCATTGTTTATACATGTTTTTATTGTATTGTGAAATTGCCTCATGCTGCTTTTGTAGGAAATGATTCATGAATGAAATTAACAGCAATATTAAACAATCTACACCCTTTAAGCAAGGGGTGGGGCTTAGGAGGGGCAGACTGGAGGCAAAAGCTCCTCCCTTGGAGCACAAGGCTCAGCAGGAGCTATCCATGGTGCTGAAACACACCAGCCTACCTCCCTTGCTTCTTTGCCATGAGAGTTCCAGCTACTGACAGATCAGGACAGCTGGGCTGGGGAAGAGCCCTGCATGACTTAACCATCCCCAGATACTTTTTGGCCCAGAAGGAAAAAAAAGATTTGGGTACCCCCCCAACAATATTTTTGGGGACAAAAAATATCCTGCAGGGTGGGAGGCATTTTATAAAAATCAGAAACATTTCATGAAGGACAAAGGCTAAAAGAAACCTCTCTTCCTGTAGGAAGCCTCTGCCTCAGTTTGCAGTGCCCAGGGCTGTAGTTTAGCAAGAGGAAGAAACATGTCAGGAATGAGCTACACACAACGCGTTGTTTGGGTTCCCTGCAGAAACCCCCCTCCCAGTCAAAAAGAGGCTTGGAATGGCCTCGTCCAACTCTCAATGGCTTTGGGCAATTCATCACAACCTAGGTGAGTCGGAGGAAAAACCCAAAAGGCCCCATGGAGAGAAATTTCACTTTTCTGTTTGCTCGGTGTGATATTCTGTTATTACCAACACATAAATTTGCAGTGCCTGGTATTGCAGTCAGTCAGGGAAGATGAAGGCGGCAACAGCAGCGGCGGTGGCGGAGGGGGGGAGATGGCTTCTGTGAAAGATGGACTGACAAGTGTAATCCCAGAGAGAGAAAGAGAGAGAAGATTGTTGTTGTACTAGAGTTAAGGCTGTAAATATATAAACCCTGTGCACAAAAAAGACGAATGATGTGAACATCCGCATCTAAAAATCTCAAGCACATCGCATAGTAGGAAACCACAAAGAAGAGTGTTGGAAACTCCTTGGGTGACCTATAAACCAGAAGTGGCGAACTGCCAGCGTAAGGACCTTATAGGGTCCCCTGATCAGTTTTTGATGCCCTTCCCAAGACCCCACTGATTTTAGCTGCAGTAACAGTGGAAAAAATATTAAAGAACAAACGGCAGGTTATTACTATTGCTGCCTTTCCCACCCAGCCCAGGGCACTGATGGGGATGGAATTCCCCCCACCCTGTTGAACAGATGATCCATCTGATGTGGGACTCAGTGATAGGCTCCCTCTTCACATGATCTGCCTGTGCTTGGGGAGGAGGTCTGTTTGTATGTGTGTGAGTGTCCTATGTGTGTGTGTGTGTGCATGTAGGTTGTGGGGTGGCTACCCTCACTGTCAGCATGTGCCCCCCTAGAGTGTTGGCCAAGGGTTAATGTGACCCTCAGTTCAAAAGAGGTTACCCACCCCTCCTCTAACGTGTGATGAGTTTTATACTAGCTTAACTGTCATGGCTTCCCCTAAATAATTTTGGGAACTGTAGTTTTGATGAGGGCTCTGGTCGTCCTAGAGTCCCTTTCCCTTTCCCCCATAAACCAAAGTTTTCAGGGTGCTGGGTGGGGGGAAGGGAGAGAAAATGATGGGTAAGCTAGTTTACATTTGCAGCATAAATGTTTGGACAGGAGACTACTGAGATTATGGGTGGAGAGCTGTGTGCTGTCTAGCCACGGAGTTTGTGGCCTCACATGGGTGGCGATATCCTTAGGTCAGATGCTTTTATTTTTCAAGTTTCTAGCTCTCATGTACTGGAGAATGGCCTGGTGGAAGTGGTGAAGACTTTAAAAACCAGAGGGGAAGAGGAGTGAGATTTTAAGAGAGAGTTCTGTGAGCTGCATCCAACTAAATTGTACTCAGAGAGAGCAAACCCATCAATATGAGTGAAGTTAGTCATGTCCATGTGTGCGCGCATGAAACATCATCCCCTGCATGTTTATAATAATGGGCAACTTCTGTAAGGATTATATGGAACGGAACTCCATGTTCACACGTTGTGAGATATCACGGAAGTGCATATTTTCTGGCATTCAGACACCTTCCATGGGCTTTGTCCCAGTCTGCTCTTGTATTGTCATGGGTTTTTTTTTTAGATGTTTTGTTTTAAAGATGTTTTAAACGATGTGGTTAATGTTTTATCACTTGTAGTTTGCTGCCCTGGGGTCCTTTTGGGAGGAAGGACAGGGTATAAATTTAACAATACTAAATTTTTAAAAAAACAAAAACAATATATGACAACCTGAGTTCTTGCAATATATGGAAATCTGCTGCTGTTTAAGCATAAGAAGACTCTTGCTGGATGAGGCAAAAGGGCATCCTGTTCTCACAGTGGCCGGCCTGATGCCCATGGGTGAGCCGGCAAGCAGGACCTGAGCGCAGCCACCCTCTTCCCAGCAACTGGCATTCAGAACCATTGGAAGCCTTGTGAATGCGTCTAGTCCTCTTTCAAAGGCATCTGAGCTGGAGGCCATCACTACTTCTTGTGAGAGTGACATCCAGAGTTTAACTACTTGCGGTGTGAAGACTTAATTTCTTTGGCTTGTCTCGAACATTCTGACGTTCATTGGACCGCCCCGAGTTCCAGTATTTTGAGAGTGGGGGAACAAATAATCTCCCTAACCACACCATGCACAACTTTATACACCTCTGTCATGTCTCCAGAGATGTTTAATAGCATCAGCAGCCCCTCTTCCAAATCTGGTGTAGGACCAGGATGCTGGGTGAGGCATAACCCTTCCTCCCTGTACAGCTTTCTCCATAAAAATCTAAATAATCTGAGCAGAAAGTTGGAATATGGGGAGGGTTAACTCCTCTCTCTTAGCACTGCAGCTCTGCCATGGATTCCTTCCTCCCAGGGGCAGCTAAGTTTTTTTAATTAAAGAAATAGAGTTCCCATTCCACATCTTCCCATATCACACTTTGCCAAACCCCGAGAGAGGCCAAGACTATGATCCCTGGCTGCAGAGCATCCTGACAGGGCACAATCCCGCCTAGTCCTGATCCTTTCAAACCCTGACACTTGATCTTCCTTCTGTGTTGCTTTCAATCAGGCTCTCCCCTTCCCCATCAATGACAGCGATGGTCCTTTCTCTGGAAATCCACCCAGCGCAGCCAGAGGCTGAGACTCTGAGCCAGCCTGAATTTCTTTCTCTGTCAGCAACAAAGATAAAAGGGAGCTAGATAAAACAAAAGGTGGGGAGGGGGGAAAGAAGGGAGGGAGGGAGGAGAGGAATAAGAACCCAAAGAAATGGCAGAGGAGAGGGAGGGAGAGGGGATTAGTGGAGATGGCATTGATCTGTGCTGAAGCTGCCAGGAGTGTCGTCTGCTCTGGAAGATCCAAAGGTCTTCGAAGCAAAGCATTCCCCCTATTGCAGCAAAGGGACTATTAAGAAGTTGATGCTGTTCTTCCCTATGGCTCCCTTGTTGGGCTCAGAGTGGGGAGACCCGGGTTCATCTCCCCTCTCAGCTACACACAGTGCCATGCTTCAGCCAGGTTGGCAGCTCCTGAGGTTCTGGGCAAGGTCTGAAGGAGACCTGATGTTCTGTTTTGAGGCAGGGAGAAGCTGAACTAGTACCGTGGACAGCTCCATGCATGCCAGAGGCTGCCTCCTCCATGAAAGCCCAACGCAAGTGTTGCTTCAGCACCAGTCATCCCCAGAGGGAGCCTTCAATCAGAGCTGTGACTCTGCTTCAGTTGCTAGCTCCACCACCACTGAGAGGGGTCTCTTCATTTAAAGGGGACCAGCCTGCTTTAGCAGTCATCAGGTCTGGTGGAGGTGGGGGGGGGAATGATGGTTCCACTAGCACCTCAACCTCAGAGCCTTTAAGCAGTCTTGGACAAGTCAGATTCACAGCCCCAGCTTCCTCATAGTAACACACTTCAAGCAGGGCAGGTCCAAGTCATCTCCCATCCTGGCACCAACCCAACCTCCTTAGCTGCAGCACGGTGGCTGAATCACGTGCCCGCAGACCAGGCCCTGGGATGTGTAACTTGTCCTTAAGGTAAAGAGTGGCCAAGGTTGTCACCAAAATTGCCCTACCTGTGTCTCTGCTGCTCACCTTATCCAGTGGATGCTTGCCCGTTAACCTCCTTGCTGTGATCACCTCCACAGAACACCATCACCAACACAGGTTTTTTTTAAAGATCAAAGCAGAATTCTGGTCTGGCCAATCCAAGCCAGGCTTGAATGATCCTCCAATAATCAGCAAGCTCAGCCTGAGCCTGAAATAGGTCTCCAGCTAGCTCCACGCCTGATTAATGGAGCCTCTGCTCTTCAAGGGGCCCAGCATGCGGTCTCTGGCTGGGGGAAGGAGGCTGTGGTCTACTATGGCCTCCGAGCTAGAAAGGCACAGGCATCACAGGTTTCTCTGTTGCCAGAACTCCTGAGTAGGCAGGGACATCACAGGCTGGGTCCAGAGGAGATGTTCACCTCCCCGTCAGCAGTGGTAGCTGATGGCTTCATGTGGGTGGGGCACAGGAATCCACGCTGGGTTTTAATCTGAACTTTCAAGGAATTGCCCAAGAAGCTGAAGCCCCTTAGACAGCTTCTTGACAGTTCAGACTAAAACATGGAATGGAACCCACTGCCCCAGCTGCCACTGTCCTCTGAACCCATTGCCCCTTCCCTTGAGGATGGGGAGTCAGAGCTTGTGACGCTGGTCTCCATTGAAATCAGAATGCGAGACTAAATGGAACTCGGTCTATGATCCAGTAGAGCTGTTATGCCATTCTTTCCAAAATAATAACAGAAGCGAGTGCCTTCTCCTTGACTCCCCAAAGGTCTGCTCACACACAGTTTTTGTTCCCAGCCTAACCTTATTTTTTTTAAAAAAATATTGCACGAGGTTTGTGCATGTGTGGAAGGAGAATAAGGGGACTCTCCCACTCTTAGCCATCTGGCTGCTTGGCTGAGTGGGCTGCCTTCAGCACCCGCCAATCTGGAGCTGCACAGAGCAGCCGTTTGGCCTCCCGGTCATCGATGCATCCCAGGGCTTCTAAAGATCACAATCAGGGTGCAAGTTGCTGAATCCACGCAGCCTGGCAGCTGAAGAGGGGGCTGAGCTCTCCTCCCACCCACCCGCCCCCGGTAACGTTTAGGCAGCTGCTGAATCCAACCGCACCTTCACGTTTTCTCGGAGCGAAGGAGAATGTGGGTAGCTTGATAATGAAGCAATAAAAAGGGTTTTAGCTGAGGAGCCGAGAATAAATCAAATGTTTCTCCTCTTTCCATGACTTGCTGGTTTGGAATTCATGTCTGCTGCTTGCACCTACTCCTGCTCCTCATGTGAGGAGGAATAAAGCAGCAGACCTTTCCCCCCCCTGCAGAGATTGGCAAGAGGAGCTGCCCCAGAGCCCTGCTCACACATGTCATTTACCTCCCGGGTGCTGCACCACTGCGGGCTTAATGTGCTGCATCCCTGTGTTGCATTGTAGCGTGGTGTAGCAGCTAGAGAGTCAGAAGAGGACCTGGGAGAGCAGCATCCAAATCCCCACTTGGCCATAATGCTCACTGGGTGACCTTAGGCCCAATTACTCTCTCTCGGCTCAACCGACTTCTAGTGACTTCTAGCTTCTTTGCTTTCTCATTTCTCCATTCAGTTCTTCACATTTGCTATCTTTTTAAAGTCCTCATGAAAGTTCATCAGCATTTTAGTATGACTTTTCCCCTAATATACACATTTTTATAAGCGATTTAGCTGGATGGATACATTTTTGCAAAACAATTTCCCCTAATAACTAATAAGATCTGAGCAGAGTGGTCCATGACAGATGCTCTTGGAGGTCGCTCATTCATAGGGTCGCCATAAGTCGCAGTCGACTTGGAGGCACATAACAACAACAATATGCACACTTTATCCTAATATATGAATTTTTGTACACATTTTTGGCTGGAGAACTGCATTGCAAATTTCAGAGAAGTACACATTTTGAAGGACGTGTTTTGGTTTGCCTGTTTCAGAAAGTGTGAATTTGGTAGGTTTGCCTTTAAATGCAAATAATCTAATTTCTCTGCCATCCCTCTTACCTCACAATGTAGTTGTGAGGATAAAAGAGGAGGAAGGAGCCATGTACACCCCCTTGAGTTTCTTGGAGGGCAGGTGGGGTATAAATGTAATAATGAAATAAAATACGTTGCACCCTGCATTGCTGATCCCTTGGGGTTGTACTAGATGATCTCAGATTACCCTTCTGATTCTACAACTCCTTGAAAGTTCAGATTAAAACCCAAAACAATTTCCACTGTCTCATTGACATCAGAGCCACCAGGTGCCACTGGTTCCGGGGCCATCTCAACCCAATTCAGATGAAGCCAGGATCCACCCGAAGCAGCCTGAGTCGCTTTGGGGGTTTGGCCAAATCTGGTGCACAGTCCTAGTATCCAAGCTGGGAATAAGGAAAAGCAGAGATGGTCTTTGGCCAAGGAGGTCCGTTGGAATGTATGGGAGAGGTGGGCTTTGCACCGTCTGCAATGATGTAGTGCATATCCCTTTGCAACACCACTTAAAAGCCTCCTCCTCTCCCCTTTGGGAGCTGCCTCAGCTTCTTGCTGATTACAAGATGGGCACACACAGCAAATGAATCCCCCATAAATCATCCCACCCGCTCATTCCCCTGGTGTTGGGTTTTATAGGTGTATCGCTGCTGTTGCCCTCCTCCCCTGGAAAAGCCCTCCCCGCTTGGCACATGGAAGGGGGGAGTGAATTATTGATGTGCTGTTTCCTTCCCTCTTTGTTTTGCCATTTGCATCTTTGCCTGATTTATTTGAGGACTTGACTTTCCAACCGGCGTAGAAGCCTCTAAGCCTGTTAGGCACTGGGTTTGGAGCCAAGTTGGCTCCACAGGAACAGCGAGACTCTTTCCTTCTGACAGGTAGAGTGCGGATGATGAAACGCCTCTCCCTTCTCCAGCCCTGGAATTGGGAGAAGGGATAAGCTTCAGATGTCTGTAATGCTGAGCTGATGTTCCAGTTTCCCCCCTCTCACATACTTTTACATCACAACACCATTATTCAGCTGCAGCTGACTGGTGAAAGGGGGCACTTCTTTGCACCAGTGGTTTGGAAATGGTCAAAAGAGGAACTGATGGGACTAGAGTTCTGGGTCGGTGCTTTAGTGCTCTTTGTGCTGAGCTCTTAGCTGTGCCAGTCAAAACAGGCATAAGAACAGCGGAAGAGCCCTGCAGCTGCATCAAGCCAACAGGGAGCCCATCTAGTCCAGCACCCTGTTCTCACAGTGGCCAACCAGATGCCCATTAGGGGAAGCCCACAAGGAGGACATGAACACAGTGACACTCTCCTCACCTGTAATGCCCAGCAAATGTTATTAAGAACATCGGCCTTTTCTCGTAGGGGAGTTGCTCCAGTCCACTGATCATTCTGGTTGCCCTTCTCTGCACCTTTTCTGACTCTACAATATCCTCTTTTTTTGGTGATGCGATGATCAGAACTCCACACAGCATTTCCAGTGATGTTGCACTAAAGATTTACAGAAAGGCATTCTGATATTGGCCCTTTTATCTTCGGTCCTTTTCCTAGTGATCCCTACCATGGAATTTGGCCTTAGTTACAACTGCTGCACACGGGTTGACATTTTGATGGAGTGATCCACCATAAGCCCAAAGATCCCATTCCAGGTCAGTCGCCGCCAGTTCAGACCCCATAAGTGCTATATGTGAGTTTAGGTCTTTTGGCCCCAATGTGCATCACTTCACACTTACTTACATTGACCCACACTTTCCATTTTAATGCCCGTTCACCTGTTCTTATCACCCTGAACAATTTGGTGTCATCAGCAAACGTGGCCACCTCACTGCTCACTCCTAACTCCAAACCATTTATGAACCAGATGAAAAGCACCACTCCCAATACCGATCCTTGGGGGACTCCACTTTCTACAGCCCTCCATTGGGAGAACTGTCCGTTTATTCCTACTCTCTGCTTTCTGTTCTTTAACCAGAAAGTCTCTGCTCCATGGAGAAAGAGTGGGTGAAACGGTAATCGTGGATTTAACAACCGAGAATGAGGAGTCAGGATTTGTTTTGGTTTCGCCCCCTCCCCAATCCAAATGGGACCTGAGAGGAATGGGGAACCTGTGACCTACTTCCCAAAGGATCCCAGGGTGGCAAACAATGAGCGCTAAAACAATTAAAAAAAATCTTAAAATCAGTCCCAACATGGATGCAGAGTAGGAAAGCTCTCTTCTTGAAAGCCTTCTTGGAAGAGGAAGGCCTTCAGTAGTAGGGGTGGAATTATCTGTCAGGTTTGCTTCCCTCAGTTTTTCATTTTTGCAATCTTAAATTCAGTTCTCCACATTTTTACAATTTCCAGGTTTTTGTTTGAAAAAAAATCCTCATGAAAATTCCTCACCAATTTAGTGTGCATCTCTCTTGGTACGCAGATCTTTGGACGCCGTTTTGACTAAAGTAGATTGTTTTTGCAAACAATTTATCCTAATACAAAGCATATTTGTGTGTTATTTTAATGGATATGTTCATTTTATGCACATTTTCCCTGAATATGTGCATTTTTGGAAACATTGTCTGGTTGGAGAACTGCGCTGCAAAATTCAATCAAGTGTGAGTTTCAAAGGATGGTTTCGGAAAGTGCGAATTTGATCAATCCTACTTTCAGTGCAATCTGAATCGACTTTCTCCCCATCTCTGTTCAGTAGGCACCAAAAAGACAACAGTGTGTCTGGCTAATATTCAAGGAAAGGGAATTTCAAAGGGTAGATGCTACAACTCTCATGGCCTGATTTCTCTATTGCAGCCTTTCCCAACCAGTGTGCCTCCAGATGTTGTTGGACCACAACTCCCATCTTCCTGACCATTGGCAACGCTGGCTGAGGCTGATGGGAGTTGTGGTCCAACAACATCTGGAGGCACACTGGTTGGGACAGGCTGCTCTATTGTGTGGAACAGACTCCTGAAAAGATGGTATCTTGCAGACAGGGAATATAAGACTGACTGACAGGGGATATAAGACAGTCTGTCAGGTTGATGGGCTCCAGCTCACATCAGCCCTAGCCAGCATGGCCAATGGTCAGGGATGATGTGAGTTGTAAGCCAAGAGCACCAGGAGGGCCACAAGTCTCCCTCTCCTGCTCTAGAATGACTTCCTCCTCCAACCCAGTGAAGTGACTGACTGGCCAAGCTATAAAAGCTTCTAATTCAGGCTTGGCTCTTGCAGGGACAGCTATCAGTGTTGGTTTCATCTGAGGCTTCCTATTGTCTGGGATGCGGTTGGCCCAAGTGTTGGGACCAGCGTGATTTCTTTTCTTATGGTGCATCTGAAATGTTTAATTGCTTGCAGTTATATATTCTTTGCGGTGCCTCAAGGTGATTAATAAGTCTGACAAGCAATGAATACTAAAGAAATAAAGGATCAATGGCCCAAGTGGCAGTATGTAGGCCTGCTTGCACGCCCTGGCCAATCTCCCAGCCCAGATGTTCTGGTCTGGTCCCACGAAGGAGACCAAAGCAGCACAGCAGGGCAGTTATTGCAGAACCACAGAGAGCTCCTAGTAAGTGATGTAGCAGCTGGGAGCACACTGAGTCCTTTTGAGCATCTGCCTCCAAGTCCACCTCTCCTACGCTCTGCCCTGTTTGGGAAGAGTAGAGTCCTTTAAAGGGCCAGTCTGATGACTCTGATTTCTTATTGGCTCTTCACCATGAGGTCCCAGGGTGGGTTACACTTAAAAAATACAAGATTGGAAGCAGTTAGAACAGACTGGGCTTCCACAGTCTTGGTCATTTGTTGGTTCAGACTGGGCCAGCTCATGTCTTGGCACTCCTTTGTGGCATGTATGCATCCATGGGCCAACGGAGCAAACATGACAGGCAGGCCTGTGTTTGTGGCAGGGGTGTGGGAACCTCAGCCCTGGGGTCCAAATGTGGCCCTCCAGGATTTTTTATATGGCAGAACTGTGTCCAGGCCATGCCCCTCACTGGCCCTGGTCTGCATCCTCCTGGAGTGTTTTTGCCTGGCTGAGATGCGTCTGATCATGCCTCTTGCTTGCTTGGATGGGGGACAGACAGAGATGTGTGTGTAAGCTGGCTTACTGTACAAAGGTAACATTTACATTCAGTGCTCTGCCCACTTTTGCCCCTGCCCACTGCTGGCATGCGGACCTCAGGAGATTACCCAGAAGGGAGTGTGACCTTCAGGCTGAAAAAGGTTTCCTAGTTTATGGTCCATTGCCAGTCAGTCACCCATGCAGCATGAGTTTATAGTCATCATTTGACAACTGCAGGGTCAAGTGATGATTTGCAGGGGCGGGTTTTTGTATCATCACTGCACACTTGCAGCATGAAAGCAGCACATGAAGCAGGGAGGTGGATAGGACAGGAAGTGAAATGAAACGGAAACCCTTCCCATCTGCCGACCAGAGAAAATGCCACCCTGCCTAAGTTGACCTTATAGGAGGACCGGCCTAGTAATGAGTGAGGTTGCTTTGAATCTATTCACTGCTAAATCTCTGTGCTTTATTTCCAGCTTCATTATTGCTCTCTTTTCTCTCTCTTCCTTTTAAGCTCTTGATTCTTGGAGAATCTTTGTCTGCTGGTTGTGACAGATGGACCTGTCAACAACTCATACTCAATAGAGTTATATTAGTAACAAGAAGCTCCATGGGGGAAAAATGTAAATATTTTTTTCCCTTTAAAGGCAGAGTGTGAAATTCTCCTGCTAGCGCAGAAATAATGGCACAACAGCAGAGCTGCGGTCATTTTGTATGGACTCCTAGGTGGGAACAAAGAGGGAATTATGCATGAAAAGGAGGGAAGGCGTGGAGGAGACAGGTCGGTGCTGGCATTGCATGGAAAAGGAAGAGAGATAATTTTGAAGAAGGTGGCAATCCGTTAAGGAGGCTTCAGACTCTGCCTAGTGCAGTGGTAAGCAACATTTCTTCCCTCAACTTTATTTCATGTGGGTGGGCAAAAAGGGGGAAATGGAGGGGAGGAGGAGGAGGAGGAATGGGGAAGAGAGAGAGAGAGATAGAAAGGGGGTGCAGAGACATGGGGGGAAAAGAGCTCTGTCCAGGAGGAGACTAAAGAGAGAGCTATCGCTAGTCGGGCGGTATATAAATTTAATAAATAAATAATAATAATAATAATAATAATAAAGGCTTAAAATGAAATAATTCCACATGCATGTACATTGCAAACAGGGCATTTTCATTTCCTTCAGAAAGTAAAGGATTCTAGCAGCAAACAACTGAGCATGAGCAAAGATGGCTTTGGGTGTGGCTGCTTGGCCACGGGTGTTGAAATGTTGCTTTTCAGCCCAAAAAGGCTCCCAGAGAGCTGACAAATATCAATGAGAAGACAGTCCCTGCCCTCTGGGCCACAATGTAAGAGATGTGACATTAAAGGAAAAGTGTCTCAGAGGGAGGAGGAAAAAAACAACAACCAAGCTCAGGCACTAGTTCAAAGTGACACGAGGTTTTTAGCAGAAAAGAGGAGGGATGGAAAAAATGGAAGATGGGCCAGAAGTTGCCAGTCTATCAGCCAATGGGGCAGCCCTGCTGTTTCATCTCTCTCTCTCTCTTTCCTATAGCCTGATGGAAGAGCTGCTGTAGATGACAGTAAAGGGAGAAGCCTGTCCATTTTGGTTTCTCTTCATTTCTCATGTCCCTCCCAGTCTTAAGTTCAGTGCTCTATATTTCAGTCTGTGATTATTTTTAAAGTCCTCACAAAAACGCACAAGCATTTTAGGGTGCATTTCCCCTAAAATATCTATATAGACATGCAATTCTGTTGAATTTTGCACGCTGATTTCACTAATGTACACATTTTATGCACACTTCACTCTAGTAAACACTTGTTTGTACATGTCATTTGATTGGAGAGCTGCATTGCAAAATTCAGAGAAGTGCAAATTTCAAAAGACCTCTTATTTCAGTTTGCAGATTGTTCCAGGAAGTGTGAATCAAGCAGGCTCACATTCAGTATGAATTACAATCAGTTTCTGCCCAATCCCGAGGTTCAGTCCCCAAGGGCATCTCCAGGTAGAGCCGGGGAAGACCCTCACCTGAAGCCCTGGAGAGCCGCTGCCAGTCCCTGTCAACAATACTGAGCTTGCTGGACCAATGCTCTGATTCGGTATAAGGCAGCTGCCTAAGTTCCTGTTTGAGAATTATGATTCAATTAGATTTGACTTACAGAAGCGGGAAAAATTCAGTTTGCATTTATAGGCAAACTTACATAATTCACACTTTCCGGAACAACACGGGAATTGAAACGCAGCCACCCTTCTCCACATTTTGCCATGCAGTTCTCTGGCCAAGGAATGTGTGCAACAATGCATATACCAAGGAAAGGTGTGCAGAAGAACGCACATACTAGCAACAAATAACATTAAAGTGTGTTATGCTATGGAACCCTGCATGCAGCAATGTCAAAGAGTTGCTCTGCTCTTCCCCTTTCTTTCTCAATGCTTAGCAGTATTTCATCAACAAATATAAACCTGGCCGCTCTCTCAGTGCTGCCATCGCCATAATGGCCAGGATCATAATAAGCGGCTGGGCCTCTCTCTTGTCAGGTTTGTTGGCAACCCTCTCTCCCAGACAGAAAGCCCTCCCACTGAAACCAGGCCCCGGGCAAACTGTGTGTGCAGATTAGCTGAGAGAGTCTCCCCAACTCTGGGGCCTGAGGCAGGCTCTGCCGAAACACTGATCTGGAGAGTCCCAGGTGAGGGAGTGCCTGGGGCAGGTGCTGGCTGGATGATACATGGGGAGACTGCTCACCTGGATTGGCAGAGCAAAATGCAACAGCGGCTGCAGTAGATACAAATGGAAACTTTGGGTATTGCCTAGCCGACTGCTGTGCGATGATGAATAAAACATTGGGAAAGTGTGACACAGTCTGAAGGAGATTGCCTGTGCCTCTCCGGTATTAGAGGCACTGAATTATATGTACTGTATTTCTAAGGGGGGATGGAGGGGGGAAGTACTAGTTTTCCATGTACATTTTGCAATAGCTTTATCGTGCAAGGCCAACCTGGTGCCCGCAGATGCCAGTGCGCCTGCCAGTACCTCCTATGGGGTCCATGAAAGGTCTCAGTAAATATACTCTCAAAAATCCACAATGCACAAGAGAGACTGTTTGCTCTTCCTGCTGAGTTCCTGTTTGAGCGGGCTTGGCTTCTCTCACATGGAACAGGCCCCCTTAAACATGTATTTATTCATTTTCTTACCCCACTTTTCTTTCTTCATAGAACCCAAGGCATCATACCGGTGGTTCCCAGGCGGTCTCCCATCCAGGCACTGACCAGACCCAGACCTGCTTAGCGTCCGCAAGGGGGTGGCCTCAAGTGCCTGCAGACCTTTCTGAACAGAGAAGAGGTGCAAACAGCTTCTCTCTGTGAGCACGCACAGTGGTGGCTGATGTAGGCACCTGCTTTCCATTTATGGAGATTTTGGGGGTGGGGGAGGGAGAGGAAAGCCCACACATTGTGTTTTCCACTCTCTTTTTCTGCTCTTTTAGATGTGCCACCCCCCCCAGCAGCTATTTTGTGACTGATGTCCGTGTCACACATTTCCACTGGCCCCAATAGCTGGACACACCTGTGCCAAGCTGAATGTGTTCAAGAGCTGAGCTCAGTGGCAGAGCATCTGCTGTGCATGCAGAAGACCCCAGGTTCAATCCCCAGTGGCCTCTCTAGGGAGGGCTGGGGGAGAGGCTCCCTGCCTAAAACCTTGGAGAGCTGCTGCCAGTCAGTGGGGGCAATACTAAGCTGGATGGACCAATGACCTTCCTCTGTTCCTGTTGTTCTGGATCTTAGCTGTCATCCCTCTGTTTAGTCTGCTACCCCAGGATGGTCAGTTGAAGTCAAGTACTATGATGATTAATCTTTTCAGCATGTGGAGATATTTCCCAGTCTGCATCCGCCCCGGGATTGTTTTAAAGAAGGTTTTATTGTTTTAGCGCTGGTGTGTTGGATGCCCTGGGCTCCTTTGGGAGGAAGGGCTGGATATAAATTTAATAAAAGAAATAAATATTGCAAACACAAATCCTCCACCCACACACCCTACTTGGGCACAACTGAGTGCATCTCACGTTGGGGGTTTAAATCTCGCTTAAAGCACACACCTGCTCTCTATTGCTGTTGGTGCAGGATTTTAATGGTGCATGTATTAAACGTCTTTAAAATTTATGCAGTTCATTTTTTAATGTGCCCATCTTTGCAATAAGCTGTGAAAGGTGCATCATAAAAATGTGTAATTGCACTGTATTCCCCACCCCCCAGACACATGGTAAAAGAACCACAACTTTATCAGAGGAAATGTGGAATGTGCAGATTGCTGGAGAAGTGAGTGGAGGGATGTCACCAGGTAACATAGTGCAGGGCTGTGGAACCTCATGCCCAGGGGCCAAATCCGGCCCTCCAGACCTTTCTATACAGCTCTCAGACCTGTCCGAAGGTCACACCCCTATACCAACCCTGCTTGGCATCCCCCTTGCGTGTTTTCTTGGCTGGAATGGGTCCTCGACCTGGTAGGACAGGTCAGTGTCATACCAGGTGGCTGGCTGTCCACCTGGAAAGTACCTAGATTTTCAAACCCTGGCTCAAACCACAAAGCCAGAGGTGTGGAACCTTTTTCAGCCCAAGGGCCACATTCCTTGCTGGGAATCTTCTGGGGGCCTCAGTGGAGACCGGTGGCTCTGATGGCAGTGGGAGAGTGAATCCATTCTGGGTTTTAGGAGCTGTCCAAGGCATGGAGCCTATTTTGGGAAGAGATTTCAGCACCTCAGACACCTCCTTGAAGGTTCAGACTAAAACACACAGTGGAGTCACTGCCCCACTGACATAGGAGCCATCAGTCTCCATTGCCACATTCCAGTGGTGGACAAGGCTAGAGGCAAAATTGGTGGAGCAACAAATGTGTAGTTTCTACACACACTCACACTTCCCTCTCTCTCCAACATCCACCAAACAAGAGGTATTAGCACAGTGCCAGCCAGCCAAATAATTCAAGGAGGGAATGGGAGAGGGGGTGTGGCCAAAGGAGGAGGGGGTGTGGCCTATGGAGAGTCTGATAGAGAAGCCTGGAGAGCCACAGTCATCCTCAGCCCTGAGATTCCTCCCCTTGCTCTTACACCGCACTCTATGCCTCCCTGTTAACAGCACCCAAATTCTGCAGCCTGAAGCAGAGTGCCTCACTGGGCATCTCCTGGTGGTTCTGCCTTCCCCACTCCCAAGAGCTTCCTAAGAGCTTCTAAGATCCCCGGCTGCTGGATCCTCAATGTGTGGACACCACTTGCCCGATACTTTTGTGATTAATTGTTTATGGGAAGCATTTACATATTGTTTGTGCATCAAATTTATGAGGTGTGCCTTCTCTGTTTGCAGGATAAACACAGCCCCTGCCAACATCCCCTGGAGGCCTCACGGCAACAAAATGAGCAATGCACGTATTAAAAACAAGTTCAGAGCCATTACTTGGCCTGAGCTGCGTGAAATCTTGGTCAGATGACATCTCTCCTTTGGTAATGGGCTTCCTTAAGCGCAACGGAGGTGCAACGGCCACCCGCCACCCCTGCGCATGCCTGAGATGGCTTCTCCGGGAAACAATTTAATGGGTATCTTAATAACTATTGGGCTACTGAGGGAAATAATTCGTGAAGGGTTCAACCATCCTGACAGCCACAACAGGCAATAAAAAGGAAAAGCTTTAATAGATTTGTCATGGAAGCTCCTTCCATAATGATTGATTCTCTTTTCTGGTCCATTGTCTCCTCAAGACACCTCACGGCCTTTGCAAAGCACGCCGAGGGATCTTTGGTTACGTGGTTGCTCATTAATTCTTGGCATTTATGAACATGGCCTTGTTAGGCGGTTCATAGATTTATGTAAAACATTATTATTATTATTATTATTATTATTATTGCTACTACTACTACACAGAGGTCTGCAAGTGACTTACAAGCATTTTTATTTTAAAAAAGGCATAAATAAAACACATTCTACTGTTGGCACAAAAACACATGCAACTCGTGCACATGACAGTCAAAACAATGAACAATCACTACAAAGGAGAGAGAGGGAAACTCACAGAAAAACTTGAATACACCCAGCAAAAAAAGAGCACTGTCTATTTGATTTATTTAATAAGATTTATGCACCATTTAATCAAAATAACTTCTAAGCCAGGGGTGGGAAACCTCAGGCCCGGGGGCAGAATGAGGCCGTCCAGGCATTCTTGCCTGGCTGCAATGTGCCCTTGACGTTGGATCGTGTCTCTTGGTTGCTCAGTGGAGGATAGAGAGAGGTGAGTAGTGTGAGTAGAAACTTATTTATATTTATATTCATTTCTCTACTGGCTTTCACCTCTGGCTCCGCCCACCACTAGCCTGTGGCCCCTGGGAGGTTTCCCAGAAGAGAATGTGGCCCTCGGGCTGAAAATAAAGGGTCCTCACCCTTGCCCTAAGCAGTCAACATAAAACAATATGAAACAGTCATTTTAAAACACTGATAACATCAAATGCTAAAAGTAAATTGACATAACGTTTATCAAAATGTAAACAAAAACCAGTGGTCATGCTCTAGCTAAATTATACTCAGAGTGGACCTGTTAAAATCAATAGACTTAAGTTAGTCACGTCCATTGATTCCAATGGATCTATTCTGATGGATATAGCCTAATAAAATTACATGTTAAAATTAAACGTTAAAAGCACACGTCTGGTTTGGCTTGCCTAAACAGAAGAAATTGTAGCACGTCCTGAGAATGGTGCAGTACCTGCCTAATATGAATAGTCAGGATCATAAGACCCAGAATAATCAAAACAGCCTTAGAACCCAACCATGGGTGAGGACAAATACAAGTTCAAAGAGCTTCAGTGAACTAAAATCATTCTTAAAAGGCCTGGGCATTGGTAGCCAAGTTAA
Source organism: Rhineura floridana (assembly GCF_030035675.1). Taxonomy (NCBI): domain Eukaryota; kingdom Metazoa; phylum Chordata; class Lepidosauria; order Squamata; family Rhineuridae; genus Rhineura; species Rhineura floridana. The sequence goes on along the minus strand of NC_084498.1, from coordinate 26,913,508 downwards.
TGGCTACCAACTTGGATGGCTTTAAAAGAGGAGTAGACAAGTTCATGGAGGAGAAGGCAGTTGAGGGCTACTAGCCACACTGTCTATGCTCTGCCTCCACTGTCGAGGCAGGATGCCCTTGAATACCAGTTGCTGGTGGGGGGAACGCTCTGGATCCTGCTTGCTATGCTCTTCCCCTTGGGGCACCAGGTTGGGCACTGTGAGAAGAAGAGGCTGAACTAGGTGGGCCCCCTTTGGCCTAATCCAACAGGGCTCTTCTTATGTTATAATAAGAAGGTCTTTACCTGGTTCCCTGAAGATCCTCATGTGGGTGCCACCACCAAGAAGGCCCTTTCCTTAGATGCAAAATTGGAAATAATTAGAATTCAACTTTCACAGTAAGCAAGACAACCAGTTTCCCATCTAAATTGCCCTCCCAAAATTCTTCAATTAATTTGTACCCCCACTCCTAGGTCACCCCAGATCAGTTCTTCTTTGAATCAATTCAACTCCAATTAATTTCCTCCATTCATTACCCCCTCCCCCACAAATCAGGGGCCATGCAGGGAATCAATTTAAATAATGTAAATGATGTGAATGAGATGTAATTATTCCACTCTTCCTCCAACGACCTCAGGGTGGTGCACATGGAATTTGATCTCTCTGACCTGGCCTGCTCTCCACCTCTGGACTAATGTATGGATTGAAAAATAATTATCTTTTGGAAGTCACACTTTGCTGAATTTTGCACTACAGCTATTGGCTCAAGCCAAATATCAAGATGTGTTTCAAAATGCCCATTTTAAATTTACAAATGCATATGACGACTCCTGACTGGGGCTCATTGCTCCAGTCCTTGGCCTCTGGCTCAACTACAAAAAAATAAACCCCACAACAAAATACTGTTTTGTGATAAAAGGCATGTTGAAACAACACATTTTTGTAGAGTCTTTTTTTTTAAAGGAAAGATTGATACAGCAAAGGGACGGAACAGGCGTATGAATGCACCCATTCAAAACAACACATGGGTTGGGAATAGACAGATCTGTCCATCCTTATGAGGTTCTTCTCCCTCACCCCTTGTTATTTTACAACAACCCTATGAGGGTTGCCCTCAGCTGACCAAGCTGGATCTGCTTGCTGCTGCCACGGCAGAGCCTGGTGCGACCTGGACTGTCCTCTACTCAGTCCACTGCACAAAGAACAAATTTGAAAATGGCATCGTTAGCAGAGTGAAAGCCTTCACTCGGCCTCTCTGAGCAGCCAGCCCAAAAGCAGGAAAGAAGGAAGATTTATCACCCCTCCGCCACAAAACCCCCTTGGCTCTTGCGGCCAATGAGAAGTGGGGAGGGACAGCACTTTTGGTCATCTGCTGAAAGAGTGAGAGGTTAATGCTGGCTCTTCCACCTTCTGACTGGTCACTCCACCTTCTGGCTCAATTTTGACACCCCCCCCCAAACGCTACACAGCAAAATTCATAACCCTGCAGAGTTGACCTTTCCAGCCTCCATTCCTTTGCTGATGGAACACTCTCCCCCAGGGAGGCCCAACCTTGTCATCACTTTGGTGCCAGGCTGAGGCAGTTTTTTCCCCCCAGGCATCTGGGCAGCACCAGCGATAACGTTGCTGCACTGTTAACATTTGTTTCTGGTCATGCTTGCGATTTTATTATTGTGTTTTGGTCTTGGTTGTAAATCGCTTTGGGACTTTTGTAGCAGAGAGCGATGCATACATTTAATAAACCTAGCCTGAATAGGCAGCGCTGTCAGACTACCTTGTGAACAGATGTAACACCACCTCTGGAGATTCGGGGCACTTAGAAAAACGTTCAGGGCAAAGGCTCCTATCTGCCCCCCTACTGATGTGTCATGCCTGTACCTCTCTGGGGGATCTGAGGCCACGTCACGCCACACCTGAAGCAAGGCATGTCTGATCCGTGTGCTTAAGAGGTGAACTCTGGAATAGCCAGGTTCAACCTGGGTGAGACCTGCACGTCTCAATGTAGGCATCAGAAGAGGGAATCCCAAAAGATCAGATGATCCAGGACTTCAAAATGTGTGTCCTGTCTGAACATCTGAATCGACTCTCAGTTCCCTTTTAATTCACAGCCAAAGTTAAGGGACCGGCTTCTACTTTCAAACATTTTAGTGACAAATATATTTAGTTTCATTATGACTTTATTTTTTTTTTAAAGCTTTCCATTCAAATGTCAGATAAAACAGAAGAAATGGCAGAGATCTCTTTGATCACCTTTCCCACTGACTTTCTTTGCTTGGTGTGTATTGTGGGCCCTGATCCCTGGCATTTGAAAGCAGCTGCAACAAAGCACGAAGATGTAGGGTTGCATCCGACATTACTTCTACTCAGAGCAGACCCATTGAAATCAACGGATGTGGCTCACTTCTGTCCATTAATTTCCATGGATCTGAAAGCAAATGAAATATAATCATTAATAATAAAAAAATCCAATGGATCTGCTCTGAGTAGGACACAAGTTGGATACAGCCTCTAGCGGCCAATGTGTGCTCATTGCCTTTTATTTTATTTTTTGAAAAAGAGCATTTCTCTGTGGAGAACAGAAAGCAACGCCGACAGAAACTGACAAGATTTCCCTTTATTGAAAAATAGCATCCCAAAAGCCTTGACTGGGCCCATCAAAGACTTCTGTTGAAGCCACTTTCAGGAAAGGGAGATGAAGAGGAGGGGGGGGTGAGGGGAAAATCATCCCCCCCATCAGGCAGCTTTTTGGCACTGAGAAAACATGAAAGAAGCCAAGAGCTATAATCAGCTCTGGGAATTTATTGCGCATTTGACCCCTCTATGGTTTCCAGTGTGCTTGAGGAAGTTTTCTTTGAAGGTGTTGTGGGTTTTATCGATTGTGACGAAATGTCAATGTGTCACATGCCCAATTAACTTGGCACTTCTCCTGATCAATACCCTAATTGCCTCCTCTTTAGAAGGGACTTTAATTTAATTAACCCTCCACCTGCTTAGGGTTTCCCACCCCCCTACTATCATGCTACCATGAAGTGTGGATCAGGAAGTGCAGTTCTCAACATCTCTGTCTGTAATTTGCTTTTTAAATTAAAAAGAGTCCTCACAAAAACTCATCAGGACTGTAGCTGGCAATGCTCCGAACACATTTTTTTTTATTTCTACGTTTGTTTATTTATTAATTATTCGATTTCCATCCTGCCTTTCCTCCAAGGAGCTCCAGGTGGTGTACAAACACAGCTCTCCCCCTCCCAATTTTATCCTCACAACAACCCTGTGAGGTGGATTAGGCTGAGAGGTCACCTGGCCCAAGGTCACCCAATGAACTTCTCGGCTGAGCGGGGATTCCAACCCTGGTCTCCCTGGTCCTAGTCTGACACTCTAACTATTATACCACACTGGCTTTAATATATACATTTCTTCTAATATATACATTTGTAATATATTTATTTGCTTGGGAAACTGCATCACAATATTTGGAGAAGGGGAAAGCTGCATTTCAGTTTGCGTATTGTTCTGGGAACTGCAAATTAAAATACGCAATATGAAGGGAACCAAATCCCACCCACCCCCATTGCTAGGCAGAACCGGTGCATTTGTGGACTCTGTCACTGTAAGGGAATTTGGACGTGGAGTCTGCTGATCTTCGGGAGATGTTGCACCATTCATTTTGGGTAGCCCACAACACTGTGGTCAATTGAGCAGATGTGCTGGGAGCCCCGCAAGGCAAAGGTCTTCTTTCATCCTCAGTCACAGCTGTGGGGGGAGAAGCAGGATTGCAAAGCAATTACCCCCACTCAGCAGAGACAGACTCAAGAAGCGTGACGGCTCACACTCTGCTCCACGGCAATGAAGGGGCACTGAAAGGTCCTCAGATCTGCTTTCTCTGATGCATCCTTGAACTGGGAATCCTGCCTCTGAGCGTATTGCCTTTGAATCCTTGCTGCAAGAATTTAGACAACCTCAAGCCAGCGTCTTGGATTTGGAATGCAGGGTCAGTTCAGGGTGTTTTTTGGGGGGAGTGAGTGAGTGAGCTCCCTTTCCTTTCATACATGCACAGAAGCAGCTGCTACAGAGCTGAGCTGGGCTGGCTGGGACTGAGGCCCCCTCCACACCATACCTTTAAAGCAGGATCATACCACTTTAAACAGTCACAGCTCCCCCGCCAAGCACCCTGGGAGCTGTCACTTGATAAGAGTGCTGAGAGCTGTTAAGAGCTACAGATCACAGAGTATTAACAGACAATCCCTTTTCCCAGGGAACAGCCCCCAGTTTTCTTCTTCTTCTTAAAAAAAAAAAACTTTTTAAAGCAAACAGTTGCATGTGCCTCTGGGCCCCAGGTGTGTGGGTGTAGGTAGAAACTAGGCTACTATACAAAGGTAAAATTCAGATTAGTGCTCTACCCAGTTTGGTTTGGCATACGGCCCTTGGAAAGTTGCCCGGAAGGGAATGTGGCCTTTGAGCTGAAAAAGATTCTCCACCCCTGGAACAGGGTGAGATATCCACCTTCAGTCCTACTGAGAGTAGACCCATTGACACTGATAGACAGGACTTGGTTACAGCCATTAATTTCAATGGGTTGTATTTAATTCTAGTCCTACTCAGAGAAGACCTATTGAAATTACTGGAGATAGGTAACCCATTAATGTCAGTGGGTTTACTTTGAGTAGAACTTAGCTAAATATGTCCCGGGATTCAAATCCACACTCAGCTATGAAGCTTGCTGGGTGACTCTGGGCCAGTCACAGTCTCTCAGCCTGACCTACCTCACAGGGTTGTTGTGAGGATGAAATTGGAAAGGGGAGAACCAGGCACACCACCTTGAGCTCCTTGGAGGGAAAGAGGGATAGCAGTGTAACAGTAAATACTTAAATAATAAATAATATTTCCTGTAATGTTTGTAGGTGATTTCTGTGTCGCTCAATACTAGGGGCAGCACAAATACCCATGATTTTCTACTTCAGATGCCTTCACAGATGCAGGGAAAAGTCCCCAGTTGGAGAATTTTGCTGGATTCATGAAGAAAGCTCACAATTTAACATGCAAGCTGATGCACCACTAAGTCAGCAATGTGCAACGTTGAGCTGTGTTACATCGCTTTAGAGACATCCGAGGTTTTAATGGTGGTTCTGCTCCATAACCAACCCCTGGCAGATGATGGGATGAGCATTCCATCCTCGGGATCCGCACTGTGGGGAAAAAAAAGGCTGTCGCGGAAAAAGTGTGCAGAATGTGAAATGCCACCGTGTGGGAAGGCAGAACTAAATGCAGAAATGAAATGGCAGGGTTTGTTTTCTTTTTTTTGCAAATCCCTGGAAAACACCGCGCCTTCCCCAAGAGCTGAAGTGAGCTGAGGATCCTGGATTCAAACACACGAATGCCCTTTAAACATGAAAGAAAAGGTGAGTTAACCCAGAGTGGCAATGCAGGAAAAGTGATAATGTGCGCTTGCTCTAGGAGGCCCTGATTCATCCCCAGAGTGCTCTTGCCTGGTTGGAATATGTCGTTGGACTCTGAAAATGCCTGTTGCTTGTCTGCACAGGGAATAGAGGGCGAGAGGGTGTAGAAGCAACCCTACTGTGCAAAGGCAAAAATCTGCATTTTTTGCTCCACCCACTGCTCCCACTGGCCCTGCCTACCACTGGCAAGTGGACCTCGCAAGGTTGCCCAGAAGGGAATGCGGCCCTTGGGATGACAAATATCCCCCAACCCCTGTTACAAGAGACAAGAAGATGGCCTGTTACTCTGTCCTTTTCCCTTCCATCCCAAGCAATCTTTTTTTGGCCCAGCAGCGACTCGCCGCCTACGGCCACCTGGAGTTGGGTGTGGTGGCCCCTCCGAAGGTTCACAGCTTGCTTGTCTCCCGCTCTAAAATGAGATCTCCACACTTGGGCATGTGTGAACACCCACCACCACTGTCCATATGGTGAGGTAAACGGCAGATTGACAGCAGAGCAACCCAGCATGTCATTCTTCCCCACCTCCGCCATCTCCCGATTCACGAGAACCAAGGCGTGGATATCGCACATCCGTGTATATTGCTGTAATTGGGCTTTGCGATTTGCATTTTAACCTTTTAATTTTGTCTCTGATATATTGATGTCATTGTACATTGCTAAGATGCACCAGTTTGAAATGACATATTCACCTTGGTATATTAATAGGGGTGTAGTCATTGGGATTCTTGGGGGCTCTTAGACTCTTTACTTTTTTGGAAGCAGGATCCCAGCTGGGTCCCTATGTATGTCTCCAGCATCCTACGAGCCAATCAGCATGAAAGATTTTAAAGGAAGAAAAAGCTGAGAGTAGCTATACGCATACCTTGGACTTCAGGAAAGCAATTTTAATAAACTCAGAACCGTGGTAAGTACGGTTCCATGGCAAGCGACCCTAATGAGAAAAGGAGTCCACGATGGGTGGGAGTTTCTAAAAAAGGAAATTCTAAAGGCACAATGGCAAACAATTCCGTTGAGGAAAAAAGGTGAAGCCAGCAGAAGAAGCCAGTGTGGCTTCACAGAAAGCTTAGAGATGACCTGAAAACAAAACAAAAAAAGACAGGAAGGAAGACCAGGCCACAAAGGAAGAGTACAGGCAGATAGCACAGAATTGCAGGGATGGCGTCAGGAAGCCTAAAGATGAGAATGAGCTGAGGCTAGCAAGGGATGCTAAAAGCAACAAAAAAGCTTTCTTCAGGTACATCCATAGAGAAAGGCAGAGAAAAGAAATGGTGGTTCAACTACTCAGTGAGGATGGCAAAATGATAACAGATGACAAAGAAAAGGCAAAAGTGCTCAATTCCTACTTTGGCTCAGTCTTCTCCCAAAAGAGGGTATATGACACTCCTGAGAAACATGAAGTTGAAGGCTCAGGATTGCAGCTTGAGACTGATAGACAGGCAGATGGTCAAGGAATACCTCATCACTTTGAACGAGTTCAAATCTCCAGGCCCTGATGAACTGCATCCTAGAGTATTGCAGGAACTGGCTGAAGAACTCTCGGAACCGCTCTCTATTATCTTTGTGAAATTGTGGAGGACTGGTGAAGTGCCAGATGACTGGAGGAGAGCTAATGTTGTCCCTATCTTCAAAAAGGGCAAGAAGGAGGAACCAGGGAACTACAGACCAATCAGCATGACATCAATCCCTGGGAAAATTCTGGAGCAGATTATAAAGCGGTCAATTTGTAAGCACCTTGAAAACAATGCAGTGATTAGTTTAAGCCAATCTGGATTTATCAAGAACAACTCCTGCCAGATTAATCTTATTTTATTTTTTGACTGGGTAACCTCCCTGGTAGACTGTGGGAATTCTGTGGACATAATATATCCCCACTTTAGCAAAGCTTCTGACTAACTGCCTCATAATATTCTGATTAGCAAGCTAGCTAAATGTGGGGTGGATGGAACAACTATCAGGTGGATCCACAGTTGGCTACAGAATCGTACTCAAATAGTGCTTATCAAGGATCCCATCTTAAACTGGGGGGAAGTAACAAGTGGCGTACTGCAGGGCTTGGTCCTGGGGCCAGTGCTCTTCAACATTTTTGTTAATGACTTGGATGAGGAGGTGCAGGGAATGCTTATCAAAATTGCAGATGATACAAAATTGGGAGGGATAGCTCATACCTTGGGAGGCAGTAACAAAATTCAGTGGGATCTTGATAGGCTGGAGCAGTGACTGAAAACAACGGAATGAAATTTAACAAGAATAAGTGCAAAGTTCTACACCTAGGAGAAAGAAACCAAACACACAGTTACAAGACAGGGATAGTAGGCTCAGCAATACTACATGAGAGGAATCTTGGGATTGTTGTTGATCACAAGCTGAATATGGGCCAACAGTGGTCCCAGGCTATGGTCTGAAGGCACATAAGGCCAGCTCCAGGGTCAGGTCTGGTCAGTGCCTGGATGGGAGACTGCCTGGGAACCATATGGAAGCTGCTTTGGGTTTCTATCATGAAAAAGAAAGGCGGGGTATAAATGTAATAAATAAATAAATAAAGAGTGTGCTGTGGCTGCAACAAGCTATTTTAGGCTGCATTAACAGAAGTATAATCTCCAAATCACATGAAGTATTGGTTCCTCTGTATTTGATACTGGCTAGGCCTCATCTTGAGTACTCTGTCCAGTTCTGGACACTGCACTTGAAGAAGGATGCAGACAAACTGGAAGAGGTTCAGAGGAGGGTAACAAGGATGACCAGGGGACAGGAAACAAAGCCGTATGAGGAGAGACTGACAGAACTGGGCATGTTTAGCCTTGAGAAGAGAAGACTGAGGGGAGATATGATAGCACTCTTCAAGTACTTGAAAGGTTGCTACACAGAGGAGGGCCAGGATCTCTTCTTGATCATCCCAGAGTGCAGGATATGGAATAATGGGCTCAAGTTGCAGGAAGCCAGATTTCAACTGAACATCACAAAACCTTCCTAACTGTTAGAGCGGTACAATAATGACTTAAACAGGTGGCGGGCTCTCCAATACTGGAGGTCTTCAAGAGGCAGCTGGACAGCCACCTGTTGGGGATGCTTTAAGTTGGATTCCTGCATTGAGCAGGGGGTTGGACCCAATGGCTTTATAGGCCCCTTCCAACTCTACAGTTCCATGATTCTATGAAAAGGGAGTGGATAGCCACTGAGAAGAGTCTTCTAATATGCTTCCTTGTCCTATCCTGCTGATTGGAGCCAATCAGAGTGAAAGGAGATAAGTCAGCCACTGAGAAGGAAAATTTCAAGGATTTTGCAAATACAAAATTAATATGGACAACAACTTTGGAACAAAAAGAAAATATCACTGGATGTGTCCACATCACGGGCCTCAGTGAGGCATCTCCCTCATTGGTCCACAGGCCTGATGTGCTTCCAAGGACCTTAAGGCAGGCTCAAATGGTCCAAGTCAAGGCTGTAAGGTCACATGGTCCTCAGTCCTTTAGGGATTCAGGCAGGGACTGAACTTGAGACTCCACCTGAGCCCAACACACAGTCTGTGCTTTTTCTAACCCATCCATGCATGTTGTTGTTGTTGTTGTTGTTGTTATTCCAAAGCAGAGGACCATGAAAGAGTTTGTCAGAGAGGCAAAGAAGTAGATTCCCTCTACTAGGCTTGAGACTGACAGTCTTCCCTGTAGAGATATCCAGAGATCTGATGTTTTCCAGTGGCTGCTTTTCAAGATTTGGGTCAGGCAGTTCGTGGAAAGGGCTTCACCGCAGCTGGCCCACTGAGTTCGGCCAGAACGGAGAGCATCTCAACGTCGGCAAATCCGGCAGGAGTTGTGTGACAAACGAGGACATATGGGGTGTTTTTTATAAACCAAGGCCCATCTCTTTCTCTTTTGCAGGCCACAGAATTTAAGCATTACATTTCCCGAGGGCCGATCTAGGGCAAAATGTGCGGTGCGTTTCCCTACTTGAAAGGATGGCACATCGTCAATCCACTTGAGGCATCTCTAATTAAACTTCATATGCCATTAATTTTTAAGTGGCTAAGTGCAACAAAGCAACTAAAGCCAACTCTTGCTGGCTGTGGAGAAGGTTGTCTAACTTCTGACAAGATTGACAGCAGGGGAGGCTCTGTTGTGTCAGCAGCAGCAGGAGTGGTGGCCACCATTTTTATGTTCCTGAAAGGCACCTCTGATCTAGGGAAGGGCTGTAACTCAGTGGCAGAGCACCTGCTTTGCATGCAGAAGGCCCTCAAGTTTGATCTCTGGTGTTTCCAGCTAGGGCTGAGAGGGATAAGCCCATTTTTGTAGAGCATACACAGTTTTGTAAGCAATGTCTCCTAACAGAATGCATTTTTATATGGTATTTTCACTAACACATTCATTTTATGCACATTTCCCCCTAACATATGCATTTTCGTAAACATTGCTTGGGGAACGGCATCGAAAAATTTGGGACAGGGCGAATTTTGAAGGCTGGCTCGGTTCTTGCATTGTTTTGAAAAGTGTGAATTTCCTCGGTTCGCCTTTACATGCGAACTGCATTGAATATCTCCCCCTTCCTAAGGTAGGGCCAACGAATTCTAGTTTTGTCCTCCTCCTCTTCCCTGCTGATTTTGACAAGGGACTAGCCTGACCCTCGGGAAGAGGAGAAAAACTGGCAGGCATCTCCTCTCCCCCAGATCAGCAGTTAAGTGGGAAGGCAAGCAGGTGGGGGCCGGCTGAAGGCAGGGCCTGGAGGGCTACTGGCCCTTTTGCCTTAATGGACCAGCCTCCAGTGGCAAATGCTTAGCTTAGAGAAAGGGATGTTGTTGCTGGAGGTGGGGCAGGCTGTTTCCAGGGACACTACTTCTGTTTTCAGGCAGTTATTTCCAGCTTTTCTCAAAACCGTTCCATGCAAAACAGCTAACAGCCATACGCCTCCCCCTTGTGCTGACAGCTCATCAGATTAACAGCTGCGAGGTTTAATCAGCTGAGAAATCATGCAAAAGTTGAAAGGGGGCTGCCTGTGGAAGAGTAAATTTATTATCTGCATAAGAAATCCAATGGGTGGTCACCAACAACATTCCCTCTAATTGCAAAGTCGAGTGGTGCGTGCCGACAGGGCTGGAGAGCAAACGAGAAGGAGGTATCACAGCATGCTTGCGTGAATCCCAAGGTCTGCAGAGGAGCAACACATTAAGCAACACAAAAGGGGCAACCTTCCCCTCAAGCAGCCCATGAATATGCTCAATAGCCGCCAGGAGCCACAGAAAGTTGAGTTTCAGGCCACATCTGCACCTTACGTTTACAGCACTATTAGACCACTTTAAACATTCGTGGCTTCCTCCCAAAGACTCCTGGGAACTGCAGTTTGTCAAGGTTGCTGAGAGTTGTTAGGAGACCCCTTATTTCTCCTCACAGAAACCATAATTCCCGGAGTTCCCTGAGATGAGGGATTAACTGTTAAACCACTCTGGAAATTGAAGCTCTGGTAGAGGAATAGGGGTCTCTTGACAACTCTCCGCAACTTTCACAAACTACAGTTCCCAGGATGGGGAAGGTGGTGCCTCAGTTGGAAAAGAAAAATGTAAAATAGGAGTGGTGAGGAGAGGGACTTGGCTTGACTGCGCTTAAGATTTCCAGAGAAGCAGGCATGCTTCAATCAAGTGGCACAGGGGAAGGGGCAGAGCATCCGCTTTGCACGCAGAAGGCCCCATCAATCCCTGGCAGCATCTCCAGGGAGGGCTTGGAGAGACTCCTGTCTGAAACCCCGGAGAACCACTGCCTGTCACTGGAGACAACAGCGCACACATACATGCACAGGAGAGATGAACACGTGTGCATACATGTGGGTGCATGCATGGAGAGGAGACATGGAAACCTCTGACATTTGCATGGCTGGAATGCTCATTACAAACATGTGGCCCCCATAGAATCATAGAATAGTAGAGTTGGAAGGGGCCTATAAGGCCATCAAGTCCAACCCCCTGCTCAATGCAGGAATCCAAATCAAAGCATCCCTGACAGGTGGCAGTCCAGCTGCCTCTTGAAGGCCTCCAGTGTTGGAGAGCCCACTGCCTCTCTAGGTAAGAAAGCTTCCTGCATGGGAATGCGGTCCTTGGGCTGGAAAAAAGTTCCCCAGCTTGCTGAAGTTTTTGGCTTGCCATTGTTAAAAACAAGATGTAGAATCTTGACCAGACTTTTAATCCAGCCCAGCAGGGCTTTTCTTATGCTCTTATTCTGAATGCAGCCAGAAGCCTCTCTTAGTTGACTGAACATGGCTTCTTTGTATTAGGAACCACCTGAGATGAACTGTTCTTGGAGAGAGCTCATTGAACCAGCTCCAGGTTGGGTCTCGTCCAGCATGACAAGTTTTGCATTCCCAACCAGCTTGTGTTATTATTTTTCAATTTTGCAAACAGGCTCCATAGACCTGGATAGCAATGGTCTCCCACTAGGAGCATTTGCCGGTGACTCACTGATCATGCCGCCTCTAAGTCACTCTTTGCAGCTTCTCATACGGTGGCTCAGTGCCCAGAACATGGCGGCTTTCCAGGATTATTGGCTTGGTAATTTGCAGAAGCGGTTCCTACAAACAACAAAACTAATGAATAAATCAATAGAGATTGGCAAGGAATAAATTACCCAGGGACTCTGAAGAAGCAAGGCTGAGCTTGAAGCAGGGCTCAGGCCCCAGAGCCTGTTTAGGAAAGGCAGGCCTGGGTTTCCAGGTCAGAAGGAACGGCGCTGAACTTTGGCTAGGGCAAGGCCCTGAATTCAGAGGCCAGACAAAACATTAGAGGAATTGCAAAGGAAGCTAGCAGGGGGTGCATAAATATACTAGTTGTTAGGGGTATGCATCAGATTCACATGGACCCCAAACCCCAAATGGAAGTGGGCTGCTTCAGAAAGATTTGAACCAAAGAGATCCAAACTGGACCAGAAGCTTTTCCAAGGCAGCGGATGGGCCAGTCTGGAGATTCAGACGTTGAAAACACACACACACACAAACATAACACAGACACAAAACACACCCCAAAGATGCTAGATGCACCTCTATGGGGAGGGAGTTCCAGAATTCAGGAGCTGTCACAGAGAAAGCCCTCTACTGGGCCACCATCCCCCGAACTTCTGAGGGTGATGGAACTACGGAGAGAGCCCCTTCTACCTCTCTTAGTCCCTGAGAGGTTCTGTAGAGAGGGAGGGGGTCTTTCAGATATTTAGGGCTCCTCCTCCCACTGTGTCGTTTGGGTGCAGATCTATGACGCTGCACATGAAGCACCATAAGGAAAGCAATGACAAAGTAAATTTGGGCCATTGCCCTGAGCCCTTTAAGCACCTAGCAGGGCCCCAGCTTGGTTCTTTGAATTCAGAAAGTCATGTGTTTGTTACTTTGGATTAATTAATACTCAGTACAAAAAAACCCCATACATTGGGGGAGAGATATGCTTTCCCCCCAAAGCTTCAAATTGCTTTTAAAGATGTTTTTAAAGCTTTTTTTTTTTTTTAATAAAGAGTCTTTTTTTAAAAAATGTGTTTTTAAAGTTTTTCTGTTTTGATATGTTTGAAAGTCTTTTGTTTTTAAGATGTTTTAGAGTGCTTTCAGTGTTTTTGTTTGCTGCCCTGGGCTCCTTCTGGGGGGAAGGATGAAGTGGAAACAAACAAACAGGGCTTTAAACACTTCTGTGAGCAGCTTAAGTTGGGCCCAGAAATCAACTTAATAAGAATCTCTTCCATTAATTATAATGACCCGAGCACACAAGCAAACAAAGATCAACCTATTTTCCAGAAAAAAACAACAATCCAAAATCTGCCCATACGCCACTTGTGGTCTTGGACAGTGGAGGCTGGTCCACTAGGGGGCACTGCCCCACCAACTTCAGTCTGCCCTCGGCCAGCCTCCACCTGCCTGCCTTCTTACTCACAGTCAGTCCAGGGGTTGGCCCTGGCTGCCAGCTTTCTTCCCCTCCTCAATCTCAGGGTGCCCCTTGGAGAACTCAGCAGGGAGGAGGATGGGGGCAAAACCAGACGTAGTTGGCTCAACCTATCATTGGCTCTGGTGCTGCCTGTCATTGGCTTTGGCTCCACCAATCACTGACCTCCCTGCCTTCTGCCCCACCTGTCCCAATAGACACCAGCCACCACTGGTGGTGTTGGGGAAAGACAAAAGTTGGAAGTTGCTTCAGCAAAAGCTAATACACTGCACAGAACCGGAAAGGGTCTTAGCAACAGCAGAGCTAGGGGCGAGGTGTGTGTGTTAGGAATAAAAACTGGTAGAGAAATGAAAATCAAACCCCGCTTTCAAAAGGGGCCTTTTATGATCGTACAAGAGCTTGTCTCATTTCCATAATTAGAAATGCGCACCCAATTCTTCTCTCGAGGCCAAACAGGTGGCTTCTGCAAGTGCCATTCAGAAGCTGGATGAGAAGTGAGAGAATCCAGTCCTGTAGCATTTCCATGAGGGACGCTGCTGATTGCTTCTTGTTTGGCTCCACATGTTGCGCCCACACCTGGAAGAAAGAGGCAAGACACGATATGGGGGGAACTAGGGCCAAAGAATTGTGTGCAGGGCTGTCAATATTCCCACAGGACATTAAATAAAATGGGAATGCAACCCAGAGATAATCTGTAAGGAAGGAGGTGGCCTTTCAGATATTTGGAGCCTAAGTAATTTAGAGCCTAGGGAGAATTCTGAGGGCTGGATGGCGTTGCTGGCATTCTGGTATGTTTTTGAGCCATGTACTGGATCAAAAAATTCAGAGAAGTACAAAAACCAAAGAATAACTTCATTATGATCCACACATTAGTCTCAGTAATGTGAGTTTAGCTCAGGTCACTTAAAAATGTGGACAGAACTACATCCTTGAGCATGCGCCCTCATGCTCAGAGTTTGTACTTAAGAGAGTTGCGTCTTTAGTTGTCGCATTCTGGTCTTGATGTTGGATCCCATAGAGAAGACAACAGGGCAGGGTAGGAATTGCAGGACCAAGGATAGCTCCAAATGAGAAACTTACTCTGACAAAGGCTGAGAACAAGACTGAGCCTTTTTAAGCTTCTGTCCCCAGACTACTCTCCCAGGCATTGCCTCCTTGCGGATAAGTTTAGGTTCTTGAAGAGCCAACCCTCTGTCCTGAAGATGGGCACTCCTCTTCCATACCCTAGCTCTTGTCTAGTCTGCTCCCTGCACAGCAGGGCTAGTAAGGTCCTGGGGGAGACATTTGGTTCCTCTGGCTCAGAGGAAGGTGCCTATGAGCTTCTTCTAGGGGCTCATGTCCATCAGTCTTGGGCCGGGTAATCGCCTGGTCTCCACCAGCAGCCTCAAAGCCCCACACCTAGTCTGTCTCCTCAGCAGGAGACTCTGCAGTCTCATCTTCCCATCTTCACTACACATTTAAAGCAGGGTCATACCACTTTAGACAGTCATGGCTTCCCTCCAAGAATCCTGAGAACTGTAGTCTGTGAAGGGTGCTGAAAATTGTTAGGAGACCCCTATTCCCCTCACAGATCTACAATTCCCAGAGCGGTTTGACAATTAATCCCTCTTCCCAGGGGACTCTGGGTATTGTAGCTCTGTAAGAGGAACAGTTGGTCTCCTAACAGCTCAGCACCCTCAACAAAGTACAGTTCCCAGGATTGTTTGGGGGAAGCCATGACTGTTTAAAGCAGTATGATTGAGCTTTAAGTGTACAGTGCAGATGTGGCCCAAGTCTTGATTGTGACTCGTCTCTGGGGTCACGACACCAGTCAGTCTTAAGCAGTCAGTTAGGGTGGGACATCGAGGTGCAGACAGTCTCTGAAGGAATGCTTAATTTCAGGCACCTGAAATCTTCTGCTGACATATTGTAAATGTGCCACTTTGATAGAATTTGAATCTAATTGAATTAAATTGCAACATTTTCATATTGATGTATTTTCTGCAACTGATCCTAGAGCAGGATTTCTTGAGCTAAATGGATATTTTGTGTGTGTGATTGTTTTTATTTATCGTTCTATAAATGACAGGAATGTCGGTTCCCCCCTCCTATACGTTTAGAGAGGAATTGTAATTTGATCATTTTGCTAGCTTGCTAATGTTGATTTAAACAGTGTATTATGAAATGTGTTTGATGCATTTATGACTTTTTGTTGCATCTCTTTTTTGATATGTTTACTGTTTTTGTGAGGAGAATTTGGAAAAAAGTGGCGTACAAATAAACTTGATGATGATTAATAATTTATTTATTTATTTATTTAATTTATTCATTTTATTAATTATATTTCTATACGGCCCAATAGCCGTAGCTCTCTGGGCGGTGCACAACATAAAAACATCCAATATACAAGTAAAAACATATATCAACAACTTATAAGGGGAATAAGGGGAAGCATATGCAAGCATCAAGGGAGAAGAGACACAAGGAGGTCGTCACACATTTACAAACACCTGTGAACTATATGAGCTTTGTTCGTGCAACAGGGTGTGTACATGCTGTGTGGGGCTGCCCTTGAAGATGATTTGGAAACATCAACTGGTCCAAAATTATTTATTTATCAAATTTATATCCTACCCATCCTCCCAAAGGGTTATTGGCTGGGGTTCCATTTAGAACTCGCATAACCCCTGTTTGAAACGCAGCTGCGTTGGTTGCCAGTTCATTCCTGAGCCCAGTTCAAGGTGCTCACATTAGTGTTCAAAGCTCTAAATGACTTAGAGCAATCCAAACCTCAGATCCACTGGGATAAGTGAGTTGGGATCTGGTGGATCTCTGGCTCAGCTGTGGCTATGTATTATCACCCCCTTTTACTTGCCTGGGAGGGAGGCCAAATATTCATTTAAACAGATCCAGGTAAGCAATGAAATTTAACACCTGCTGTGCCAATCAACTTACTTTAGCACTACAGAATAACACTATGTTGGTATGTGGAATCTCTCTGAGCAATGGGCTGCTGTTGCATATATAACTCATGGCTTGTCTTCACCATCCAGGGGCTGGCCTCCTCCTCCCTGGTTGCATCAAAGGGGTCTGCCCAGTTATCTGCCATCCTGGAAGCCCATGCATAGGATTCCTGTCTGGCACTGCCCAATAGTATATTTGCTTGGACAGCAGCCCATTGAGATAAGCACCCAGAGATCACAGCTTGCCCATATTTGGGCTTCCTGTGCACAATCCTTATACGGGCTTCCTGTCTGGCACTGCCCAGTAAGCCTTTGTCCTCCTGACAGTGGCTGTGACTCTAAGACATGGAACCTCTGGTAGCCCCTCCCAGTCTATTCTAATTGGACTGCCTTTAGCCACTCCCTTCTCATGACATCATCCATTTTTATAAAGAATTAACTCTTTACAGGTACAGCTTTAAAGCTTTTAATCAGCATGGCATAAGCCCATATCCCAGAGGAAGGCAGTGGTAAACCACCTCTGGATATGGCTTACCATGAAAACCCTATTCATAGGGTCGCCACAAGTCAGGATTGACTTGAAGGCAGTTCATTTCCATTTGAAGCCCGTATCCTATAAAAAACATGTTATTAAGCAGTTGGAGATCTTTGTTTCAGCTCCAGATAGGGTATTAAAGGGATAAATTACTGGATTCCACCTATCTCAAGAAGATACAATTCAATTTGACAATACAAGCTGTGCCGGCAGATGCCTACAAGTCCAGCTTAATCAGAGGTGCACTGGTGTAAGTCCCTTGTCCTGGCTCAGCTGGCTCAACCGAGTCCGGTGTAAGTCTCCACAAAAGGGGCGTGGTGTGGCAGGACTGGGCAGGGGACGTAACCCTGGATCCTAACTCTGTTCATCTCAGACATGTGACCTGGCAACCCGGCAGAACTTAACACCAGCAAAAAGGGTGGTGTAAGTCAAACTCTGTTTTAAAGGCTTGTTTTCCCTCTGACAGACTTGGGCTGACTCAGCCTGGAGTAGCCTTGCTCCTGACTGGGGCTTGGATTTGGTGTACTTTATGCAATTGTAAATTAAACCAGCATAAATGATGCTGGCTTCCCATAGCTGGGATTGCTCTCTTAGGCTCCAATTATCTGAAAGCCCACCTCCTTTCCTGCTAGACCCTTTTGGGTTTCAAGACTGGCAGAGGGGGGCTCCTTTCGTGAACTGATGCAGAAGTGTGGTGGACTGCATTTATGTTTGGAAAAATGACAAACTGGGAGAAACCAAAATGGGCAG
Source organism: Rhineura floridana (assembly GCF_030035675.1). Taxonomy (NCBI): domain Eukaryota; kingdom Metazoa; phylum Chordata; class Lepidosauria; order Squamata; family Rhineuridae; genus Rhineura; species Rhineura floridana. The sequence continues at coordinate 26,895,958 of NC_084498.1, read as the reverse complement.
ATGCATTTATCCCTGCTTCTAAGCTTTTAAAGGCATGGGTGCGTCCATGTATTGGTTGGGTTTGGAGACAGAAGGCATTTTTCCGTGCTTACTGGCTTACTTACTACCCTAGTTCAGCCCTGAAATCTGCTGTGATGTACACAAATGTTTCTGTTGATGAATTAATCCACCTCACAGGGTTGTTGTAAAGAGAAAAGGGTAGGGGAATGTAAGCTGCTCCTGTCCCAAACTGTTTGGAGGAAATCTGGGGTAACATGCATTCTTTTTATTAAAAAAATAACTGTGCAAGATCTAAAATGGCAGACAAAAGAAAAAACTCAAAGCAGGATAGTCAATAAGCCCAGATTCATTGATGTGCTTTCTGACTGAAGTCTGCTGCCAGTGATCATCACAGCACATTAAAAAATGAGATGCAAAACAGTGCCTTTTATACTCTGAGCACTGATAACAGGCACTGGGGTGCTCTTCATTGATCTGATGTACATAAGCAAAATATATATTTCACATCCAAGGAAAACCAGCAACAAAAGCACTTTTCCCAACTGGATGAAGAATATTGTCATGGGAAGTGTCAGGCACGCAAAGAGAAAAGGCAAACCCAGGGGCCTCTTCCTGCAGGGAGACCCTGTTGCAGATGTGTGCCTACTAGGCCATGAGGATACCTTTGTGTTTCGAGGTGATGCTCCTCCTTGGGGACAGAAGAAAATCCAGGGAAAAGCTTCTGCTCAAACTCCACCAAATTCAGCAAAGGAAACCTTTGGACCCAGACTCTGGTTTTCTCCATTCCAGCCCAAAATAGCACCTTACATTTAACAAAGCTAAGCAAAGGATCCTGATTTAACTCTCAATAGTGCAGTTAACTCTTAGTAACTCTAGAGGGTTGTCTTATATCCGCTAAGGCCAGGGCTTTTAGTGTGGTGGCACCAGCCCCTTGGAATGCACTCTCGGTGAACCTCAGGCGGGCACCTAGAGTACTGGCATTTAGGTGCCTGTGTAAGAATCATCTGTTCACTCAGTCTTCTGGGTGTGCATGTGATCCAGCTAATTTTGAGGTATTTGTCCAGTCCACTGATTTGTAATGTATTTTGTACTTGTTTTATGTCTGTCATTTCATTGCTGGTTTTAGGATGTTCACTGAATTGATTTCCCCCCTCTCAATTGTTGGAGGTACAGATATTTTTTGCAAAGCTGGAGGAACACCAACCTCTGAATTACAGAACAAAGGGTGGTACGTAACACCAATTCTACTCAGAGGAGAGGCATTAAACTCAACGAACCTTAGTCATGTCCATTAACTCCAGTGGGTCTACTCTGGAGTAGAACTAGCATTGAATACCCCCCAAAATGTGCATCTGTGGGAAGCTGCTCCGTGCTTCAGCTGGAAGCATTTGATGGCTGTGGCTTCTAGCTATTAGACGTAGCTCACTTGCTTATCTGAGAGCAGGGATGAAACTGTTTGGGGCAGTTAGAACGCAGCCAGTGGAGACTGGCTGAAAGCACCTTGGGCAGCTCTATGAAAGTTTGGACTAAAACCCAGTGGATTCACTGCCCCGCTGATATCGGAGCCACCAGCCTTCACTGGATGCAGTCAGTTAAGGAGGCAGAATTAGCTGGAATGAAACTGCTTGGGAAAGCTGCATGATGTTTCCTTGTGGGGGGATTGAGAGGGGGTTGAGAATTGGTGGTGCTATACAGATGAGCACTATCTGTCTAGGAGTCTGACTGCTCCCCTATGCTTAATTTGTAATGAAACAGATCTTCCTAAAAAAAACCCCACTTCAAGCTGCCAACGCTTTCTCCTCTCAAGGAAACCAACCGTGTGCAAGGCTGCCCTTGGAAACGTGTACCGCTTGGGGAAGCCACGCGCTCTGAGACACAATATTAAAATCTGAAGCCCACACACTTGGCGGCAGAGGAAACTTCACCGCTGAGCTCTGCATTCCATTCTTGACATTTTGTGAGTGCAAGTGTCTGCGTTTTGTGTGCAAATACCTGTCTAGTGGATAATCGCACACAGTGGTTGCTCTGAACTGGAACCATATCCTTATCAACCAACAGGAACTCAAATTATAATATGATGTAGCCTTCTTCTTCTTCTTTTTGCAATGCCCTCCTCATAAAATGGCAGTAATTCACGCTGCAGAGCCATTTATAACGGACCATATGCCTCCAATCTATCACGTTTAAAAATAGTTAGCAGAATCAGGGAATAAAAGGAAGGTAAGTAATTGTGCTGAGATGCTCCTGCTGATCCGGGCCTAGAATTATCATCATCATCGCACCAGCCTCTGTGGATGGGGCAACTCCCTCCGCGAGGAAAGGTTACAGCATCTGGGGCTTTTTAGTTTAGCGAAAAGGTGAGTCAGAGGAGACACGATAGGGATGAATAAAATTATGCAGGGTGCGTGGAGAAAGTAGACAGAGAAAGGTGCCTTGTGTGTCTTTATTCCAGGGGCAGAAACGTCAGCCATTGCTTGCTGGAGCACTGAACATTTTTTTAAAGTAATCTACATCCTGATGGAGATCATTTCTTTATTTGTAATCATAGATGGCATGGAGAGAGTGGACTCTCATAGCACTAGAACTTGTGGACATTCAATGAAGCTGAATGCTGGAAGATTCAGGAGAGACAAAAGGAAGGATTTTTTCACACAGCACATGAACTATGGAATTCACTCCCACCAAAGGCAGAGATGGCCACCAACGTGGATAGCTTTAAAAGAGGATTAGACAAATTAATGGAGCATCAGGCTATCAATGGCTACTAGCCACTGTGGCTAGCATGCCTCTGTATGTTGGAAATCACAAGTGCACTCAAATTCTTCTTTCAGGGTTCCCAAAGGCATCTGGTTGGCCACTGTGAGATGCAGGATTAGATGGGCCATTGGACCAGTCACACAGGCTCATCTTGTGTGCTTGTGTGTGTGTGTGTGTGTGTGTGCGCACACTGGGAATCTCAAGTTGAGAGACCTCTGTTGTGCTTAGGTCCTGCCTGAGGGCTTCCCATTGGGGCATTGGGTTGGACACTGTGAGAACGGGGTGCTGGGCTAGGATGGGCCCCCTTGGACCTGATCCAGGAAGCAGGCTTTTCTGATGTTTCTATGGTTTGAGCAACACAGGCGTAGACGACTGCAAGACATCATCCAAACTCTGCTGAAAACAACAGATGTATGTTCCTGTTTTACATCCAAACATAAGGTTCCAGAAAGCGCATCTTATGGTGATAATGAAGCCCTCACTCCTCCAGTACATAGCATAGCATAATTCATTTAAACAAACTGAGAGAACATCCAGTGCTTTGAGGGCTACATTTGAAACTCATCCATACTTTTCTTAAAATCTAGCATCGCCATAGGGTGGGAGTTGGCTTCAGGTCTTCACGTTATAGCTGCACAGCTACATCGATGCCCCCCAAACAGGGTGAAGGTGAGCAAAGTGACTCCCGGTGTTAAGTATCGTGGCAGAAGCTGCGATGGTGCTGCCACAGATGGTGCCGTCTGCACCACACTTTAAAGCAGTACCACGCCACTTCAAGAAGTCATGCCTTCCCCCAAAGAATCGTAAGAACTGTAGCTTGTTAAGGGTGCTGAGAGCTGTTAGGAGACTACATATTCCCCTCACAGAGCTATATTTCCCAGAGCTCCCTGGCAAGAGAGATTGATTGTTAAACCATTCTGGGAACTGGAGCCCTGTGAGGAGATTAGGTGGTCGCCTAACAACCTTCAGCATCTTTCACAAACATGGGAGAAGCCAGAACTGTTCAAAGTGGTGTGATATTGTTTTAAAGGCACAGTGCGGATGTGGCCTTGGAGTCAGAGGTGGCAGGGACTCCGGCTAAGCAGACAGGCCAGGTTCAGGGCTGCTGCTAGGTATCAGGAGACTGAGACTGATAGCCATGAGCCCCCAGAAGAGCCTCCTGTATCCATAGGGCCAGAGACCATCCCCTCAGAGGCACTTTCCCCTGAATCCGAGGAACCAAATGCTGCCCCCAGGTTGCATTTTGTTAAGGGTGGTGAGTGACTTCACAATCAATTACTCATCTTAGGGAACTCTGGGAATTTCAGCTCTGTGAGGAGAATAGGGGTCTCCTAATCAGTGGAGACTGGTGGCGCGCGATGTCAGCGGGGCTGTGGCTGTGAATCTGCTCTGGGTTTTAGGCTCTGAAGTTTCAATGAGATGTCCAAGGTGCTGAAACCTAGTTCCAAAATAGGTTCAGAACCTCGAATAGCTCCTTGAAACTTCAGCCTAAAACCTGGCATGGATTCACAGCCCCACTGACTTTGGAGCCAACAGTCTCAGCGCCTCCTAACTGCTCCCAGCACCCATAATTAATGACAATTCCATGGCACCACCTGGCCCTTTTGCACAGGTCCCAGAGCTGGAACTGGCACAGTTTATATTTTCATCAACATATTTTAGGAAGCTGACCCCCTTGCTCCTCTGTTAGAACTCAGCAGAAGCCTGCAGTTAGTACGTCTGTGCACAACTTCAGCAAAATAGCGAGACTGCTGCCCATGGCAGGAGAAGATCTGCAGCAGCTGTAGCTTATGAAAGACCATCCACACGAGATCATCTACCCTTTGTGCTTTCCTTTAAATCCAGATCTTTCTCTCATCTGGACTGTTGCCTTTGGGTCAGACAATCTCCTCGGAGTAGCTGCCATGGCACAGCCTTATGTGATCGTACCACAGGGGATGATGGCCTCCTTACCAGAATTTTTCTCACACCGCTGGAGTTGCTAGGGAAACCAGCTCCTTTTTTTTTTTTTTGACTTGAAGAGGTTCAGATGGAGAGCAGAGTTATGCAACTCTTGCCAGCAGGATGATGGATAAAGAAAAAAATGTATTGCCTTTGGGGAGGGTGCCAGCTCAGCGGGACAGAAAGGACAAAGCCAGGCAGCTTTACAAACTGCAGGAGGAGGCCAATTTGCCAGGTTGCCTCCGCTGGCTCTGCCCTCACTTGCGCTGGCAGCCAGTCCTGGGTTTTGGGCAATGATACAATGATCTAGACCTGATCTAGACCTGAGGAGTGGATCCTCAAAGGTAGTTTCTTTTTATTTATTTATTATTTGATTTATATCCTGCCCTTCCTCCCAGCAGTTGCTGGAGCTGGAAGCTTCAACTGGTGTCAGAAGTACAGAGGGCAGTGGTCTGTTGCCCAAGCAAGAGCAAAATACTACTTCTGCTATGACTATGACTACTGTAACTACTACTTTATTACATTTATATACCACCCTCCTTCTGGCTCCCCACCCTCTGAATAGCGCATAGTTAAACCATGGAATACACTTTCACAAGAGGCAATGATGACCACCAACTTAGATGGCTTCAAAAGGGGATTAGACAAATTCATGGAGGATGAGGCTCTCAATGGTTACTAGCCATGATGGCCGTGCTCTGCCTCCACAGTTGGAGGCAGGATGCCCCTGAATGCCTGTTGCTGGAAACTGTAGGAGGGGAAAGTGCTCTTGCGCTCAGTTCCAGCTTGTGGGCTTCCCTTTGGGACATCTGGTGGATCGTTGTGAGAACAGGATGTTGGACTAGATGGGCTACTGGCCTGACCCAGCAGGCTCTTCTTATCTTCTTATGAACTGCATCTGACTATCACACCCCTATTTCCCGAGCTTCACTGTTTCTACGTGTGGCCTCCTTGACATGCACAACATCTCCAAATTTCATATTACCTGTGACTTTCATTAGAGCACTTGCAAAAGTCCAAGTCATTTATAAAGGTTAAATAAGGCCATTGCTTTTTTTTTTTTAAAAGGGGGGTCTATGCAACATGTGCCTGGCCTACACTGTCCACAGAATGAGCCCATGCATTGTTTCTGCCTGGTGCAAAAGCAATGACAGCGCCACTTGAAAGCAACACATTTACATTGTGTCGTATCTGATGAGAGCTGTCAGATAACAGGACTCTCAGTGTCTTTCAAAGAGCTCATTGTGGGTATCACAAGCTCAAGCATTTCCCTGTTCTCTGGATGAAAGAGCTGACAAAGTCCTAGAAAGATCTGTACTCCAGCAGACAAAGCCTTGGTGAATGCTGGGGCTCTCAAGAAATTGTTTGTGAGAGAGGACTAGAAGGTCACTTTCCATAGGCGGCTGTTGCCACTGTCAGCTGAGATAGTCACCTGGAGCCTTCATGCCACTTGCTGCCTCAGCCATGGCTTTTGTGTGAACTTGGACAAAGACAGAACAATATCTCCTGGTATGGGCATAGGTATATTCAAGGCATACAGGGTACTGGGACCCCTACTCTCAAATTGGACCCTTGCTCCCTTGCCACCTTTTGCAAGCCTTCAAAAACTCTGGAGGTCATCCCCTGTAAGGGACTGGTAGACTTGAACCAGGGACTCAGGAAGTAGGGTCCAGGCACCCTACTCTGTGTATCTCCTGGGCTACTCTCACACAGAGTGAGGTGTCTGCTGTGCTGAAGCACCCCTGTTATAATGGCCAGAGGCGAGCACTCTTGCTCTTCAGCTGAGCTGGACCAGGTGACCTGGGGGCCTGGCTGGCTTTTCGGAATTGTTGCTCTGGGCTTGCTACCACAGTCAGACCACCCAGTCCCTGAAATAACCTGCCTGTAGCTCAGTGGTAGAGCATTCACCGTGCATGCAGAAGCCCTAATTCAACCCCTAGTGTCTCCAGGTAGGGATGGGAATATCCATTGTTTGAAAACCCTAGAGACTACTATCTGGTCTCTGTCCATATCATTTGCCTTTAGGATCCCATTCTCTACATGCGCTGGAACCCCATCCAAGCTGGCCCCATGGCCTGTTGTTGACCTTGGGCAGGGCTTGGCCATCTACTCTCTTGATAAGTGATTCACCAGGATACACGGAGGCCCTGGGTTGTAAGTGGCACTGTGGAGCACATAGCTTCATCGCTCATTATTGCTATTGGATAACAGAACCATCAATGTCTTTCAAAGAGCTCGTTGCGAGTGTTGCTTTGAAATCGCACACTTAATCTTTTCAGGCTCAAGCCCTTCCCTCTTCTCTGGATGAAAAAGCTGACCAAGTCCTAGAAGGCTCTTTCCTCCAACAGACAAAGCCTTGTCGCATGCTGAGGCCTCTCCATGCAGCTGACCAGTCTGGAACTATGGAATTCGCTCCCACAAGAGGTAGTGACATTCACCAACCTGGAGGACTTTAAAAGAGGATTAGACAAACTCATGGAGGATAAGGCTATCAATAGCTACTGGCCACAATTGCGATGCTCTACCTCCACTGTGGGAGACAATCTGACTCCAAATACCAGTTGCTGGGAATCACAAGTGGGCAGCTGTTGAGCTTCCCACTGGGTTATCTGGCTGGCCACTATGAGAACCTGGTGCTGGGCTAAATGGGTCCCCTTTGAACTCATCCAGAAGGGCTCTTCCTATGTTCTTATACTGTTTGGCAGTGGAACACAACTTTTTGTAGCACTCCCTTTTCTGAAGGAAACGTTGCATCCTCTGAAATGTCATCTGCTTCCTGAGAAAAATAATCCCGGTGGAAATTCAGTCCAGTCCTACAAATCATGATGCTTGCAAGACTCGCAAGGCTACATATCTCTGCAAACCATGTGGTTGCATTCCCCTCTTGGTCCCTTTCCCCCTCTCATATGGTTTCATAAGGTACTTATTTCCAATGTCTTAAATAAAATCCAAAGAGATTACAGCTACTGAGTCACCTTCATCCACTCATTTTAATTATGAGATTGTATTTTATTTGTTCAAAAAAAGCAATCAACCTTGTCTGGGATGACTTTTTATGATCCTTGTGCTTTTTATTGCCTATGACTCTGGCTTGCTTTAGGTGTTTGTAACAGGCTCTTGCGGGTGTTTTTCAGGGAGGCCATTGTTGTACTAGGAGACACAGCAGGCTACAATTGGGTTGGTTTCAAACTTGCTCTCTTTCACATTTCCAGGAATAGCACACATTCTGCAGTTGGGCATCCCACTTAGTTTTGATTAATATGTAACTCATAAGACCACTGCTGGGTCAGGCCAATGGCCCATCTAGTCCACCTTCCTCTTCTCACAGCTTTAAAACAGATGCCCATGAGACGCCCAAAAGCAGAACCTGAGTTCAGGAGCACTCTCCCTTCCTGCAGTTTCCAAAAACTGGTATTGAGAGACATACTGCCTCTGAATGATGGAGGCAGACCATAGCCATCGTGGCCAGTAGTCCGTTGATAGCCCCCATTCTCCTCCATGAACTTGTCTAATCCTCTTTTGAAGCCACCCAAGAGGGTGGCCATCACTGCCTCTTGTGGGAGCAAATTCCAGAGTTTCACTCTGAGTGTGAAGAGGTCCTTCTTTTTGTCTGTCCTGAATCTTCCAACATTCAGCTTCATTGGAAGGCCCCGAGTTCTAGTACTGTGAGAGAGGGAGGAGCTTTTCTCCCTCTCTACTTTTCCCATGCCATCCAGGATTTGGCACACTGTTGTCACATCGCCTCTTACAAAGAAACGAATTAGCTCCATCAGGATGTAAGTTATTAAAAGAAAATGTTGAGCGTTCCAGTAAGGAAGCAAAGGGCTGACTTTTCTGCCCCTGGAATAAAGCCACACAGGGGGCATGAAATAGGCAGAACTCCATGGGCCATTGTGCTATTCATTCACAACTCTCATCTGCAATATTCTTCACTGGTTCAAGCTGATCTCACCTAACTTAGTGGGCAAAGTTCCGGGGACCACATGCTAATGGTGGGTGGGGTCAGAGAGGAAAAAGTGGGTGGAGCAGCAAATGTAAATGTCACCTTTGTTCAGTAGGCTAGCTTCTACACACACTGCCTCTCTGTCCTCCACCCAGTAAAGCAAGAAAGCATGATCAGAGTTTGAGGAGGCATCCCAGCCGGGCAAAAACACCTGAGGAGGATGCAAGGCAAGGATCGGTGAGGGGTGTGGTCTGAGGAGAGTCTCAAGGCCTAGACAGAGAGGGCTTGTGGGTCATATTTGGGCCCAGCCCCAGGCCTGAGATTACAATATGGCAGTGTAGATTAGGCAAAAAAGAAGAAGTTTTACCCCATCCCAATAGTCAATTTAGAAATGGGACCCCCCCAAAATGGATTCTAAGGTTTCCTTCCAGGTGCACAGCTCCTGTAACAATGATGGGCATTTTGCTCACAGGAACAGTCCTAATAACTAGTCTGCCTAGCTACTGTTGTAATGCAAATTCCTTAATGCACCTGGATTCTCCTGGAAGGGTAGCAAATTCCACATCTGTATATGGAGTGGCAAGCCTTTTGAGTGGATGCTTCAGAGAGCAGGGGGAAACTGCCAAATTTCAGAGCCCCGCGGTTATTAATTGAAAAAACTCAATTGTCTTTCAAACAAGGGCTGCTTTCCAAGGGCACTGTTTCCACAATAAAAGGATCCAGACCACCAGGGGGTTGAGAGATTACTGCGCCTAATTACCATCTGCAATTCAAAACCATTCTTTGCTGGTTCCTTGCATAAACACAAAAGGGCACAGAGTGCATTTCTACTGATGGGTGAAGGAGGCAAGCGATGCTATCCTACCACAGCGTGGATCCAAACCTCAGCACCAGAAACAGAAGCATATTGTAAATTCAGCAAGTGAAGAGGGATGCTGTCCAACTGCATCAGCTCAGGGCACTGCTTTCAAATTAATTAGAGATCCAGCCTGGAGCTTTTCAGGAAGTAGTCCTCACTCAAAGCGGCAACAGGCAAAATCTGGCTGTGGAAGAACGTCTTGAAGCCAGTGTTAGAATAAAGAGAAATGGGCAAGACAGTCAGTAGGAGGCGGAAAGCTTGAGCGATGCACAGCTTGGACTTATCTGTATTCGTTTATTTAGAAAATTTATCAATCATTTGCGCAATAAATTCTCCAAGTGATGTGCAAGTCCAGTTATTCCAGTCAGTATCTACAATGAATTTGATATTGTTTTTATATATGCAATTGCATCTTTGTTATGATATGTGATATATATATCCCGCCTATCCTCCAAGGAGTTCAAGTTGGGCTCCTGCTGGAAGGAAGGGCGGGATATAAATCAAATAATAAAGAAATAAAATCAATAAATACAAACATGGGCCTCCCCCTCCCAGTTTTATCCTCACAACAACCCTGTGAGGCAGGTTAGGCAGACAGATAGTAACTGGCCCAAGGCCACCCAGCTGCGTAGCTGAGCGGGGATTTGAACCCTGGTCCCACAGGTCCAGTCCGACACTCCAGCCACTACACCACACTGGTTATCTATATCTCTACATCCCACTCTTCCTCCCAAAGGACCTTGGGGCAGCAAACATATTATTAAGAAAACTTAAAAAAAAAGTCTAAGAACAGTTTAAAACATTCTCTCAACTAGTGGTTTCGGGGTTGCCAGGAACAGTGTCTTTCAGCCATCAGACGCCTGGGTAAAAAGGACCATTTTCAAATTCCTCCTGAAAATCAATTATGAGGGAGACAGATGCACATCACCGGGGAGGGCTGGGAGAGTCTCCCTGTCTGAAAACCTGGAGAGCCACTGCCAGTCAGTGTAGATATTACTGAGCTAGATGGATCAAGGGTCTGAGTCATGCCAGGCCATGTGATGTTTTGCTGGCCTCATGGTGTGGGTGCAAAGCCTCCCTCTGTTCACACTCACACAGTGGGGCTCCAGGTGTAGGGAAGACAACATTACCTGACCCTCTGGGGCCAATGAGAAAAGGGGTGTGCGCACAAACCCAATTTGAAATTCACAGATTGTATTGAGGCGCCCTGTTTGTTTCCGCTCAAGCAAATGCAACGCTTCCCCTCCCGACACTACAGCAGATGAAAAGGGGTGTGCAGACGATCCCTCTTTCCTCTGTCTGGCTCACTTAGCAGAGAGAACGATTTGCAGGGCCATTATCTTTGTGCTCGGTGCAATTGCTGATAATTGACAGGAGGAGATCTATTCTGCCTCTCCTGGTTCTGCCAGGGACGCTGCAAGCTTCGCTTAGTTTCTTTAATTAGTTTTCTTTCATTCGGGGTTCTTAATGAAGGGACCATCCTCCCCCTTGCTCAGAGTATTCTCATTGTGCAGTCCATTCGCACCAGCCCTGCGCTACAAAAATCCAGCAGGCAGGCAGGCAGGCAGGCCAGGAGCTCCCATGTAGGAGGAAATGTTTGACAGGAGAAAAGCACGTTTGTTGCAATGAAATTCTAGCACCGTAGCTCCTAGGGGGGCACCTTTCAGCTTTTATTCTGAGAAAGCGAGCTTGACTGGCAAAGCAACTTCCTGGGAATTTCCTAGAGCTGACTCCCATCCCCTGAGTCTACGGCAGCTAGAGCCAAACCCTCCAATAAAAGACATGCAATTTGCATGTTATGGATATTCCGTTTGCATAGATTTGAATTCTATCTATGTGGCCTATGCTCAGAATTAAACTTTCTCCCTGATTTTGTCCATGGGTGCACATTTTTAATTGCCGTATGTGAACCCAAAGGAACAAATATATATAGAAATCATCTACTGGAACTGAAGCGTGTAATGAACTTACGGACTTTTGTTCCCAAAAGATCGTAATAGCCATGGGCAGAGGCTGCTTTGCAAAGGAGATTAGATATATTAGCGGTGGATAAGGCTAATCAACTAATCAACAGTGATTAGTCATGAAGAGTAAAAGAGACAGTGTACCTCTGAACATCAGTTGGACACAGGTCCTGCTTGTAGGCTTGCTATAGGCATCTGGTTGGCCACTCTGAGAACAGGATGCTAGCCTAGATGGGCCTTTGGCCTCATCCAGCAAGGGTCTTCTTATGTTTGAGCCAAGGATAGCATCACAATATTATGTTGTTGTCATGTGCCTTCAAGTCGATCATGACTTATGGCGACCCTATGAATCAGCGAGCTCCAAGAGCATCTGTCATTAACCACCCTGTTCAGATCTTGTAAGTTCAGCTCTGTGGCTTCCTTTATGGAATCAATCCATCTCTTGTTTGGCCTTCCTCTTTTTCTACTTCTGTTTTTCCCAGCATTATTGTCTTTTCTAGTGAATCATGTCTTCTCATGATGTGTCCAAAGCATGATAACCTCAGTTTCATCATCAAACCAGTGATAGTTCTGGTTTAATTTGTTCTAACACCCAATTATTTGTCTTTTCGTAGTCCATTGTATGCGGAAAGCTCTCCTCCAACACCATATTTCAAATGTTGATTTTTCTCTTATCCACTTTTTTTCACTGTCCAACTCTCACATCCATACATAGAGATTGGGAATACCATGCTCTGAATGATCCTGACTTTAGTCTTCAGTGATACATCTTTGCATTTGAGGACCTTTTCTAGTTCTCGCATAGCTGCCCTCCCCAGTTCTAGCCTTCTTCTGATTTCTTGACCATTGTCTCCATTTTGGTTAATGCTTGTGCCAAGGTATTGATAATCCTTGACAAGTTCAATTCCCTCATTGTCAACTTTAAAGTTACATAAATCTTCTGTTGTCATTACTTTAGTCTTCTTGATGTTCAGCTGCAGCGCAAAATCAGAAGAGCCTAGTGGATCAGACCAATGGCCTATCTAGTCCAGCATCCTGTTCCCACAGAGGCCAACCAAATGCCTATAGGCAGCCTGAACTCAGGACCTGAATCTGACTGGTAACTCTGTTGCAATCTGCACATCAGCCTAGAAGGTATGGATCAGGTGAGCTGATAGCAGAATTTGCAAAGAGTGAATTCTCTAAGCATCTCTGCCATGCACAGATTGAGTCAATTAGTCTGACCCTTCCGAGCTTAGCTTTAACTGGAGAAACTGTACACTAAGTAAATTAATTATTTGGCATTATTTTTTACATAGAGCAATTGAATTACATTTTAATAGTAATTACTAGGCAAATCAATTATCTGAAACCCCAAAACAACCCTGAGTTGTTCAATTACAGGTATTAGATGTGAATTACTGCACTCTTTAGTAAATGGAGTTTATCGTTACTGCCCCTCAGCAAATACTACATTGCAGCCTAGCCATAGTTTTTCAAAATAATTTGGGGGGGGGCTGCAGTTCACAAACACACATACCCATGAATGAAGCGGGTGACTTTGCTTCTGGGATTCAAAATGCTGAAAACACATATATCATTTTTTCCCAACATTTTTACAAAAATATCTCTCCCTCCCACTCACCTCCTTTCCTGAAGGGCTATGATTACATGAGGTACTCAGGGTGAAATCCAGTTCAGCTGGAAACTGTAATGCGTTCATGTGGGTTCGGGGCCTCCCAGAGGGAGACCAGGATTCAGATACGCAAAGGGATGGTTATTTTCTACCAAAGCAATTAGGTTGCAACATTTGACCAGGGGCCAAGCTGAAATTATAGCCTGGAGAGGCATCCTTGGTCAATTCCAGAAAAGTTTTTATAGAAAGGTGCAAAAGGAGAACATGTAGCTCTTTGTGAAGAGATTGCAGACATTGGCATTACCCTTTTAATATTAAATATTCAGCCATTTTAATGCAGCCTGCTAAATATGGTTGTGGAATGATAATGAAATTGACCAGGGATGTGGCAGTCAAGTATCACATAAACAGATAATCAAACGGGACATGGATCAATATGTGCAATGCAGCAGTGCAATATGGACGGTCTGTCAGTTCTTTTGTCCATATCCCAAGCATTTACAGAAGCTACACAAGCATTTCTGTGGGATGATGGCACACACGGAACAATAACATATATATTGGATGCAACACAAATTGCCCAAGACATCCTACCCTCTACCTACAATGGGAAGCCACTTTGTAATTTCGTGGGCACAGCTTACTCTGTATCTTATTTAATAGATACCACTTTGAAATGCACTTCAAAGGCATTGTCACCTGATGTCATTATGATGCCAGGTGATTGACAGGTAAGTGGCTCTGTCCACCTGTCAAACTAGGCCCTCAGGGCTTGCGAAGATAAGGACATTGGCCCACCAGACTGAAAAGGTTCCCCACCCTTGCTGTAAGCCTTACGGTAAACTTGCCTCCCCATGCACCACCTGACGGCCTCTTGGACCACATCATCTCCCCCTTGTGCACTGTGAGAGGCCAGCTCCCCTTAGTTATATCGCAGCCTGAATGGTCAGAGAGTGGAGGGCCACTATCTCAGAGACCTGGTAGCAACAAGGTCCCTAGACCTCCTCCCAGTCAGAATCTCATCCTGAAAGCAGCTGAAGTGAGGGTTGTGTCATGTCATGTTGTGTTGTAACCTGGCCTTCACTAAATGGAAATGGACTGCCTTCAAGTCGATTCCGACTTATGGCGACCCTACGAATAGGGTTTTCATGGTAAGTGGTATTCAGAGGGGGTTTATCATTGCCTTCCTCTGAGGCTGCGAGGCAGTGACTGGCCCAAGGCCACCTAGTGAGCTACATGGCTGTGTGGGGATTTGAAACCTGGTCTCCTGGGTCGTAGTCCAGCACCTTAACCACTACACCACACTGGCTCTCTAAATGGGCTGCCTTCAAGCTTGAAAATCAGGCTGGTTGTTTCAGCACCATGGAGAGTTCCAAGCGAGCCACTGGCTCTAACAAGGTGTGGGACAGCTTTTGCTAAGCTGGTGCCTCTGGATGGACTGGCTGGGATTGATGGGAGTTGTAGTCCAAAATATTTTTTTAAAGCAGGGCAGAATGAAATCTTGTAATTTAGGGGGGGGCAGGAACTTATTGGGCAAAGTGGTGGTAGCTACACATGAGGAGATGTGGTCCTTGGGCTGAAAAAGATTCCCTACTCCTGGACTAAAACATCACCCTTCCAAAAGCTTGGGCAAAAAGGTGCATCTTGAACTGTTGGTAGCACATAGATAAACTATAGAATTTGTTTCCACAGGAGGCAGTGATGGCGCCAACTTGGATGGCTTTAAAAGAGTTTTAAAACAAATTCAGGGAGAATAAGGCTATCAATGACTACTAGCCCTGATGACTATGCTCTACCTCCACTGTCAGAGGCAGGATGCTTCTGCATACCAGTTGCTGGAAACCGCAGGACATAAGGGGAGAGCACTATTGCACTCAGGTCCTGCATGAGGGCTTCCTATTGGGGTAACTGGTTGGCTGCTGTGAGGACAGGATGCTGGATTAGATGGGCCACATCTTCTTCTTTTGTTCTTATGTGAGCTGCACAGTGTTGGTGTGAGATGTATGTTGGAGGGGACAACATTGGAAAGCTGAGGGACTACTACTGAAAAGTTCCTCCATCACATCACCACTCTTCAAAGCACATTCAGCAATGGCCCCAGGAGTGAGGCCTCCCCTGCTGTTCTTAATGCTCAGGCAAGTGGATGTGGGGGGAGGCACTCCATCATTTATTTCCGGCCTAAGCCATTTAGGTCTTTATAAGTTAACAGAAGCACTTGGCTTGTGCCCAGAAGGAAAATGACAACCAGCACAGATCTTTTTAAAACTGGTATTTTATGCATCTGGAAAGCAGTACCCAGCAGGACCCTGGCCCTTGTGTTCTGCACCAGTTGCAGCTTCCAGACCATCGACAAGGGCAGCTCCATGAAGAGCACGTTAACGCAGTCCAGTGAAGCTCTATGTTCTGATTTAGTGCCATTCTGAGTGAAAAAAATGGCCTCTGCTGGGCTGCTATTTGCAGTGTCATTCTCGCTTCTAGTGGCAGTAAATAATATTTAGGAAAGGAGGAAGGAAGGAAAAAGCTCCTGCTGATATTGTTTTTCCCAGCAATCCTCCCCCACAATGGCTAGATTTTTCTATTTAGGGCTGCCAATTTAGATGGAGGCATTCTGCTTTGGCTGTAGAACTCTTAACTAGCCAAGGGCACAGGAGTGTTATCTACAAACCCCAAAGTCGGGTAACCCTTCAAACCTCAGTCAAAGTTCTGAGCCACAAACCCTGAGTTTCATGTTGCCATCTGCAATTGGTTGCCGGCCCTAAACTCCTTGGGCCCAAAGTACCTTAAGGGCCACCTGACTCCTTGTGTTCCACCTTGATCTCTGAGATCTTCGGGTGGGGTGCTTTTGGTGCCCCTCCCATTGCCCCTGAGGTTCAGTCAGCCTTCACCAGGGACTGAACTTTTAGTGTGGCAGGTCCTGCCCTGTGGATGCTCCTGCCAGTAGAGGTTCAGCAGGAACCATCCTTTTGACATCTTTTTTTTTTTTAAACTGTATTATTCAGAGAAGACTTTGGAATGTGATCTTTTTCATGAACCAGTTTATTGATGTGCTTCTTGTTTGTTTGTTTTACTGCCTTTACATTTGTGATTTTTAAACAGTTAACAACACTCCGACTATGCCAGCCATGTATGAATGTTGCCATAACTGTAGTAGCCAAGCCCCCACACCCCGAAACAAATCCATGGATATTGTCCAGACGTTTGAAGATAAATTTTGTCAGTCATCATATGCTATGTTCTCATTACTCAAATTGTACGTATTTTTAATTTTCTCTTTTCTGTTTAACTCAGTAAGTTATTCCAGAGATTACCACGGGTAGCTGACTAATTAGTCACTGTACTGCAGTTCCTGATATGTTGAATAAAAACATGCCATGTTTCATCTAAGTTGTCAGTGTCTATCAGTTCTTTCTGAGCTTTTCTGGTTTCCGTCAACTTTTCCATGAGAGCTATCTTCCACACTCTCTCAATCCAGGCCTCCCAAGTGGCTCGTTTCCAATTTTGGGCTATCTGTTGATATATTATTGATGTTCTCCTGATGTTATTACTGTAATGTTTTTTATGTTGTACAGCCCCTTGTTTCATTCTTTTTAAAAATGGAAGACCTTTGTACTTGATATACTGAGCTGGGCCCCCGCAAAATAACACTGGCCAACATTGTTGTATGTCTTTCGGGTGTTCATTAGGAACCCTGACTGGAAATGTCAGGCACGCATTGCATGGTTTGAATGGTGAACAGAAGTAAAATTACAAATGGGCACAGAGTTTGCTGGTCAGATGTGTGAAAGGACCAAACAGTCTTTTAGTACCCCTAAGTGCTCCTGCACTTAGACCTTGGAAGAGCATGCTTAGTCTGCATTGGCATGACTGCCAGGAGCAACAGGACACCACAGCTTCGCAGTCTTGGTCTTGGACAGTCTTGGCTTGTGTTCTTCTCCTGGTTCAGAAACCCTTGTGACCCTCATCTCCCCCCTGCCCCATTTTCCCAGGCAGGGAAAGAGCTCTCTTTGCACCATTGATCAGTGTGATAAGCTCCTTCCTGCATCCACCTGCAAGGTGACTCTGCCACAGTGCAACTGGCTATAACGAGCCAAAATCATGAGCTAGGCGAAGGCCAACCACAAGCAGAGTTGCATCTCACAGTGACAGACGGGGACTTGGAAGATGCGTCTTGCATCACTCGTTGCCTTGTCCTCTGGCTGCAAGGGCTCCAGATCAACCTTTGCATTAATGAACTGGAAGTGTGACAGCAGAAAGCCAACCCCTGGCAGCAGCAGGAGGAGGAGAGTGGGCGGCGGCGGCGGGGGGGGAAACACCAGCCGTCCGTGCTTTGTGAAATAACTGAATTCTCATTACCATTCAGATTTCGACCTCTGAGTTTCCCCTTCCCTCTCCTCCGGGATTGTCTGCTGCTCGACTTGATGTGCTGCCATCAGATTGCAGGGTAATCCCTGCCCCTGCTGCCTTTCACAACGCCACAGCATTGGGGAGAAACCAATTAAAACTGAAACGCTACACTTTGCTTAACGCAGCACAGGAGATGGATGGAAATTCAGGCCGGTGCTGGGTTTGCAGGCTGCAGGTAGCTTTTCTAGTTAGGAATGTATCAAGGTTTCATTTTGGGGGGGGGGAGGGAGAGGAAATTCTCCGTCCCATCTCTCTTGGCAGCTGTGGTGCAGATGCCCCCTTCTGTCTTTTCTGATGGCAGCACTGAGTGGATCAAGGGGCCTTTGGGTGGTGGCAGAGGTGACGGAATGGGTGCAGATCCTGGTTCCTCATTGGAGGAATCTGAAGCCCCTGCTTTATCGGAACTGCCAGGGATGAAGTCCTTTTCATCTTGGGTAGCCTAGAGAGTGTTCAGCTTCAGATGGAACTTCCAAACTCTTTGGGGTCTGCAGAAACCCTTAGGCCAAGGGGGGGAAAACTTTTTCATCTCAGAGGACTGCTTTACCTTCTAGACAACCTCCCAGAGGCCACATATAGTAGTGGACAGGGCCAGAGGTGAAAGCAAACATATTATTAACACTGACGCGTGTGTCCCTTGGGAAGGATATGTGGCTGGGGAGGGTATGTGAGCTGAGGAGAGTACTGAGGGCAAACAGAGAGGCTTGGCGGGCCACATCCAGCCTCTAGGACTGAGGTTTCTCACCCCTGCCTTATGACCCACGTTGACAGAGGTCCCATCTACCTGAGAGTCGCGGTCCAAATCGTCTGGAGTTTGGGACAAAGCAAAGTTTAAAGGAGGTGTCCAGTGCACCCAGATCCTTGCATCCTGCAGAAACCTCTGGGACTCTGGGAGGAATTCCATGCTGAACCATAAGTGGCTTCTTCCTCCTCTCTCTCTGGGGGCATTTGAAACAACCGTGCCATGCACACTGCAGGCCACTGATGTGATTAATGGCTCCGGTATTGTTATAAAGTGATTTTTTTTTTACACTGTAGATCTTCCCAAATGCGACCTGAATTTATGATTGCTTTGTCGCCGTTGCCACGGACAACAGCTTGTTAAAATCCCTAGCAACATATAGATTGCAACATACATGGAAATTAGGTGCATGCTTATCAACCTTAGAGCCGTAAAAAGGCTCAATTTATTAACTATATGGCGAAAGTGACACCTTAACAGCCAAAGGATATGAAATGACAGGGGGGGGGCATATTCATTTCCATATCAGGAGGGGGAGATTGGCCTGCTGCTGCCAATGCTAAAGCTGAACTTTTATTGCTGACATCAAATTAAGATATATTGTGGGGAACATCGTTAGGGCTGGTTGAAATGGACTGAATTTTAAATAATGCCTTTAAGATGTAGGCTTCTGGGTGACTTAGAAAATCCTTCCTATCTGATCTCAGACAGCAACAGAGTGGGAGCTGGGAAGCCCAGGAGTTCAATCAATGAGCCATCTGGCTACAAAGGTCCTTCCGCAAGGTCTAGCCTTCCACATCTCCTGGTTATGCTTAAGAAGGAGTCATACATTTCAAGGACAGAAGGGTTGATCTTGCTACAATTGTCCACCCAGAATTCTCTCCAGACATTTCCATTTACTGGCTTTTTGTTAAAAGCAGTTTTTTTAAAAAAATATTTAATTTGTGAAGGCGGTTGGTTGAATGTATCACAGGCACAAAGCAGTTTCACCACAGAGAATGAAAACCACTGCTGCTAGAAAAGCTGGTAACACAGGAGATTGCCTCATACTGAGTCAGACCATTGGTCCATCTAGCTCAGTGTTGTCTACGCTGACTGGCAGTGGCTCTCCAGGGTTTCAGGTGGGAGACATTCCTGGCCTTCCTGGAATCGAAACTGGGACCTTATGCGTGCAAAGCAAACACCCTACCACTGAGCTATGGTGGAGAAGATTGGTCAGCTGCCTGGACCTTCTCCCCTAACTGGGATGAAGAGGGCAGAATGTGGATTCAAATGCAGCTACAATGCTTACAGTCAGGGTAGACAGTACTGAGCTCAATGGACCAGTCGTGTGACTCAGTATAAGGCTATGTTCCAAGTCTACAGTAGGGGACCTCCAAGGTCATCTCAACTAAGAGAGCTCAGTCCTCTCCTCATATTTTTATTTATAGACATATTTATACACCACTATTTCATCTCAAAACATCAAAGCGGTTTGCAACAAGTTAAAAACAACTACCACCATGTAATAAAAACATTAAAAACACAATGAAAACAAAGGTCAACTGTTGCAAAAAAACCCATCGTCTTCATTGCCTGCATAAGCCTGGCAGAACAGAAAAGTTTTCAGCAGGCGCTTGAAAGTTAAAACCGAAGGCGCCTGCTGAATCTCTGTTGGCAGAGCACTCCGGAGAACTGGGCTGATGACACTGAAGGCTCGGTTTCATGTCAATGTTAAATGAGCCTTGTCAACTTGAGGGATGACCAACGCCGCTCCTGCAGATGATGTCAGCGATTGAGCTGGGATAGAAGGGCCCCTCAGATGCCCTCAACCTAAGTTGTTCAGGGCTTTGTAAATTAATGCAATATGAGCTAGAACAACAAACTACCTGATCCAAGCTACAGTTTTCAACACAGTCTAGGGCAGGAGGGGATTGGTTGGCACATCCTAGAAGGCACATAAGTTACCATTTGTAATGCGTGCCCGAGATCTCTGAACAGTGAAATCGCTTTTCAGAGCAAAAGAGCCTTAAAGCTCCACTTCCTCCTGTGCAAGATTTGGGATGAGTCACACAAACATTTTTATCCTGAACAGCTTTCCTCCGGCACCTCCCCACCCCGAGGGACCTGGGCCATTTCCCATTCAGAGCCAGCTAGTTATTCCGGCAGTCTCCCTTATTCGGGAAGATTTCAGTCCCTTCAACCCACCCTTCATGCTCAGCTTGGCTGAAAATGCCAGTGGGCACAGGGCAGTGTCCTTTGCTGTCACCCTGTCACCCCATCTTCCCCCTTTTGGCTAGAAATCTCAGTAGCTCCAAGCACTCATGTCAAAAGGGTTTTAATTTGCACAAGCAAAAGGAGAGAGAAATGAGACATCTAGGGCCCGGGAAAGAGAGAGAGGTGCTGGTGATGGGGGAGCGCGAAGGAATCGGTGTTGCTAATGAGCCTGCCTAGAGAACCCTTGGCATTCAGACTGGTTTTTGCTTTGCCATGCAATCCCCCTCACCCCCAGCTAGTGTGCACGTAAGGTCTGACCCCAAGAGTCCCTTCCAACAGCACCACCCTGACAGAGGTTACAGCTATTTCCAAAACAGTAGGGAGGCCACCAGAGAGACAGAACGATGCAAACAGAAAGAGAGGATGCCAACAAGTGGGATCTGGTACACCAAGCCTGCCCTACAGGATATTGTTCCACACAGTCCCAAAGGCCTCATTCAGCCCCTGGCAGTCCCTCTTTTAGAGACAACCGGTGTTGCCTAATTGTAAGGCTGCCTGAATAGGATTCCATTTCGGACAGCCTCTCTCCCTTTTTATGGCTGCACAGATTTCCCTCCAGCTTCCGGACTGACCAAGATTGGAGCAGGATGAGCAGGGGACGTTTCCTTGGTAAGGATTGCACCGGCCACTCTGTGCCTCTTTTGCATTTTCTGTAGGTAAAACATGTCCCAATAAGCTTAATGCAAGTCCAGAGGGGACCGTGTTCCTGAAAAGGAAGGTTTTATGCACACAGAGGGACATTTGAATAAGGACATCTATGCACTGAGCCTGTGTTGCTCCGCTCTTGGCTGGAGGCCAAGTGTCAGAGAACTGAGCCACTGTCAAAGATAAAATAAGAACGTAAGAAGAGCCTTGCTGGATCTGACCACAGGCCCATCTAGTCCAGCATCCTGTTCTCACAATGGCCAACCAGGTGCCTCTTCTGGGAAGCCCGCAAGCAAGACCGGAGTACAACAGCAGCACTCTCCCTCCTTGCATGTCACCTCCAACAGTGGAGGTAGAACATAGCTATCATGGCAAGTAGCCACTGATCACCTTCCCCTCCATGAATTGTCCAATCCTCTTTTAACGCCATCCAAGTTGGTGGCCATCATGGGTTCTTGCGGGAGCGGATTCCATAGTTTAACTCTATATTGTGTGAAGAAGTCCTTCCTTTTGTCTCTCCTGAATTTCCCAACTTTTGGCTTCACGGGGTTGACCCCCTTTGCGTTCTAGTCTTATGGAAGAGGGAGGAAAAAGTTACCTGTTGGAGACTGTCCAGTGCTGCACCAGCCTGCTTCTTCGGATGCTTTCGAAGAGGCTATTTGGAAAGTAACTGACTGTCACTTTCCATCTGTGTGTTGCAATAAAGTAGCGAGACCCCTAACAGCACACCTTGGCTGGGCCCATGGCTTCCCCCTCCCCCTTGGTCCCTCTCATTACACACTGAACTGATTAGACATTCTGTTCCAAGGTGATTATTTGTGTTCTGTATGCCATTTCTCATCACCTTTGCCAACTGATCTTGCTCTACTTATCAGACAGTCTGCTGGCACATTCAGCTAATATGCATTCAACATGCGAGGCGATATCTGCCCAAATTACAGGCTTCCCAATGGTGGAAATCTCAGCAGGGAGGTAATAGCTGAAGACCAGCCTTTTCCAACCCGGCGCACTCCAGATCTTTCGGAGTATACCTCCCATTAGTCCCAGCCAGCACATCTTCTCCACAAACCCACCTCCCCACACTAAAAAAGCAACAGGAATTTGGACCCTGTATTCACAAGGATGACCATCTTTTTCAGGAACTGGTATGGGGATTTTGGCCCAGCCGTACAGATAAAAATCTCTAGGGTTTTGTGCAACCAACAGATAAAGGTGTGGAATCTGCAACAAAATATTGCAGAGTATCTTTATAACAAAAAAAAGTTTTCAGGAAAATATGCCACCATTTCAGTATATATTTTCCCCAATATAAACATTTTTGTAGGTGATTTTGCCCAATGTACACATGTTTGCAAGCAATTTTCCTTCATATAATGTGCTTTTGTAAACTATTTTCACTGATATGCATTGTAACAAATGTTTTCTCCTAACATTTGATTGGAGACTTCCATTGCAAAACTAAGAGAAGTGCAAATTTTGAATTATGCCTGCCTGCTGGGTTGCGTATTGTTCCAGAAAGTGTGAAGTTAGATACCGAAACCCACACTTCCCCATCCCTGCTTCTAAAGAAGTGTTCGTGTTTAGGGTTCAAACCACCCATTCATGCCCTCCTCCTCCTCCAGAATAATCTTTGTGAGTTGGGGATAACACATAAACATGCATCAGATCAGGGAAAATTGCTTGCAAAAAGGCATCAACTGGGCAAAATTGCCTGCAATAACGTATATTTTGGATCTGTATTGCATAAAGAAATCTGTATATAAAGAATATTATGTAGGAAAATGAATATAATTTTTCCAGCTGACTTTTTTTTTTAAAAAAAGCAAAGTAATGCAGAAATGTGGAGAGCTGAAATTAAGACTGCCATCTTGGGCTCCTGCTGGGATGAAGGGCAGGATATAAATAAATAAATAAGATTAGAAAAATGGGAAATGAGGAGAAACAGAAATGGGCAGAGTTGTCCATTCTTATCCCAAAGATCCTTTGGACTAAGACGGAGCGGGAAGAAAAGGTGAGTAACAGGTGACATGATAGAAGTGTATAAAATTGTGCGTGGCATGGAGAAAGTGGATAGAGAAAAGGGTTTTTTTATCTCTCTCATAACGCTACGACTAGTAGACATCCAATGAATCTAAATGTTGGAATTTTCAGGACAGACAAAAGAAAGGGCTTCTTCACAGAGCACATAGTTAAACTATGGAAGCCACCAACTTGGTTGGCTTTAAAAGAGTATTGGGATAGGGCTGTCAATAGCTGCTAAGCCCGATGGCTAGGCTGTGACCCCACAGTCAGAGGCAGCATGATTCTGAGCACCAGTTGCTGGAAACCCAAGGAGGAGAGAGTGCTCTTGCGCACAGGTCCTACTTGCTGGTTTCCCATTGGGGCATCTGGTTGGCCACTCAGAGAACAGGATGCTGGAGTAGGTAGCACTCTTCAAGTACATGAAAGGTTGCCACTCAGAGGAGGGCCGGGATCTCTTCTCAATTGTCCCAGAGTGCAGGACATGGAATAATGGGCTCAAGTTGCAGGAAGCCAGATTTCGACTGGACATCAGGAAATACTTCCTAACTGTTAGAGCCATACGACAATGGAACCAATTACCTAGAGAGGTAGTGGGCTCTCCGACACTGGAGGCATTCAAGAGGCAGCTGGACAGCCATCTGTTGGGAATACTTTGATTTGGATTCCTGCATTGCGCAGGGGGTTGGACTTGATGGCCTTAGAGGCCCCTTCCAACTCTGCTATTCTATGATTCTATGGGCCTGATCCAGCAGCCAGGCTCTTCTTATGTTTGTATTTGCATAGCATGTGCCCTTTTGTTGAGCTGTGGCCCTCCCACAAGGGATATTCAGCTGCCCAAGTCACATAATGCCAGACACCCAGGACCAAGCTTGATGGGACTCAGTCCCTGAAGAGTCACTGGGCCATAGGACTAGAGAAGCAGCAAGCCATCCCCTTGGTGGTGGTGGTGGTGATGTGGAGCGATTTCAGCAGCAATGTATGCTTAGCCAGAGCAGTGTTGCTAGCACAGCTGCAAATGAGGAGGAGGGACGATCTGGTCTCTCTCCGAGGAGCGCACTGCTGTGGCTGCCCGGAGCAGCCCCCAAAAGTAATTATCAGAGAGGAGTTGTTGCTAATTTAAAGAGCTGGTGCCCATCGACGCATTTGGCAGCGACGGCATTGTTTGTCCAATTCAGAGCTCTGCAGGTGGGATGCATCTAATTGCTGGAGCTGCATCCAGAGCACCCTGGTTCTAGTCCAGAGAGCCTGGTGGGAGAAAAGTTCTTCTTTCCGTAAATGTTTTCCCCCAATTTCTCCCCTCCTCCTCCCCTTCCTCCCCCCAAAACATAATGTCTTTCTTGGGTTCCCTGAAAGCAATTCTTTTGCTGAAATCTACAAACAACTTGCGCAGAAGTAGTCCCACTGAAAAGAGGGAGTCCTGATCTGGTGCATGACGTGTACCTGGTAAGAAGTTACTACAGCTCAGTGGCAGAGGTTCTGCCTTGCATGCAGAAGGTCCCCAGTTCAATCTCCAATGGCATCTCCAGGTAGGACTGGGAGCGTCACCTGCCTGCGCCCCTGACAAGGTGCTGCCTCCAGTGTAGACAAAACTGAGCTAGATGGACCAATGGTCCCTAGGTCCTTCCTCCAGCAACAGGAAAAGTGGCCATAAGCTCAGTGGTTAGAGCACCTGCTTTGCATGCAGAAGGTCCCCGGTTCAATCTGGGCATCTCCAGGGGAGACTGGGAGTGTCCCCTGCCTGAAATCCTGGAGAACTGCTGTCATCGGTGTAGACCACTCTTCTTCAACCTTGGGTCCCCAGATGTTCTTGGAGAGACTACAGGTCTCATCATCCCCAGCCAGGTTAGCCACTGGTCAAGGGATCATGGGAGTTGTAGTCCAACATCATCTGGGAAGCCAAAGTTGAAGAACATTGGTGTAGAGAATACTGAGCTATATGGCCATTCAGCCTGATACAGTATAAGCTTCCTGGGTCCCAGGTCCAATCCCCAACACTTGGGAAAGGCACCCGCCTGACAATTTGGAGAGTTGCTGCCAGTCAGTGTAAACAACACTGAGTTAGATGAACCGATGGCCTGGCTCAGCATTGAGGCAGGCTCCTGTGTTCCTATGAGATGTTTTGGGCTGTAGCTCAGTGGTAGAGCATCTGCCTTGCATACAGAAGGTCCCAGGTTCGATCCTTGGCATCTCCAGGTAGGGCTGGGAGAGACTCCTGCCTGAAACCCTGACGTGCTGCTGCCAGTCAGTGTAGGCAATACTGAGCTAGATGGACCAACGGTCTGACTCAATATAACACAGCTTCCCCTTTTTCCATCTGTACCAAACCACATGGGCTTCCTTGAGAAGGCAACAAAATCCTTTCAATTCACCCCCTCTCCTCCTCCCCCAAATTGGGTTTGTTTTAGAGGTGACCTTGTTTCCCTCTCCCCCCATCGATTTATGGAAGTGTGCCATGACTTTGGGAGTACGGTGATGAGACTACAGGCATCCCATAATATACGGCTCTTTCCAACAAGAGCTCTTCTATAATTGTATTTATGAGTGGAATACTTATACAGGCCTTCGGGGGACTCTGAGAATAAAAACACTCATATTACAACCTATAGGCAGCCAAGAGGCAAGCAATTAATTTCTTGGTTATAAGTAGTGTTCGGGGCTTCTCACGCTGGGTATAGTTCATCTATTAAAGCCCAGACGTGCCGCTGAAGAGGGAACAACCATTGATGGGACCGATAAATGATTGGGGTGGGGTGGGGAGAGCTTTCACCGACAAAGCGTGCCTTTAAATGCACTGCTTAAATAAAGTTGATCAAAGCTGACATGTGCCACATCATTGGCTGTGGCAATTTAGGCCAATCCGGCTGGCAGAAAAGGCCTGCTGTGGGGCACCCCCCCTGGGTGATTTCAAACAACATTGGTGGGATCCTCAAGAAGTCCACTTGGGGGGAAGGGCATGATGTAAATAAATAATAAATAAATAAAATTGGCAAAAGGTAGGCTTGGGAGTGGGAGGGGTGAGGAACGGCCGCTAGCAATTCTTGATAGAGAGGAAGATATGAGATCTGTGGGAGGTATTCAGCACTAGCCCTACTCAGAGTAGACCCATGGAGGTTAATGGATGCGACTAACTGAGGTTTGATAGTTCCAATAGGCCTACTCTGAGCAGGAATTAGCTGAATACAACCAGTAATACAGTGGCAAATTCAGAAGTGCAGGGTCCCTTCATGTAAGTCACAGTCAACCCCCCCCCCTTTGCTACTGGGTTGAGAATGAGATCCTTGTTAATGCCTTCTCCCACAACAACAGATATCCCTAGGAGCCAATCAGCATGAAAAGGGAGAGTGTTAGCTGCTGAGAAGAGTCTTCTCAGTGGCTGACTCACCTCCTTTCTCTTGAATCAGCAGGAAAGGACATTCAGCAGGAAAGGACAAGGAAGAATGTTAGAAGACTCTTCTTAGTGGCTAACACACTCCCCTTTCACGCTCCTTGGCTCATAGGATGCTGGAGACATAGGGACCCTGTGGGGACCCAGCTCCCACAAAAGTAAAGAGTCTAAGACCTCCCGAGACCCTGGACAGCTACACCCCTGAATACAACCCTGTGTTGGTGTGTTTTTCTGCTGTGCTTGGCACAGGGGTTATGGCAGGAGTGGATAACCTCTCTTTTTTTTGAAGGCCATATTCTGTCAGCGGAAGGCTCTTGAGGGCCACATACCAAAACCAAAGCTAGCCCCTTCTCTCTCTCCTTCCCCTCTGTTCCTGGCACCCCCCTCTCTGCCTTTCTCGCACCCCTTCCTCCATTTCTCGCCACAGTGCCACCTGCACAAAAAGAGGGCCAAGGGTGACTGATATCCATCTGTGGGTTCTGTGGGGGTTTCCCATCATGCATGAATGAAGTGCCCCACTTTAGCATGTATGGGAGCATCTGCATGGCAGGAGACATTTTGGGTGAAGGACAAGGTGGAGCCTCTTCCTGTTCCTTGTACAACAGCCAACTGGAATGGCTGTTGAATCTTACTCCGACACTGCCAGTGGGGAAGCATCCCCTACTGCAGCTGTGGACAGTGGTGGCTGGTAGTGCCACGTCAGGGGACAGTGGAATCCGCTCTGGTTTTTAGTCCAAACAACATGCTTCAGCACCTTGGACAGCTCCCCAAATGTTTGGACTCCGCTCTGCAGACTCCGCTCCCCCACCAGCCCTGCTTATCAGCCTCTTTGAATGCTTTTGTCTGGCTGGCATGTGTGCTTGGACTGTGATTATTAATTAATTAATTAAGAAAATTCATGCACCACTTGATTGTAAGAAACTTCTAAGTGGCTTAACAAGACACATTATCAATTAAAAACAGTGAAAACAAGTGATTAAAAACCCTTAGAAGACCATCAAAAGAGCAATAAACTAAAGAGAGGTTAAAACCGATCAACGTCTATCTGTCTGGAAGGGCTAAGTTTGCCTAAACAGAAATGTTTTAAGCAGGCACAGAAAAGAAGACAGCGAAGGGCCTGCCTGGTGTCCATAGGCAGGGAGTTGCAAACAGTAGCTGCTGCCACACTCAAAGAACAATTTCTTACCAGTGCAGAGCAAGTATTGTGTGGCACCTGTGACTTTGCTTCTTGCGCAGATCAAAGCGCTCGAGTGGGCACATATGGAATAAGATGGTCCCGCAAGTAAACTGGTCCCAAGCGTTAAGGGCTTTATATACCAATAGTAACCTTGAACTTAGCTCAGTAACAAATTGGCAACCAAGCAGAACCTCTCACTTGCCCAGATGGAGGGATGCGCACGAGTGTGTGCAGAACCCTCTGGCTCTTGCATGCCTGAAATGCAGCCTACTGTCCAAGAGTAAACATCCCACCTGTTACTCTGCCCAGTTGGCTTCTGGCCTTGCGCACCTTGTGCCTCTGGCCCCTCCTGTCACTGACACAGAGCCCCTGGAAGGTTGTCCATGAGGGAACGTGGCCCTGGGGCTGAAGAAAGGTTCCACACTCCTGCTGTAAGAAGTTGTCCAAACATATCCACTCTGATTGATCATGCCAGGCTGGTGAGATAGAAGGAGAGGAAGAGAGAGCTGGTTCAGCCTGCTCCAAAATCTGCCACTAATTGCAGCGTATTAAAAATTGATGCCTGTTTTACAATAAAGCTGAAGCATTTATCACCCTCAAGCAAGCCTTTAATTAATAAAATCTAGGTCTCCCTTTGGGTGGGGGCCACCAAGGGCCACTGCTCATGGCTTTTCCTGCCGAAGGTCCCAGGTTCAGTCCCCAATGCCATCTTCAGGTAGGATTGGGAGAGACTCCTGCTGAAACTCTGGAGAGGCGCTGCTGGTCAGTGCAGACAATACTGGGCTAGATGGACCAATGGTCTGACGCAGAAGAAGGCAACTTCCTATGGTAAGTGCACCCTTCTTGCTGTTCCCTCCTTCTTTGTGTTTGAGCAAGCACACAGTCACATTCAAAGCACACAGTGGGAACAACAACTGCCTCTGGCATTGATACAGTGCTTGAGGGTGTTCAAAGAGCTGCACATGCATGATCACTGTCCTCCTTGCAACAACCATGCAATTTGGGCCACTATTGAGCACCCCTATACTGCACTTGTACGGCTGAGAGGAAGTGGGCTCGCTTGTGGTAAGTTCATAGCTAGCAGTGTGCCCCTGTGGCTGTTTACTTGGAAGTAAGACCATTGTGATCAATAGGATTTACTCTTAGGTAAGTATGCATAGCTTTGTAGCCTGACGTGAGATTTGATTAATTTCTCCAGTTGGGAACTCTGAGCGCAATTTTGTTTAAAGCAAATGTCTAGCTCTAAGTTTCTGTTCTTTCAGGGAATTTTCCCCCTTTTGCCAAGGCCATCGGATGAAGCATACTTAAAAAGCCTGCATTGTGACAATGAAGAGCAGAGGCCTTTTTCAGGATCCACCAACCAAGGGAAGCCTTAGGAGCCCTGGGAAACTTCAGTTCCCATGGGTACTGGTGCCCAGGACACTTGTGTAGCATGCTGGGGTCCATTTAATGCATCTGCACTGCCATGTAAGTTTCAGGGAAAGGGGAAGATTCTATGGAGGTTTGAGCAGATTTGTTGTTATATACCTTCAAGTCGATTTTGACTTATGGCGACCCTATGAATCAGTGACCTCCAAGAGCATCTGTCATGAACCACCCTGTTCAGATCTTGTAAGTTCAGATCTGTGGCTTCCTTTATGGAATCAGTCCATCTCTTGTTTGGCCTTCCTCTTTTTCTACTCCCTTGTTATGTTATGTTAAAGTTTATTTATACCCCACCTTTCAGCCAAAAGGCCCTCAAGGCGGCTTACAGAAAAAGTAAACACAACTATAAAAATACATCAACAAAGCAATACATCAATAAGCAATACATTGTACAAAAAATTAAACTAAATAGCAAATAACCTTATATTAAGAAAAAATATCCAGGAAAGGCATTCTCTCTCGCCTGAACTTACAACTATTCTGGTGTTCTTCTGTTTTTCCCAGCATTAATGTCTTTTCCAGTGAATCCGGTCTTCTCATTATGTGTCCAAAGTATGATAACCTCAGTTTCATCATTTATCCAGTAGGAAATGCAGAAGGCTGGGACTGCAAATATCAAAAAGCTGATATGATGCATATTCAGTAGCAATAATATATAAAAAAGTTTGGTTACAGATGAAGATTCTGTTAGATCCTGAAAGAGTGTTACTGAGGTGTGTGGAAGGAATTAGATCAGACTCAGAGAAAGAATTATAATATTATTTATTGATAGCAGCAGATTTTTTAGTAGCCCAAGGAGAGGTACAAAAAGTGATGGATTGGGAAATTAAGTATTGGACTCTAATTAAATTTATGAAGTTAACTTAACTGGATGAAGAATAGAGACAGAAGAGAAAAGGGTATTAAAATTCATTGCCTGAATTTTTTTTTAAAAAAGTAAGACCCTGTTTTGGGCATAATGAATGGAATCATATTAATGAGTAATTAAGAAATAACGTATTTATTGTGAGTTAATTTGAAGCAGAATTCTTTAAATTATTTGGTTGTCAGACGTAAGAAGAGAGGATACTTATTATTATGGATAACTTTTAGTAAAGATCTTAAATGGATACATGTGATTAGATTGCAAATGAGTTATTTTGTAATTGATTATTATTTATATGTGTAATTTATATGTCTTAAAGGGAATGTATGATTAAATCTTCAAAAAGAAGTAGCACCAAGCTCCCAGGAAAGGGAACGTAGTGGGGGGCATGATGCAGGTTTGTTGGGGATTCCTACAGGCCTGGCTACATTCCCAGGGAGATCATCAAGAGCAGGAGTGGGGAACCTTTGGCCTTTCAGATGTTGCTGAACTACAACTCTCATCAGCCTTTGGAAGAGTTCTGGAGAACCCAAAAGCTTGCTCACCATTTTGTTACAAAAGCGGGAACTTGGTTAGCTGAAGTGACCTGATGACCACAGACTTGCTTGTGGATTAGAATGCAGTTCCTTTTAGAACTTTAAAAAGGGTTCCCTTTAGAACTCATACAACCCCTGTTTTAAAACAGCTGCATTGGTTGCCAGTTCATGTCTGGGCCCAGTTCCAGGTGCTCATGTTAGTGTTTAAAGCCCTAAATGACTTAGGTCCCAAATATCTGAGAGGCCGCCTCCTTCCTTGCAGACGCTCTCGGGTGTTGGGCCCTCTTGATAGTTCCGCCACCCTCGGAAGTTCAGGAGGTGGTAGCCCAGGAGAGGGCCTTCTCTGTGGCGACCCCTAAGCTGTGGAACTCCCTCCCCACCAAGGTGCACCTGGCACCATCACGATACAATTTTCGGTGAATGCTGAAGACGCACCTCTTTACCCTGGCCTTCGACACCTGAGATGTATATTTTTGTACTGAGATGTATATTTTGTATAATAGATGTACTCTATTTTCTGTGATGTTGTTTAGGTTGTTTTTACCTGTTTTTAATTATGAGTTTTAAAATTGTTGTAACCCACCCTGGGACCTCTGGGTGAAGTGCAAATAATACTAATACTAATACTAATACTAATACTAATACTAATACTAATACTAATAATGGTTCTCTGGATTTGTAAAGCATTCCCTGTGTGCAAAAGGTGCACACAAAACTATGTATTTTATTTAAAAGATGCATACAAAAGACAAACTTTATGGATGGGTGCATTGAAAAGCCTCAACAACTGTGTTTCATGTAAAAAGTCCACAAGCGTGCACAGAGTAAGTGCTACAGGATGGAACAGGACGCAATGGCGTGCCACAGGATGGAATGGACTTGTGATTGAGACCAAAAGGGGTGATGAGGCCATCCTTAAATAACAACGATGCCCAGTTCTCTTGTGCAGAGGCATTGAATCATGGAATAGTTGAGTGGGAAGGGGCCTAAAAGGCCATTGAGTCCATCCCCCTGCTCAATGCAGGAATCCAAATTAAAGCATCCCTGACAGGTGGCTGCTCAGCTGCCTCTCCCTGTAGTAACTTCCCAGCAAGTTCTTTGCAGTGCCAAACAGCTTAGAAGAATCAGTTTATATTGCATGTCATTCAAGCTCCTGTGACCAAGGTCATTTACAAAAATAATGATGAAGAAGGGTCCTCAAGGTTATTACCTAGGAAACAAGCCCTTCTTTTATATATATATATATGCTCCTAGAGCCTGTGGATTTATATGCTAATAAAATGGTAATCAATGCAAAATCCTCATCATTCCTCAGCACAGTGCCTGCTTCTCATGCACTAGTGTAGGGGCAGGCGAGGGGAGGAAAGTGGGAACTTTGGGGTGTTGGGAAGAGGGGCTGTCAATTTGTTAATCTCATTGTGGCCTGATGGAGTTTTGTCTAAAGGCAGTTATCAATCACCTGTGGGCAGGGATGCAGGAAATTACTGTTTTGGTTCGAATTTAAAGCCAAATTGATCAAATTTGAACTTTCTGAAACAACATGAGAACCGAAACACAGCCATCCTTCAAAATTTACACTTATTTGGATTTTGCAGTGAAGTTCTCCAACCGGCTTTTACTAAAATGCATATATTAAGGGGAAATGTGCACAAGAATGAATATATTGTTGGAAATAACACAGAAGAAAATACATTAGATTAGGAGAAATTGCTTCAAAAATGTGCACCTTAGTCAAAACTGCATACAAAAATGAGTTTTTTTGGGGAGAAATCCTCATTAAAATGCTGAAAATTTTTCAGGAGGTTTTTTTTTTATTTGCAAATTGCTGGAGAAACTTGGAGGACTGAATTTCAGATTGGAAAAATGAAAAATGGAGACAACCAAAATGGGCAGATCTTTCTGTTCCTACATGTGGGCAAAATTGCAAAGGGGGGATGGTTTTTAAACCCATTCATTTCTTTCCCTCCACCCCAGTAAAGCTTAAAATAGGAACACTCCCTAATAGGGGTGTAGTCATCCAGGGTCATGGGCAACTGTAGGCCCGCTACTTTTCAGGCCCCTATGTGTGAGCCAACCAGCATGAAAAGGGAGTGTGTTAGCCTCTGAGAAGAATCCTTGTCCTTTTGTGCTGATTGGAGGCAATCAGAATGAAAGGAGATGAGTCAGCCACTGAGAGGGCTCTTCTCAGTAGCTAACACACAGCCTCCCTTTCCATGCTGATTGGCTCCTAGAGACATGTGTTGTAGTGGAGTGTGGACTCGTGAGATGGCACAGAGAGCAAGGGAGACAAGGGGAAATGGAAAAGGGGTGTGGCTATGAGGGGGTGTGGCATGACTACATAGTCCCTCTGTCTCACAAACACACACCCATTTTCAAAGCACTTCACATACATTACCTCTGTTTCAGGGGGCAATTCTTGGACTGCTCTCCACTTGGCAGTAACCAACTCCTGCCCCCCACCGCCAGTAATAATGTATTCTCATCCAAGCCTCAGATACCTGACATGAGGCTGGCTGTTCCTGAGTTTGCAGCAGCAGCTGTGGTGGTGGGAGATCAGAGCAAGTACCACATGGCAGTGGCAACAGGGCCAGCCTGCTTGCTTGCCATCTCAGGACCTGGATGTTGCACAGAAGAGTAGAGTTGGAAGGGGCCTATAAGGCCATCGAGTCCACTCCCCTGCTCAATGCAGGAATCCAACTTAAAGCGTGCGTGGCATAAGACGCTGAAGGGGCTTTGGGTGCAAGTATGGCTTGCTGGGCACATTTTAGAAGGGAGGAGGATGGGGCTCACATGGAAACGTGGTGCAGTGACTTGCTGCCTACAGGCTGCCAAGAATGCAAGGCTCTCCCTCTTCCCTTCCCTTCCTCTCCCCCTTGGAGGCCCTGGTGGAGTGGCAGGAACTTAAGAACCAAGGAAGCTGCCTTCCCCTGAGTCAGACCGTTGGCCCATCTAGCTCAGTGCTTCAGGATTTCAGGCGGGAGATGTTCCTAGCCCTCCCTGGAGATGCTGGTGATCGAAGCATCCACTGGGGGCTTTTTCAAGCCAGTGACAGGTAAGGGAATGGGTGGCTCGCACCTCCTCCAGGAACTCCTGACACCCTCCCTGGAGTCCCTCCGAAAACAACCACCCTGCATGGTAGGCTGTTATCCCAGTTCTGAAGACGGAGGAGGTGAGAGAGAGGGCTTGCTGAAGGCCACAAAGTGAGATCATGGCTAAGCTGAGATTTGGTGCAGATTCTGTACGAGAGCACAGGAACCTGTTTATACTGAGCCTGACCATTGGCCCATGTAGCTCAGGTCTGCACTGACTGGCAGCTGCTTTCCAGGGTTTCGGCAGGGAATTCTTCCCGCCCTACTTAGAGATGCTGTCCGCAATTGAACTTGGGACCTTCTGCATGCAGAGCAGATGTGCTGCCACTGAGCTATAGCCCTTCACCATACTGAATCAGATCACTGGCCCATTCAGCTCAGTATTGTCGACACTGATGGGCAGCCGCTCTTCCAGATTTCAGATGGGGCTCTGTCCCACCTCCACCCCTGGAGAGGCCAGGGATTGAACTTCTGCACCCAAAGCAGATGCTCTACGCACTGGGCTACAGCCCTTCCTGATCCATAGTTCAGGCTTCTTGATTTATTCTGCCATACCAGCTCTTCCCATATGTTATATTTACAAACTATGGCAGAACACTTCTTAATTTATTCAAAAATACATAATAAAATAAGCATATGTTCAGTTAAGAAAAGAACAGCAGCTCCTTCGCTATTAAATCCCACAAACACAAACATTTTATCATACTGAACGTTGGGACGTGAGTGAGTTTACAATGCAGATCCCCGACAACAGGCACACAGTTAATACCGGTAAAGGCGTCCAACCACTGACACCTGTTATTATTTTTGATGATGCTGCATCATCTTCGAAGGAACAGGCACAACAGTGTGTGAGAGAGAGGGGAAAAAATAAAACCAAGTTCAACACCTTTACTCTCTGAAACTGGGTAAAGTGATAAAGCGAGATGCAGCAATTAAATTAAACTATGACAGAGGATACATGGCTGAATATACAGAATAAAAGTCCGTGCTAGATGTGCGTGGCAAGCTATGAATAAATCCTATGATTACCTTGCAGACAAAATCCTGAGCAGGCATTTCCTCAAAGGGAGGGGTGGGGAACCTTTTTCATTTCAAGGGCCGCCTTCTCTACTTGGTAACCTTCCAGGGGCCACTTGGCA
Source organism: Rhineura floridana (assembly GCF_030035675.1). Lineage (NCBI taxonomy): Eukaryota > Metazoa > Chordata > Lepidosauria > Squamata > Rhineuridae > Rhineura > Rhineura floridana. Next base: position 26,861,194 of record NC_084498.1, on the reverse strand, counting down.
GGGGTGGGCTGGGCCAGTGGCAAAAGTGGGAGGAGCAACAAAGATGAGGGCACCTACTAGACCAGGAGATCCTCTAACACACACATGCAAAGATTGTCTCACCCCGATCACTACGCTTGGCTGGTGAGGGCCTTCTGCATATTTCAGGAGGTCCGTTCGCCACGCCATAGGATTCGGGCCTTTCATGTGGTGGCCATGGCATCGAAGCTTTGCAGTTCCCTTCCCTTAAATGTTAGACAGGCTCTATCGCTGTTGTCTTCTCAGCCTTTATTAAGCAGAGATCTTTATCCCAGTCTGCATCTGCAGTGGAGTTGCTTTCAGATGTTGTGATTGCCTTGTTGCTTGTGTCTTGGCCACCCTTGGCTCTTTTTGGGAGTAAGCGTGGGATATTGATTGATTGATTACTTTTGTTATGGTCCATACAGAATTGTACAAGAAGTGTGAAACAGAAAAGAAGTAAAATAATGTAACTCTTGTATATAATACAAGAGGGTGGGATATAAACAAACATAAAATCCGCCATCTGAGGCAGCTACTGTGACGGGGAATTTTGGGATTCGTAGGACTGGGGGTCCTAGATGAAACTGAAGACACAGACTTGCTGCAAAGGTAGGCCTTGATTGGTTACATGCACACGGTCAGTCTCCCATGATATACCCTGCCTAATGAAAGGGCTATGTTCTAGAAACACCCACCACTACCCACCAGTATTTGCAAGATTATAAATGATCCACAGAGACTGATTTAGAAGAAACAGACTTGACTTAGCAGCCTGCTGCTGCAAAACTATACACAAAACTGAACTTTGTCAGGCATCCCTTTCCTGCCCAGACCTGATTCCCCCCATAGAACCATTTCCAAATCACTTCAGTTCCTATTCACATTGCAACCACGGCCAGCCCGTCTTACTTGTTCTTTCTTGTTTTATTCTGATGTCCAAATATTAGACAGGCACTTAGAGCATGAAGCTCAGGGTTCTCATCGACCTAACCTGATTTGAGCTGTGAGCAGAATGCTGAACAGAGACGGAGTAAAAGAGGAGAGACCGGCTTTACCTTGATAAGTTCTCTGCTCGTGCATCCATACAACAGCCTAGGTGAAATTTCAGTGACCCTCAGGTCACAGGAAACGTGTTGCGTACCTTGAAGAACATCCCCTTGCGTGACTTTACATCCGCAGATATTTTTATTGATCTAGGAGTACGGGCAAGATGTTAAACTCGTTCCAGAAACAATGCTACGTTCTGATGAGGGCTAGCCTAGATGTGAAGGCTTTCATGCAGTTTGCCCCTACGGCTGATTATTGAAAATAGTTGGTGCCCTTTGCATGCCTGATTGGGACTGTGGTGTGGGAGGAGGAGGGGCTGTAATACTTTGGAATGAAATTGGAATCACATAATCAACTGAAATCACCCCCACACCCTATCCACAGGCAGAGGAAACCTCTCATTGGCCTCAGTGGGATCTTTCTCCCCCTTGCGAGTCGGGACGGACAAATCTGACAAGTTTTATTTCTCAGTTTTTTTAATTGACTCTTAAATTCACATCACTACATTCCTGCATCAGTTGATCGTTTTTTAAAGTCCTCAAGAAAATCTGTCAGCATTTTAGGGTGCATTTCTCCTAATGTACACATCTTGGACTGCAATTCCCACTAACACAATACATTTTTGTAGATTTACTTTCACTACGATATGCATTTCTGCACACTTTCCCTTAATATACGCATTTTTTTGGTTAAGAACTGCACAGTGAGTTTCAGAGAAGTGTGAATTTTGAAAGACAGCTGCGTTTCGATTTGTTCAGGATGTGTAGCTTAGGTAAGTTCATGTTAAAATGCAAACCAAACAAAATTCCTCCCCCCACCCTTAATTGCAAGCATCAGGGGCAGAAGATGATTTCATTTGGGACCACAACAGGGCCAAAGGCCTCTCAGATGCTCGGCAGTCTGAAATGAATATTCCACAGGCTATAAATCTGTCTTTGGATTTGGCCCCTGCACCTGACATTCTCCACCTCTGAATTAAATCAATTAATGTGGACCTAGTTCACTCAAGCAGTGGCCGCTAGCATCTCCATGCCACCCAAGCTTTGAGCTTCACCTCCTTATTTCCTTCCTATAGCCACAAAGCAGATTTGTTTCATTTCATTGTGCATATCAAAGCTTTGGCTGCCAAGAACATCAGCCCTTGTCTTGTAGGCTGGTCTTGAGATAAACCCATAAGGCTGAGCAAACTCTTCCAGCCAGTTTTTCCATTGAGGGAGTTGGATGTTTCACAGCTTCTAATTTGGTTTGGTGCTTTGGTGCCTTGTCTGTATGTGGTGTGGCAATGTGCCTGCTAAACATGAGATAGGCTCTGGTGATGTGATGAGAGATGCATCTTATCAGTTGAAAGCCTGCACTTCCAACTATCTCTGGACAGTTTGTCTTCTTGAATAATTGGCTTCCCATAGCTGCTGAGAAGAGTTGCCAGGAGGAGCCTTTTCTCTTGAGGAGGAGGAGGAGGGAGGGACTGCATGGTGGTCAAGGCTGAAAGGATTGGGGCAAAAGCTCATTTTCAAGGAAATGATGGCTGAACGCAAGAGGCATGTCTGGCTGGCTAGATGGATAGATAGGAAGGAAGGAAGGGGCCAGGGCCGTCAGGGGACACAATGGCAGGCTGACGAAGCATGAGAGTCCTGTTATGGCACAGGTGAGGGACTTCAAATCCAGGGTGCAAATGTGGCCCTCCAGGCCTCTCTATCCGGCCCTTGGGACTCTCCCCAGACCACACCCCTCACTGGCCCTGCTTTGCCTACTCTTTGAGTGTTTTTGCCTGGCTGGGATGCATCTTTCAACTCTGATCAGGCCTCTTGCGTGCCTAGATGTCCGATAGAGTGTGTAAGCACATGCAGAAACTAGCTTACTGCACAAAGGTAGAATTTACATGCATTGCCCCGCCTTTTACAGGGGCCAGATAGAGCACCCAGGAGGGCCACATTCACCCCCCCAGCACTAGGACCCTTACCCCTGCTGTAGGGTTCCCTGAAACTTTAATCTCGGTGGCGGATGGTGGCTCCATGTCAGTCGGACAGTGGAATCTGCTCCAGGTTTTAGTCCAGACTTTCAGTGAGGTGTCCAAGGTGCTGAAGCACTGCCTTTCACTGCCCTGCTGACAAGGAGCCCCCAGTCTCCACTGCTTAGTCTACAGACCTTCCCAGTGAAGGAGAAGGTTCAACAAGGTGTTGTGTGCTGTGAACATGGTACATCTTTCACAGAACTCGCGAAATTAAGAGATGGGAGAGAGAAAACACAATCTGTTTCAAAAAGACCCAATTCCTTCTTGTCAGTTATCAGAAGCAAATGTTTAATTCTGAATTATTTGACCCCCCCTTTGCTGCTGAGATTTTAAATGACTAATATAAATTACATTTATAGAGGTCTCATAAAAGTGTTTTTTAAAAATCATTTGTCTATGTAAAGAGACTTATTACGGATTTAATATAAATCTATGTGCATAGAATTAAAGGAACATAATGATACGACCTTTTGATTTTGTATGTGATGAATATATTACATGTTGTAAGTCTGTTCATGTACGTTGGTTATTATGTAAAATAACCCATATTTCTCTTTCTCTTTCTCTCTCTCTCTCACACACCCAATACTGGCTCCAACATCATCAGATTCTCCCCCACACCCCGGCAGGAACAGATGAAGTCCTTCAGAAGATTTTCTGCCTGTGGGCCTGGAAGACCAATCTGAGTGTTTGTTGCTGAATGCAGGAAAACTGCAAGGCGAGATCTGACCAGCCCAGCTGGCAGGAGAATTAAAAGTTTGCTCTGAGTAGGATTTCCTGCTGCTTTTCATAAGCTAAACAAATCCCATCTAATACATGTAAATAATATATATATATAAAAGTAACAATCATAAAATCTTGTAGAAAACAATCATGTATTATAATCAAACGTCTATTTGCTGAACAAATCCCAAACGCGTTTCAACCATTTCTGGTCTCCTTCAGTGGGAGTAGTGAATTTTTATCAGCTGAGTCCTGTTGTGCTCCTTTGGCATTTGTGGATTATACAAACAATAAGTGCAACCCACGGACAAAGTAGAGAACAAATGTGGCCAACTATAGTATAATATTGCATATATAGGGGTGATGAATCAAGGGAGATTGGCATGGCATGGCAAATTGGAGCAAGCTCAAGATGTAGCTTCAAGACCATGGATAGTCCTCCTGCAGCTAAGGACATCTATCCAAGTTGTCTCAGCAAGGTTCTGAAGCAACTAGCTGGGTTTAATAGCAGGGCTAGGTAGTCAATGACTAGGGGCCCCACCCCGAGAGCTGCCTCCTGGCTAGTTAAAAGGCCAGACATTTATTCTGTAGCCATTGGTTTCATCAAGGTAATGGGGGGTTCAGCTGTGGTCTCTCTCCTCTCTCTGAATAGGTTCGGAGGAGGGCAACGAGGATATTCTGGGGACTGGAAGCAAAGCCCTGTAAGGAAAGACTGAAAGAATTGGGCATGTTTAGCTTTGAGAAGAAAACACTGAGGAGAGATACAATAGCACGGTTCCAGTACTTGAAAGGTCACACAGAGAAGGGTCAGGATCTCTTCTTGATCATCCCAGAATGCAGGACACGGAATTATGGGCTCAAGTTGCAGGAAGCCAGATTTCAGCTGAACATCAGGAAAAACTTCCTAACTGTTAGAGCAGTAAGACAATGGAACCCATGACCTAGGGAGGTGGTGGGCTCTCCAGGCTAGAGGCCTTCAAGAGGCATCTGGATAGCCACCTGTCAGGTATGCTCTAAGTTGGATTCCTGCATTGAGCAGGGGGTTGGACTGGTTGGCCTTATAGGACCCTTCCAACTCTACTGTTCTAATAATAATAATAATAATAAATTTAATTTCTTCGTCGCCTATCTGGCCAATGGCCACTCTAGGCGACTTACAAAATTATTAAAATACAATTAATAAAATACAGTAATACAATAAAAACAATAGATCTACAACAACAACATTAAAACTGGGTAGGAGGCATTACAATTATATCGATTAACCCTCCCCGGATACCCCGAAGGCCTGCTGAAAAAGCCAGGTCTTTAAGGCTTTCCGAAATACATTTAGGGAAGAGGCATGCCGGAGATCTTGTGGGAGGGAGTTCCAAAGAGTGGGGGCCGCCACTGAGAATGCCCTCTCTCTTGTACCCGCCAATCTGGCTGTTTTTGTTGGCGGGATTGAGAGAAGGCCCTGTGTGGCCGATCTTGTCGGGCAGCATAAATCTCTTGACCCCACAAGATGAGTATGGACCACTCATCAGAGTCTGGGAGGCCCCCATAGGGATGGACTAGGGCACGGAACCATCCCCTCCTCTGAGCTTCAGTTGCTGGAGGACTTTTCCTCTAATGAATCCCAGTCTGGGTCTCTGGCATTAACATCAGCATCACAGCAGAGCCACCAGGCCCTCTCCATTCAGCAAGTTCTTCCACTCAGGACCTTATTCAAGACTTGCTGGCCACACTAGGATCGACTATTACTCTGCCCAAATTAGGATGGCACTTGAGCCATGCCCAAATTGGTCTTGTTTGAACACAAGAGAGCAAAACGTTTCATGCATTGTATTGCAGGCGTTGTATATGCAGGTAAGAGAACCCTTACTCTTCCCGGCACGCTGTCCTCCTAATTGATGACCAGAGTGCCTGGGATCAGCAAGCATTTCCCCTCACACATACATACACACACATATATATATGTGTGTGTGTGTGTGTGAATATTTAATGAAAAAACTTATCTATGGCTCAGCAAGCTTCTATTCCTGTTATTCGCACATTACCGATCAGGGTGCAATGTTGGTCTAGGGATATTAAAAGCCTCTTGCTAAATACACCCCTCTATCACTCCAGTCTCTCTCTCTTGATCTCTCCTAAAGGCTCAGGGTGGGCAAGTGCTGGGCTGCCGGCAGCTGAGTCCACTAAGGGCTGGAAATATGAATCTTGGAACACTAGGGACTAGGGTCACATCAGAGCATTCGGACAGATGCCAAAGAAAATTCAAAGCAGGAGTCAAGGAGCAGAGGTGTATGAACATAGCACAGGAGGGGCCCATCCAAAGATGGAGGCCATGTCAGGACAACAAAGCCACCCTGGGCTCCTGCTGGGAGGAAGGGCAGGATATAAATCAAATAATAAATAAATAAATAAATAAATAAAATGAACAAATGAGTCCCAAAGAGGCTATTTGAAGGCAGCTGTCCAAATTGTCTGCATGCATCCTGTCCTGTCTCAAGCCCCAAAAATCTCATCCAGCAGAAATTTCTGACTGCTCACCATTCATTGCTCACCCACTTCCAAGCCTAACTTCACAAAGGCTAGAAATTTGGTGAGTTCCCCCCCCCCATTTGTTGTTGCTTTTGAAAATGAAAGATGACATTCTCAGGAAGCCGAATATTGTGTTTTCTGTAGATCGTCTGTCCTTCTGTGCAAGCGAGGTTCACATACAAGTCCTGGGAACAATCCAGGGACTTCTTTATCTAATGACATAATGCTTGTATTGAGCCACCACATGAAAAAAAGCTACTACCTTCCCGTAATCATATAATTAGCTTTGCAAGGATGCAAGTGCCATATTTTTTAATCAGGCTGATGGCTATTGACTCGAACATTTGCAGTATCAGAAACAAATGCAACTACACCAGCGCTGTGCTTAATTGCCATTTATTCAGTCTAAGCACATGGACAAAAGCAAGAATCCAGAAAATAACCCCATGCTTGTATTTTCTGGTTGATGAATTGTAGGAATGGGGAAATGTGCAATGCTACTGGGGCTGGTGTGGGTTGAGATTGCTGGTGCTTGTTTTTTTGCCTGCCTCTGAAGGTTGTGTCTGTGTGTGTGTGTGGAAAGGGACATGTGATAATTTTACAGATGGGGAAAAATGAAGCAGTTTACTTTGCCTTGATGCAAAGTTAAGACACAGTGCCTTAATTTCAACCATTATGTCCCATCCGTTTTTCATCCATTACATAATTTATACTGGAAAAACAGCAACAACAGAATCTTGTGGAACATTAAAGATCAGCAGATTTATTGTGCCAGAAGCACCTGCCATAATAAATCTGTTAGACTTTGTGCCACAAGTTTTTGGTTTTTTTTTGCAGCCATAGAAGAATGGGGCTGCCCCTCTGGAATTTGTCACAATTTATACTTGTCCCTGTGCTTTTGACTGAGGAACATGATGCGCAATTATGCATGCAATGCACAGCATTTATTCAGATTTCTTCTGCTGCTCCTGCTTTTGAATTGGAAACATCACACACCATTTCAGATAATTATATGCAAGCCATGCTCCAGACTAGAAATCCCATGATGCTGTGTGTCCCAGTACACAGGATACACGTGTGCTAAGTAACAGGCATGCATAATAATGGATCTGCAAAACTCCACTGCAAATCTGAAAAACAGCAGAGGATATTTCTTCATTATTCCGGTTAGAGGTGATGACTCAAGTCAATTTCTGGTCAATGGATTGTATCCACTGTTAGTCATAGTCTGAGCAGACTGATTCAATTAAAGGACATGCCTAACTTAGGTCCATTAATTTCAACAGGACTACTCTGAGTAGAATTTACTTGGACACAACTTTATGGGCGATAGCCAACTAAATGATACTCAGAGTCGATTCACTGCAAAAAGACTGTAGGTCAGTGGCAGAGCATCTGCTTTGCATGCAGGTCTTGGGTCCAACCCCCAATGTCATCTCCAGGTAGGACTGGGAAAGACCCCTGCCTGAAAACTTAGACAGCTGCTGCCAGTCAATGTAGATAGTACTGAGCTAGGTGGACCAACAGCCTGACTCAGTCCAAGGCAGCATCCTAGGTTCCTAAGAAGTGGGCCCAAGCCTTTGGAACTCCCTCCCACCTGAGATTAGACAGGCACCTGCCGTGTTGAGTTTCAGGCACATGACTTAAACTTTCTTGCTCCAGCAGGCATTTTAAGGTAATGTTTGGTTTTATGATGATTTTACTGTTCTCTTGTTTATTTTCTGTATGGCTAGTATTTATGTACACCGCTTAGACATGCATATGATCAAGTGGTATATAAATATTTTAAATAAAAATAAAATGTAAATATGTGACATTTGCATGCATTCACTCATAAATCTGTTCTCTCCCATTTCCTTAAGAAATCTACATGAGAAATCACATTTAAATATATTTTGTCTCTGAAAATGCACATTTATAAAGGCATTTTGATATTTTTTAAAAAAATTGAACCAAGAATTTCAGTGCCACACTTGGGATATGTGACAGCTGGTGAATAACTATTTTCTAGTCCTCACCTTTGTCTAAAAGGTCTGGGTAAGATCAGTTCAGATTGGAATTTGCAAAGATTGAATTTCTCAAGTATCCCAAATTCTGATTAAAGAGAAAGCCAGGTGGATTTCTCAGGGAAGACGTGAAGTGCTACTTATGGAACTTATCTGTTTTGTTCCTAAAATGTAAGGGTTTCTGGTGAAAAACACACACCACAAATTAGGCAATTCCTATATTTTTAAAAACAAGTGATGTTTTGTGTAGCAGTGATGTTATATCCAGGAAGCAAGCCTATTTGTGTATATTTGAACCCAAAAGCAGTTCATCATTTAAAAACAGAAATCATAACATCGTTTTGAAATGTCAGCTGAGTATGACGAACTGTTTTAACATTTCTTCCTAGTAAACATGTTTTGTTGAGATTGATATGTATTTTTTTCCTGCGATGGAATGGGTTACTGATGAACTCACATCACGCATTGGGAAAACTATGCATGGGAAACACTTTGGCCTGCCAGAGTGTAGATAAGCATTTGTCAAACTAGTGCCCTCTCGATGTTTCGAACTACAGCTCCCATCAGCCCCAGCCAGTGCGTTGAAAACAGTCCTTCAAAATGTTGAGTTGGATGAATTTCAGAGAAGATTCTAGCTTTGATTATAGTTGGCTGACCTGAGAGAATAAATTTATATAGAAAATTCAGTTATCTGCTCAAAATGGAAATGGAAATGGACGGCCTTCAAGTCGATCCCGACTTATGGCTACCCTATGAATAGGGATTTCCTGGTAAGCAGTACTCAGAGGGGGTTTACCATTGCCTCCCTCTGAGGCTAGTCCTCCCCAGCTGGTGAGGGCCTGCTCAGCTTGCCACAGCTGCACAAGCCAGCCCCTTCCTTGTCCGCAACTGCCAGCTGGGGGGCAACTGGGCTCCTTGGGACTATGCCGCTTGCCCACGGCTGCACAGGTGGCAGAGCATGTAACCCCTGAGCCACTCCCTGTGGGGGTGATCTTTAGCTGGCCCTTGATGCCCAGGAGACACGAGTGGGGATTTGAACTCACAGACTCTGGACTCCCAGCCAGGCTCTCCTCCCCACGGTGCTATACCAGCTGCTCAAAGCTGTGGTCAAGTCCGTGGCTTCCACTCTTCCATTGTGCTAGGATAAATAGCTGAAAATGAACTGTAGGAATTGGGGCCACAGTGTAAATTATGTTTTTCATGAAGATAATTATCAGAAAATGTCTCCTGCTTTGGAGTCTTTTTTTCTTTTTTTAAAAAGATTGCTTTGAAAGTCTTCAGAAGTGGCCTTCTGTTTGGGAAATACTTCCCTTACCCTGAATCAACTTTGCCTTCAGTGACATTAGCATGTAGCCAAATCTGAGTACCTGTGTGGTATCATAACATTAACTCGTTGACTCCACATACTCTTGTTATCTGAGACTGCCATTATGACTGATCCAGAACTCATTTCCCTCACTCGGAATCATTACTCAGTTTGGCTGTCACTGAGGCAGCAGAAGCAATAACGTAAGGTCCCTGCCTCTCTAAGCCGCTCAGGACCCTGGACAGCTCCCTCTGGCTCCTGCTGATTGAGGCTGGGCAGAAGATCTCTTAGCCAAGAGTTGGGGCTATCTGAGGCAGTTGTCTCTGACTCCTTGAGAAGCTCAAATTGTTGACTTAAAGGGCTGTCATCCAGTTCTGCAGACACTGACATATATGCTCTGGAAAAGGTGGGGATGTTATTGGGAGCTTGCCCTCTGAGTCTGTGGAACCTTTTTCAGGTTAAGAGAGGGCAAAAGGAGGTTATGTGGGTCTGCCCTTAATGCAGCAGCCTATATCTCTTCCTCAGCTGTGTCTTCTTCAGGGTAGTGTGAGGGGATGTGTTTGGTGGCTATGAGAAGTATAAGCCCCAACAAGGGCAAAGGACCTAGGCTTGGCTTGGAAGGATCATAGCCTGGCTAGATCAGGAGGTACTAATGGTCTGCTTGGGGGAGAGCTGGTGGAGCCATTTTGAAGTGTATGTGGAAAATATTTCCTCTTTCCTCTCTACTCAATAGTATTGAGTGTCACCCTAAGGGTACAAACTAGGCGGCTCCTATGTTGAGCCCATTTGATCCTGATAAAGTCTAGCACATAACCAATCTATTAAACCAACAACAGTGGATTTGGGGCTAACCACTAAGATATTTTTATTCCACCCCCAGATTTCAGTGTTAAATCTAATTTTATCATTTATGTGATTCACGAAATGTGATTAATACATCCCTGGCTCTTCCAATGTTTAAAATCTTGATTCTTGCCATTTACACTTTGTGAATATGTATTTACATGCATACATAACCTTCACTATATGCATTTGTGTACATATTACATGGCTGGAGAATTGCATTGCAAAGTTTGGATAAGTGCAAATTTCAAAGGGTAGCTGCTGTTTCAGTCTGCATACTGTTTCAGAAAATGTGAATTTGGTAAGTGCGCCTTTAAATGCAAATTGAATTGAATCCCCCCCCCTTATTCAGGTGGAATCTTGGTGGATTGCTGTCACAGGAAGCACGGAAGGAGGTGCCTGGCGTTATCACAGAATCATAAAATCGGAAGGGACCTATAAGGCCATCAAGCCCAATCCCCTGCTCAATGCAGGAATCCAAATTAAAGCATACCCAACAGGTGGCTGTCCAGCTGCCTCTTGAATGCCTCCAGTGTTGGAGAGCCCACCAACTCCCTAGGTCACTGGTTATCCATCAATGTACTTCCAAAGGATGAAAGGGAGTCCTTTCCACTGATTTTGTGTTAGCAAATAATCACTGCACAAACCATAGATCCAACTCGAAAAGGCTCCCTCTTTACATCAGCACCCCTGTGGTCTGTGTCAGCAGCTGTTGGTAGCTGAGGAATGATATGGGTGGTGTGTTGCGGGATATTTTAAGATAGTGTCCAAATCTTTGTAATGCTATTGGGCATTACAAAAAGTAAAAAAAAAAGCATGTAAGGGAGATGTAACCAAGTACTGGAGCCAGAGATCATAAAGTGACACTCAACAATTTGCAGAGTGGCATGGGGAAGACAGTACTGGACCACTGAAAGGCAAGGCAGAGCCAAACCTGAGTACATGCCCAGGACTTGGAGCTGTTAAGACCAGGGATCTCCATTACTTTCTGGCCTGGGCTTCAGAAATGGCCTTGACCAAGGGCTATCATCACAGAAGACCCTTTCTGGAGAGAGGAAGGGATGCACACAGGTGTCCCTTTCTGGGTCTTCAGGAAAAGGAGTAAAATGCTTTTTGATGTATTTACTAGCAAAATACACCTTTTTATGCATCTTTTACATCAGGTGTGAGGAACCTTTGGCCCTCCCATCATCATCCCTGGCCATGCTTGCCATTGGCCATGTTTGCTGGGGCTGGTGGGAGTTGTAGTCCAACAGCATCTGGAGGGCCAAAGGATCCCCACTCCTTTTTTTTACATAAAGTATATATTTTTGCATGGATTTTTATGTGCACCAAAAATGCATTGCAGAATTCAGAGAAGCATACAACCCAACTGACAGTAGTGTTCTGATCTGCAAGCATGTTAGTGATCATCACCAGATCGGGTTGGTCCACTTCAAAAAGTTGACCAAATCTGTTCCTCCCCTATCTCTATAATATGTCTCCCCCCCCCCACACACAACTGACTATTTTTAGACAAAATCTCCATGATGAGCTGCATTGTCAACATTCCCTCTACTGCAAAGGTGATGGGTTTTTAGATGGTCTTCTCCCATCTCCACACATCTCCTGGAACACGAAGGCAAGCATTATTGAACAGCACTTCAAAGCCTTGTGTGGTTATTTCTTTCACTGACAGCAGGTGGTGCAATTTTTTAAAAATTCTTATCATGGATTGAGGTCTATGGCCACATCTTGAAAACCCAAACTTTTAAAAAGATGTACGGTGTCATCATTTTGGAATTAAAGGATGAATCACAAATAATTGGCATAAATGTTGTGTCCCAAATAAATTTTATTGTCAGTCTTTGGTGACTAAATATTAACATTGTTTGAATGCACCAGACAAGTCAATCGTTAGGCTGCTATGAAAGTCCAGAAGAAGGAAAAATTGGGTTGCATCCAATATTTGTGGAATGTCCCCCACCAATGCATCTCTCTCCATCGCTGTTGACTTTCAGGAGGAATTTGAAAACATTCCTGTTTACCCAGACATTTGATGGCTGAAGAGGAATGTTCCTGGCAATGTGAGGGTCACTGGATGAAAGAATGTTTTTAACTGCGACTGTGTTTTGGAATGTTTTAAACTGTTTTTAGAGTGCTTTTCTTGTTTTTCAGTTTTTGTTGGTATGTTTGCTGTGCTTGGCTCCTTTGGAAGGAAGGGCGGGATATGAATTTAATTTAATTTGAATTATATAATAATAATAATAATAATAATAATAATAATAATAATATGTTACTTAAAGTCACTTAGTGGTATACTTGTTGCACTGGTGGAACTTTGTTGCACAAGGAAAACCACAAGGACATTACCAAAGATTTTTGCACAACAGATGGTAGAATGAGAATCAGCTGTTGCACAAGGGAAAACACCAGTACATTACCAAAAATTGTTGTGCAAACGAATGCACAACAAGAACCAACTGTTGCACAACAAGCTTCTCCTAGCACAACTGTTGCATTGGATTCTTTGCTGTGCGCCTTTAAATTCTGCCATCTGCTAGTGAAAGATCTCTGAACTTAATGCTCTGGTGCGTAATGTTAAGATCAAAGATAGCAGATCTCCATGCCTGATGTCATATGATTCCAGGGCACTGACTTGTGGGTGTGGCTTCGCCAAAATCCCATTAGGAAAAGGACCTATGCAAGAGGACAGAATCTTCATGGCAAGACTGTCATTCGTTGCTTGAAAACCACAGGCCCTGCCAATTAAAACCAGCAATGCCAGGTGCCCACAATAGATCTGCCATCTGATTTCTATTATTTCCTGGTGTCATAGCTAGATCGTCATGCATCTTTATGCGACAATTTAAAGAGGTGCTTGTTCCACTTCTCACAGACCTTGAGCACTTTGGCTCTCCTAAAAATTGCAGTTAATGTGCTCAAGTGACAGAGTGTTAAAGAAAAAAGCTGAGAGGATGATTAGAGAAAGATGGTCTCCTCCCATCTCATGGACATTTCAACCTTGTCTTCAAGTAAATCAGGGAGAGTGATCTGTGGCCCTCCAGGTGGGCTACCACTTCAACCGGCGAAAGGTTCCAGCTCCGTAATAGAACTTCTGCTTTGCATGCAGAACTCAGCAGCCAACATGGTCAATAGCTAGAGAAGGCTAGAAGTGCAACCCCACATCACCTGGAGGACCACAGTTAACCATCCTTGTGATAAAGAGGAAATTTAACCATTGTGCCACACTGCCTCCATGCAGCTCACTGGATTGGGCACTTTGTTTTGGCCTCCAAGTGGCAGATGGAGTCATAGGTAAGGTTGCCAACTTCTCTTCTCTTTTTCTTGCCACTGCTTATACACTTTGAATTGGAGCCTGACTAACAGAATTTCACAGGTGAAATGTTTCCCGCTGTTTATCTCCATGCCAGCAACAAGTGCCATCTGCTCAGCTTCCACGTGATAGACTGCTGTTAAAAACATAGCTATAGCGGCCAGAAGAAAAGTTGGCAACTTTAAGGTGGGGGGGGGGAGAGCTCACAACCCTTTAAACCTTTTCCGCCAACTTTTCAGGCAGCCCCTGTGCCCATGCCTTTCAACCCAGCTCAAAGCTGAAGACCTGAACAGATCCATGCTGGGAGAAGAACCCATCTTGCCCCAAATTCTCCCCTTCTAGCTTCTGTTAAAGGCACAAGAACAAGGCAGGATGGTTTTCCTGGTCCATTGGCAACCCTCTGTCCTCTCCACCCCACTTTTCCTGTAAAAGAGTTTGTCTCTCCTTTTGGTGGCTTCAGGGTCAGAAACGAAAGAGGCCAGGCTTTGAGTCCTTTGGAGAGAGCACCCTTTCTTGCCTCCCTTAGCCTGGAAGAGGTGTAGCCTGCACAATGAGAATTCATTCCTGCTCTTTTAGGGAGTTTTGAGGCTATGGGGAGGACAACTGCTCACCCTAACAGCTACGTTTTCCCTCTGTTGGAGGCAGTGTGCTTCTAAATACCAGTTGCTGGGAATGGCAGTTGGGGAGAGTTGCTTTTGTGCTCAAGTCCTGCTTCTGGGCTGTCCATTTTGGCATCCACTTGGCCTCCGTGAGAACGGGATGCTGGGTTTTGATGGGGCTTTGGCCTGATCTAGCAGTCGGGCTCTTCTTACGTTCTTACTAGAACCAATGCAGAAATGGAAAGCGGCTGGGGGGAGTGGGCCTCCCACTTCTGAAGCCCTGCCCCCCTTTCCATCACTCGTGTGCATCACACCCACTTGACACCTGGCGCACACCACACCTCCTCTCTGGCCCAGCCAAAGCCGCTGGATCAAGTGGAAGGTCAATCTCTTTTAAAAGTGCGGTTGAGCTGCCGACTCATCTCGTCCGTCATGTCATGTAACGACGCCGGCAGGGAACAGGGAACATTTCTTCTGAGCTCCCCAGCACAGCTTAGAAGAGCCAAGAACACATGTTTGAGTTGCTAATTAAAATTCTGAACTGAGGTCTGCGGTAGAAATTGTGATCCTGCTCGTGTTCCTGGGAACGAAGACCAAAGGAGTTTTTCATCCTCTGAAGGCTGATGTGTGTGTGTGTGTGTGTATATGTGTATATATATATATATATATAGGCAAGTGTCTCTCCACAGATTGCTGAAGAGGGGGTTTATTTAGCTGCAGTTGTAGGATTATCTGGGGAATAGTCTCTCAATCGGCACAGAGGATTTCTTGATCCGGCAATGAAAGGAGGGTGGTGGTAGGGAATAAAATGGAAAATGAGACACTTTCCATGTGTAAAGAGAGGAAAGAAACCAGGACACAGCCAACAGAGAGCTTCGTGAGTGGGGTTTGCCAAATGATCAGAAAAGAGCAGCCCTAGCCTGCTCCTCTGCACATAACCTGAGCTGATGTGTGGAAATTAGCAGGTGAAGTTTCCTGTGAGATGGAGATAAGCTACAACCACCTGCTAGTGTGTGCAGGAAGAATCCCTATACTAAGGACAGAAGTTGGAAAGCCTACTTGTGATGAGAGGGACTCAGAAAATGTCAAGAACAGAAGGTTCTAAGAACCCAGCTGGATTAGGCCAGTGACCCAACTAGTCCAGTGCCCTGTTCTCACAGTGGCCAACCAGGTGTTCTGGAAAGGGTTTGTTGCTTGCACAGTATTGGTGGTCCTGATCAGAGTCTTCTTAGAGGGGTAGACCATTAGGATTGTCAACTGATGAGGGGGGGGGAACCATCATGCCCACGCTTGTGCCTGGACAAGTAGGTTGCTGTGCTGAAACACGTGGAGATAGAACATTGTGTTTACATTTGCTAATGCCTGCATGGGGGTGCTATAGTCCAGCCACATCTGGAGGTCCACTGGTCTCCCATCCCTGTCACAGCAGCTCTGGATATGCAGGGTTGTGCTCAACTAAGTTCTACTCAGTGTACACTCACTGAAATTAATGTACCTACTGTAAGTTAGTCAGGCCCATTAACTTCAAGTGATCTACTCTGAGTAGGATTAGCACTGCATAGAGTCCACTGTATGAGAATGGTGTCATTTTTTTAAAAAAAAATTAACATTTGAGAGGTAAAGACATTTGTTGGTAATGTTGAACTTTCCCCCCCTGAAAACATCTCAGATTTGGTGTAAATTCATTCTGCCCTACTTCAGAACCATGTTCTCCCCTTCTTTCTGGCTGCTTCTTCCTTTCCCAAGTAGTCAGAAGGGTGATCCCAGCCAATCAGGGATCCTATAGTTTATGAGCCGATGCAGTCCAGTTTGGCTACATGGCAATATCCCTAAGGGCAAGTGAGGGTGGTTGGAAACCAAGTGAATGGACAAGCAACCATTTTTGCAAGGAGCACTGCGAAATCAGCAAATGAGAGTTTTCCAGAACTGCCAAACATCCCATGCTATGGCTCTGTCTCTTAACGTTTCCATTATTTTATAAAGTATATAATATTTTATAAAGAAATTTATTTATTGATTACATGTATATCCCACCCTTCCTCCAAGGAGCTCAAGGTGGGATACATGGTTCTCTTCTTCCACATTTCACCCTTGCAACAGAACTGTGAGGTAGGTTAGGCTAAGTGAGTGTGACTGGCTCTGAGTCACCCAGTGAGCTTCATGGCTGAGCAGGGATTTGAACCCAAGGGCTGCATTCCCTCCTGGCAACCTTGCAAGGGCCAATATCCCTGTGGCGGGTGAAGCCGGAGACAAAATTGGGTGGATGAACAGATGCAAATAGGTTACCCTTATTAAATTACTGCATTGAGCAGAGGGTTGGACTTGATGGCCTTATAGGCCCCTTCCAACTCTACTATTCTATGATTCTATGAAATTCACAAACCACCTTTTCCGCGTGCCTCAAGGCAATTTACAAACATACCATAAAAACAGATAAAAAGAGTTTTAAAAACAGTTTTATAAACAATGGGAGATATATAGGTTTAAAAATGATACACAATAAGCACCCAAGGCAGAGATGGTTTTTTTCCATGCAGGTGGAAAAGCTCTTTGAAACAGAAATGTTTTCAGAAAGTGCAGACAGCAGCTGCTTGTCATATCTGAACAGGGATGCCGTTCCACAAAATGGGGGCAGCCCCACTGAAGGCCCTGCTCTGAGCTACTGTGGTGGGGGCTCCTGATATTTTGGGGACTTTCAGGAGGAGCCCTCCTACAGAAAGCAGTCACCTAGTAAGTAGGTAAAGGATAACTCAGTCGCCTCAGGTAGCCTGGTCCTGAGCTGCATAGCAGGGCCTACATTTTACCTGGGGATCCTAGGGTGGTTTCTGCACACACTCTCACATCCCTCTTTAGCCTCCATTCGGGCAAATAAGAGGCACGATCTGAGTTCCAGGACCCCTTCCAGCTAGGTTGACGTGGTGAGAAGCAGAGCCAGGGAGGAGTGTGGCCTGAGGAGAGTTCTGAGGGCCAGATAGAGAGGTCTGGAGGGCCACATTTTACCCCTGGGGCTGAGGCTCTCCACCCTGCCTTAGACCCAGTCTCAGCCCCAGAGATGAGCATCCAACGGTTCCTGTCCTCCTGGCTCTCTGTCCTGCTTCCTGCCCAGTGTCACAACCCCACAATGCCCAGAGAATGGTGACATATGGCGAAAAGAAAAACCAAGTCAGGCTGCAGCTAAAAGCGAGAGAGGGCTTGACAGAGGCCTTCTGAAAGGCCATTTCTTTCACAGTGGTGAGGGGAAAGCAGGAAAAAAGATGATCACAAACTAGAATGTGGTCTATATAGTCTATTTCTGGCTGGCTTTTCATTGGCTTTTTCATGGTTCTGGAAGGAGTCCAAAGCAGACCCTCTACTTCCTGCCTTCATTGGCAAACATCCCCCACCCCACCCCCGGATGCCCTGTGCTGGATTTCCTCAGATCTCTTTTGGAGAGTTTGCAGTGACTCATCCCTCATTGGCTCAATGAGGCCAGGAGAGTGTGGGTCCCTTGGGAGTTAGTCACACAGGTCTCTCTTGGGAAGCTTCAAACATCAGAAGTGAGTCCTCCGTTTTCAGCAACTATAAAAATAGATCTTCATGCAGAGACATTTTAAAAGGCAGAAGTAGAAGAAGACAAAGAGAGAGAGTGGAGGACTTGATGGGGATTAAAATGTCATCCGGCAGCACGCTGAAGCCCTGTGAATGAGACAACGTTCATTAGTGAAGAGGGTGAGCCTGCCAATCAAAGCTCAAAGTTTTGACATCTGTTGCCTGTTGAATATAATTCCCCTTCGGGTGAACAAGGCCTTGCGATTAATAACGGGTGAGCCCTCCTTCACCTCATTTGATATGGCCTCAGCTCAAACAAATTATCTCCACACATTTCAGTAAAGGTACGGTATGCTATTTCTGAGCCTATTCTGATGTTTGAGGCACAGCAAGACCCACACATTTTCTTCTCACCCTCTCCCTTGAGCAGTGGTGGCTGGTGGCTCCATGTCAGTGGGGCAGTGGAATCCGCTCTGGGTTTTAGTCCAAACATGCTTCAGCACCATGGACAACTCCTTGCATGTTTTGACTTAAAAATGTTTAAAAAAACAATCTTAGCAAAATAGGACAAAACAGACCTGCCGTTGACTCATGACAAACAACATCTCCCAGATGCACACCAAGACCTTCGCTCTCTGGAGGCACACTTTCCCTAGATGTTCTCACTTGGCTGTTTCTGGTGGGCAGTCAGAAGCAGCAACTCAAGCCCAGCTTGCTTTGCACCATCTCCTCCTCTGGCATTAATACTAACAGATTAGGGAGGGATTGTGGTAGATTAGATAATGAGATTAGCGCATCAGCTCCATCAAGCATTTGTGCAAAGCTCTTTGAGCTCACTTAATGCCTGGGGGATCTTTGTGTTCTGCCACCTCACCGCTCTTGGCAGGTCAGCTGTGCCGACAAACGGTGACGAGATGGCAGAGAATTCTCAAGGGTTGTTCTTCTCGCAGTGTTGTTATCTTACCAGCGCTGTTACGCTCCTAATATATTTATTGCAACACACATATTTAGCATTTTCATAGAGCAGTTTGAGTATTCAGAGTGTTTCACATCCATTAGTCTGAATTGGGGAAGTTGCCAAGCCTTGTATTTAATCAGTAAATTTGGCACGCTCCTAATCTGTCCTTGAATTCCGACCTGGACACCCTTCTCTTTCCCCCGATAGTTATTCTCTGGACTCAGTTAAACATCCAGAAGGAGAACCTAGGAAGTTTCCTTCTACTGAGTCAGACCATTGGCCCATCTAGCTTGGCATTGTCTGCACTGACTGGCAGCAGCTCTTCAAACGGGGGACATTTCCAGCCCTGTGGATTGAACCTGCAACCTTCTGCATGCAAAGCAGATGCTCTGCCACTGAGCTATGGAGATGGGCTGCTCCTCCCACCCGCTTATTTACTCCCTGCCTCTTTAACCTCCTCTTCTTTTGCACCTTCAGTACTGCCACGGAAGTATCCTGTGCACCGGAGACCCTGGGAAATAAATTTTCCCATGGCTCCCAAGTCCACGCAAAGGATTTAAGCACATTGAGAAAACTACATTTCCCTGAGTCTCCTGTCTCTAAAGTGCTTCTAGTGACAAAGGGGGGGGAAGAGAGAGAGAATACTATCCTCCTATTGATGCTGGACCTATTGGTGTCACAGAAGCCACTGCGGCTAGTTCCCAGGGCACCAGCTTAGAAGGGAATTGCAGTTAATGGAGGGACTCAAGAGCCGTTGCGCTTCTCCTCATAGTGCGTCACACCCCCTAGGAAGCGTTACCAGCCTTACAAAAACCTGCTGGCCCGCCTTGGGATCCCTCCACTCTTTCACCTAAGGAAGTGTAGACCAGGAGCCTTTCTTTCTACAGATTTTCCTGCACTCTAGTGTTACGGGCTCAGGACACTGATCCACAGAAGGACGCAGGAGGTTTCTTTTTTTACATTGCTTTGATCATCTTGTTTTAATTTTGCACCTGGTTCTCCATTCAAAAGCAGAGGCCTATGAATCAAAACGCTGGTCTGATCATTGGAGCACCATATACATGTTGTTATTTTGTACGTCGCCCAGAGTGGCTGGACAGCCAGCCAGATGGGTGACTAATAAATTTAATAAATAATAATTTAATAAATAATAATAATAATAAACTGGCTTAACTTCACACCAGGCTGCCAGTCCAGTCATTGGTTGCTCTCTATAGATCGTGCCTGCTGCCTGTTCAAGAGGCTTATCTGTAACCAGGGAAGTGTGGCCTTCTTTCCACTGCAAGCAGGAATCTTCTCATATCTGTGGCATTCTAGACCTTCAGTTCACATTAAATCAGCCTTCCTCAGCCTGGTGCCCTCCTGATGTTTTGGAGTACAACTCCCATCGTCCCCAGACTGTGCTCTCATCAGCCCCAACATCATACGGCCATGTTGGGGAAGGGCTATAGCTCAGTGGCAGAGTGTCTGCCTTGCATGCAGAAGGTCCCAAGTTCAATCCCCAATGGCATCTCCAGACAGGGCTGAGGCAGATTCCTATCTGAGGACCTGGACAGCCACTGCCAGTCACTGTAGACAGTACTCGATGGACCAATGGTCTGACTCAGTATAAGGCAGCTTGCTATGTTCCTGTGATAGGAGTTGCAGTCAAACACATTTGGGGTGGTATTCAACTACATCCTGCTCACAGCAGACCCATTGACATTAATGAACCAAAGTTAGTCATGTCCATTAACTTCAGTGGGTCTGAACATTGAGTAGGTCTAATGTTGAATATCAACCTTGGAGGGCACCAGGTTGGAGAAGGCTACATTAAGACATGGTCTAAATCAGGGGGTGTAGGGAACCTGTGGCCCTCCAGATGTTGTTACTACAACTTCCATCAGCTGCGGCCAGCATGGCCAATGGATAAAGGCAATGGGAGCTGTTGTCCAGCAACATCTGGATGTACCACTAGAACTCAGAGGCATCCAATGAAGCTGAATGTTGGAAGATTCAAGACCGACAAAAGGAAGACTTCTTCACACAGCACATCATTAAACTATGGAATTGCTCCTCCAAGAAGCAGCGATAGCCACCAACTTGGATGGCTTTAAAAGAAGATTAGACCAATTTATGGAGGGGAGGAGAAGCCTACCAATGGCTACTAGCCCAGACAGCTATGTTCTACCTCCACTGTCAGAGGCAGCATGCTTGTGAACACCAGTTGCTGGGAATCACAACTGGAGGAGAGTTGCTGTGGTGCTCAGGTCCTGTTTGTGGGCTTCCCACAAGCTTCTGGTTGGCTACTGTGAGAATGGGATGCTGGACTAGATAGGCCACTGGCCTGATCCATTTGGCTCCTCTTAGGTCCTTATGTCCTCACACTCTGGGTATAAATGCAACCTGGAAGTGGAGCAACGGAAGAGCTTCCTTGTTTGCGTTGCAGAGGGGGGAACGGAAATGTCAACCTGCCACTCATAGTAGCGCTGTGTTTCAGATGACACTTGCTTCCTTGTCATTCCAGTTAGCTGAGCCATCTTGTCGTTCAAAAGCCTCTGTGGGGCTTCTTTCAGTCAAGCAGGCTTCCTCTAAATGAAGGCAGAGTATGTCTGGACAGCCACAGTATGAGCACAGCTGAATGATTCTCTACACTTTCTCCCAGAATTTCCTCACCCCCCACCCCGACTCAGAGGGAAAATGAGGCCATCCTCCAGATGTCTAATTCAGGGCAGACCCCTGTTAGGGTAAGTCAATTCCTTGCCACAGAGTGATGGGGGCTGCAGAGTTTGTGACTAGTGGAGCCTTCTGCGGAGAATTGAAAAGTAATGACTGTGCCACCCTTTGCCTCTTGTTTCTCCTCTTCATTCTGAGGATGAGTTTGGGGGGTCGTTGAGAAAGGTGATAAAGAAGGGAGGGCATATGATCAAGGTTTATACTGTTTATCATGCTGCAAAACCCCCGGTGGCCTTTGGGCAAAGGACACCATTAGGGATGGAGAGGTCTATCCATTCTCCACATTTCTGCAGCAATTTGCACTTTTTTTAAAAAAAAAAACCCTCATAAAACTTCTCCAGCTTCTTAGTGAGAATTTCTCCTAATAAACACATTTTTGTAGGAGGTTTTGACTAATGTACACATTTTCCAAGTAATTTCTCCTCATCTAATGCATTTTTTGCATGTTATTTTCACTGTGTTCATTTTTAATGCACCCTTTTCCTTAATAAGATCCTCCGTGGCACAGAGAGGTAAGCGGCGGTAACGCTGCCGAAGCTCTGCTCACGGCCAGAGTTCGATTCCAACGGACGGAGGAAGTCGAATCTCCGGTAAAAGGGGTCGAGGTCCACTCAGACTTCCATCCATGCGTGGTCGGTAAAATGAGTACCCGGCGTATGCTGGGGGGTAAAGAAAGGCCGGGGACGGAACTGGCAATCCCACCCCATAAATACGGTCTGCCTAGTAAACGTTGCAAGACGTCACCCTAAGAGTCGGAAACGACTCGCACTACAAGTGCAGGGACACCTTTACCTTTCCCCCCCTCTTAATAGATGCATTTTTGTAAACATTGTTTGGCTGGCAAGCTGCATTGCAACATTCAAAGAAGTGCGAATTTCAAAGGATGGCTGTGAGTTTCGGTTCACATATTGTTTTGGAAAGTGTGGATTTGATTAGATTTGGCTTGAAATGAGAACTGAATTGAATTGATCACCTATCTGTAGATGCAATGAATGAATGAATGAATGAAAAATGCATGGTATGATTATGACTGACAGTGGGTAACATCCAATGTCCATGCCCGTGGAGGTTGGTCCATTAGGTCCGCTGTGGCATTGCCCCACCAGCCTCAGCCTGCCCTCAGCCAGCCCCCACCTGCCTGCCTGCCTGCTTACAACCAGTCCTGGGGAGTTTCTTTCTTCTCAAATGTTGCCTTTGTAGAACTCAGCAGGGAGGAGGACGGGAGACAAACTAGAATTGGTCCGCCTGCCATTGCCTCTGGCTCTGCCTACTTTCAGGCTCCCTGCATTCCGCCCCGCCAGTCCAAATGGGCACCAGCCACCACTGCCTTCACCAGCCTTCTCCCACCTGACCTCCTGCAGATATTTTGGACTACAGCTCTATAAGGTGAGCACTGGCTCTAATCACTTGAAGGGGCTTTTGGAGTGCCATTCTAACATCCAGTGGAGGTCGGTCCATCTACATGCACATTTTACCCTAGCATGTATGTTTTTGTACATGATACTTGGCTGGAAAACGGCCCTGAAGAATTTGGAGTAGTGTGAATTTCGACGGATGACTATGTTTCGGTTCAGGGATTATTTTGGAAAGTGAGAATTCTGTATAGTCGCCTTTAAATGAAAACTGAATCAAAGATCTCCCCCTTCCTTCGCTGCCCAGCAGAAATATTAACTGGCCATCTTATGGGTTCAAACCCCCCAGTCACAATGATATTCTAAAGAAGTTCTCAAGTGTCCTGAGACAGAGAAAGAAAAATGGAAGCCTCTTTGGCAGGGTAAGGAAACGTTTGAGAAATCTGAGGACCAATTTCAGCACAGCACTCACTTTCAGAAAGAATGTGGGCAGCATTCTGAGGGCAAGGTGCACCCTGCAGCTACAATCCCTAGGGAAGGAAGGACGGATGGATGGATGAGGAAAACAGCAGAAAAATGGAAGCCTCTTTCCTGGGGTGAAGAAAACTTTCCAGAAATTGAAGGACAGGTTTCAGCACAGCCCTGGCATCCTCACTTCAAAGGCAAAGCGGGAATGTCAACAAGAGACCAAGCGAGGAGGATGGTGGCATTGTCATTCTAAAAAGGTTTCATTCCTCTGAGAAAACAGAAAGAGAGGCTCCGATGCCGCTCTTCCCTTCTGCCCTTTTGCAGAGGTCTGTGAAGTACCCTCTTCCTAGCCTTTTTTCCTTCCCTTTCTCTCCCTACCCTTAAAAAAGAATAGAGAAAAGACCAGGTCATTCTTGGCAAAACCCAGCGCAGCCCTTCTGAAGTTGCTCTGGCAAAGGAGACGCCTGACTGTCTTCCTTACAAACGGAGAGGCCCATCCAGGCCCAGAGGGAAGATGCTTTGTAGAAAAGAGATTATGATGGAGGAGGAGGTCTGCTTCAGGTCTGATGGGGCTTTGTGCAGGAGGACAATGGTGCCCCGTGCAAAGGCCTGGGATGTCAATTTCCCACCTCCAGTTTGGGGACATGCAAAACTCAAACTCTGTTGTAGTCAGAGATAGAGAGAGACAGAGAGAGAGAGAGTATTATCTTTATGCAGGAGACACCCAGATCTGTTTCTTTCCCCCATCAAGAGTGGGTGAGCTTGGGACGCAAGTAATGTAGGGGTAGGGAACCACAGGCTCAGGGGCTGAATGTGGCCCTCCAGAACTCTCTGTCTGGCCCTTGGAACTCTCCCCAGGCCGCTCCTACTCTTCTAAGGCCACACCCCTCACTGGCTCTGATTCGCACCCTCCTTAAGTGGTTTCGCCTGGCTGGAATGTGTCTTCCAACTCGCATAATGCCTCTTGCTTGCCCCGATAGAAGATATTTTGTTTTATGGTATGATTTACTTTTGTTTTTAACAAATTTGTAAGTTAACAATGTTGCAAGTTGCTTAGAGACCTTCGGTAATGAGGAACATAATAACAACAATAATAACAACTGTGTGTGTAGAAACTATTTTGATTCTTGCCCTGACCACTATTGACATGTGGCCCCCGGCAGGTTGCCTAGATGGGAATGTGGCCCTCAAGCTGAAAAGGGTTCCCCACTCCTTACGCCAGTTCCTGGGAGTGATAATGGACTTACTGATGACCAATAAACCATAGCTCAGCCCAGACATGATGGAGGGCCAGTTTGTGGGTGGTTCGCCTGCCTAGCCAGGCCAGTGAAAGAGGGAGTCATTGAACCACCTTTGTCATTGGGGGAGCTGGTTGCCTCCGTGACATGGATCACCTTCTGCCAGATGAGGCTGGTGTGCCTGCTGTGAAGCCTCCTTGGAGAGTGACACTCTGGCCTCATGGACCCATGCTCTTCCCATATCCTCACAGTGTTATCATGTTTATATCCTACATTTCTTCAAAGGAGCTCAGGGAGGTGTACTTGCTCCGGCTCCTAGGCTCCATTTTATCCTCACAGCAACCCTGTGAGGTGGGTTATGCTGGAAGATGGTGACTAAGGAAGACCATAGCTCAGCAGCAGAGCATCTGCTTTGGATGTAGAAGTTCCGGTCCAGTCCTTGGTATCTTCAGATAGGTATGGGAATGCCCCCTGTCTGAAATCCTGGACAGCCAATGCCAGTCAGTCTAGGCAGTAATGAACTAGACGAACCAATAGTCTTGGTGGGGGAACTCCCCATTCACTCTCATGGGCCGCCTTCCGCTAGGAATAGGATGGAAGGATCTGTCAATGTCAGTTCTCTTGCTTTCGAATTTTTCCCATTTTAAATTCAATTCTCCAGTTTTTTGCAGCAATTTGCAATAAAAGAAAATCCTCATGAAAATTCCCCAGCATTTTAGTGCAAATTTCTCCTAACACATTTTGGTATGCATTGTTGACTGTACACATTTTTGCAAGCAGTTTCGCCTAATATAATGTTTCTATGTTATTTTCACTAATATTTTCGTGTTTATACACATTTCCCCCTAACGTATGCATTTTTGGCTGGAGAATTACACTGCGAAATTTGGATAAGTGTGAATTTCAAAGGATGGCTGTGTTTCAGTTTCCATATCGTTTTGGAAAGGGCGAATTTGATATATCTGGCTTTAAATGTGAACTGAATCAGACACCCCATCCCTAACTGGGGGTAACTATGTTGTATTTTAATAACCCTCCTCCCCAAAAAACCTTTTGTTTTGATAGCCAGGAAAGAAGAGTCTTATGGATGTGAAGAGAAATTTGATGAAGAAAATCTACAGGTGTTGTTGCAGGAATATCCTTCCTTACCCAACCATTAGGGTCCAGAGAGCAGAAAAAAATGACTGCAACTGAAAACTTAAGGTGCACAGGTAATATCCATTTGGTGGTGGACAGGGGAAGATGCACAAAATGTCCCACCATCTCCAAGAGCTTTGCACCATCTCTAATTTTAAAATGCCCCAGCAGCAGAAGCACCAGGTCTCCCAGGCAAGCTCTTATATACACAGCCATTTGAACATGTGGTGCTAAGATGTTTCTGCTAATGGCGTTAAAAATCACACTCTTCACAAGCTGTGAACCGTGGCAAGGAGATGTTAGCAGCTCGCTAACGTGTGCCACTCTGGCTTCTGCAGTCATCTATGTGGCACATGGTAAAAACTTTCCAGTAAGGGCACCCAGCAATGTGAGAAGTTAAAACCCCTTCAGTATGCACCAGATCCCTTTCCTGACCCCTCCTAAATAAGACGTCACAAATTGTGTGCACACTGTGTAGTGAGGAAGTTTCCACCTCATCCTCAGCCACAGCCCTTCTCCCCAGGCCACCCCCCTCACTGGCCCTACTTTGCTAACTCCTTGAGTGTTTTTTTCAGGGCTGAAATTTGTTCTTGATAACGGTTCTAGGTCTGCCTGGATAGAGAATAGAGGGGAGTGTGTGACTGTGTGTAGAAACTAGCCTATTATACAAACAGGTAAAATTCACATTCATTGCTCCACCCAATTTTGCCTCTGGCCCTGTCCACCAATGGCATGTGTCCCCTGGAAGGCTGCCCAGAAGGGAATGCAGGCCTCAATTTGAAAAAGGTTCCCAATCTCTTAGATAGGCCTGTACTGCAGGGCAGGGTCTGAGGGCTTAGGAGGCCACTGCCTTGCAGACATTAAGTAGGTCTGGGTCTGGTCACTGTCTGCATGGGTGACTGGGTGAGGTGCACACATACACCACCCTGGGTTTCATGATGGAAGGCAGGATAAATAGGCAACAACAGAAGGAGAATTGCATAAATAATGTGAGCCAACCCAGCATTGACTCTCACTAGAGATGCCGTTCAAACTCAGAAGGCAGGAATTTGGAATGGGGAACATCCTTGAAAGCCATCGAGCCCCCAACTGCAGCAACGTCCAGGGCCAGCTCATAATCTGCTCACTGCCATCTAGGCTTCCTTGTTATGCTCTCTTTCCTTCACCAACATATTGCGCCCTCTATATGTTTTGATGGGCAGAAGGTAGACCAAGATCTACTGGTAGATCTCTGCATGATTTGCAGTAGATCAGACTATCCCTATTGTCTAACTATAGCAGTAACGGAAAAGCTTCCCCCCTCTGAAGAATGCTTGGGGGAAAGCCCAGAGTGGATTTTCATATGGAAGCACATGCAACTACCTTGTACCGATCGCACATTCATCAGTTGAGCACAGGAACATAAGAAGATTCCTGATGGAGGAGGCCAAAGGCCCAACTAATTCAGCACACTTTTCACAATGGCCAACCAGATGCTTATGGGAAACTCATATATGCTCCTTAGTGGTAGTGAATTAGTTCCTCCATTCATCCACCCACATGAGGCAGGACAATGCACCTGGCCGTAGTTAGCAGGCCTTGAGGTTCTAGTAATTTTTAAAAAAGCGATCCTACAAGTCAGAGATCTGACCACCCCTGAACTAACCTATCTTTTCTATTGCACACTGAAGAGAGCTTAAGAACACAAGAGCCTTGTTAGATCAGTCCAAAGGCCCATCTAGTCCAGCATCCCATTCTCACAGTGGCCAACCAGATGCCCCAATGGGAAGCCTGCAAGCAGGACCTGAGCGTGGCAGCCCTCCCCGCACTTGTGGCTCCTAGCAACTGGCATTCAGAGATACATGGCCTCCATCAGTGAAAGCAGACCATGGCCACTGTGGCTAGCAGCCATTGATTATCTGCCATGAGTTGGGCTAATCCTCTTTTAAAACCATCCAAGCTGGTAGTCATCCCTCCCTCTTGTGGGAGCGAATTCCATAGTTTAACTCTGTGCTGTGTGCAGAAGTCCTTCCTTTTTGCATCTCCCAAGCACCAGCTTCATTGGATGTCCCCAAGATCTAGTATTATGAGGGAGGGAGGGAGGGGAAAAAACTTCTTCCTATCCACATTCTCCACAGTATGCATAGTTGTATCATGTCCCCCTTACTCTCCTTTTTCCCCCTAAACTAAAAAGCCCCAAATGTTATATCCTTAAGTCACTGTTGTGGCCAGATTATAAACCTCAGGGGGTAATGTGATGATATAACATTAGATATCATCACAGTGCATGTGCCAACATTAGGGAATGGTCTTAGCTCAGTGGATTCAAGGCACAGCATCTGCCTTACATGCAGAAGGTTCCAAGTTCAATCCCTGGCATCTCCAGGTAGGCCTGGGAGAGACTCCTGCCTGAAACCCTGGGAAGCCGCTGCCAGTCAGGGTGGACAGTGCTGAGCTAGATGGACCAACAGACTGATTCAACGTAAGGCAACTCCCTGTGTTCCTATGATCTAGGAGAATTATCTGGAAAAGATGCTAACCTGTTCTGAATGTTCACTGTGAAGACTCATGAATACTGAGCTGATTCTAAACAGAGCCAAGAAGACCTTTCTCAGGGTCAGGGCTGGCCTCTGGGTAACATTTGGAGGGGAGCAGGGAGCCATGAAAAGAAGTCAGTGATCAGAAATGATCAACAAGGCAGGGATGAGGGACAAGCCAGGAGGCAGGATTGAAGAACAAGCCAAGAGTCAGACCCCAACTCAGGATTGGAAGAAAATCAAGGAAGAACGCAAGGCCCATCTAGTCTAGCATCCTGTTCCCACAGTGGCTAACCAGATGCCCGTGGGAAGCCCAAAACCAGAACCCAAGTAGAACAACACTGTTCCCTGTTGTAGCAGAGCCAAAGAGCAACCAAGGATATAGGAAGCCCTTGCTCAAGCAAAGCTACTTCCTTTTCTTCTCAGAGTTTAATGGCATTGCAAGGCCATAGAAAAGGCAGTGTTACCTACTAGCTATCACATAATTACTCCTCAGTGAGGAGTATCTTGTATAAAGCCTAGTGTCTTGGAAGAAATTCCATAAAATCTCCAACTCTGGGCCCCATATTTTTTTCTCCTGAAGGGCAGCCTCCAAAAACAAATTTATAACACCCAAGTCATTAAGTTTGGAAAGGGGAGGTTCCCTTTTCATCCCCAAGTTTCAAACAATCCCATACTACATGATCAGCTGCCTCCTCCAACCCACAAAGGTCAATATCAGTCCTGCTAACTTCGAATAAACAACTCCACAGAGCACAGAACCCTATCAACATCCTGAAGACACTGAAAGCAAGGCTTACCTGGCAAAGGAAGGCCTTTATATACTTCCCTCCTTAGAAGGTTCTATTAGTCAGGCTGGGTGGGCGGAGTCAATCCAGAAAGTTCTCTAGTGGCTGCCACCTGCAGTTCCTTAAATTAAATTTATAATTTAGCTTATGGCCCCAGCTGGGCACTCAAGGCAGCTTGCAAAGCACCATCTCAAACAGATGCCAAAGTAGATAAAAAGCTACAATGAGCACCAAAAGGAGAAATAAAACAGGGAGAAGCACCACAGCAATCAGAGATCCACAGAGTTGTATCCAATGCTAGTTCTACTCAGAGTAGACCACTGAAATTAATGGGTTGAAAGTTGGCTGCAACCCATAGGGTTGTAGTCAACTAATATTTACTCAGAGTAGACCCACTGGAATTAATAGCTATGACTCACTCAGGTCCATTAATTTCCATGGGTCTACTTTGAGTAAATGTTAGTTGAAGAAATCTATAGTGTGCATCTCAAAGCCCACCTTTCTTTTTCATGATACAAACCCAAGGTAGCTTACATATGCTTCCCAGGCGGTCTCCCATCCAGGCACTGACCAGACCTGACCCTGCAGGGTGCTGGCCCCATGTGCCTTCAGACCATAGCCTGGGACCAGATGAGGAGGCCTGGCCACTTCCAGTACATCAGCAGCCACAGGAAGACTGGTGAAAGCCAGCCTAGAACTAGAACCCTTCAGGGGGCCCACACTGACCTAGGGAACCTCAACACAAGACCTCTGCAGCCTGTATTTTCAGAGCCTGTATGCCATGAAGATCTGTTCCCCCTCTACCCCAGGGGCCCTACAAATCCTCATGCCAGCCCTGCCTGTGCAGGAGCTGAACCTAGATGGAATTGCTTGAGGGGAGGAATGCCAGCGCCCTGCCTCTTTAGGGCTTTCCTTTCCTGAAGGAAGCAGCAGCGTCTGAGTTATCTGGACATAAAAGGCTTCGGTCCATTCCTAGACTTGGTTGGAACAAGTTGATTGCTTGAAGAAAGGTTACTACATTTGTGGGTTTTTAGCTTAGAGAAAAAGTAAGAGGCAACAAGATAGAAGTGTATAAAATTATGCATGGAATAGAGAACGTAGACCAAGAGAGATTTTTCTTCCTCTCTCATACACCAGAAGTTTATGAACATCCAATGAAGCTGAGTGTTGGAAGATTCAGGACATACAAATGGAAAGACTTCACACAGTGCATAGTCAAACTATGGAATTTGCTCTCACAAGAGGCGCTGATGGCCACCAGCCTGGATGGCCTTAAAAGAGGATGAGCCAAATTCATGGAGAATTAGGTGATCAATGGTTACTGAACTGGATGGGCATGTTCTACCTCCACTGCTGGAGGCAGCCTGCCTCTGAATGCCAGCTGCTGGGAATCACCAGTGGGGAGAGGTGCTGTTGCACTCAGGTCCTGCTTGCAGGCTTGTCGTGCTGTGGAATGTTTGCGTTGGCCGGCCCAAGGTACCCAGTCTTGGCTCAGTCATCCAGAGAACAAACAGGCTCAGACAGTTGAAAGTTTTTAAGAGTCTTTACTCCTTCTGACTTCTACAACAACCCCCACTCTTTGCTTTCGGTTTCCCAGCATTATATACACAAACCATGCCCTTGCCAGCAACATCTGCTATTTCGGCCTTGGCACTTCTCTGCTGCTGGTTTAAGCCTATAACAGCTGGTTCTTCACTGTCATTATTCTCCTGAGTGGTCAACAAGGCTTCCCAATGGGGCAGCTGGTTGGCCATTGTGAGAACGGGCTGCTGAACTAGATGAGCCGCTGGCCTGATCCAGCAACCAGACTCTTCTGATGTTCTTATGATGCTGGATGTTTCCCATCAGACCTTGTTGGCTTCTCGACAAGAGCAAGTTAGGACGTCATATCACACTTTTCCGGACATCTTGAGTGCTAGAGCCCTAGAAACTTACTTGGGAGCATGGAAAGACAGGTGTGGCAACAAGGGCTTCCCAGGTCTGGTTGGGTTATTTTCCTGCTGACTGCTTTGGGACTGTATTCTGCAATCAGCCTTTCCCTGCCTCACCTGGTGATGCCACGGACTGAACTCGGGCGCATTCCCACGTCAACCAGGTGCTCTACCACCAAGCTATGTGACCGTCCCCCCTCTGGCCCGCTCTGGCTATGAATGGCCACTGATGGTCTGTTGCCTGATTCCCTCCCCCTCCCAAAATCCTTATTTGAGCTGTCGTTGCACAAATCGAGGCAAGAGGGGAACATACCAAATCCTGCCCCAGTTGGAGAACACAATCATCACTGACTATACCCTGCTATTTCGTGGTGCTCAGAACCTGCTGCCTGATGTATTTGTTCCAGGGCTCGGGAACCTCTTTCAGCATGAGGGGCCACATTCCCTTCTGGGCAATCTTCCAGGGGCCACATGCCAAAAAAAGGGGGGGCAGAGCAACAAATGTGGATTTGACCTTTGTAGAGTAGGCTAGCTTCTACACATCTTCACACACACACACACACACACACACACACACACACACGTCTCCACTGTCTGACCAAGCAATCAAGAGGCAAGATCAGAGTCCCAGGATCCCTTCCAGCCAGGCACGGACATTCAGTGAGAGTGCAAAGCAGGATTGATAAGGGATGTGGTGTGGGGACAGGAGGTGTGGCCTGAGGAGAGGGTCAAGGGCCAGAAGGAGAGATCTGGAGGGCCACATTAGGCCCCTAGGGCTGAGGTTCTCCATCCCTGCTCTACAGGATGGCTCAGTTGGTCCCCCCCATCCTTTGGATCCCAGAGTTCCCAGTTTGTTCCCAACAGTCCCCCCTTTCATCCTGCTTGAGTGGGGTTGTGGCTTGCAGCCCCCAGCTGCAGTTGCCCTCCGGCAATGGCAGGATCCCCTCCCCCAACCTTCCGTCGCTCCAGATCCTTGGTTCCAGCCTGCATCTCTCAGTCGCATTGGCCCCTGACCTTTCTTTGTCAGGTGATCCCTGCCAACATCAAGCGGGAGCCGCCCCAGTTAAGCCAAGGAAAGCGCAGCGTGAGGGACCAGATGACAGTGGCTTCCTGGTGCATCTGCCTGCTGAGTGCAGGGCTTCAGACGAAGCGGCCTGGCCCTGCCTGCGCTTGCTGCAAGGGTGGCGTGGAGGAAAGGCCATAATGGGGAAACGACCAAAGGGACATGTCTCCGACTCCAAAGCGAGAGGCGGCTCTAAGGAGTTACGAGGAAGAAAATCCAATGCTTTAGGCTCTCAGGAAGGGTTTGCATGGAATCCCCTGCTAAAATGGAGGGGGGAAGGGGGAAAGGGGCAACCCCTC
Source organism: Rhineura floridana (assembly GCF_030035675.1). NCBI lineage: Eukaryota > Metazoa > Chordata > Lepidosauria > Squamata > Rhineuridae > Rhineura > Rhineura floridana. Next base: position 26,828,827 of record NC_084498.1, on the reverse strand, counting down.
TGTTCGTGCAAACAGCTCTATGTCGCTCCGGTGTTTGGAAGTTTTAAGCAGCAGCAAGGTACTACTTGCAAAAAGCTTTCCAATAGCCCTGTGCTGCTCTCTGAACTGTCAAAAAGCAGAGGTTGAAAGAGCAACGCGGGGCTGTTTGAAGGCCCTTTGCAAACAGCCCCACACCGCTCTTTAAAGCTCCAGTTTTGGAAGGTCTTAGGCACAGCGTGGGGCTGCTTACAAAGCACTTTCAAAAAGCCCCAGGGTGCACTTTGAAGTCCCGACAATCGGGGCTTCAAAGTGCAGCATCGCTTGGTGTCACTATGATGTCAGGTAATTGACAGGTGGGCAGCCCCACCCACCTGTCATATTTGGTCCCAGAGGCTGAGATTCCCCACCGCTGTGCTGCTTTAGGATTTCCGGATAACAGAGAATGTGAAATCCTTTTCTCATGGAAAGGAGCCTGAATGGCACTGAGCAAGGCCCAGGCCACATTTCTTTTTCTTTTTTTAAAAAAAACTGTTTCTATGTGCATTAATCTCTTCTGAGGTCAGCAGTCTTTGCAGCCACGGGTTTACCTGTCCTGCACTTGGCATCACATGATGCACTTGGCATCATTATGGTGACCTTATGAATAGGGTTTTCATGGTAAGCGGTATTAAGAAGCTCTCTAAATCTTCTTTGTTTCATGGCTTCAATGTTAATTACGAATCCAGGCTTTTAAATAAAGGCCTCTGCCCTATTTTTCACAGAAATTGCTCCGAATACATATTTGTCCTCCTTGCCAAAACAAAACAAAACACAAGCCACAACAATAATAATAAACTCCAAAGAGAAGCACGAATCCTTGACATTTACTAAGTGAAAATGATTTACACCCCCCCCCCCTCGAGTGGGTTAAAAGTCCTTCCGAGGAAGGAAACATACCTGTTGATTAAAGACAAAACCTGTTCTTGCTATGGTTTGGGAAGGAAGGTTAATGTGTGGAGGGGAAGTTGTTGCTGGTTAGAGAGAATCGTGGCAGTGCCTTTCGCCTTCTGCAACCTCCTTTATCAACCACCACAGCCAGGCACTGCATGGAGGGTTTGGTTCATACCTAACATTAAGCCCCGTGCAGTGGAACTTTCCCCTTTTAATAACTTTCCAAAAAGGGCCGGTGGCGCTGATGGCAAGCCATGCTTCCCTCTGTCACTGCTCGCTTTGTATTTCTCCTGGGGTGAGCTCCCAAGCTACCGTGGCTTTTCCCAGGTGCCCCATCCAGGAGGAGTCAGCCCCTAGAGCAACCCGCTTTGGAGCCTGGAGGAATGTTGTGAGAGAAAGGCCCTTGTGCAGAAGCACCACCTCTTGCAGTACAACCCAGCCGCCAAAGGCCTGTCATAGGGGAGAGGCCTGTCGATTCGCCATTCAAGTTCAATGGAACCTCCATGGACAGGGGCAGTCTATCTCTGAATACAAGGTGCTGGGGACAAAGAACAAGGGAGATCTGTTGCCTTCGTGCTTTGCATGTGGGCTTTCTGGAGAGGCCTGGCTGGCCCCTTTTGAAATCTCAATGTAGGCTACATGAACCTTTGGTCCAATCCAGCAGAGCAACTCTTGTTGTGTTTTTCTGACTCGAACCCATCCAGGTGTGCCAGGCATGCTGAATTTGTGCCAGGAAATTGGAGAAGGAACGTAGGTCCGTGGCAGAGCATCTGCTTTGCATGCAGAAGGTCCCAGGTTCAGTCCTTGGCATCTACAGGTAGGGCTGGGAGAGACCTCCGTCCAAAACCCTGGAGAGCTTCTGCCAGTCAGAGCAGACAATACTGAGCTAGATGGAGCAATGGTTTGACTCAGTATAAGGCAGCTTCCTAAATTTGTTAGTTCCAGGGCTCAGACACCAGAGATTTGAAGGAAAGTAGAAAAAATTGCAATTCTGAGCCCATATGCTGTGCTTCTGTGTAGACACTGCTTGACCTCGCTTGTCATGTAGCGCTTCAAGCTATAGGTAAGGGGTGTCCATGTTTAACAGCCCCCACCCCTATTTATAAACCCCCTGCACGTGGAAAGTTAATGTACCAGGGAGAAAGCGATGCTTCCCCCTGACATGCTAGCTTTCCATATGCAGGGAGCCCTTTCCCAGGCGTGCAATTTGTCCTCTGCAGTCTGAAGAAGCGCAACCCAGGCCTGTTATTTCCGCACCTTGGATAGGGCTCGTTACTCTTTGGCCGTTGGCACGTTGGAACATCACCTGCACGCATTTGGACTTAGAGAAACAACAGGGCTCTTGTAACAAATGACGCCAGCAGAGTTAGTCAGGGAGTCAGCCTTTCCAGAGCCTCACCCTCCTCCACACGCCCCATTTCCAGACTGTAGCTCAAGGACTAGTGTTTTTTGAATGGCCTGAAATTGCTGAAAAGAGTATCAGGCTCATTATTAACCGGGATTTATAATATTACTGTAGAGCGGTGATGAAAATGGTCTCTCTCTCTCTCCTCACTCTCAGCTCCTGAATAACACCTGCACTTTTCAAGGCCTCTCATAAACCTTGGTATTCTCTATTCAGCCGCATCTCACATGCATTCCCCCCATCATCCATCAATTTTATTAATTGCTATTCTGTCTTGCTCTTCCTTCAGAAAATTTAGACCATCCGAGGCTCCCGTGCAATCTCTTCCCCAGGGGCACTGACCAGGCTTGAGGGTAAGGGTGGGCAGATGGCTCTATCACTGGTCTGTCTTAATTGTGTGCATTTTCACTCCTCAATCTGTTGCATCCTGTTTTTGCATTAATCTGAGATTTTAATTTTTTTTTAAAAAAAATCTGCATGAACGTATTTGTACTTAATATGCTCATGTCAGGTTGGGGGAATCTCTGGCTCAGGGCCCAAATGTGGCCCTTTGGACCTCTTTGTCTGGCGCTCAGGACTGTCTGCAGGCCACACCCTCTTTCAAGGCACTGCCCCTTTACCTGGGCCACATCCCTTACCAGTCTTTCCTTGCACCCTCTTTGAGCGCCTTTTCACAAGTGTCCTTGAACTGCATGAAGGATGGAAAGGTGGGCAAGGAGGGGCCATAGAAACCTCTGACTGTTTTTGTGGCTGGAATGCACCTACTGCACAAAGGCAATATTTACATAGATTGCCCCACTCACTTTGGCCTCCAGCCCCACATACCGCTGGCTTGTGGCCTCTAGAAAGTTGCCCACAAGGAAAGGTGGCCCTTGGGTTGAAAATGTTTCCCCAACCCTGCCCTAGAATATGTTCCAGAATCCTTTGCAGGGCACAGGCTGATGTAAGGGCTGTGGTGGACCAGGCCAAGGGTCCATCTGGTCTGAAATCCTGTTGCTGATGTTGGCAAGCCAGATCCCTCCAAGATGCCTGCATGAAGGCACTGTAACTCTCTCCCACAGTTGTCCTCTGGCTACATGGCCTCTGGAAATAGATGCTCCATGTAGCTGGGAGTGGGGAATCTTTTGCCCTCCAGATGGTGCTGAACTACAATTCCTATCACTCCTGGCCATTGGCCATGCCTGCTTGGAGGTGTGATGGAAGGTCTATCAATTTCGGTTCTCTCAGTATCTCATTTTTCCTATTGTAAATTCAGTTTGCCACATTTCTGCAGCAATTTGGTTATTTTTTGAAAAACAATCCTCATGAAAATTCTTCCACATTCTTCCACTTTCCCCTAATATACACATTTTTGTAAACACTGCATGGTTGCATTACAAATTTTGCATTGTATCTGTGCTGGAATTGCTTTTTAATTTTTAAAAAACCTTTTCTCTCTTTGTTAAAGATGTTTTTAAAGCTTTTTAAAATGTTTTTAAAGCTGTTTCCTTTTAATATATTTTAAAGTCTGTTTTTATGACGTTTTAAAGTGTTTTTAGTGCTTTTGCTTGCCGCCCTGGGCTCCTACTGGGAGGAAGGGTGGGATATAAATCAAATAATAAAGAAATAATTTTTGGCTAACTGTGACTTTCAAACGATGGCTGTGTTTCAGTTATATTGTTTCATAACATTCAGATTTGATTGTTTGGGCTTTAAACGCAAACTGAATCAGATTTCTCCCCCATTTCTACCTGGGGATGATGGGAATTGTAGTTCAGCAACATCTGGGAGACTAAAGGTGCCCCACAGCTGCATATAACCATCATAACTTAAGAGCCAGCATTGGAATTATCCTCCAGGAATTGGTTTAATTCCCCTTTAAAACCATTTTAGCTACCAGCAGCCAACGCCACCTCAATTATGCATTGTGTGGAGATACTATATATATTAGATTTGCTTTAAGGCAGCCCGTTGGATTTAAGAGGTCCGCTGCATGTTCATACAGAAGCTCACCAGTGAATTAAACCAATATTTGCTTCAGTGTTTACAATTCCAACCTGTAAGCTTTGCCTTTCCAAGCATCTGATGTTCTAGGCTTTTACCTTTCAAGCAGCGTTGGGACACACACCCAAGACAGCGAGCGCAGGAAGCTGCCGCTGGGAGGAAAACAGGGGAGTTTGTTGCAAGTGGTGATTGGCATTTGTGTCATGTAATGCAGAAACAGAAAGGGATGTGCAGCCATGATGCCACTGTGTGCCTGTCATGTACCTGCAGGCACACGCCACACAAATATTCCTCCTCATTTGAGCCATCGCGCAGTGAATTGCCGTCACCAGAACTGTGGACATTTGGAATAGAATCCCAAATGCCAAGCACAGGCAAAATGCAGAGGAGTAACTGTTTTAGTTTGCTGCCCTGGGCTCCTCCTGGGAGAAAGGGTGGGACATAGAACAAAGAGGACATTTTTTTCTTAATAATGTTACTTGTTATTTAGTTTAATTTTTGTAAATTGTATTGCTTTTATTGATGTATTTTTAGACTTGTGTTTATTTTTCTTTGTAAGCCGCCTTTAGGGCCTTTGGCCAAAAGGCGGGGTATAAATAAAAAAATAATTAAAAAAAATCTAATAAATAAATAAAATAAAATAAAGAAGGGGGGGGAGAGATAAAATAGGTTTTGTTTGCATTGTAATATAATCCCTGGTTTGTACTTCCTGAAGCAACGTGTGAATGAAAGGACAGCTATCCTTGGAAGTTTGTGCCTCTCTGAATTTTGCAGTGCAGTTTTCCAACCAAATAAATGAGTACATTAGGGGAAATTGTGGCTAAATTGGTGAAATGTATTGGCAAAAATATTAACATGTCAACATGCATTGTCTTAGTCAAAATACCCCCCCCCTTTGTCTGCAGCTCTTGAACTGCAGATGCCCATGGAAAACCCATCAGTCTCTTTCTAGGGACCAACTCTGCCAGGGGGATGGAGCGACTCCCCTGTGAAGAAAGTTTGCAGCATTTGGGGCTTTTTTTAGTTTAGAGAAAAGTTGAGTCAGAGGAGACATGGCAGAGGTGTAAAAAAGATGCTTGGTCTGGAGAAAGCAAATAGAGAAATGTTTTTTTCTCTCTCTTATAATTAGGGATGGAAAGATCTGTACATATCTCAGCGACTTGCTTTTTGTTTGCCCACAAACATCTCGGGGCAGGAAGGGATGTCTCCCTTCTTGCCCTCTTGGGCAACCAAGGGCATACGCAGGAAGCCATCTCCTTGGGCCAATGACGAGGGGAGGAGTTGCCGCTGACTGACGGTGCCTTGCTGCCCTGGCTCAATCCAGAGAGACCCCTCTCTTGACACACGGCGGCCTGGAGCTCATAGAGGGCATTCAGCCAAGTGCTAGGCGTGCAGATAATGAGCACTCCAGTCCAATTAATGGAGCCGTTGAAGCCAATTAGAACTAATCCAGACAAGACTGAGACACTGTTGGTGAATGCCTTCCCTGCCCAGATGGTGGATGCTTACCCTGTTCTAGATGGGGTTACACTCCCCTTGAAGGAACAGGTTCGTAGTCTTGGGGTTCTTTTCGATCCTTCCTTGTCTCTGGAGGCGCAAGTGGCCACGGTGGCAAGGAATGCATTCTACCACCTTCGGTTGGTAGCCCAGCTACGCCCCTATCTGGACAGGGATGACCTCGCCTCAGTTGTTCATGCTCTGGTAACTTCTAGGTTGGATTACTGTAATGCGCTCTATGTAGGGCTGCCCTTGAAGACAGTTCGGAAGCTTCAGCTAGTGCAAAACGCAGCAGCCAGACTGCTGACGAGGACCAGCCAGTCAGCGCATATAACACCTGTTCTGGCCCGTTTGCACTGGCTACCTATTTGCTTCCGAGCCAGATTCAAGGTGCTGGTTTTGACCTATAAAGCCTTACACGGCGTGGGACCGCAGTATCTTGTGGAACGCCTCTCCTGCTATGAACCGACCCGGTCACTTCGCTCAGCGTCTAAGGCCCTCCTCCGGGTACCAACCCATCGGGAAGCCTGGAGGACAGTTACTCGATCTAGGGCCTTTTCTGTAGTGGCCCCCGAATTGTGGAATAGCCTCCCCGAAGAAATACGCCTGGCGCCGACGCTTCTATCTTTTCGGCGCCAGGTATGCTCCCAGGCATTTTAATGCGTTTAATGTTACAATTTTAAATCTCTTTGTTTCAGTTTATTTATTGTGATATTTTGTATTTCTGTACTTTTAATCTTTTGTACACCGCCCAGAGAGCTATTCGCTATGGGCGGTTTAAAAATGAAATAAAATAAATAAATAAATAAATAATTTCATAGCAACTATTTTATATACAGGCTAATCCATTATCTGGGTAATTCCGCCCTCCCTCTCCAGCCTCCCTCTTGAAACCCCTCAGTGCCAGGCAACCAGCAAGTTTTGTAAAAAACCCTTGGCAGTGGAGGCGCTGGAGTTGGTAGTGTTTTGCCACCTCTTGAAGGGGTGTGCAGCAGTTACTAGGGGAGGGGGCATAAGTGAGTGGTAGAGCACAGAGCTTGGGAAAGTTACTTTTTGGAACTACAACTCCCATCAGCCAAATGCAGTGGCCATGCTGGCTGGGGCTGATGGGGGTTGTAGTTTTAAAAAGTAACTTTCCCAAGCTCTGGTAGAGCATCTACTTTATGTGATGAAGGTCGATGGTTTGCTCCCTGGTATCTCCAGTTAAACAAAAGGCTGAATTCATTTTGGAGACTGGAAAGACCCGAGACCCTAGAGCAGGAGTAGCCAGCCTAATGGCCTCTAGACCACTGCTCTTCAACCCTCGGTCCCCAGCTTTGTTGGACTACAGCTCCCATCATCCTTGGCCATTGGTTAAGCTGGCTGGGGTTGATGGGGGTTGTAGTCCTACAACATCTGGGGACTCAAGGCTGCAAAACACTGCTCTAGATGCTGTTCCCACCAGCCTTGGTTAGCAAACCTGACAGTCAGAGATGACAGGAGATGGAATCCAACAACAACTGTTATGTTTATCCCTGCATGTAGAGAGCTAGTAGACCAGCCTTCCCCAACCCAGTGCCCTCCAAATGTTTTGGACTCCAGTTCCCACCATTGGCCACATTGGCTGACTCTGATAGGAGTTGTAACTCAACAACATCTGGAGGGCACCGGGTTGGAGAAAGCTGCAGGAGATAAAGGACAGGGCTGTATACAGTCCCCCCAACCCACCTCCGGCTCCAATCTGGGGGGTATCTGGACAACCCACCTTGTGCTGAACCAGGGGGCACATGCCCCATCTCACAACAAGTCCTGCCTCAGTCGGAGGGCAGGGCTAATGTTTAATTAGAGTTTTTAAAACCTCTAATAGAAGATATGGCTAGGAGGGGGGCAGAGGAAGGAGACAATGTGACTCCCCCCCCCAACCGAGAGCAAGGATAAATTCTGTGAGGTGTTGTTTCCCGTGCCTGCATGTGCAGGGAGCAGTGATTGTGATCTTGGTATACACGCACCCACAATGTCATTGGGCAGGTGTGGAGCAGGGAAGGAAGGATCTGCCCATTTCCATTCTCTCTGTTTCTCACTCTTCCAATCTTAAATTCACTTCTCCATATTTCTGCAGCAATTTGCAATACTTAAAAAAAACCTTATGAAAATTCTGCAGCATTTTAGTGCAAATTTCTCCTAATAAACACATTTTATAGGCAGTTTTGACTAATGTACACGTTTTGGCAAGCCATTTCTTGACATAGGATGCATTTTTGTATGTTGTTTTCACTCATGTCTTCCTTTCTCATCCACACTTTCCCCTAACGCATACATTTTTGTAAACATTGGTTGGTCCAGCGCACTGCAAAAATTTGAACGAGTGAATTCCGAAGGACGGCTGAGTTTCGGTTCTCATATTGTTTTGGAAAGTGCAAATTTGATAAATTCACCTTAAAATGTGAACTGAATAGAAGTTTTCACCCATCTCTAGTGTGGATACACATACCCCATTGCTGGGACCACCTACATCTGTTTTCAAATAGACACACCATGGGGTAATGCAGAATCAATCTGAAATGAGCTTTTATTTTTGGAATGAAACTAGTTTCTTGGGAAGAGCTTTTCAGGAGCAAAAAATATGTACATATGCAATTGTGTGTGGAGTATGTAGACAAAAGAACTCAGTCCTCATTGACCGTAGAATCAATTGTGTGTTCGCAGCCATTCCCTGTCTCATGCACTTTGCAACAGGGGCCAGAAGAGAGCTCTGAGTCCACCTTTTTCAGAAAGACTGTTGCTCAGATTGGCAGTCCTGCTTTCAATTTTCCAGAAAAATCAGAGCCCATTATTCACTGTCTGAAGCAGTATCCTTCCTCCCTGCAGCTGTGGCTGGTGCTTCTCTGCCAGGGCTGGGAAGAAGACCCAGTTTACTCAGCGAGAGCCAAATCACTTGTAGACATTTCAAAAGGAGACAGACAGCAACTTGGCTGCTGCGATGCGATGCCTGCGGAAAAGGTCCATTTGGGAACGGATGAGCCTATTCTCTTTCCCCCTCTTCCTTCTTAGCTCTCGGCCAATCACAGCACAAAAGCTTCCTGAGGTATTTGCATACCTCCCATAATGATTTTTTTGGTGATATACTTCGAGTAGGGCCGTGTTGAATATACACCAGTTCCATATTTTGGGTTGAAAATTGGAAATTTTTGGTGGGGGTCAAAAATTATTCCTAAAAAGATGGTACAGGCACCTTCCTTCCTTCCTTCCTTAAATAATCCTGTTGAGCATGATTGTTTCCTTTGAATGCCGCTTCTTTGGCAATCTTCCCAGCCCTACACCTCCTGTAGAGGCTGGTCTATTAGGGCCAATGGAGCACTGCCCCAACAATTTCAGCCTGCACACCGACACCCCCCTCCTGCCTGCTTTTTAATCCAGTCCAGGGGGTGGCAGCCACAGCTCTGTTTGCCAGCTTCCTTCTCCTCCACTTTAGGCTCAGTGTTGCCCTTGTAGAACTCAACAGGGAGGAGGAGGAGGAGGATGGAGACAAAATCAGAATGACTTGGCTCCACCTGTCATTGGCTCTGCCTGCTGTGTGGGCTCCCAGCTTTCCACCCCACCAGTCCCCATGGGCACCAGCCTCCACGGCCCAACTGCACACCCTTAGATGCTGCTGCTTCCATTCCTGAGTTAGTCACATGGGTTATACCTGACCCAGGCTAGAAAGACACAGTAAATGGGGTGACATCACAAAGCTATATCCCTGAGGAGGTTGTGGCAATGGATAGTTGTAAACAGCCTTTCTGGTGGCTGTGTTTTTATTATGCACAGCTATCCAGTGGCATGACCTCATCTGCAATAGCTTTGCGAAGCCATCCCATCCACTGTACTCCATATCTCAGGCTGCAATTCTAAGCACACTTACTAAGGGTCTAAGCCCATAGCACTCAGTAGGACTTACTTCTGAGTAGATATGGTTTGGATTGTGCTGTTGGTAAGGCTTGACTAGGGATCCTCTGCAATGATATCCATATCCCAGCAGAGTTGGCAACCCTTTGCCTGGAATGCCCTGCCTGCCTTTTAACGTGGCTGCTCCAAACTTCTTTACAGACTTGACCCTTCACTGCAGAGAGAGAGAGGCTTGGGAAATGAGTGAGAGTTAAGAAGATTCTCTACTCTTTCCTGCCTACTCTGTGGGCTGCTATAAATTCTCTTTGACAGCCAACTGAATTCCAGTGGGTAATAACTCATTCAGTCCATATCTGCTTTGCATGCAGATGGTCCCAGGCTCCATCCCCAACGGCATCTCCAGGTAGGCCTGACTGGGGAAGTACCCTGCCTGAAACGCGGAGACTCCTTCCTCTGCCTGGTAGTTGGGACTGATGGCTTCTCTCTTCCTCTCTGAACAACCAATACCATGCTGTGTCCCCCATTCCACTCCCAATTCAGGGCCCAACCAATTCATTGGGGAGGTGAACCAGAGATGGGGAGGCATGCTTCCCCTCTGTCCAACCTCCATTCCCCCTTTCAAGGGTTGCTCCAGGTAGCAGTGAAGCTGTACAGCAGCAGGGAATGGTGTCAGAAGGGGAGGAGGGGGTAGAGGTGGTGGTGCACAGCCAGAGCATCTCCTATGTCTGCCCACAGTGGCTGGCATGAACACCTTGCCAACCTGGGGCCTGTGCCAGGCCAGCATGCCTGGCTGCACACACCGCCCCTTTCCTGAGCGGCGCAGGCCCTTTCCATGTAAATGTAGCATTTGGTTGAAAGGCCCACTAATTACATTCCATTGGCACCCCCTCCTCGCTCTTCCCTCGCTGCAGAGAGCCAAGTGAATGTTAATGCGCAGAGCATCGCTCGGGCTGCGCAACTCCCCACACCTGCCGGCTTCCGCTTGCTTGCCGAACGCCTGCCCAGAGTATTAATTAAGCAATTAAGGCCAAAGAGCTGCCCGTTAGACTGTGAGCCCCGGTGAAATGCTTCTCCTCAAGGTTGCAGCCCTCCTTGACGGGCTGCTCAGTTTTACTCGAGGGGTCCCGTTTTTCAGAGAGGAGCTCCATGCTCTCGGAGGTGGTCTTCTCTTAAGCAATGGCATCCTTCCCTTTTGGAAAGTCCACCTGCCCTTTTCCCTGTTCTTTCTCCCTGCCTGGCCCCCCTCCCCTCCCCTCTCCGCACTGCCGCAAGGGCTTTTTCTCTTTACGAAGAAGAAAGGACCTTTTGAGCAAAATAAAAAAAAGCTCAAAGGAGAACACTGTCGACAAAGGCTTCCTTGGATCTCTTTTGTCACCTGCTTTTCAGAAACAAGCCCCCTCCCTCCTCCTCTGTACTGTGACTCAGCTTAGATGCTTATCAAAGCCCAGGTGAAAAGGCAAGCATCCCCCCCCCTGGCCCATTTGGTATGGCTGGCCCAGTGGAAAATCACCACATATCTTATTCAGGATAGAGCTTTGGTGTTGTGGTTGCAGACAGACAGATTTGTATTGTTTCTCTCTTTAAAATTATTGTTGTTATTAATAATAATAGTCACTTACTACATTTTTGTCTTAAAGCGACTCACAATTTTTCAAAAAAGCACCTAATACCAAAATTTTTAAATGCATCAAAAGATAAAAGAGTGCTCATTCTACACTCATATAAAAAGGGCACTTCCTACCCCACCCAAGAAAAAATGAGCAGCAAATAAGAGCAAACTGCCTGGATGAATAAAAACATCTTCACCTGGTGCTTAACAATTGATAGCAGTGGTGCCAGGCTCACCTCTCTGGAGCTCGACATGTTGGATACCCCTGCAGTGCAGTGTCTTCATGCTCATCACTTCACAAATGTCTGGAGCTTGGCAAAGGCTGCTCTAGAAGCTCACAACCAGTGTGCAAAAGTGATGGCCTTATGCAATTGTTTGTCACAATCATGTGTTATTCCAACGTAGATAGCCTCTGGCTTTGGAGGGGTTTTTTTTTGTCTTTTGCTATCTTGACTAGTAGCCATTCTCCATTTTAAAGTCATCTAAGCTAGTGCCCATCACCACATCAAGTTCGCAGGAGTGTATGCATGTGTGTGCGCGCATGCATGTGGGTAACCAATGTGGTGCCCTCCAGGTGTTGCTGAGCTCCAACTAAGGATGCAAGAAGGCGTTGTTTCCCCTCCAGCCCCGTATCCATTGCAGGCAGCACCGTTTCCATTCCACTGCAGTTTGACTTCCACCAAAAACATTATTCAGAATTATGTAACTCGTAATTCGTTATGTACGTCATGTAAGTCACATTGTCTTTACGTTATCCCACCCCATTCATTGCAATGCAAAGGAACCACAATGCAAATGGGAGGGAAAGTACAATCAATCGCGTATCGTTTGCAGACTGAAAGCAACCACAACAGCGAATAGTGATTGCATTCACTGAACTGATTAGTATTCCCAACAGGGGATGAATAAGTGAGCACCCCCAATTTCCACTCCTGTTTCTGTTTTTGTCAGAATTCTTCGACATCACCAGCTACAGCTCCCATCATCCCTGACCATTGGCCATGCTGGCTGGGGCTGATGGGAGTCAGAATCCAACAGCATCTGGAGGGCGCCATGTTGGATAACCCTGAATACATATAATATCTTCATGCTTCCCATTGTCTTACATTTACACCACAACCAGGGCTAGTTGAAGACATTTTGCTGCCCAAGAGGAAGGACGAGGGTGTTCTCCTCTCTCATTCCTTGTACAGACGCCAACTGGATTGGAAGTTGGATTCTGCATCCATGCTGGCGATGGGGGAAGCATCCTCTGCCACACTAGAGGACAATGGACTAGCTAGGTGCTGCAGGGCAAAGTTCACATGTGAGAATTTTGGAGCAAACGTTGGGATGTTGGTAGATGGGGAGAACTTTCAGTAGACATTTAAAGGTGAATTGACCAAATATGCATTTCCTGAAACAGTATGTGAACCGAAACACAGCCATCCTTTGAAATTTGCACTTTTCTGAGTTTTGCAATGCCATTCTCCTACCAAACAATGCTTACAAAAAGACATACATTAGGAGGAAATGGGCATAAAATGCATATATTCGTGAAATTAACATACAAAAAGGCATATTAGAAGTTGCCTTGCAAAAATTGTTATATCAGGCAGAATTTAAAAAAACATATCTAGCACACAATGCCGATGAATATTCATGAGGACTTTTAAAAAATTGCAAACTGATGTAGAAAATGTGGAGAACTGGCTGGAAAAATGAGAAAGTGGGAGAAACCGAAATGGAGAGATTCACTCCTCCTTGGTGGCTGTGGGGACGGAAAGTGCACTTACCGCTTCCATCGGCTACAACTGCCTGTTTCATTGGGGGGGGAGCAAGACCTCTCCTGAGTTGTGTCCTTCTTCTCCTTGTGGCTGCCATTTTGTTTTTCCCATAATTCCCCTGCGAGTGAAACTATGTTATCATGTGGCATCATTTGCTGCCGTGTTCTTGGGAAATATGGTAGCCCCCAATGGAAACAGCTTCCCCCTTTCCCCAGAGCACCCCGGGAATGACAACACGTGATGACCTAGTGTTGCTCACAGAGACATTATAGGAGAAACAAAATGGCGGTCATCAGCCAACAGCTGCCAGGAGACGTGAAACACAACCATGGATCAATTCACACACACACCCCAGTGTAAAATTCACTCACTGGAAAACAACCACTGAAATTTCAGCACAGCCTGAAGTAAATAGATGTTGACTCAGTTCTCAGATGTTCCTGTTTTCAATCTGGGACACAGCTGAGAGCAGGAAAAAACATGAGCCTGTTGTTTATCTATCCCAAGCTGGTCTTTACTGCCTCTGGAAACCCAACTCCACTATTTTAGAAAGAAAGATTGTTTTCCCCCTCCCTGAAAGGAAGAACATCGGCAAAGGGCCATAACTCTGCGGCAGAGCCCCTGCTTTGAATGCAGAAGGTCCGAGGCTCAGTCCCCAGCAGTATCTCCAGGTAGGACTGGGAATGTCCCCTGTCTGAATCCCTGGAGAGCCACTGCTGCCGGTCAGTGTGGACAATACTGTGCTAGATGGACCAATGGTCTGACTCAGTGTAAGGCAGCTGCCTGTATTGGGAAGGACCATGGCTTGTAGCAGCCATTTTGCAGGCAGAGAGCCTCTGGTTCAATCCCCAGCACCTCTAGGCAGGACTAGGAGAGATGCCTGGCTGAAACCCTAGACCAGACAGATGACCAAGGGTCACTGGGAGGCTGTGCCCCCAACCCCCTAGGAAGATCATCATGTCCAGGGGGAGACCAGCCTGGCCCCATCCAATGACCTTTCCCCTTTTGTAGATTGTGACCCTGTGGACCAGGACCATCTCATTCTTTAATACAGGAGTAGCCAACCTGATGCTCTCTAGCAATGTTGTTGGACTACAACTACCATCATCCTTGATCATTGTCCAGCACTTAGAAAGTACAGTATTTTCTAAGTACAGCACTTAGAACATTTTAGGGGTTCTGCAAATGTATGGATGCTGCTACTACGACTACTACTACTACACTGTCCTATATTGAGTTAGTTGAAACTATGTTTTCACTGCATTCAGGGTTGTGGAAGATATGCCTGCCTTTAAGCATATACAGAAGGAGTCAGGGACATGAGGGCATGGAACCTCAGAACTCTCCCCTGGCCACACCCCTAACTGGTCTTGCTTCCCACCCTCCTTTGGCTGGGACGTGCCCTCGAACTCTGGCCATGGCTCTTGCTTCCTTGGATGGGGAGAGGTGTGTGAGTGTGTGTAGAGGCAAGCTATACTACAAAGGTAAAAGTTACATGCCTTGCTCCACCCACTTTTGCCTCTAGCCCTGCCCACCAGTTGCATGTGGCCCCTGAGAGGTTTCCTGGAAGGCAATGTGGCCCTCCAGCTGAAAGGGGTTCCCCACCCCTGATATACAGAGTGCAATTTTCTCCCCCATGTGTCACTACAGGCACCCCCTCCCATGCAAATCCAGGGCTTGGGAATTACAGGATGGGCTTTTGAAGTAGCCTTAAATACCCCCACCTCTCCTTTAATAAACCAAGCCACAGCTTGGGTGTGAGAAATCTCACCCTGTGCTGTTGGGTGGGGGTGGGGAGAGGGTGTCAGAGCCTGGATTTTGACAAGGTTTATTTTGGGAGTGCTCAACAGCTTCAGTCATTTCCAGATTTAGAAGATGAGGCAAGGACGGACAAGAAGTTCAGCTCTACTTCAGAAGTGAGTGGTGTGTGTGGGGGGTTGGGGAATGAGGAGAAGGAATGAAAAAACCTGGTAGGGATCAAGTCTCCCTTCCCATCCTCCAGTGTGGACTCATTAACAGGAAAACAAGCTGCAAGTCGGTGTCATGGGTAGGAGCCAAAGAGGGAATTAAACAGGCTCATTGGAAATGGCCACGAAGCTCATCCAGGAGTTTGGCGTGGTGAGAGCACCCAGCGACTCCTCCTCTGTCTTCATCAGTCCTCCCAAAGAGATCGGATCTTCCTCGATTTCATGATCAGCATGTAGTGCTGGGATTCCTGGATACACAGAAACAAGAACATCAAAACCCTTTCAGTACCAGGCATTTAGGTTAAAAACCTCAGGTGAGCCCTGTGGCTGGGTGAGGCCAAAGGGGACCCATCTAGTCCACCATTCTGTTCTCACAGTGGCCAACCAGATGCCTCTTCTGGGAAGCCCACACAGATTCTCCAGGTCTATGGGAAGATCATGTAGGTTCTGCAGGGTGAACGAGAATCCTCGTGAACCTCGGTCTGCTTGGACCTCAGACCTACATCCAGGTGCAAAAGGGTAGAGGGTGTGTGCATCATCAGCCCTTTCAATTGACAGCATTGCACAAAGCCTCTGGGATGGCCAGACTTAGATAGAAGGACAAAAGAACAGCTATGCTGGATCAGGCCAGTTGCCCATCTAGTCCAGCATCCTCCTCTCACAGTGGTCACCCAGAGGCTCCAATGGGAAGCCTGCAAGCAGGAATGGAGCGCAAGGGCCTCTGCCAGCCTGGTGCCTGGTCTGGAGAGAGTCCCAAGGGCCAGACAGATGGGCTGGGAGGGCTGCTTTTGGACCCCAGGCCTGAGGTTGGCTTGACAGTGGCAGGATTACTCTTTTTTCATGTGCTTCCGTTTTTGTAGAAGGCTTGATTTAACAGTGGCATTGCTGTGCATGTAAAACAAAACAAGAAAGCTTTGTGTGCAAGGTTCTATGCGGCTAGTGCCACATTTAAACAGAATTGGCTACTGACCAGGCATGGACCATTTCTAGGCCAGGAATCCATGGCTGACGCCAGGATTGGCTGGAGACCCACTTTAAATGTGGTGCCAGTTGCAATCAGCATTGCACAGCTACATCTCCCCCTCCCCTTGCTAAGGCCCAGCCCCACTTTTCAACTGGGCCTCATTGCAGCAGCATGGCACAGATAGAATTTGCAAGCCCCAGCCCTGCACTCTGTTTATAATAAGTAAGTGCTATTTTCAAGCGTAAACTCGGCTGTTAAGCCTCTCAAGCGATCCCCGAACAGGAAGAGTTGGTGTCAGGCCTAGTCAGTTTAGTAACAGAGAACCCGAATGGACGCTGTGGGAGCGATGTGAATGCTAAGTGGGCCTCATTTAGACTCCACGAGGTCACCATTGTGTGCCCTTCATTACACAGCACTTGTTAAGAGGCAGAGACTTCGGTTTATTACGAATGAGGGGGAGAAAGTGATCCTCTTTATGCTTCTCCCGGCACCAGGGCTGGCTTGATGGAGGAATGTTCTTCCTTAAGGAGGAAATGATTAAAATGACAAGCAGGCAGTTCTGAAGGATGGTTGCACCGGATGCCCTTCCCAAGCTTTGGAGGGGATGTTTGGCTGCTCACCTCTGATGGGTAAGATGTAGCACTCCCTTTGAAAGACCAGGTTCTCCCTCTAGAGGGCCTCTGGGCCCAGCTCTTCTGGAGAGGGGTCTGTTCAAGAGCACCTACGTTCAGCTTTGGGCAGTGCTCCAGTTGTGGCTCTTTCTAGAAAAGGAAGATGTGGCTACTAGAACGGCCCTTTTCTGTGCCTTCCTCCCAGTTATGAAGTGCTCTCCCCTGTGAAGCTTACCTGGCACCCTCACATTTTCAGTTCCAGGCAAAGGGTGAATGTGTTGTCCTGGGCCTTTGGACAGCGCCAGTGGTCTGGATTCAGGTGGCTTTAGGTCTTTTTGTGTTGGATGGGGGTGGGGTGGATATTTTAAGTATCTGAAGGATGTAGCCTGTGAAGATCTTCAGGGGAGTCTGTGCTACAGTGTCTGAGGTGAGCTTGCTTAATATGCAGGCAGGGCCATTGCAGTGGTGGCTCCTTGGTTCTGGAACACCCAAAAAAAGAGCGAGAGTGCACTGTTGCGCTCAAGTCTTGTTTGCAGGCTTCCCATTGGGGCATCGGGCTGGCCACCGTGAGAACAGGATGCTGGACTAGATGGGCCCCTTTTGGCCCGATCCAGCAGGGTGTCTATGTTCTTTCCACACCAATTTAACCCCTTCCCTCCCAGCCTTCAGAAAGATAGTTAAAAATAGTTTTGTTCAAATATGCTTTGTAATATGTTGCCTAAATCTCCAGACTTTTGTTCTATGATGCTGCCTCATTCCCCCTCCCCTTTAGTAAAGAATTTGTTTTTAAACTTTTTATTGGCTTTGCTTCACCCTGTTTGGGGACCGCATCAAAGGCCTCCAGAGTGTCATACAAATAAAGATACAAAATGATGGCGTTGTTTAAAAGCTCTTTCGTGAGGGCCCAGGGCTCACTTCAGGGGAAGTCTGAAGTTAGAAGCAAAGGGGGTAGAGTAAAGCCAGATGTCGTCACAGTGTAGCTTGAACCCAGGGCCCTCCAAATATTGTTGGATTCCAATTCCCATCCACCCTAGCCAGACTGGCCTGCAACATCTGGAGCTCACACTGTCAGGTATCCAAGATCAGCACCTCGGACAGCTCTCTGCAAGTCTGGCCTGTCTGGGGTTTTGTTCCTCATTAGCTCATGTGGGGAGCTGGAGCCACCTGAGGCAGGCAAGGCCTGTTAAGCTGTAGGCTCCACCCTCTGGAAAGAGCTGGATATCCTTCTTAAATGGCCCTTGCCTAATTTTGGATTCTTAAGCCTGAGGATGCAGGGCAAGGATCCACTTTCTGGCAGGGCGGGCACAAAGGAAGGTCCTGAAGGGTCTTCCTCAGAGACAACCCAACTTCCTCTGCCGTCCAGGTCTTCCTCCGAGCTCTGCGAGACCACAGGCTCAGGGGTCCATTCCCTTGCACATCGCTCCTTTTTCATGCCGCTGCAGTTAAGGCATGTAATAGAGAATCCATGCGCAGAGTAGGGAGAGGCATATTTCTAGGGCTGTGCACAGCCCCACTGCCCACCCCATGGCTCCGATCGGGGGGCATCAGGCCAACCTAGGGGGCCACATGTCACTGGTGGGCAGGGCCAGAGGCAAAAGTGGGTGGGGCAATGAATGTAAATCTCACCTTTGTATAGTAGGTTAATTTCTGCACATGTTCACCCACTTCCTCTCTCTTATCCTCCATCCAGGGAAGCGAGAGGCATTATGAGAGCTCAAGCACACATCCCTGCCAGGTAACAACACTCTAGGAGGGTGCAAGGCAGGGCTGGGGAGACTCACAGGTAAAGAGGCCTAGGGGGCTATTCTCCCCCACTCTGGCCTGTGGTTCCCCAGCCCTACCTTAGAGTCAAGAGTGGGAGATCCCTCCAGTGTAAATGTCTGAAAATCCACTGAAATGACCGCAGCATGTGTGTGTGTGTGTGTGTGTGCGTGTGCATCCGTGTCAGTAGTAAAGTGGCAAGTTCAGAAGTGCAGGGTCCTTTAATGTTAGCCACAGCCATGACCCCTTTTTTGCTGATGGGTTGAGAATGAGATCCTTGCTAATGCCTTCTCCCACAACAACAGACATCCCTAGGAGCCAATAAGGATGAAAGGGGAGACTGTTAGCTGCTGAGTCTTCTCAGTGGCTGATTAACCTCCTTTCACTCTGATTGGCTCCAATCAG
Organism: Rhineura floridana; assembly: GCF_030035675.1. Taxonomy (NCBI): domain Eukaryota; kingdom Metazoa; phylum Chordata; class Lepidosauria; order Squamata; family Rhineuridae; genus Rhineura; species Rhineura floridana. The sequence continues at coordinate 26,810,083 of NC_084498.1, read as the reverse complement.
CAAGAAACGAAAGGAACCATGTTAGAAGACTCTTCTCAGTGGCTCACACACTCCACTTTTGTGCTGAGCGTCTCATAGGATGCTGAAGAGCCGGTTGAAACCCTGCTCCCAAAAAAGTAAAGGATCTAAGATCCCCCGAGACCCCAGATGGCTACACCCCTGGCATGCGTGTTTATGAATTCCCTGAAAATCTATTTAGTTTGTGGACCACCTTCAACTACTGGAGGACCGAACCTTAAGCAAAACCCAGCCTCTTCTTGACGGGTATCTTCAGGGGGTTACAGAATCGCCTCTCCCTCCTTGCTCACCCACAGCAGGGTTCCTTCCATGCTGCAAGTTCCCAGTTTGTGTCTTGGGGAACTTATTTATTCACCGGCACAGCTCCTCACTGATCTCATCCCATAAACACCAAACTCTATTAAAGCAAAGCCCCACACTTTTATTTCTGGCTTCTCGCAAAGACCAGATGAGGATTCGAAAGCTTCTCACCTTGGCAAATGAGCTGTGGAGGAGGCCAGCTTCAAAGGAACTCTGGAGCAAATGAGAACCTTTCCCCTTTCCTTTCCTTTGCTGCGTGGCCTGAAAATGTGGCCTGTAGTCTACATTCCAGGCTCCCCAACACAGGGGAAGGCCAGGAGGGGATGAGCAAAAGGCCTAACAGAATCAGGCTGCATTTCCCCCACCTCCAGTCTTCGTAGCGGAGAGATTCTCCTTTCTTTAGAAGGATCCCTCAGTGAGCCAGTGGGCAATTTTCAGCTCCGGCAGAGGGGTAAGGGAGGGGAGTTTCAGAAGGGAGACTGTGAGGACTGAGAAAATGGAGAACTCTGGGGAGCTATGGAGGAAGAGAAAGAGGAAAAAATGAGAAGGCCGGGAAATGAGGAAATAAATGACCCAGTCCTTGCAGAAAGGCTGACTCAGAGAGCAGCTAGCAGGGTGCCAAGCAGCAGGAAAATCTATATTAACGGCGAGGGGTGGGGTGGGGAGAGAGACCAAAAAAAAAAAAAAGGATGAAAGGGGAATGGATTCATTTGTGAGCCACTTGTTAACAGCTTCAGCTGATGCCCCTGGGAAATATGAAATTAATACAATAAGCCAAGAGACTGCTTTCTCTCCGTCTTGTATTGTGAGCTCATTTTTTCCCCTGCAGGGTCATAAAGCGAAGGTCGGCTGGCTTTGATTCTATGTCCACATTGTCTCACTGGGTGTTTCCCCCCTCCCAAGGTCTGAAACATGAAAAATACTCTTTAAAAAAAAAGTTCATTATTTCGTTGGTCTCTTAACTTCCCTTTCAACTTCCCAAAGCAAAGGCACAAAGGCTGCTCGCTCTCTGTTGTTCTGGATCAAGTCGCCTTAAACTGCACACATTATGTGTACAATCCTACATGGAGTGATTTGAAATTTTAAAAGCAGCACTTCAGTTTTAGGTATGGCTTCTAATCCTAGGAGGTGATCTACCTACCTACCTACCTACCTATCTCAGGGATGGGGAAGCTGAGGCCTGGGGGTGAAATGTGGCACCCCATGCCCTATTTGTCTCCCCAGGCCCCACACCCTGCTTGGCCACACCCTCCCTGTCCACACCCTCTTTCCCTAGGCCACACCCCTCACTGGCCCTTCCTTTGTACCCTCCTCTAGTGCTCTTGCCTGACTGGAACATGCCCTTGAACTCGGATCATGCCTTGTGCTGCCTGGATGAAGGATAGTGTGAAAACTAGCAAACTGGACAAAGGTAAACTTTACATTTGTTGTTCTGTTCACTTTTGCCTCTGGCCCCATCCACCATTGACCTGTGGCCCCCAGAAGGTTGCACAAAAAGGAATGTGGCCTTTGGGTTGAAAGAGGTTTCCCAACCCTGGAGCAGAGCTTTCAGCAGGTGGCAATGTTTTTGTTCTGACAAGTGGACCCTGGAAATGAATGCAGCCCTTAGGCTGAAATTGGTGCACCGTCTCTTGATCTGTCTGTCTGTCTTCTATTACATGTTCATCCTTCTACTAAACTGCTCAAGATGACATATACAAGTTCTCCACCCTTCAACTTCACAATGACCTTCTAAGCAGTGGCATCTCCAGGTTTCAGTCCAAGGTGGACAGCTCCTTGAAAGTTTGGACTAAAACCCGGAGTGGATTCCACTACCCTACTGACATGGGGGCACCAGCTGCCATTGCTTGTAAGGTAGATTGGGCTGATAGAGGTTGACTGGCCAAGGCCACCCAGTGAGCTTCATGGCTGAACTGGGATTTGAACCCAGCTCTTAGACATGAAGAAGTCCAGAACCCTACCTACTGCACCACACTGTGCAGCTGTCCTGTGGGAGGTGTGCGATAGCTCTGTGCATGGATGGGGGGTGTTTCAGACTTTTTTTAACCTGGGAAAGCCCCATGGGTGAAGAAGAAGGAGCTCTGGGGCAATCAGAAGGGCTGAAGCTCAGTGGCAGAGCATCTGCTTTGCATGCAGAAGTTCCTGAGTTTGATCCACTGCATCTCCAGGTAGGGCTGGGCAAGACTTTTTGTCTGAAACCTGGAGACCCTGCCAAACAGTGGAGACAGTACTGAGCTAAATCGGCCAATGGCCTGCCTCAGTGTAATATAGCTTCCAATCTTTCTATGGCAGGGTCCAGTAGGGTTAGGTTTTATTCCTACTGTTGAGATTTTAATGTTTTAATGTATTTGTATGTTTTTATTTTGTACATCACCCAGAGTGGCTGGACAACCAGCCAGATGGGCAACGAATAAATAAATAAATAAATAAATAAATAAATAAATAAATAAATAAATAATTGTGAATGGCAGTTGAACTGTCTTTCAGCACTGGTGATAGGACAGCGCCTTCCCCCAGACTTCAGGACAGCCCACTAACTTGGGGCAGGCTACCTAACATGCCCAGCTGTGTCCTCCAACAACTCGCCCCCCTCCAACCTGCAGCCTGAGGCAACTGACTCCCTTTGCCTTATGGCAGAGCAGGCCCCACTTCACAGCCACGCATTAGCTAGGGTCATGCTCCCATTTGGGGCTCGGAGTGGCTTCCTGTGCTTTCTTCAGCTGGCTTGGCATTCCGAGAAGAACGAGCTGGAGCTGTTCCATTTATCTCTGGACTGCCGGGGAAGCCGGTTGCTCTTCTCCCCCTCTGACCTCTAACCCCATCCTGTTAAGTGCTTTGTTCTGGGCTGGACAAGTCCCCAAAGTGCAGCCATGGGGGACCCTCCCATCAGGAAGCCCGTTTCAATTAATATTAGTTCAATTAGCCTGCAACACAAAGGTTATTTCCTGCAATTTTATGGCTTTTGAATGGTATTTGCACGGGTATAATTCACTCCCGGCTCAGTTAACTACTGGAAATAAAACTGGCATCTGGGGTAATATATTCATTACGCCTCTCCCCTGGAATGTGCCGTTAAAAAGTCTCTCCTCAACACAGTTCTAACAAGTACAGATGACTTGTCAGGCTCTTTCCTGGCAAAGATGTGCCGAGCTGCGCTGCCGGCTTGGGATTCCTGCCAGCAGTGGAAGAACCAGCAGGTTGGCAAAGCTTCATTTCAGAACTGGGCTGTCTCTTTCAGCTGGATATGCTGCTCAGGCTGGCAAAGCATGGCAGTCTGGACATGTTCAGGGAACACACCGGGACCATCAAAAAAAATGGCAGAACAGCCATATAATGCTAGGGCTGATGGGAGTTGTAGTCCAAAGGATATGGAGAGCAGGAGCTTGTCAAAGGCTAGCCCAGCGACAGTGATGGGACAGATGTGGGCTAACAAACTGAGACTGAAGCCCCATCTGTGCTATACATTTAAAGCATCATCATACCACTTTAAAGAGCCATGGCTTCCCGCAAATAATCCTGGGAACTGTAGTATAAGAAGGGCACTGGGAGTTGTTAGGAAACCCCTATCTATCTATCTATCTATCTATCTATCTATCTATCTATCTATCTATCTATCTATCTATCTATCTATCTATCTATCTATCTATCTATCTATCTATCTATCTATCTATCTATCAAAATAGTTGTATATCGCTACTTCGTTAAAAACATCAAAGCGGTTTTCAACGTGTTAAAAACAACCACCATAAAATTAAAAATACAATAAAAACAAAGGTGAACTCTTGCGAATAAAGCATCTTCTTCATTGCCTACCTAAGCCTGTGGAACAGAAAAATTTTCAGCAGGCACTTCAAAGTGAAAACAGAAGGCGCCTGCTCAATGTCTGTTGGCAGAGAGTTCCGGAGAACTGGGCCGGTGACACTGAAGGCTAGAATTCGTGTAGATGTTAAATGAGCCTCGCCAACTTGGGGGATGACCAATGCCACTCCTGCAGATGATCTCCATGATCTTTGTGCTCAATGGACCAAGCAGACTGAAGTGACTAGGATTTCCCCCCAATTTGCTTGCCATTTTGCTATTGGAGATATTTTGGCATGGCAGCTGTACCTCGAAATCGCCCCAGCTCTTTGATTCTGCTTAGGTGTGGGCAAACTGATCTGCTTTGCTCTTGGTTATCGATTGCCAAGCCCCCAATTTCATATTTATTGCCATCCCATGGAATGGGCTCAGCTTCTGTGGATATAAATTAGCACTATCGATTCCATAAATGGCTCGAGTCTTTATATCAAAGTGGCATTTTGTAAATGCAAGGGGAAAATAGCTGGCCTTTCCTGGCGCCCAGAGTGGAGGTTATCCAGGATCCACCAGAGAGCCACAAATAAGCAACATTACCGAATCAGACCATTGGGCCATCTAGCTCAGTACTGTCTACACTGATTGGCAGCAGCTCTCCAGGGTTGTAGGCAGGGGTCTGTCTCTGTCCTACCTGAGATGCTGGGAATTGAACCAGTGACCTTTTGCATGCAGAACACACATGCCCCAGGCAAAAGTGTCCGCAGAAATATTTCTAAGGGTGTGTGTAGGTCTGTGATTTGTTACTACAGGCCATTGGCAACCCTCTCCACCCACCATTAGATTTAGAATTCTGGGAGGGGGAGTGCCCCCCTGCAGAAACTCTTGTCTGCAGGATATGAGGTGAACAGGACCCTGGCACTCTTTGGAGGAAAAAGCTCTAGGGCCCACAGAGAATCTTGCTCCAATCCATGTCCCAGGGATGTGTGCAGCCATTCAAATGGAGCCTGAAGAGCTCCATCTCAGGGACGCCTCCCCTGCCTCCCCCCTCCAGGACCACGTGGCCTCTTCCTGAGCCCTGCCTTCATTCCCAGTTCTTTCCCATCCCCAGCCAGGCCTCTGGATCGAAGGCCACAGCGGACCTGACGAAAAGCCCACAGTCGACGGAGGAGGCTTCGACTTCAGAGGAAGGGTCTGCTTAGAATAGGGATGGGTGAGGATTTTGATTCAGTTGATATTTCAAGCAGAATTCATCAAATTTGTACTTTCCGAAACAATATGAGACCTGAAACACAGCCGTCCTTCAAAATTCGCATTTTATTAGAGTTTTGGGATGCGGTTCGCCAACTAAACAACATTTACAAAAATGCACATATTAGGGGGAAAGTGTGCATGAAAATGAGTACTTGAGTGAAAATAACATGCAAGAAAGGAAGGATGCGATAAGAAATGGCTGGCAAAAATGTGTACCTTTGTCAAAACTGCCTGCAAAAATGTGGCCAAATTCGCACTAAAATAGTGGAGAATTTTCATGAGGATTAAAAAAAAAAAAAATTCCCAGATTGCTGCAGAAATGTAGAGAACTGAATTTAACATTGGAAACATGAGATGCTGAGAGAACCGGAACTGACAGATCTTCCCGTCCCTAACTTGGAAGGAGGGAGAAGAGTCAGCCGGCAGCAGTGGCCCAGCAGAGGAGCAAGAAGTGGAAGAACTGGCTGCCTAAGTCTCCCAGCCAGTCGCCTCTGGATGTTTGCTGGGCTCACAGCTTTTCCTTTGGAGCTCATTATTCTCTAATTCTTCCTGGCTCAGCTTCTGATTCTGGTGTCAGTCTCCATGCCAGGTGCTTATCGCAGGCAGGTGGCTTTAGCCAGCCGGTCAGCCATGCTTTCTTTTGCAATGCTCTGTTTCATTCTCCCGCCACCCACATTTCTATCTCCCCAGTTGTTCGATAGCATTGTGTGCCCACTGAGCACGCTCAGTCTTTCAGAAAGGACTCTGGGAATATTCTTGAGGCTCAGGTCCCAAGGTTTCCCTTCACCCATGGTTTTGCTTCCAGGCTAAGGATGCGCCTCCCATGGGGGACGAGGCCACAGCCTCCGCACGAATGATTTTTGCAACGTTTGACATGCAATGAGTTGATTTTTTATTGACAGGGTGGCCCATTTGGAGTAAAGCCTCCCCGAAGTGGTCAGTTCTCTCTTTGATCAGAAATCTTCATCTGCCTTCCTTAGGGAAGGAGACATTCTTTCCTCTGAGGAAAACAAATGTGTGTATGTGTGTGACATTTTGCACGCACACACAAAATATCAGTCGCAAATTGAGCTAACTAAATGGCTGCTTTGAGAAGACAGAAGAAATTTCAGTGACTAGATTTCGGGAATGTCACCTGGATGTCTCCAAAGATTTTGACACCAGGGCTGTGAGCTATGGAGGATTGGAAGTGACATTCCGGTTAATAGTGGGAATGAAGATGAATGGCTTAGGAGCTGGCTGGAGTGAAGGCACTCCACCTGTTTATACCTCATTCTCCCACCTGCTCTCCATCTTTTGAAGCAGCCAGCTTTGCAAGCTCTGTCATTTCTGCCTCTCTCTCTCTCTCCTTTGCCCATTTCTTGATACTGTGATAGGATTGGGAGTAGTGGGGTTGATCTGGATTGTGTCTGTGGGTCCCCTTCCAGCTTGTCATTTTGAATGTGTAGAGATGCAGTTTGTATTATGGAGATCTGCTGAACTGGTCAAACCACTTTCTTTCATAAGTTAATTGTTCTGGTCAAGCCAGTTTCTTATGTTCACTTGATGGACCTGATTTACATGTTTAACGATTTGGTCCAGAACAGGACTGTTGCTATAGGAACTCTTGCAGGAGAGTGGTCCTACCAACCCACAGGAAGTAGGGTTTTTTGTGTATGTGTGAGTCTGATGTAGAGCTGGGAGTTGGAAAGAAAGAGAGAAGCTTGCCTTGCTCTCGGTGCTGAATCCTAAGCCATGGTTTTGGGAAGCCTAATGGGGAAAGCAAGATCTGTTGGCGTGTTCATGCTAATAACCCTTCCATCTTATTCTCAGGTTGTATATATGTGTAAATAAACTATATATCATAAAGACACTACAGTCTCCAGACCCTTTCATTCCAAGGAAACCAAACCCTGGGTAACTGCTGGAACCCCTGCAAGTCTTTCACAACAATACTTTGGGATAGATTCTGGACCACATCTGGAATACAGTTCTGAACACATTTTCAGGGAGGACATTGTAGGAATGCATCCAGAGGAATGAACGGGAAGATGATAGATCTGGAAAGATCTGTAAACAATAACTGAAAAGGCTGGATATGTTAAGAACTTGGTAAACTGCCTTATATTGAATCAGACTCCTGGTTCATATAATGCTGTACTGTCTGCACTGACTGGCAGTGGATCTCCAGGATTTCAGGCAGGGGACATTCCTAGCTCTAACTGAACATTCTGGGGACTGAATCTGCAACCTTCTCACTAAGCTACAACCTTTACTGAACTGAGTCTGACCTTAGAGCCATCTTGCCCAGTATTGTCTACATGGATCGGCAGTGTCTCTCTACGATTTCAGACAGGGAGTCTTTTACAGCTCTACTTGGAGATGCCCCCCACATGCTTTGGAGTACAACTAACACCAGCCCTTATATCATTTGGCTGAGCTATCTGGGGTTGATGGGAGTTGTAGCTCAGAACAACTGGAGGGTGCCAGGTTGGCAAAGGCTGCCCCAGACAACCGATTGGGATCTCCACTACTTCATTGGAGAGAGTGTGTGAGAGAGATGGCCATTGCCCACAAATTAATGGCACCATATTTCAGCTCTCTGTCAATCAACAGGAAACACTGCCCTGTCCAGCCCTTTGCAATGGCTCTCATCATGTTTTGCTGAGGCTGGCTCCCTTCGTTCTTTTTTTGCTTTCCTGTTACGCCTCTCCACCATCAGCAAGCTTCCCTCCGAAAAGCAAAATAGGCCTGGCCCACACCTGCAGAGCAAGCCGTTCCAGAAACCCCCCCTTTTCCCTGCAAATGTGCCATTTACATTTGCCTAATGGTTTGTCAAAGTGCCCAGGATCTCAAACTGACACTATCAGGGTTATGAAACCGCATCAGTTTCAGACGGGGAGATATTGATGTGTTGCCCGTATTCATAGCTCCATAAAACTATTTTACGGGGCTATAATAACCCTAAATATGGGCTCTATTGGCAAGTGAGGGTTGGCAATTGGGAGCGCTTTATCCATGGCGAAATACATGCCTCCCCCTCTCCCCCCACACCCCAAGGCATCAATACAGGATTCTTGACGGAGTCAAGTAAACAGCCACTTTCCTTCAATATTCCTCTCTGCTGCAGCTTGCAAACGTATCAATATATATCTATTGCTGTCTCCAGCGAATGAGACATAAATCAGAGAAGCTGGTTTGTCCCTCGAGAAGGAGTGGAGAGCGAGATCTGGGGTGTTTGCTAACAAGTTCTGTAATTTGCAAGGCTAATGATAGTGCCAAACCTCCCTCCAGAACCCTTTGCAGGCCGAATCTTCTGGAAAGAAGAGTGGGGGAAGAGAGAGGGCTGTCTTGCCTGATGCTACCCATCCTGATCCTGGGATGCAGGCTGGGGTGGGCAGGTGCACCTAGCTTATGCTGCAGAGCTGACAACGGCTCTTAATGGAAGAGTTATGGGTTCTGCAAGATGGGAGCGTTTCGTGGTCAGGGTGGAGGCTGGAGGGAGCGGAAGGGATTCGCTTCCATTGGGCTCTGCTCATAGGAGCTGCCTTATGGAGGGGAAGGGCTGTAGCTCAGTGGTTAGAGCATCCGCTTTGCACACAGAAGGTCCCAGGTTCAATCCCTGGCAGCAACTCCAGGCAGGGCTGGGAGAGAATCCTGCCCGAAACCCCAGACAGCTGCTGCCAGTCAGTGTGGACAATGCTGAGCTAGATGGACCAACGGTCTGATTCAGTATAAGGCCATTTCCTATATTCCTATACTAAACCAGACCACTGGCCCATCTAGCTCAATATTGTCTACACTGACTGGCAGCGGCACTCCATGATTTCCCCCAGGGGACATTCCCAGCTCTACCTGGAGACTTGGGTATTGGACCTTCTGCATGCAAAACAGGTGCTCTGCCACTGAGCTACGGCCCTTCAACAAGGTTTAACACCAGGTTTAACTGCCGGTATCCTGCCTAGCCCTCCCCAAATGCTGACACTTGCCTAGGCGGTCCCCTCTGAAAATGCATGCCCTGGTGTTCTGCACATAAGAAGAAGAGCCAAAGGGGGCCCAGCATCCTGTGCTCACAGTGGCCAACCAGAGGCCCCAACGGGAAGCTACCTGCAAGAGCACGCTCCCCTCCTGCCATTCCCAGCAATGGCTATTTAGAAGCCGGCTGCCTCTGACTGTGGAGGTTTAGAAACCATTCGAAATAGGCTTGGTTTGGAAACAGTTGGAAACCCAGCCTTTCACCTGGGCCTGGTCAACCCAGCAAAGCCCCTTTTCAGTCAGCTGCTGCACGTCAGGCCCCCAAAGCCCACCACCTGTGTTGCTCCAGGGACTTCCACCTGGAGAGTGAACTCTCCAGGTCTAAATCTGGCCAGCCAGATGCTCCGATGTGGAGCCCTGAGCAGGTCCTGAGTGCCACAGTCCTCTTCTCACTTGTGATTCCCAGCAATTTCCACATCAGTTTGCATTTTTTCCTGTTTCTTTTTTTTAAAGTCCTCATGAAAATTCATCAGCTTCTTATGTAAATTTTTGCTGACATAGCACAGTTATGTATGCAGTTTTGCCTAATATGCACATATTTTGCAAAGCGCGTTCCCCTAAAATACACAGATTTGGGGTACACATTATTGGGTTGGAGAGCTGCCGCGCAAACTCTGGAGAGGTATGACTACGGAAGGATGGCTGTGTTTCACTTTGCATATAGAGCAGGGAAGTGCAAATTGCAATGCAAACAATGGAATTTCACCCTCCCTCCTGTCCCTCCCGAAGTTTCAAAATCCCTACGTGGGTGATCTTTCCAGTCCGGCCTTGAACTGCATCTTCTAGAAAACTCTGCACTGACAGGGCTTGGTTCCGAGGCAATCTTGATTCCTGTTAGCTTTGTTGAGCTGACAATAGCAAGAGCTGAAACAACATTTGCAAAATAGACTGATACTTGGCAAAGTGAAGCATGAGTGTGTTTATTTCTGTTTAGCTTTAAGCCATCACACACAACTGTAGATCCTCTTTGCAAAGGTCACTGCAATAGAGCATTGTCACCATCCATAACTAAGCTGCTTATTGTGAAATCATTAAAAACTTGCAGCATCCAAAGCAAATGTTTGAAGCAGAGGAAAGCACAAAGTGGGGTATGTGCAATGAGGGGGGATTTCAAGCACAAATTCCTGGGCATAGCATGTGTTCGGATTCCTAGGGATGGGAAAATCTGTCAGTTTTAGCGTTCTCAGTTTCTCAGTTGACCAACCTTAAATTCAGTTCTGTACAGCTCTGCAGCAGTTTGTGATTTTTTTAAAAAAAAAATCTTACAAAAATTCTCCAGAACTTTAGTGTGAATTTCTCCTAATATACACATTTTTGTAGGCAGTTTTGACTAATGCACACATTTTTGCAAGCAGTTTATCATCATATAATGCCTTTTTGCATGTTATTTTCACTGACGTATTCATCTGTATGCAGACTTTCCTCTAACAGATGCATTTTTGTAAAAGTTGTTTGGTTGGCAAACTGCATTGCAAAATTCAAATAAGTGCAAATTTGGAAGGACGGCTGTGTTTTGGTTCTCATATTGTTTCGGGAATGGCACATTTGATAGATGTGACTTGAAATGTCAACTGAATCAAATTTCTCCCCCATTCCTACCTCCGAGGCACTCTGTTCCCTAATTCTTAGCATCCATCCACTAATAATGGAAGGATCTGCCAATTTTCCTTCTCTCAGTTTTTCATTTTCTCCATCTTAAATCCCATTCTCCACATTTCTGTAGTAACATGTGGGTATTTTCGCTTTTTAAAAAATCCTTATGAAAATTCATCAGCATTTTAATGTGAATTTCTCCTGACAAATACATTTGTATGTGCGGTTTTGACTAATGAATAGGGGTGGAAAGATGTGTGTTTTGGGTCTCTCAGTTTCTTATTTTTCCAATCTTAAATGCAGTTCTGTACATTTCTGCAACCATTTGTCATTTTTTAAAAAGAAAAATCCTCATGAAAATTCTCCAGCAGTTTAGTGTGAATTTCTCCTAATAAACACAATTTTGAAGGCAGTTTTGACTAACATACACATTTTTGCAAGCAATTTCTCATCATATAATTAATTAATTAATTTTTCATCATATAATGCATTTATGCATGTTATCTTCACCCATATATTCACTCATATGCACCTCTTCCTCTAACATATGCACTTTTGTAAATATTGGTTGGTGAACTGCATTGCAAAATTCAAATAAGTGAATTTCGGCGGAGCTCATGCCTCTGCTGCAAGAAACTCGTTGCAAAGAGTCCTCCAACTAAATATTACTGGGATGCAAATAAGAGGTGGCCCTTGTTGTTTGGATCCAAGCTTGCCATCTCGCCTCAGAAATGAGATGCGTCCCGTCAAGGGCTCAGCTGCCGACAGGCCCTGAAAAGCCAAGGTCAGTACCTGAGGTGGCTGTTCCATGATGACACAAAAGCAGTCTTGGGAAGGCATAAGCCAAAGGTCAGGGAAGGGGAGCGAGCTTCAAATCATGAAAACCAGGTGGTCATTGAACTCTTCCCAAAAGAAAAAGAGAGAGAGAGAGATGAGAAAAGGGCACTCTTTGACAAGCAAGAAGGTGACAGCAGGGAGAAGGCAGAGCAGCAGCAGCAGTTGGCAACAATGGCAGTGGTGGTGGGGAGGCTCACTGAAGAAGGGGCCCCCACTGAGAGGGTCTTGCCCAATGGACTTATACTGAGATGATGATTATAATTTTTTTTTACCCCCAAGGCTTGCATGCACACTTGTCTGTCTGTGGCGCAAAAATGTAATTTTCCTCAACATGGAATCATTCATGTTTGCCATCAACATGCTGCCTTTCATCTAGATTGATTGCAGATCCTGCCACCCACAAGGGATACACATTTGAAAGCCCTTGATTAGATTGAATCATCCCCTTTAGATCTTGGTATAGGCCCACCCACAATATCACTGGGTCGATGTGGATACTCTCTCCACACACACACACACACACACACACACACGTTGCTGGGATCACCTATATCTGTTTTCAAATGGACGCACTGCGGCGTAGTGCAGCAGAATCAATGGGTAATGAAGCTTTTGTTTTTTGGAATCTAAATGGTTTGTCAACAAGTGCTTTTCAGGGGCAAACAAATCTGCAGCAGGTCTAGATTGTGTGTGGACTAGGTAGAAAAATAAAATAAAAATGCAGTCTCCATTGAGTCTAGAATGAAATGCTATGTGTATGGAGCCTAAGCCTCCAGCCCTCATTCGATGAATGTTGGAAGATTCAGGACAGACAAAAGAAAGTATTTATTCACGCAGCGCATAGTAAAATGATGGAATTTGCTCGTGCAAAAAGGCAGCGATGGCCACCAACTTGGATGGTTTAAAAGGAGATTAGACAAGTTCATGGAGGGTAAGGCTAACTAGGGCTGCTAGCCATGCTGGCTGTGCTCTGCCACAATATTCAGAGGCAGGATGCTTCTGAAAACCAATTGCCAGAACCTGCGGGGGGTGGAGTGCTTTCCTATTGAAACATCTGGTTGGCCACTGTGAGAACAGAATGCTAGATGGCCACTGGACTGATCCGGCAAGGCTGTTTTTCTGCTTATGTTCTCCCTTTGAAGATGATCTGAGGGAGATACAAAGAGAGAAGTTTGCTGGTTTTGTGGGGCATTACTTGAAATGAATCATTCTGGAGAGTTCTTTTATTTTATTTTTGGCTATTCCCTTCTGCAAATAGACCATCTGGAGACATATTGCAAATTTCTCACATTCATTCCATGGTAGGAAAGCTTTGCTCTTCATATCAGGGTGATATTTTGGCAGCTAGTGACTCTGACAGCATTCAAGATCACAACATTATCTATCAGCGGCTAAGTTGCTTGTAGGGGCAAGCTACCACCAGCATCTAACACTTTGTCTCTGGGATTTGTGCTGGCCGTCAAACTGCTACTGGCCCCAGGGTTGAAGCTTTGGAAAGAACATATCAGGTATACAGCTCGAGACAAGGTTACTTGGGAGACCCCTTACCCCTTACATACCCAGTCAATCATTGCATTCTGCGGGAGAGTTCCTCCATGATGTCCCTAAAATATCAGAAGCCCGCTCCAGCGGACCTTGGAGCAGGGCTCACTCACATTGTCAGAAGGACTGCCTTCGATCCCGACTTATGGCGACCCCATGAATAGGGTTTTCATGGGAAGCGGTATTCAGAGGTGGTTTACCATTGCCTTCCTCTGAGGCTGAGAGGCAGTGACTGGCCCAAGGTCGCCCAGTGAGCTTCGTGGCTGTGTGGGGATTTGAACCCTGGTCTCCCAGGTCCAACACCTTAACCACTATACCACACTGGCTCTCAACATTGTCGGAAACAACACGCAACATGAAACACAGCCATTCTCTGTAATCCACCCTTCTCTAAATTTTGCAGTGCAGGTGTCCAGCCAGGTTATGGGTGCAAAAATGTGTATACTTGGGTACAGTATACAGTATCCTCTTTCAACAAGCCTTTCCGGTAGAGACCTCTCCCAGTCTGCGTCTGTGATAGAATTGCTTAATATGTTTTTTAATAATGTTTTTTAATCCTTTTTTAAAAGTTGTTTTAGGGTTGTTATGAGGACAAATGGAGTGGAAGAGGGCCACATATGCCACACTGAGTTGTAGAAAAGGCAGGCCAAAAATATAATAAAAATAAACGAATAAATAAAATATACTATAAGGGTGCATAAGAATGCATATGAAATAGTTTTCAAAAATGCATTACATTATGGAAAACTACTTGCAAAATGTTATATTATTTATTCATTCATTTATTCAGTGTATATCCCGCCCGTCCTCCTAGAGGAAGCCTTATACTGATTCAGACCAACAGCCTATCTAGCTCAGTACTGCTCACACTGACTGGAGCAGCTCTCCAGGGATTCATTTCCAGCCCTACCTGGAATTGCTGCCAGGGATTGAACCGGAGAGCTTCTGCATGGAAAGCAGGCGCTCTGCCACCGAACAATAGTCCTTGCTTTAAAAATAAAGCAAGCTTCCAGTCCTCACTGCTCCTGAATCAAGGGCCAATTTAAATAGGAACATAGGAAGCTACCTCATACAAAATCAGACCATTGGCCCATTTAGCTCAGTATTGTCTACACTGATTGGCAGCAGCTCTCCAGGAAGTCAGGCAGGGGGGTTCTGCCAGCCCAGTCTGGAGATGCTGTTGCCAGGGACTGAAGTAAGATTCAGATTGTTGTGTATGTGGAATTGGAGGACACCATCCTGCTCTTTGCCCCAGGCAGAAAAATGTTGGTCTAGCCTTGATCGTGGGGAACGCTTTGAGTGGTGGCTGCAGTGGAATACTCTCCGGGTGTTAATCCAAACTTGCAAGGAGCTATCCGAGGTGCTGAAGCAACTTGGGCAGCTCCTTTTACTAAAGGATAAAACTCAGTAATGGTGGATATGCAGGAATCTACAATATCCCCAGACAAAGGAAGAGGAAGAAGGTAAATAACCCCACCCTTTAGGAAGTTACATCACTGTAAACAGATAAACAGAGATATTCCCCAAATATTAGTTAGAAGGAACATCTCCCTTTTTACAGGGGGAACATGCAAGTTTGCTTATTCCAACAGAATGTTCAGACTAAAACCTGGAGTGGATTCTACTGCCCCACTGACATGGAGCCACCGGCCATAACTGCCTGATGTTCTTACACTGCCGTAGCCCAGGAATGAGGAGCCTCAGACCCAGGTGCCAAGTGCAGGTCTCCAGGTCTCTCTGCCCAGCCCTGGGGCCCTCCCTCCAGGCCACACCTCTTCCCCTGCCATGCCCCTCACCGCCCTTTCGCCACCCGCTCCTTGAGCCTGGCTTGAAAGTGTCTCCGAA
This sequence comes from Rhineura floridana, assembly GCF_030035675.1. Lineage (NCBI taxonomy): Eukaryota > Metazoa > Chordata > Lepidosauria > Squamata > Rhineuridae > Rhineura > Rhineura floridana. The sequence goes on along the minus strand of NC_084498.1, from coordinate 26,794,888 downwards.
TAGTGATAATGCCTCTTAACTTGCCTGGATGGAGAGGGAGGTGTGTTGAAACCTCAGACAGCTGCATGGCTTGAATGTATGTGTCCCACTGGACAAAGGCAAAAGTCACATCTGTTGCCCTGCCCACTTTTTGCCTCTGGCCATGCCCACCACTGGCATGTGGCCCCCGGAAGGTTATCCACAAGGCATTCTGACCCTCAGGCCAGAAAAGGTTCCCCACCCCTCCTTTATGGGATAGAGAAGCTGCACATGATGAAGTTGAGGCAGAGATATTCTGATGACGAACAGGGGTGATGCAATTAATTTAGGGTAGTTTAGGGTCCCACCAACACAAACCACTTATTGGATGTTCAAGAGTTAAACCCCTGTTTCTGGAAAGCATGAGTCCACAGCATTGCCAAGGATCAACCAGCTCGCCACCTTACTTCTCCAATTGGATATGGCCTGGGCACAGGAACCCTGTCATAAAAAAGAAGTGGCTACCTTGTTGCCTGCCAGAGAAGGCCTCTGGGGATCTTAGCAGGAGCTGTTGTGGAGGGGCTTGTTTTTGTGCAATGCATATATATTGCATATTCATCTATATAATGAATTGTTGGAGGGGGCTTTAATGAATTTGTGAACATTTTGTACGACTATGTTACCTTTTATTTACTTATTTAACAAAATGTGTATTCCACTTAGAATCTCTAGGCATTTCACAAAAGGGAAAAAGCACACATTAAAATGTTCAGCAAAAGACAGCTAAAAACAGGTATTTAAAAACATTCAAGAGAATGAAAAAGAACATTAAGCTAAAAAAATTAATTAATTAAACCACATGTCAACATTCTACATGTCTGGATAGGTTGCCTGAACAAAAATGTTTTAAGCAGGCATCAGAAAGAGTACAAAGTGTACAATATATTCATGTTTGTGTTTTTGAATGTGCTCTGTTGCTTTTGGATAACAAGCGACTAACAAGTCTCTTTAACAACAGCAGCAACAACAGCTTCACAAGAGACAACTTCACAAGTTCACCCATGCCAAGCGGAAGGGCTGTGGCTCAGTGTCGGAGCATCTGCCTTGCATGTAGTCCCAGATTCAACCCCCATCGGCATCTCCAGGTAGGGCTGGGTGTGATGCCCTCTCTGAAACCCTGGAGAGGCGCTGCTGGTCAGTGTAAACAACACTGGGTCTGACTCATAGAAAGCTGCTTCCAACGTTCCTGGTGCGCTTTTGCCCAGATCACCTCGCCCTTTGTAATGCCAGCATGAACTCAATATTTTATCCTTTGTCTGAAAAGAGTTTGGAAAGATTCCCCTCCTCCTTTGCAAGCGCTGTTCATCCGGAAGGCCTTCAGTAGCCATGCAAGATAACGAGGAGAGACAAACCCGAGAGGACAGCAAGAGAGTTGGGAGGGCCCACGTGCGCTGCCTGCAGAGGGTCCCAAGTTCAGTCCCCAGTGGCATCTCAGGAAGGGCTGGGAATGCCCCCTGCCTAGAGCTCTGGAGAGCCCCTGCCAGTCTGTGCGCTGACAATGGTGTGCTTGACAGACCAGTATTTGGTACAAGGCCGTTTCCTGTGTAGCTCCGTGGCAGAGCATCTCCTGTGGAAGAAGAAAGTCATTGTTCCAACCCCCCCACTGGCATCTCCAGGTATGTCTGGGTCCCCAGCCTGAAACCACAGAGAGCTGCTGCCGGTCAGTGAAGACAATGCTGAGCTAGATGGGCCGATTGTGTGACTCGGTGTAAGGCAGCTTTCTGTGTTCTTATGTCGCTCCTATGACTGGAACACCCCCCCCCCCCGCACCATCCCCTTTCAGAGCAGATTAATCTCGATTTAACTCCCACTTCAAGTTGTCGGGTCTGTAGTCCCAACAAATCACTAATATGGATTAGAATTTGCACATCAGCTGTAAGGCACGCAAGGGGGGGGGAGGAGTGTCTTTCTCTCTCTCTCTCTGCGTTGGCACGGCCCGGTTCTTCCTGTTGAACCCCGGTCCTTCCCAAATGCAAAACTCCAGCTACAGCAAGGAGGGATGCCCCCCCCGCATTCCGGTCCGCAAGAGGTGACCTTCAGCTCAGAGCGTCATCCACCCAGAAGGGAGATAACAGAAAAAGGAGAAGGGGGCAACACCTGCCCTCGGTGGGCGTGGAGTGTGCCTGGCGCCCCCCCCCCGCAAGAGTCCCGCTCCGGAGCCATTCTCCCGGCGGGAGGGAGGGGAGAGGGAGGTGCCTACTCTTCGTGTTCTCTCCGTCCCGTCTCCCCCAGCCCCGCGCGCCCCTGTCCAGCCCGGCCGGCTCTCTCCTCGGCGTCCTATAGATGGCACCGTCCCTCCAGGAATGAGCTCCCAGCCCCGTCGCCTGGACTAGCAGCAGCGCCGCCGCCGAGAGAACTGTCCGGGAGAGAACCGTCGCTGCTCGCTTGCTGCTCCAGTCCCAGGTCCGGGTTCTCCGCCGCCGCCACCCCCTTCCAACCCCAGCCGTCCTCCAACCCTTTCCCAGCCCGGACGGGGCGGTGTCTTATAGGCTTCCTTTGGAGCGTGTCCCTCCCCCTCTTGTCTCCAAAACGCTCCTCCTCTCCCCCCTCAGCCACTGCTGAGTTGGAAGGGTCCGCAACCCCCGCTCTCTCTGGAGAGGGATTCCTGGGACCCCTGCCTCCCGCCTGGACCGCGGGTGGGGGCGGGCGCTACTGGCCCCCTTCCTCTCTCTGCGGGACAAGAGCGTGGCGGGGGAGGGGGAGGCGACGTCTAGTAGCCGCCGCCAGCTCCATCCAGCCGGCTCTGGCCACGCGCCGTCTTTCCTTGCAGGGCGCATAAGGCTCCGCGCTGCGCCGGGTGCGCCCCCCTTTCCAGAGCGACTCCTCCCTCCCTCCCTCTCTCTCGCTCTCTTCTCCAGCCAGCAAACCCGATCTAGGCCGATTCTTCTCACGTCAAACCACATGATCCCATAAAACATTCATCACCTTTCCGTCCCCCGCCGAAGCAGCCGAAACCAGCCTCGCCGCCTTCCCTGCGCCCGCCGGATCGCGCCCTTTCCCAGCCGGGGAAGCCAGCTCCCCAAAGCCGCCCGCGTCTCCCTTCCCCGAAGCCGGGAGAGGGAAGGGGAAACGCCACCAGCCCCGACCCGGAGAGGTCTGCGAAGCGGAGCCGAGGCGGGGCAGGCGCCTGGGGGAGGACACGGCAGCACCAGCATCCGAGAGCCGGCGCCTGCGTCGTCGTAGCCGCGGCACCCGCTTCGGTGGGAAGGGCGACCTCCTCCTCGGTCCTCTCGCCTGGATGCTGGCTCCTCTGGCCGCAGGACTGCTCCGCCTGGGTCGCCCGATGAGCGAGGCGGGCATCAGGGTCGTTGTCGCCGGCCAAGGCAGCAGCCCTGCCGTCCCCACGCCCGGGTGGGAGTTCGCATGAGTCTCCGCTGTGCTTCTTTTGGGAAGGATCGTCGCCCCCCCGTTGCCCTCCGCCTCGTGCCTTTCCCGAGTCCCTAAAATGAAGAGGGCGATCGCTGAAGGTAGGCGGCGGCGGCGCCCCGACGGGAACGCGACGGGAACCTGCATGTTGGGTGGTCTGGAGCGGGCCGGGGAGGGAACGAGTGAGGCTGTCGGGGGCCGCCTTCACGCGCGGCCCGGCGAGAAGTTCCGAAGCGGCAACTTTGTCTCCCGCTGGCCAAGCGGAGCCTGTGGATGATGGTGGTGGGGATGGTGTTGGTTTCGGTGATGGGGGTGGCCAACTGGGACGGGGTCGAAGGAAGGCGAGCGGCGTCACGGAGAGGCGTTTATCCGTCGCGCCCTTCGAGCACGCTAGAAAAGGAGGCTCGCGCTGCCCTGCTCGGAGAAACCGGGGATCTTTTTCTGAGGGGGGGGGGGCTCGCCGGACTGGCCCCGCCCTTGAGGGACCCTTGCACCCCCACCCCACCTGCAAGCACCTTGGAGCAGAATTCTCTCCTGGCGTTGGAGGGACAGGTGTGGGCGCGCAGAGGCGGGGTCAGGGTTGTGCCCTTTTCTCCCTTTCTCTCGCCCCCCCCCCCGCAGTCTTTCGTGCCACTGCAGGGGGGAGTGTCAGGTGGGCAAAGTGTGTGTCTGTTTAACAAGAACCATCTCAGTCCTTTTCAACTCGGGGTCCCGAAGCGCGCGGAATGGCGCACTAAGTGGCCTGTGCTATGGAGGGGGGATTGGGCCACTCAAATAATTAAAGCACCCAAACAAAAGGAAATGTTTTCTGGAGTGCATAGGTGCGCGCGCGCCTGCAAAATGGCTCTTTTCGTTACTCTCCAGTGTGGGGCACCTGTCTGGACGTTACTCAAGGTATATACTGCCCCCGTAGGTGGAGAGAGAGAGAGAAGGCGGCGTTTTTAAGCCCCCCCCGCCTCAACTTAGGTGTAAAAGGTCCGCGTTCCCAGCTTGCCAGTTCAGACCCCCCCCCTTTCTTCTCCGGCTTGAAGGTGCGCGCTTTAGGCTGGGCTGGGTTTGCCCATGGAAGCCCTCCTCCTTCTATCTCTTCCCTGGGTTTCTCAAGAGCGCCCCCCAGAGGCCTTGGAGCTCTGCGGCTCCAGCAGGTGTCTGCAGAGGCGCTCCTGCCGGGTCGGGATGAAGGGAGGGAGACCAGTGGTCCCTCCTCGCTCCCCCCCATAACGCCACATATCCTGGACCTTTGGATAAGGGGAAGTCTCCCTTCCGACTGACACCGCTGGGTCTCTTGTGTGGCAGGTCCACCCTAGTCAATGGCTTTTTTGGGGGGGGGAGAGGGATGAATACTTCCACTCTCCCCCCTGTATTTTCTGAAGAGCCACCAATTTCTCTGCTGTGGCCAGGGAGACCTCCGACTACTAGACCCACCCATTCCCTCTGAACATTGGGGTCCAGATGAGGAGTGCAAGTTAGCAAAATTTGGTTGATCGCTCTGGTAAAAGAAGGGGGGAGGTGGAGGGCGTAGAGGCTGAAGACCCAAAAAAGGGGGGCCTCTGTCATGGTGGGGCCTGTGGAGAGGACAGAGGGGAGCATGCTAGTGGCACGACCAGCACCCCAACAGTATCAGGTATTTCCACAGCATTAATCTCCTTGGCAGGAGGAGCAAAGTGTCTTGCAAGCCCAGCTTGGTCAAAGTTTGCCAGATTTATAGGCTTCTGCTGCCGGAAAAGGTGACACATTTCACTCTGGGGATCCAAGCGAGAGTACTCTGACTGAACAGGGCTGCTCAAAGGGGCCTGGGTGGAGAGGGCCAGGGAGCGTCGCACCCAAGATATTGAAAGCCCCCAAGACGAATCCTGCTGTTCCCAGCCATTGTGTGGGCCGCTATAGCAATGGTCCTGGTCCTCAGGGCCCTGACTCAAAGCATCTGTGCATGCAGAAGGTCTCTCCTTTGATCACTGGCATCTCTGGGCAGGGTCTAGGAGAGACCCCCTGCCTGAAACCTTGGAGAACCGCTGCTGGTCAGCGTTGGTTGGTAGTGCTGCCCTAGATGGACCTACACTCCGATTCCAGATAAGGCAGCTGTCTGGGTTGTAGCTCAGTGGCAGAAGCACCTGCGTGGCATGCAGGAGGCTGTGGGTTCAATCCCTGCTATCTCCAGGTCGGTGTAAGGGTCTCCTGCCTGACAATTTGGAGCTGGGTGGACCAATGGCCTGATTGATAAGGCAGCTATGGAGGAACCTGTAGATGCTGCTGTACTATAAGTCCCATCGTCCCTGGCCATTGGCTGTGATTGCCAGAGCTGATGGGAGCTATAGTTTGGCAACATCTTGGGGGAGGGCAAAGGTTCCCCACCACTAGTATAAACACAGCTTCCTATGCACAGTCCCTGCAGTGGGCGTGAAGGGGGGGCAGGGGGCATTGTCCAGCCTTGAAAGGCATTGAGGCCCTCGGGCGGAAGGGAAAAGGGGAAATCGCAGCATCTCAGTTCCCTCCTCTGGCCCTTGCAAGTGTGATCTGCAGATGGGAGGAAGTCCTTGATCTCTGCTGGGAGGGGGCAAAGGAAAGGGGGGCCTTGGTGGTATAAGGACTGGTCCAAAACATCACTCAATAATTGTTCCTAAGATCAGCTTCCTTTAAAAAAAATATCAAAGTGCTAAACTGGATTAAGGCTTGAGGGTGGGGGAAAGGCATGCCCAGGGAAGCAATCGTGTGGTGCTGGCTAGGAAAGCAGAGCGGCAGGGTGGGAGACAGAGCCACAAGGCACAGCCTGGGACAAGGTCTCCCACGAGAGCCCCCTTGGAATGAACTTGATCCACAGGAGGAGCCCACGAGTTCATCCGAGTGGGGCTTGCAGCACTAGAGGGGCCGAGGGGAATGTCCACAGCTCGGGGCAGAGCATCTGCAGATCCGGTCCCTGGCATCTCCAGGAAGAGCTGAGAAAAGCCTCTCCCCTAAACCTTGGAGAGCTGCTGCCAGTCAGTGCAGGCAATATTGAAGTGGATGGACTTGGCAGAAAGCAGCTTCCTAAGTTGCTCCTAAATGGAGTGTGCAGTTACTAGGATCTGGGTGCTCCCTGAGTTGTCCTCCTAGGGCTCAAAAGAAGGGAGTTTGGGGCTGCCCTTGGACAGCTCTGGAACCAGCATTCCAGGCTGCCTGGGTCTCCCCTTGGCTTTCTGTCGGTCGGTCTGTCTTTAAAAACAGGCAAAGGGCTCTGAGCCGTCTTTTGAGTTGTGTTGACATCCTCCCTGAGTGACACCATATTAATGTGGGATATACTGTAAATGCTGCACAGAAACTGACGGACTTCCCTGCCCGCCGGTGTGGGTGTTACAGGTTCCCAGAAGCCATGGGATCCCTTGAGCACACCCACTCGCTCATGGCAACGGCATGTTTTAAGGAACTTACAAATACTGTGCGTGGGTAAGTTGCACCCAGACTGCTGAACGGAGGCGAGGGAAACACACTTTGCCTCCTCGTCCGCCAGCCAGCAAGAGGGTGAGGGGCTACTAGGAGGTTGCATTTCCTTCCCCCTCCCGAGAAGAAATCCAGGGGCTAGAAAAGAAGCCACCACAGAGAGCTGGCAACTCGCACCAGAAGGAACACTCAGCTCTAGCTGCCAGGTATTGCAGGAGTGTTTGGGTGACGCTGGTCCCAGCCACCAGCCAAAGAACAGCTTCTGCCTTGTGTGAGTTGCTTTGCTTTGTATTTTTCACAATCTGTTGTAAGCTGCCCTGAGGATCATTTCAATAAAAAAGGCAGGATGTATGGATCTTCTAGATCTAAATAAAGAGGAAAGGCCTCATCAAGATAGAATCATGGCACTATAATAAATGCAACAGGAAAATTATGATTGTTATTATTGCTATTGTTGTTAATAATAGATATTATTACATTTATCTCATCTTTCCATTGCAACAAAAATGCCCAATCAACCTTAACAAGCTAACAACTCAAGTGTAGCCCATAAACAAATTATAATTATCATGGCACGTGAAAGGACACCCCAAAGCATCAAAAAGGGTTTCAGGCTATGATGAAAAGGCCCCACGGAGAGACCCAGAGGGTTATCTTCAGGCAGGGAGTTCCACAGACCCTCTTGCATGCTCCTGCTAAGCGTGCTTCTTATGGGTTGGCTCATTTTATGGGATTAAAAGATCCTTGTCTGCATCCTTGTTAGCCCACCTGTGAAGAAGATGAGGCCCCAAAAGGGCTGTTCCTACACCTCAATTGCAATGGAGCTTAAAAGGAGAGGGAGCATTTGGTGGAGAATTCATCCTCCTGGGAATCTTGACTTTCATTTTCAAAATATACAAGCAAGTTTCTAGCCCTTATGATAGCAGCCATATCCTTGTGTGTTGGCAAGTTGGGCGGAATTGGGTTGTCTTCCTCCAATTACTAGCAGAAACAACATACATTATGCAAACTAGTAGAAAGTGCAGAATGGATTATGCAAAATAAGGATTTCTTTTTTTTTTTTTCATGCAGAAGTGCTTTTTCTTGTGTTAAGCCTTTATGTCAGGTGTGCTTTAGTAATGCCTGGCACTCCATTACCTATTGTAAACCACAGCAGTTAAATAAGGAAGCATGCACCAGCACTGGAGGAAAAACATGTATATTTGTCTTAGTGGTTGAACAAGGCTTCAGTGTTCCCTCCTGAGGGAGGCCCAGCTTGAACCCTTCTGGTCAACTCCTGCCGTAAGGTTCACACCTTTCTTTTTCACAAACTTCTTCAGTGGTCAGGAATTGTTTTAATTCTACTTCTCCTTGCTTGTCCTGATATCTTCTTTTTGTGCATGAAACGCCTCTGTATGGAATTTTAAATTCATGATACTGTTCTTTTTTTAAAAAAAGGTTGAGGGTGGTTTTATTTTTGAGAGAACTGCTCCTTTATACAGTCTTTAAGGTTCCTTGCTACTGTATGTTATTTGTTGTTGCTTTTTATAGTTTGTTGTTATCAGTAGTGTGGTGGCAAATTCAGAAGTGCAGGGGCCCTTCATGATAGTCACAGCCACAGCCCCTTCTAAGATTATAGAATGATCTGGCCAGGCTTGAATTCTGCTTCCTGCTTCTCTGTCACTGTCACCATTTGACTATCCTTTCTCACTGTCAGAGATATTGCTTGAATTACTGAATTCAGCGTCTACATGTTTTTCTCCTGCTGCTACCAAACTGCTTGATGATGTAGATGGGATGCTATCCTCAGGATTCACATCTTCCCCATCATCCTTTTTTCAGTGTTGGGTTGAGAATGAAATCCTTGTTAATGCCTTCTTCCACAACAACAGACATTCCTAGGAGCCAATAAGCATGAAAGGGGAGTGTGTTAGCTACTGAGAAGACTCTTCTCCATGGTTGACTCACTTCCTTTCACTCTGATTGGCTCCAAGCAGCAGGAAAGGACAAGGAAGCATGTTAGAAAACTCTTCTCAGTGGCCAGCGCACTCTTCTTTCATGTTTATTGTCTCGCTGGAGACATAGTGACCCTGATGGAACCTGCCTCCCCCCAAATGGAAAGGGTCTAAGACCCCCTGAGACCCTGGATGACTACACCCCTGGTTGTTATGACCTTATTGTCTTTAACTTTTGTAAAGCCCCCCTGAAGTGTTCTAATGGAAAGGTGGTGTTGAAATGGCTTAAATAAACGCACAAATAAAAGTATAAAGGAAAAAGATGCTCAGGGCAAAACAGGTCTCTGCTTCTTAGACCTTCAGCCGTAAAGCTGTGGTCTTCTCACAGTAACATTTTCTTATTGTTTCCCTTCACTCTGTCTTCCTCGCCCCAACCTCCTTCTGCCAATGACACAGTTACCTCCGGTGATGTAACTTTGTAGACTGATTTCCTTGGAGAAAGGGTGGCTCTGGTGAACTGTTGCAATGCCAAAGCAAGCAGATGTTCTGCTGCTTTGGATAGTGTGGGATTGTCTCTAGCCTTGAACGGCTGTATTAGCGAAATAAAAAACCTCTGCTTTGGGACTGGAGAAGAGGTTGGTTGCTGAGATACAGTTTTAGGCAGGAGCCGTCTGAGGCCATGCTTTCTGTGAGATGGTGATCATGCTCCAGATGTGAGTGTCTACCAAACAGAACATGTGTATGTTCTTTGGCTTATCAAGGCATTTCTTCTCCTATAGATCCTTCTGTGGGATTAGTACCATAGAAAACCTACAGGCCAGGATTGGAGGACCTGTTGGGGCCCTCCAGATGTTGTTCAACCACCACTCCTATCATCCTGAACCATTTGCCCTGGTGGACTGGGGCTGATGGGAGTTGGAATCCAACAACATCTGGAGGGCACCAGGTTCACTACCCCTCCTACCTACCACAAATTTGAGTACTACAAATTTGAGTAAGCCCTTTGATGCCACCCCTTCTCCAGGGTAGAAGAGGATTGTGATCGAGTTGCATCTCTGTCACCGAGATTTTATATGACAGAGAAGGCATTTATAATAGTGGTGCTGCTGGAACTGGTTGCTCTAGAAGACTCTCATCACTGCCTCCCTGCCTGTTTTCAGGTACCAGGACAAAATGCTGCATATGGCTGTGTCCGATGGGAGCTGTAGTCCAAAGCAGTTGGAAGGCACCAGGTTGGTAAAGGCCCAATGGCCTGAATCTATATGAAGCAGCTTCCTATATCATAGCTAAACATATTGATGCCTCCCCCTTGTGATGTTTTATCTTAAACCTCTGCTACCACTCTGAAATGGCGTTGTGTGTGTTCTGTTGCATTTCATGTCTTATGCTTTATGAGCCACTTTGAGCATCCTTTGTGGACTGAACTGGAGAAAGGTTTTACTAAATCGTGCTTTTATTGTTGTTGGAGGAAGAGTGGAGCATGGAGACCTGGTCCCTCCTCTCTCCTTTCGTTTGTCCAAGCGTCTTTCTGGCAAAACTAGTTGTTGACCAAAGGTTGTAGGAATGAAGTGTTTCAGAAACCTGGGCCCAATTCAGGGTCTTAGTACTAGCATACAAAGCCCTAAATGGCTTGGTACCCAAGTACCGAAAAAAGTACCTTCTCCATTATAAACCATCTCGGTGAGGCCTTGTTGGTAGTGTTGCCACTGGGGGCTGTCTGGTTGGCATCGACTAGGGATGAAAAGATTTGTCAGTTTCAGTTTTCTCAATTTTTCATTTTTCCAGTCTTCAGTTCTCCACATTTCTGCAGCAATTTGTGATCTTTTTATTTTATTTTATTTTTTAAATATCTTCATGCAAATTCTCTATCAGGAGAAATTTGCACTAAGATACTAAACTCATTTTTGTAGGCAGTTTTGGTGAACGTAGACAGTTATGCAAGCTGTTTCTCATCATGTAATACATTTCTACATCTTATTTTCACTCATATATTTATTTTTACGCACACTTTCCCCCCAATATATGCATTTTTTGTAAACATTGTTTAGTTGGCGAACTGCATTGCAAAATTTGAATAAGTGTGACTTTCAATGGACGGCTGTACTTTCCGTTCTCATGTTGTTTTGGAGAGTCAGATTGGATGGATTCAGCTTGAAACGTGAACTGGATTGAATTTCTCGTCCATCCCTACATTGACCCATGACAGGACTTTTTCAGTGTCAGCTCCTCTTTTGTGGAATGTCCTTCCCAGTGAGGTTCATCCGTCTCCCTTGGTACTGACTTTCAGGGAAGAATTTAAAAACATTCCTGTTCACCCAGGCATTTGACGGCTGAAAAGGCAACCCTGAAATCACTGGCCAAAGCATGTTTTTAATTGTTGTTAGAATGCCTTTTAAAATGTTGTTAGAATGCTTTTAAAAGTGTTTTTATTGTTGGTATGTTTACCATCCAGGGGTCCTTCGGGAGGAAGTGCAGGATATACACTGAAATTATCATCATTAGCTGCGTGGCATGCAGCCTTTCGGCGCACGATCAGGAATCATGCAAAGTTGTGTCCCGTTTGTAGCTACACATGTTCTTGCCTTGTTCTGTTTCTCTCAACGTTCAAAATGTTAATGTTTTGCACCTGGGGAAATGTGCCTACGCCTCCCAGGTGATGCTGATGATATCTAATTTCATTAACTCATAAGATGTGCACTACTGCAAATAATCTCTACTACGGCAATAGAAACTCTATGCTTCTGTTTTGCTGACCAACATTGGCCAAATGTTTTGATAACTGGGATTGACATTCTGTGACAGGGGTGGAAAATCTCAGGCCTGGGGACTAAATGTGGCCCTCCAGCCTTCTTTATCAGGCCCTTGGGACACTCCCAGGCTACACGCCTCCTCACTGGCACTGTTCTGTGCCCTCTTTGAGGGTTTTTTCCTGGCTGAAATGTGTCCTTGAACATAATGCCTCTTCCTTGTGTGGATGGATGGATGGAGAGATGAGTGTGCATCAAATCCCCTCTGACTTTTGCATGCTGCAGAGACAAGCACCCCATCTGATGCGCTCAGGTCCTGCTTGCAGACTTCCCAATTAGGGCATGTGGTTGGCCACTGTGAGAACAGGATGCTGGACTAGATGGGACCCCTTGGGCCTGATCCAGCAGCCAGGCTCTTCTGATGTTTCTCTACCAATGTTCGCCTCTGGACTGGCCCACCCCTGGCATGAGGCCCCCAGAAGTTTCCTCACAGGGAATGTGGCCCTCAGATTGAAAACGTTTTCCCATACTTGATTTCCCTATTTGGTTGTCATTTCAGTGTGAGGCTCCATTTGCAGTATATATTTAAAGCAGGAATATCACTCTAAACAGTCATGGCTTCCCCCAAAGAATCCTGGATGCTGAAACTTGTTAGGAGATCCGCCCCATTCCCCTTACAGATGGTTTAACAACCAATCCCTTTCCCGTCAGAACTTAAAAATAAACAGAGTGGGGGTGAAACTGCTCTAAATAAATAAAGTCGGGTTGTATGTGTGTCTTGCTTATTTGGCGCCTTCATTGTTGGGATTAAGATGACAAGTTTAGAAGACAATTGTTTGAAAGAGCATTTAAAATAACTGATAAAAGTTACCGCGTGTGACACTGCGGTTGTTTTACTGGTGTGCCTGCTGCGGATGGATGACTTTACTGATGTGTTTATGGCTGTTTAATTATGTTTTGCTTTAGTGTTGTTCCTTTACATTGTTGTTAAGCTGCCTTGTGGATCCTGAGAGATGGAAAGTAAGGTGTATAAATGCTTTTTAAACAAACAGTCGTTTCCTATGTGTTCAAAGTGCACACCGCTCTGCACCATGGGATCCAAAGATTAAAAAAAAAAAAAAAAGAGGTGGTTTTGTGCAAGTAAGATTTTAAAAGTTTTTTTTTTTAAGGGGAGACAGGATTGCTGAGTGAAAATTGTAGTGCTCTGGGGAAACCACTGCTGGAATGAACGCAGCTTTACCAAACCCAAACCCAAATGTTTTGGACTACAACCCCCATCATTAGGTTGGACTGATGGGCACTGTAGTTCAGCAACATGTGAGGGTACTGAGTTAGGGTTAGGGTTGGGGGCAGCTGCTATAATAGACAGTATTTTAGGTTTTTCATAAGGCTAATAAATTTTGGAATAATAAGACTTATATGCTCAACCTAAGGTTGGGCAAATCTGTCACTTTTGGCTTTTCTCCATCTCTCATTTTTCCAATCTTAAGTTCAGTTCTGCATTAGTTTGCGATTTTTAAAAAAATCAAAGCCATGAGACTTCACCACCATTTTAATCCAGACTGCTCCCGATACAGATACTTTTGTATGCAATTTTGCCTAATACACACATTTTTCCAAAGCACAGAAAGCACCTCCCACACCATCATTTTGCATGTCTCTAGTTGATGAATGCTGAGGCTCTAGTAAAACAGCAACAACAACCCAGCAAGGTAGATCTGTCGAGCTGGAAGTCTGCCCTAAATTATTGGCCATGGTCCACTTCCTTCGAATGGCTCATCCCAGAAGGGATACGGTTCACATTTCGGAACAGAAGGACCAAAGTCTGGTCTATTCTAGCACCCTGTTGCTAGCAGGGTTGTATTTGGGGGCCCACAAACAAGGCATGCAGATGCTGGCCTGCCTCTGTTGCTCCTTCCCGGAAACTTACACCCACAGGTATACTGCTCTGGCACGCGGAAGATCTGTCAGTTCTCATGGCCAGTTGCCATTGACGGACTTGTCCAGTGTAAATGCATCTAAGCCTGATTTATAAACAAAGTGGGTGGCCATATCCACCACATTCCACCTGTACTGTCAGAGGCCCGCAGTTGCTGGAAATTGCAGAAGGGGAGAGTGACGTTGCACTCAGGTCCTGCTTGCAGGCTTCCCATCTGGCTGGTCTCTGTGAGTCAACAGGAGGCCGGGCTAGGTGGCTCACCAGCCTGATCAAGCAGGCTCTTCTTGTGTTCGTACATTACTCTCCACAAGTTTGTGATGTGGCTGCGTGGAGTAGTACTTCCCTTGACCTGTCCAGAATCTGCCAATGCGTGTCCTGGAGAAGCCACCAGCTTCTCTATGTTCAGCCTTCAGAGAGCCAGAGCTGGCCCTAGGAGCAACTCCCCGAGAGTCTCAAACAAAGGATTCGGGAAGCTCCCAGCCCTACCTGGAGATGCTGTCAGGGACTGAACTTGGGATCTTCTGCACGCGAGTAAGATGCTCTCCTTCTGAGCTATGGCCCTCCCCTATCACTGTGCATTCAGGCCCCAAAAGCTTCCAGTGTCTTCTTGAGCCACAGCCAGCCTGCTTCTCCGGCCAAAGGCAGGAGCTGCCGATGTTCCCATTTGCCTCCTGGGTAAATACCTCCCTCCCTTCCAAGAAGCATCAAAGGGAAAAATTTGGCCCGCCAGAGGAACGTCTTAATGAAGGTGATGGCAACAGAAAGCATTTCACGTCCAGAGGGAGAGGAGAGAGTGCACCTAATTAAGTCAGCTCCTGTCTTCCGCTGCTTCTGAGGCCCAGCAGAAAAAGGAGTGGGGAAATCCCACGGATTTACATTGTCCTCGGAGCCTCTGGCCACGGTGATTTTGCTAAGCCGGCATGCTTTCCTCTTAACAGGGTCAGAGCGCAAGGTTTCTCCTGAAAGGTACATAATCGGGTTGTATCAGCTCCCCTCCAAAAAACTGCCTACGGGGCTAGTTCAGAGGGTTGTAGTGACCCTATGCAACAACACGGCTTTAGAGCAGGGGTGGGATTTGCTTCCATTCCCATTTAAAGGGAAACTGATGTAATACACAGCTTTCAAAACATGATGAGGACCGAAACACTGCCGATCCTTTATAATTCACATTTCTCTGCATTTAGTAATGTGTACAGAAATGCATATCCTAGGGTAAAGTGTGCCCGTAAATGGATGTGTTATGTGAGGGGAGATTGCTTTCCCTCACTCTGTCCAACAGTAGGGCCAGAGACACACAAGCTCTGATCTCGAAGAGAGTGGAATAGCTGGGAGGCTCAGAGGAAAGCTGGGGGTGGTGGGGTGCTGCTCCCACTCCCTTCTGTCATCTGCTGCCTGAGGCAATTGCATCACTCTGCCTTCTCACAGAGCCAGCCCTACCCACAAGTATTTTGTGCATGCTTACTCAGAGAACATGCACAGCCATGAACCTCACTTGGGATACTTGCAAAGGGTTAAGCCCCTTTGGGGCAGACGGAGGATGCTGGTGCTTCTCTAGGTCCTGGATTTGGGACACGCCAGATGGCCACCCCCACCCCCTCGTGTGGTGTTCTGTGGTGGAACTAATGAAGTTGTTTTGAGGAGGAACAGCGGCGCCAGATGGAGACTGAGCTTGCTTCCAGGAGCGATTCACTTTTGCTGGGAGTTCATTCGTGTATTTAGGACTAAAACAGCGAATAAATGTGATGGATTAGTCTGAGGCAAGGTGTGTCTCCCTCATCAAAGCGACAGATTTTTTTTGCAAGTCGGATTCAGGGAGAAAGCATTTAAAACGAGTGTGTTTCTCATCAAATGTTGAAGGTTTGTGGGCACAGGAATGGTGCTGTTGGCAGCAGATTCCAGTGGCTGTTAAATTTGTGCACTGGTTTGAAAATGTGCCAGATTGAGCTTCATTGGTGTGCTTTCTCAAGGGTTGTGAGTGACAGAGGGCAGCATGTAAAACATGGTATGTCTAAATCAGTGGGGGTTTGGTGTATTTGTGTGTGAAAGCATGGGATCCTAGGGATGGAAGGGCCTGTCAGTTTTGCTTCTGTCACTTTCTCATTTTTCCAATCTTAAATTCAGTTCTGCAGCAATTTGGTAAAAAAAAACCTCATCAAAATCTTTCAGCATTTTAATTCAAATTTCTCTTAATAAATTCACTTTTGCCTGCAGTTCTGACTAATGAACACATTTTTATTTATTATTTATTTATTACATTTCTATCCCACTTTTCCTCCAAGAAGCTCAAAGTGGCATACATGGTTATCCCCTCTCTGTTTTATCCTCACAACAACCCTGTAAGGTAGGTTAGGCTTAGAGACAGTGATGGGCCCAAAGTCACCCAGTGCATTTTTTGTATGTTATATTCACTGATTTATTCATTTTTAATGCACACTTTCTTCTAATATAAGTACTTTCGTAAACATTGGTTGGAGAACTGCATTGCAAAATTCAGATAAGTGCAAATTTCCAAGGACAGCTGTGTTTTGGTTCCCATATTATTTGGGGAAGTTCAGATCTGATAGATTCATCTTTCAGTGCAAGCTGAATCAATTTTCTCCTCCATCCCTGTACGAACCCGATTCAGCAAAGGAGATACATGCACACATATTGAGGCTGATATGGATGCACCAAGGTTCCATCGCGATATTCATGCCTGCCCCATTAAATTAACATCATGCAGTTCTGAAGGCAGATGGGTATGTGTACAGCCATTGTTTTGTTCCCACCTGTCGCTCTCCATCACTGCTTGCATGAATAAGGAAATAAGAACACCAGAAGTGTCCTTGGATCAGGCCAAAGGGGCCCCAATCAGTCCAGCAACCTGTTCTCACAGTGGCCAACTAGATGCTTCTTCTGAGAAGACTGCAAGAAGGACCTGAATAGGGAGAACATAGCCATCAGGTTAGTAGCCATGGGTAGTTTTATATAGGGAAAACACAAACACCATTCAGAAATCAAAGCTCTCTTTCAGACATGCACACATGCTCTGTAGGAATACTTACTAGGGATGGGTGGTCTGAGAGCAAGGTGGAGAGCCTAGCAGGCAGCATGCTGGACAGCCTAGCAGGCAGCATGGTGGACAGGTGGAGCCAGGCATTGAGGAGGCTCCCCTTGTTCTATGGTAGGGGTGACCTCCAGATTTTGATGAATGACAACTCCCTCCATCCCTAACCATTGACCATGCTGGATGGGGCTGATGGAAGCTGGAGTCTCAAAAATATTTGGAGGTCCTACAGGAGTCATCCAACTTGATTCGCAGAACCATAAGGTCAGCCTTGTTGCATCAGACCAAGCTCCCTCTAGTCCAGTGTTCTTTGCCCAACAGCTAGGTCTGCTTTGCTTGGGAGGCTCTGCTGACTGCATTGCACAGATCTTCATCTGCCTGTGGTGCAAAGAAGGGCCCTCTCATTAGTGGCACCTGCCCTGTGGATCATCTGGCGGAGATCAGGCAGGACCTGACTCTTGACAGCTTCCACTGGAAGGCATTTTCCACCACCACCCCATTCTAGTTTTGACTTCGTAGTTGTTTTCCTGCTGATTTGGTTTTAATAATTGGATTGTATTGATTATATTGTATTGCATTGCATATTCCAGGTGCCTGGGCTTAGGCTGCATGCACACCACACATTTAAAGCGCACAATTTCCCCCAAAGAATCCTGGGAACTGTTGTTTGTTAAAGGTGCTGGGAATTGTAGCTCTGTGAGGAGTAAACTACACTTCTCAGGATTCTTTGGGGGAAGCCATATGCTCTAAGAACACAAGAAGAGCCTGCAGGATCAGGCCAGAGGCCCATCTAGTCCAGCATCCTGTTCTCGCAGTGGCCAGACAGATGCATATGGGAAGCCCACAAGCAGGACCTGAGCGCAACAGCACTCTGTCCCCCTGTGGTTTCTAGTAACCGCATTCAGCATACTGCCTCCGACAGTGGAGGTAGTATATAGCCATCAGGGTTAGTAGCCAATCGACAGCTTTATGCTCCATGAATTTGCCTAACCCTCTTTTAAAGCCATCTGTGTTGGTGACCATCCCTCCAATTCCATGAAAGTATAGCGTGGATGCAGCCAATGTCGATGCCGCCTTCCTTAGGACCTTGGCCTGACGCAACAAAACACATTCTCATATTGTAACATTCATCTATAAGCCTAGAATGACAAGGGAGGGGAACTCCTGATTCTCTAGGAAGGAGCCTTCATTACCCTTCTAGACCCCTTGGGGCATAGATGCTCAGGAATGCATGCCCCAACTGTAGCTGGTTAATCAGGAACGGGAAAGGAAGGCATGTCCCACTGACCTCCTTGCCAAGTCCTGGCGTGGCTGTGCTTTGCTGCAGAGACACATCCCTTTGCTTTCCACCCTGTCCTTGCTTGCGCGGCTCCTGAGTGGCAGCATTTCCCATGCCCCTGCAGAACGCCCTTTCCTCCCTCTTTACACTAGAGGGCTGTCTGTCCCTTTCCCTTCGGAGGAGAGACATTAGTCCATCTCCTCTGAGCGCCCCTGTCGTTTCTGCTTCCAAACTGTTCAAGAGCAGCTCGCACCCCCCTTCTTCTTGTCAGGTGGGAGTTGCTCTGCGACTTCTTTATTTACTGCTCAATCAGTCTATTTGCACTGCATACAAACGTCTCTCTCTCTCTCTCTCTGTGTTTTTTCCCCGGTGCTGTTTATCACATCGAAGCCGTTTGTATTGAATGCTGCTGAGACCTTTGCTTGGGTTTATTGAAAGAGAGAGAAGGGGGTGGGTCGGTGGGAAACAATTCTGTCTTGATTCTTCCAAGGGGTAAAGCTTGGAAACATTCCAAAAGAGAGACTGAGAGGTGTTACACACACACACACTCATGTGGTGAACCAAACAGAGGTTTTCATTTTACCAGCAAAATGTTCTGGCTTCTGCCTTCATCAGCTGCTACCAAAGTGGCAGTTTCAGAGCTTTGAGGATGGAATGCTCAGAGGGGCTGCATTTGCAGGAGCGAAGTCAGGTTTGTACTGTCCTCCGAGTTAAGGCCATGTGGTGCCAATGCTTCCAGGGAGTATATCCAGAAGTTCTCCTTCTTAGTCAGTGCTGTTGGATCTGTTGGCAACTCTATAGCTGTTACAGATAAGTCCAACAGGCTGTGGCCCTCGGTGCTGAAATGTTTTGCAACTGGTTAAGCCACTTTTTAAAGTCAAGATTGCTGATTTGTGGTTTCTGAAGCATGTGCGTAGGTCGGTTGTAGTTTTTCCTACGTATCGGATATGACATCCTGGCTTTTTTGCATTAGATAATGTGAAATATATTGCAGGACCTTCAGGTGATGTTCTGTTTGATGTAATATGTTCTGCCCATCCTGCTGCTTCTGAAAGTAGTTGTCTCCATGAAGTACGCACAGATGATACAACGTTTGAGTTACAAGGATGAGATCCAAGATTCCTGATAGGTGGCGTAAGCACAGCTGTCACTGGTGAAATGCTACAACAGGAGGCTTGATGATGGCTCGGGCAAGATGATCAGAGTTTGCTGGCAATGGATAGCTCTCTCTGATTGCCAGTTGATAGGAGATGCTGGATGGAAATGTAACACAAATGGAATATGTTCTTTGTTTTTTCAAACCTCATTATATATTTATTTCAGGAGTAGGAAATGTCAGGCCTGGGGGCCAATTGCAGCCCTCTGGCATTTCTGTTGCACCCTTGGGACTCTCCCCAGCTACACCCTCTCCCCAGGCCACACCCTCTCCCTAGCCACGCCCTCTCCCCAGCCACACCTCCTCTCCCCAGGACACACCTCTCACAGGCTGCGCTACACACCCTCCTTGTGTGTTTTTTTCCTGGCTGGACTGTGTCCTTGAACTCTGATCATGACGCTTGCTTATTTATTTTCATGTTCATTTATTTATAAAAGTATTTAGATACCACCTCTCACAAAACCTCAGGGTGGTGTACAGTAACACCAAAAGCCTTTAAAAGCCTACAAGCAGGACCTGAGCAGAGCGCTCTCCTACTGCAGTTCCCAGTAACTGGCGTTCGGATGCATAGCACCTCTGGCTATGGAGGCAGAGCACAACTGTCATTTTAAAGGCCTGAGAAATGAAAGAGGTCTTTGCCTGGCGCTGAAATGACATCAGGGCAGGTGCCAGGCAAGCCTCTCTGGAGAGACCAGTCTACAGTTGGGGTGATATCACCGAGGAGGCCCCTTCCCTGATAGCCACCCACCATACCTTGGATACACTCACCAGATGAAGCTTCTAAATCAGTTGGTCCCTGGATTGCTATTTAGAGGTGGACTGCCTTTCAATCTGGTGGTTTCACTTCGCCATAATTACTTACAGTGTAAGAATTACAGGGATTTGTATGAATCTATTAATGGTAGAATGCATTTGTGTGTATGTTTTTAAATGTGCTGTAAGTCGCTTGGAGACCTGACAGACGAAGGTTGGTGGAACAGTGCCCTATTTGCCCGAATTGAGGGGTCTCTGCTGGGCATAATGAGGCCTCTGTGTCAGGTGACAGAAGCTTTGGGGAGGGGAGCACAAGGTGTTGGAAGCGAGAGCTGTGTGGGTCATGCGGCCTGCCCTGTGCACTCTAAGCTAGCCTGCAGCTCTCAAGAATTGTGGTCCTGTCGCTATGACTGCAAATGCAACCACACAACTGGTTGGCTTCTGTGCATGGAATGGAAGGGGAGGTTACATTTGCCACAGGCAGGAAAAAGGTCTAGAGCCATTCCTGAACACCCAGGGCAGCCGATGTGATGCCCTCCGGGCCTTGCTGGATTATAACTCCCATACCTGAAAGATCATCTCATCCTTTATAACATACTCAGCTGGTCACTGCACTCCGCAGGTGAGTGCCTCCTGCAAATACCATCTTCTTGCGAGGTCCATTCCACACAATATAGGAATCGGGCCCTTTGTGTGGTGGCACCTCCCACTGAGATTCCATCCCATTCAATGTTAGACAGACACTGCCTCTTTTGTCTGAAGATGTTCTTCCAACAAGCTTTTTAAGTAGAGAGCTTTATCCCAGTCTGCATCTGCACTGGAATTGTTCTTAGATGCTTTCGTTCTTTTATCATTTGTGAGTTTGCCACCCTGGGCTCCTTTGGGAGGAAGGGCAGGATATAAATTTAATAAATTGTCATCAGAATCATCGCTGATCATTGGCCATGCTAGCTGAAGCTTATGAGAGTTGGAGTCCGACAACTTCCAGAGGGCACCATGTTGGCTACCCCTCCTGTGCACAGCATTCAAAGTGTGGCTGCATCCTGAATTATTTTGTGTATTACCTTCCACAGGGAGGGGTGGTGGACTTGGGGGGGTCACATCAACTGATCTGCTCTCTCTCTCGCTCTCTCTCTGCATTCACCGCTAATCTCTCTGACAATAGCGGGAGAATAAATAATTGTAATTACGGAGCCTGGCCACACAGAGAATGATGGATTGTGGGAAACCACCAAGAGGAACTGCTTGCAAATGAGGAAACAAATATGGAGAGGGCTTATTAGTGGCTGGCTTCATCCATCACCACTGACAAGGCCCAGCTGATGCACAGAGAGGAGGGCAAGTCTTGCCATGATTCTCCTGCTCAGCTGTCAGGCCTGCTGGCGCTCTGTCTCAAGATGGGGTCAGGCAGGCTGGATCTTAATCAAGTCAACATGGGGGTAGGGAATGACCTTGGGATCTTGGGTGCCAAGGGCACAGATGGGCTCTGGGATGCCAGTCTAGGGTAGGGGAGAAATTGTATTCCCTTTGCATTTCAAGCTGCGTCTATCACATGGCCACTGTTCAGAACAATATATGAACTGAAGTGCACTGCCGTCCTAAGGCTACGTTTGACAGGTTCCCTCCCTTTGGTTCCCTTTCCTTGTGTAGCCAGAGCTGCTGTGCTTTAGACGAAGCTATTTCCACCCTTGCTGTTAGGCAAACTCAGGCACAGAGGTGATCAGCTTACTGAGAGACTCTGGGAGAAGTAGAGAGATATACCCATATCATTAGCTCAGCTTACGAAATGTTATTTGCTGCAGAGAGTCTTGCATCTGGCTCCCGCTGCTGCTGCGTTTGACTTGGTTTCTCCCGTGCTGTGTTGTATGAAGAATATTCACTCCTTAGCCTCACTCCCCCCAAATTAAAATTCACACTGTACTCTTAAACACCTCAGGGATTTGCTCCGAGAATTCAGCCATTCTTCCAAATTTGTACTTACTCGAATTTTGTGATGCAGTTCTCCAGCCAAGCAGGGTTTACCAAAAAAAGAGAGCATCTATTACGGGAAACTGTGTACAAAATGAATATATTGGTGAAAATAACAGACAAAAATGCATTATATTGGGATAAATTGCTTGCAAAAAATGTGTCTTTTTAAGGAGAAATTCACACTGAAATGCTGATGAATTTTCATGAGGATATTTTTGAAAAAGCATGCAAATTGCTGCAGGAGTGTGGAGAACCAAATTTAAGATTGGAAAAATGGGAGATGGGGAGGACCAAAACGATGAGAGCCTTCCACCCCTAGGCCCTCTCTGCAAGAGACGACATTCCTCATTATTGCCTTTCAGGAGGATTTAAAAACATCCCTGCTTGCTCAGGCATTTGATGACTGAAAGATACTGTTCCTGGCAACCTTGATACCACCGGTGGAGAAAATGTCTTTAACTGTTTTTAGAATGGTATTAACCGTTCATAGAATTTTGCAAAAGTATTTTCAGAACACTTAAAAAAAAAGCATTATTGATGTGTTTGCGAGCTGTGGCTCCTTTGGGAGAAAGGGTGAGATGTAAATTGAATAATTACATTAAACAGAGCTTGGGAAAGTTACTTTTTTGAACTACAACTCCCATCAGCCCAATCCAGTGGCCATGCCGGCTGGGGCTGATGGGAGTTGTAGTTTAAAAAAGTAACTTTTCCTAGCTCTGACATTAAAATAAAATAAAATGTCATTCCTCTGAAACTGCTGTTTGCATTGAGAGGAAATAAGTGCTTTTCTCCCAAAGCTTCGGAAGACAGGGGTGGGGAAAAGAAAGGGTTAACCTTCCTATCCACACTGTCCATCTCCCACTTATTAACATCCCTTTCATGGGCTAGAATTTGCACTTTTTTAAAAAAACAAACAAACCTGACAACATCTCCTTTGGCCCTGAGTCAGCATCATGCAGACAGCGGAGCAAATGGAAGAAAATCCCGTTCAGGAGCCAGGAGCTCATTTGCACCTGACAAATGAGTGCGTGTCCCTGGGAAACTGGGTCATCAGTGACAGGCAACAGGCTGCTTTTCCTTCCTGAGATGCATGGCTCCCTCTGGGGTTTATTTTTGTCTGCCCTGTGGTTTCCATCCAGGAACGTTGGGAGTCTCTGAAGATTATGACCAGTTAGCAGGGGAGAGCCTCCTTGTTTGCCCAGGTCACCTCAACATCTACTTGCTAGATGAGGTTGCAAGGCTTTGGGTCTCCTAGATAACCTTAATAATCCCATCATCCAGTGGTGGCTGGTGGCTTCACGTTTGTGGGGTGGTGGTATCCACTCTGAGTTTTAGTCCAAAAGTTCAAGGAACTGTCAAAAGTGCTTCAGCTTAAGGTCACTCAGCGAGCTTTGTCGGCTGAATGATGATTTGAACCCTGGTCTCCCAGATCCTACCCTGACACTCTAACCACTATGCCACACTGGCTCTCTTCAGTAGGTCTACTCTGCGTTCGATTGGCATTAAATATCACCCAAAATGTATAAAACAGGGTGCCCCTTCCAACATTGTAACAAAATCTTGCATCAGATGGATGATAATATTTGCTATCATTAAAAATTCAATAAAAGGATGTTTAATGAGAATTACTCCAAGGAAAGTGTGCTGTTTATATCTACTTTTTTATTTTTATTTTTTTTAAAAAACAACAGCCTTGAGAGGGCAGACATCGTCCAATCACTGCCTGGCATTTTAAAGGACATGTCTGAGAGGGAAACAGAAGCGATGTTCTAAAAGGTTACTTTTTGCGTAATTCCCAGGGCATTTTGATCAGTCAGGCAGTTGTGTGAGACCTGAAGTTTCTTCTTCCATGACAGGTACATGGTTTGTTGGGGCAGCAGGGGGGACAATGCTTGGAGAAGGTCAGGCTTGAGCAACAGCACGCCTCTTGGAGGTTCTGGGCATTCTGTTCCAATTTGGATTGTGTAGCTGGGATTACAGCAGGGGTAGCTAACTTTCTTTTTTAAAGAAAGAAATGGCCAAGGGCTGAATTCACTATGCCCAACCCTCTGGGGGCGGGCACATTCCACTGGTGGGTGTGTCCAAAACTGGGTGTGGCTGCCCCACACTTTCTGACGTATCGGGAACAGACCACCCCTTGCTCTGCAGACACGCAGGGTTGTGAAGATGATGGAAGGGGGCCCTCTTGATAGTTCCACCACCACCTTCAGAAGTACAGGGGCTCTCTGTGGCAGCCCCCCAAGCTGTGGAATTCTCTCCCCAAAGAGATACATGTGGCACCTTCATTATGTCATTTCTGTCAGATGCTGAAGATGCACCTCTTCACCCTGGCCCTTGACAACTGAGATGCGTGTCTGTCTGTCTGTGTGTAAAATGGTGTATCTGCCTAGCTATAAACCATCACAAAGCAAAAAGCTAACACACACACACACACACACATTCAGAGTAAAGCCACAGGTTCCCTCTTTATTTGTGGCCTGCCAGACCAAATAAAGGAACACGCAGAGTAACATCATTCTCGTTATCAAACAGCAAAAAGCAGACAACTCTCGTTATCTATGGACCCAACCTATTCTTTCAATCGTAATGGATTGGATTGGAGTTTCAAATTGTTGTAACCTGCCCCAGCATCTCACGGGGAAGGGCAGGTAAGATATCTAGATAAGGATGAGGGTATTGATTAGACTAGTTAGTCACTTGTTACCCGAAGGTCTCCTCCGAGTGATTTACAGCACACACACAAACACATTGCCATCAGACAAAACAGCCTTGGACAGCACTCTGGACAGCTCCTTGAAAGTCTGGACTAACACACCGAGTGGATTCCACTGCCCCACTGACACGGACCCACCAGCCGCCACTGGGCGCAAGGGTGGGGGTTCCATTTGGCTTTTTCAGCTTGGGCACCAAAATGCATTGGTTGCCTTCTACTGAGTCAGAGCATGGGCCTGTCTAGCTCAACACTCTCCACCCACAGAGTAGCCAATGTGGTGCCCTCCAGAAGTTGTTGGGCTCTGACTCCCATCATTCCTGACCATTAGATACGATGGCTGGGCCTGACGAGCATTGTTGTTCAACAGCCTTTGGCGGTCACCACGTTGGCTACCCCAGGCCTACACTGGCCGGACATTCCCAGCCCTACCTGGACATGCCAAGGCCTGAATAGCTTCAGCCTTCTGCATGCAAAGCTGTTGCTTTATCACTGAGCCATGGCCCTTCTGGTTAGGAACACAGAAAGCTGCCTTATGCTGGCTCAGTCCTGACTGGTGCTAGCAGCTCTCCAGTTTTCCAGGATGCCAACAATCCCAGCCCTAGATGCTGCCGGTGGTTGAACCTCCACCCTTCTGCATGCAAAGTGGACACTGTGCCACTGAGCTACAGTCCTCAATGACTTGCACTGTTTTGAAATGCTGCTCATGGCCCCACCCAGGGGCTTTGGAAAGGGCAGGATGAGAGCCTTTTACAGGATCTAGTGGTTCTCGCTGGAGGCCAATTAAGAGGCCACTTAAACCCTGCTTAATCTCTTGCCATGCCCTCTTAACTGCAGATAAAACCTATTACAGGCCACAACAGCAATCAGCTTAATTAATCAGCGCTCAGGGCTGATCTCTGCCAGTGTCTGACTGCTGGGTGATAACCAGGGAACAGAGCTATGGCAGACAGGTGACTTCTATTACTGTGAGCCCCCAGGCAAAATATCAGAGCTGCCAATTCTTCCACTTGAGGCTAGGGATTTGCAAGTCAGTCTGATTCCAGTCGAGGTCTCTTTCACACAACTTCACTCATCCATTTCCTCCTGTTTCCATATTCATTTCTCTGATTAAAAAAAATCAGTGCAAAAATTCACATTCCGACACACATTTCCAAATGTATGTTTCCCTTCAAAATACATTTGTAATCACATGGTCCTTTCCTCCTTTTTTGAGCCAACAACTGCTTCAGAATGTTTGTGTAAGAGGGAAGGGTGCTGTTATCCAGATCTGCACATTAGTCCAGAGGTGAAAATCAGATCAATTCTGAAAACCTTCCTCTTTCAACCAGTCTTTTAAGTAGAGACCTTTCCCCAGTCTGCATCTGTGCTGGAATTGCTTTTTATGTGGTTTTTATCATTTTATTCCATGTGTCTTTGCTGCCCTGGGCTCCTTTTGGGAGGAAGAGCAGGATATAAAATCATTGTCATCTCTGATCATTGGCCATGCTGGCTGAGGCTGATGGGAGTCCAAAAACATCCAGAGGGCACCATGTTGGCTACCCCTGATGTGCCCAGCATTTCAAGTGCATTCTGAATTATTTGGGCCTTTCCTGTGGTGGCACCTACCCTTTGGAATTCCCTCCTGTTAAAGATTAGACAGGCACCATATCTGTTGGTTTTTTTGGCACCTACTGAACACCATCCTCTTCCAACAAGCCTTTTAGGTAGAAATCTTTATCCCAGTCTGCATCTGTATTGGAACTGTTTTCAGGATGTTTTAACTGTTTTATCATTTGGGCTCCTTTGAGAGGAAGGATGGGCTATAAATGTAATAAATAAATAGTAAAACCATCAATTGAGCAAGGAGTTCATCACCTGCTACAACACTTTTTAACTGGGGACGTTGGGGACTGAACGTTCAGCACGAAAAGGATGTGCTTTCTTATCAAGCTGTGGCTCTTCCCCAGAGTGCCCCAGATTGTATAAAGTTTATTATCAAAACTTCCCAACTGGGGAGGTGTTGACTTCTGGTTAGGAGTAGACATTTGTGAAGCCATTAAGTTCCCCCACCATGCGAGTGAGTCATAGAGGTTTTGCAAGCTGCCTGTAAGGTATCTCGTTCAGCTTTCCCTGAAAATGTGACACCTTGGACGGTTGTTGAAACATGCCTTGTCTTAAGCACCTTTCATTTCCTCAGGTCTCACTCCAATTTATGTCAGTTAAAGGCTGATGGTGGTGGCAGTGAAGAGGACGTGAATGACAACTCCTGGGGTTTGCTACTCACAAATTGGCAAGGCTGAAAGGATGGGGCAGGGAACCAATTTGGTATTCAGATTATTTTCCAAATGTCCAGCAGAATGTTTGGAGGGAAAAAATAATCTGATTTCCCCAAAATGTGTCTGGAGTGGACTGAGGGGTGTCCATCCATCGCTGGGCCAAATATGTCTCGCAAAACTAAACTCCAGCAGTCAACAGCCCCATGCAGCTGCCTCTGATTTTTCTCTTGTTTGGCTGATGAGTAGGCATGCCTCACTTTTACGGAGCTATTGCTCGATTGCTGTCTTAAAGTGGATCTCCCAGGGCTCACCCGTCTTGTTATTCCTGATGCTCCCTTCTTCCCTTGCACCTGGATATCAGCTCAGAAAAGCTGAGGTCCAATTACCCGTTGAA
Source organism: Rhineura floridana (assembly GCF_030035675.1). NCBI lineage: Eukaryota > Metazoa > Chordata > Lepidosauria > Squamata > Rhineuridae > Rhineura > Rhineura floridana. Next base: position 26,767,903 of record NC_084498.1, on the reverse strand, counting down.
TGGCCCATTTGAAACGCCAGTGTGCTGAAACGGCTCCTGTTAAGTCCTGGTCCGGGCGATGCCTTTTGATGCCGGCTGCAGCCTGTTTGGAGCCAGGCAATCAAATGGGCTCCATGATGCGCTTTATCTCCATTCCTCTCTGCCGCTCTCCTGATTCATCACCTACCATTTGGAGCGCTGCAATTTCTTGCGAATCCCGTCTCCCCAAAAGACCATTCTGGGTCTCTCCAAGCTCTGCAGGCTCCTTTTGTCATCGTGCATGTGCGTGAGACAGTGCACAAGAATGAGAATAAGGGCAATTTGGCAGCCTGAGCAATCTTCCTTCCATCAGAAGGGAAGAAATCAAGATGGAGGAGAGTGCTGTTGCTGGAATTGTCTAGAAGGTGACAGAGGCTCTGTCTTCCTCACCTTGTCCGCTAGCAACCTTCATGCCTCTAAAACTCTGGGAACTTCCCTGCATATGGAATTTCTTTCCACCTCTATTTACCTGGCACAAGGTTGCTCTCCAGGACTGCAAAGGATATGGGTGCCCCAACTTGGCTAAAAGGTGTACTCATGAGTCCCATTGTAAACTGAAGCCACAATGGCATGCAAACCTGCACGGAGGTAGATCCTACTGAACTCAGTTGAACTTACTTCTGAGCAGAGTTGGACGAATCTGACTGTTCTGATTTCTTTCAGTTTCTGACTTTTCCCCTTCTCCACATTTTCACATGAGGTACCTCTAACCCTCATGAAAATTCATCAGCATTCGGTGTTCCTACAATACACATTTTTGTATTCCATTTTCCCTAGTATACACATTTTTGCAAGGAATTTCCCTAATATAATGCATTTTTGGGTGTTGTTTTGACTAATATCTAAAAATCTTTTAATGCACACTTTAGTAATATGCATTCTTGTACACCTTGCTTGGCTGGAGAAATGTCTTGCATAATCTGGAGAAGTGCCTATTTCGAAGGGTGTCTGTGTTTTGGTTTCAGAAAGTGCAAATTAGGTCGGTTTGCCTTTCAATGTGAACTGAATAAAATTTTGCCACCCCCTGCCCCACATATCAGAAGACAAAAAGAAGACTCAAGGTTTGCATAAGTACAGAAAATCTTTGGGGGAGGGGAAAGATCTGAGTGGGGAAAGTTTAAAAGGGGAGCACTCCCAAAACACCCCAATGAAGATTGCTCATGCTTAGTGTGCATGGGATTCTTCTGGTCCTACTCTGTCAGGCCATTTTACAATTTGCGTTTCTTGAACAGCTTACAGCTGGGAGTGGGGAATGTATAGCCCTTCAGATGTTGTTGGACTCCAACTCCAATAAGCCCCAGCCAGCATGGCCAATGTTCAGCCAGTGTGGCCAGTGAAGGTGAATGTTGGGAGATTCAAGACAGGAAAAGAAAGGACTTCTGCACTCAGCGCATAGTTAAACTGTGGCATTCGCTCCCACAAGAGGCAGTGATGGCCACCAACTTGGATGGCTTTAAAAGAGGATCAGACAAATCCATGGAGGAGAATAAGGCTATCGATGGCTACTAGCCACAATAGCTATGTTCTACCTCCATAGTTGGTGGCAGGATGCCTCTGAATGCCAGCTGCTGGAAACCACAGGAGGGGAGAGTACAGGAGGGTCTTCCTTGCGGGCTTCCATAATGGACATCTGGTTGGCCACTTTGAGAACAGGATGCTGGACTAGATGGGCCACTGTCCTCATCCAGCAGGCTCTTCTTATGTTAATATGTTAATATGGGATGATGGGAGTTGTAGTCCAGCAAAATCTGGAGGGCCATAGGTTCCCTACTCTTGGGTTAAAGTAAGAAGGAGGGCTCAATAATGCTCACAACGTTAACTGTGTTTGATGCCCTTTCTTTATACTATTCATCAGGTGTGCCCTGTTTTCCTCCCAGCGGGGGCCTCCTGTGCTGGCCATCCTGTGTGTGTCCCAACACTGCTGAAGAAAGTAAAAGTGTGGATCACCAGGTGCCAGTGGGGGCTGGTGGCTCCGTGTCAGTGGAGCGGTGGAATTCTCTCTGGGTTTTAAAGTTTGACTTCGAAGGAGCTGTCCAGGGTGCTTTCATGGAGCCATCAGTGACCACTTCCAGGTGCTTGGAAATGCAAAGCTTACAGGCTGGAACACTAATGCCTGACCGCTGTTAACCTCTGGGTTGGATTACTGTAATGCGCTCTATGTGGGGCTACCCTTAAGGTTGGTCTGGAAGCTGCAGCTGGTGCAAAATGCGGTGGCGAGACTGCTCACTGGGGCAGGGTATCGCTAACATGTCACCCTGCTGCTGAAAGAATTGCACTGCCTGCCCATTTGCTACCAGGCTAAGTTCAGTGTTCTAGTTTTGGTGTACAAAGCCCTACACAGCTTGGGACCAGGATACCTGAAAGACTGTCTTACTCCTTATATACGCAGTTCATCTCTGCTCTCTGTAGGTGGGGGCCTCCTGCAGATACCATCTCATCAGGAGGTCCGTGCTGCACAACATAGGAAATGGACCTTTAGTGTGGTGGCATCTACCCTTTGGAATTCCCTCCTCTTAAATATTAGACAGGCGCCCTGTAGTCTTTCTGGTGCCTACTGAAGACCTTCTTCTTTCAACAAGCCTTTTAAGTAGAGACCTTATCCCAGTTTGCATCTGTATTGGCATTGCTTTTTAATATGTTTTCTTTTTTTAAAGATGTTTTTAAATCTTTTTAAGAACTGATTTTAAAGATGTTTTAATATATTTTAAAGTCTGTTTTTATGATGTTTTAAAGTGTTTTTAGTGCTTTTGTTTGCTGCCCTGGATTCCTACTTGGGATGAAGGGTGGGATATAAATGAGTAAGTAAGTAAGTAAGTAAGTAAGTAAGTAAGTAAGTAAGCAAGTAAGTAAGTCTTAAACACTGAAGCAAATGTTGGTTTAATACACCAGGGAGCTTCTGGAACAACATGCAGTGGTGAGGGACACAGTGGACCTCTTAAGTCAAAGGGGTTGTGTGATGTCCTTGTATTTTAATATCTGTAAATATGGTAAGTGTGGGTTTATTAAGCAATATATGGTAAGTGACTGAGTGAGAGGGGGGAGTACATGGGCTAGAATGCTGGAGAATGTTGGATGATGATTGGCTGAGTGTTTGAGTGGCTGAAGGTATAAATGAGAGGATGACAGTTGAGTCGGGGGGAGTTGTGAGAGTCATGAGTGGAGAGTTATTTGGATGGCAGAGTTCTGAGGGAGGGTTGGATTATATTTGGCTGGTATTTAGGCAGAATATATAAGACTGGAAACATAAAGAGTGACACTATATGAAACCATACGCTTGTTGAACATTCCTGAAGTAATCTTATTATTTCCTGGTGTTATCAAATAAATACTTTTATTGGTTTACCAACAGCCTGATCCTTGGCTGGGGATACACAGACCAGAAGGGAGGGCAGGGTAATTACCAAGGCTGGAGGGAAACAGTATCGAATAAATGCTGGCAGCGGTGAAGAGAGATATTGTAACATCGTCAAGTATCCAGAGCAACCAAGGATTGTATGCTTTATAGACAAAGACACAAGGGGGTTGTGGATATCAAGGGCACCCAGACACAAAGTAACAAGCCATAGGGAGACTAAGGCAAAGTCTCTAGCAGTATTGTTTACAGGGAGTGACTGGTGGTGCTGCCTAGCAGTGGGATCTTGTGAGATCTGTGCTAGAGTGTGTGAGAGAACAAATAAAAACCGAGATCCTGACAGTTGGTGGCCCTGGTGGGAGTATCACAGGTAGAGCCAGCTGGTGGGATCATCACAGGTTGCCTTAAAGCAAAATCTGATATAGCTATCTATATAGTACCTTATCTTCACACAATGCATAATTGAGAGGGTGATGGCCATTGCTAGCTAAGATGACTTTAAAAGAGGACTAGCTAAATTCATGAAGGGTAAGTCCAACAACGGCTCTTAAGTCATGATAGCAGATGTGGGGAACATTTGGCCCTCCAGATGTTGCTCAACTGCAACATCATCGGCCCCAACAAGCTTGGCCAATGGTCTGGGATGATGGGAGCCACAGGTTCCTCTCCCTTGGATTAAGGCAAGCCCCCCCTGTAATGCTCACAGCTCTGACCGTGCTTGATGCCCCTCCCTAGGTTCCATTGACAACCTGTGCTGTGTGCCTGTCTTGCTTGTACAGGTGAGGAAAGGAGTGGTCCATTTTTACTGTTTATAAAACGATGGCTTTGCCTATTTGGAAGCCTAAAAAAGTTAAAAGAAATAAAATCCACGTGGTAGCGATTAGGATATTCACTTTAAAAAATGCTTTAAAAAAATTGCCCTCCAAGGTCTAATTTCTGAGGTTAGCAAGCGTATGAAGGCTTTTTAGTATACCCTCTAGTGAATGCCAAACTTGCCCCTTAATGAACAGGGTTCACCGTTTGCTGCAGATTGTAAGGAAATCAAACCTGCCCCAAAACCCAATTATTCAATGCATTGTTTTTGCAAGATAATGCGGTGCGTGCAACAGATGGGAACATCCATTTGAGAGAGAAGGGATATTTGTTGTCTTGCAATATATCAAGTCATGTGTGTCCCCCCCTTCCCTTCCCACAACAGGGCCTTTTGAATTTCCCCATACAAGGAAAAGCACAATGCCATTTATGGAGAGTATTCTTTTAGAGTGTCACATTCTTCCCACAACTCCTTGAGCAAACCAAACAGACAATGGCAAGCAGTGCTCATCCACTTTTCTGGTGGATTTGTGGCTTCTTCTTAGATGTGCCTTCATTCATCCTGCTCTTGCATACAGCAAGTGAAGCTACCCTTGGCCTTGGGCCTGCCTTGAACGCAAATATTCTCTCCCACCCCAAATCGCCCATGCACATGATGTAGAAGTCCAGCCTTTTCATGGGGGATGGGAGCTTCTGGAAACTAGGAAAGAGACTGATCTGCTTTAAGAGACCCACACCAGACAAGGATGCCCTTCGACATTTCACAGATAAAAAAAAAAATAGGACGATACTTGTAGGAATCTAAAACTTATCCCAAGGAAGGGCCATGGCTCAGTGGTTAGAGCATCTGCTTTGTGTGCAGAAGGTCCCCGGTTCAGTCCCCAATGGCATCTCCAGGGAGGGCTGGGAGAGACTCTGTGCCTGGAACTCTGGAGAGCTGCTCCTGCCAGTCAGTGTAGACAGTACTGATCTAGATAGACCAATGGATCAATTTCAAATGCACATGCACTTTACTACACAGGGCGTGATCTGAATGGTTGGCTCTATAGACAAAATATACGTGCCAAAGACTATGGCATAGTATTTGAGATTTGCTGTGCATTTTACCTTTACATTTTATATTTCTGTAGGCGTAGTGGTTAGAGTGTTGGACTATGGCCTGGGAGACCAGGGTTCGAGTCCCCACACAGCCATGAAGCTCACTGGGTGACTTCCGGCCAGTCACTGCCTCTCAGCCTTAGAGGAAGGCAATGGGGAACCCCCTCTGAATACCGCTTACCATGAAAACCCTCTTCATAGGGTCGCCATCAGTCAGAAGTGACTTGGAGGCAGTCCATTTCCATTTGTACACCTCTGCATTTTATTGCCGTGTTGCCATTGGGAGTGTATGTGCATTTGAAATTGCTCATTATTGTGTATTCTGTCGGCTATTAGCCAAGACTATTTTTTCCACTATTCATTTCTATATATTTTTCAGAGTCATATCATGTCTGATTAGACCTTGACTTTATTTGCTTTTCTTTATTTGGTCTTTGGTCAAGGATTATTTTCCCCACGTCAGGTTTTTGCTGACTCAGGATACAGCCGCTTCCTATGTCTCTCTCTCTCTCTCTCTCTCTCTCTCTCTCTCTCTCTCTCTCTCTCTCTCTCTCTCTCTCACACACACACACACACACACACACACACACACACACACACACACACACACAGGTGCACACCAGACAAAGATGCCCTTCAACATTTCCCACATGAAAATAAGGTGCTTGTAGCGCTGCAATTCTTCTTCCAAGATTCACTTTCCAAGACTCATCCACGTTTCACTTTTGCATGCCGTTGAAGGTCCAACCCTGCCTGGCTGTAGGCTACATTTGTGTCCTCTTCTCCACCAGTCTGAAAGCCAAGAAGGCCATTTTGGTTAAGGATATACTGGGGGGGGGAAGCCAACAATGCTCCTACAGTATGTTCTGAACAGTTCCAACTGTACCTCGTGAGGCAGGCCAGGCAGCCGTGTAAGTGTCTGACCCCTTGACCCAGTCGATCACTGCACTCTGCAGGTGAGCGCCTCCTGCAGATCCCATCTTATCAGGAAGTCTGAGTAGGGATGGGCAAATCTGTCAGGTTTTGTTTTCTCTCCATTTCTCATCTCCCCCCCACCAGTTTTACCATCAGTTCTCCACATTACACATAAGTTTGTGATTATTATTTTTTAAAAGCCACCATGAAACTTCAACAGCATTTTCGTGCAAATGTCTCTTAATATACACATTTTTGCATGGGGCTTTGCCTAATCTACACTATTTTGCAAAGCAATTCCCCCTAATATAATGAATTTTTGTATGTCATTTCACAAATATATGCATTTTTATGCACACTGCACCCTAGTATTCGCATGTGTGTACATATTATTTGGCTGGAGACCTGCATTGCAAAGTTCAGAGGAGTGTGGATTTCAAAGGATGGCTGTGTTTTAGTTCACATATTATTTTGGAAAGAGAGAATTAAGTAGGTTAAATGCTTAAATGTGAACTGAATCAAATTTCTCCCCTGTCCCTAATTCTGAGCAGGCTTGCATAGGATTGTAATGTTACAATCACATCGTAGATTGGTGAGAAAATAATGACAGATATAAGGATTTTTGAGAATATAGTCAAGGAGATGTTGACCACACAATGTACAGCACAATCCTAACCATAACCATGTCTATCCCTACTGAATTCAGTGGGGTTTACGTCCAGGTTAGTGGGGTTAGGATTGTAGCTTTAGGCTGCAATCCAATACATGTCTACTCAGAAGTAAGCTCCATTAGGTTCAATAGGACTTATTCCCAGTTAAGTATGTATTGGATTGCAGCCTTAGTCTCTGAAAAGAGAGAAATGCAGTTGGAGTTCTGATCTTAAAGGTGGACAAACAATAACTATATTTATTGTTTCTTTTGGGAGGAAGATCGATCTCAAACGAGAATCAATTCAGAAGTTTTCCTTTTTAAAGCCATCTTTGGAGCAGTTTAAGTAGATCTCAGATTATTTGGAAATTTGAACTGTGATTGCTTTATGGACTTTCTCTGTCCCCCTCCCCTATAATAAAAATAAGTCTCCCACACAGCATTGCTATATCTCTGTGAGGACTTCAGACAGACTTCCAAATGCACTTGCTAGTGAATAAATTATGAACAGACTTCCTCTGATAGAGTGAGCCTTTCAGGCAGCAGATGAAAAAGCAAATTAAATCCTCGTTGGTGTAATTTCCAGCATAGTGGTCTGGTTCGTTTTTAAGATCGGGGTTTTGGGAAGGGGGGTTGTATGTGTCCTTTATATCTTATTTTAAGGTGGTTGGTGCAAAAACTTTGGTTAAAGAGTTTTGACTTGAGAAGGAGTAAAAGATTCCGGTCTGTTCCACAGCATCTTTGAACATTTGTAGGGTAAGCATTGTGTTTGCAGTATGTCATGATCAGAGATGAGGAAGAGATTCGATTTGGTTTGCATTTAAAGGTGAATCTATCAAATTTGCACTTTCTGAAACACAAGCTGAAACACAGCTTTCTTTCAACATTTACATTTTTCCAAATTTACGATGCAGTTCTCCAACCAAACAGTATTTGCAAAAAAATGCATATTCCAGGGGAAAGTGGGCATAAAAATGAACATATCAGCAAAAATGTGTGCATTAGTCAAAACTGCATACTAAAATGCACATATTAGGGGAAATTCACACTGAAATGCTGATGAATTTTCATGAGGATTTTTTTTAAAAAACAACGAATGAATGAACACAAATTGCTGAAGAACTGTGGAGTGCTGAATTTAAGACTGGAAGAACGAGATATGGAGAGAACCTAAATGGACAGATGCTTCCATTCCTAGTCATGATACAGGAAGACATCATATACTCCTTCCTGCCCAGAAGGATACAGTGGTCAGCCTGGGTGGACAGAGTCAGCTCAAAAGGTTCCTCACTGAGAAGGTGGCCACCTGCAGTTCAGGCTTCACCACAAGGGTGTACAGATTCAACACTTCCTGATGGATCCTGATTTCTGGCTTGCTTTGACCTCCCTGGCTTGTTTCTATGCTTTGGCTTCCTTTGAACAGCCTCCAGTGTCTCAGCCCTGACATCTGGTGGAAAGATGCACTGATCCCTTGTGAATCATGGTTTTGCATTCCCTGCAGAATGGAACAGTAATAATAATAAAAATATCCATACACTTCAAGGTGGTACATCATGATAATGAAGCTCACGTGCTTGTGATCCTGAGTTGGTTGTCTGCTCAGGTGACTCTGTGGATGGACATTGTCCTTGATGGAGTGGAACAGTGAGGAGTTTGGCTCAGAGGCTATCCATAAGGTCCAAACCAGAAATGTTTCACCCATTTCAGCTTTTGGTGGGATAGGCATTGCCTGCCCCTTCTCCCACAAAACAATTTGATTAATATTGTTCACATTTTCCCAATTGGTGCCTTCCAATGGTTCAACTTCCCAGCCTAAGTTAAAGGCTCTAGTACTGGGGTACAAAACTATATACTGCTCACAACCAGGATACCTAAAAGATCATCTCACTCCTTATATTACCAATCAGTCACTGAGGTCTACCAGACAGGGTCTTGTGCAGATACCACTTCATCAGGACATCTGTTCCATATGCTGTAGGAATCAGGGCTTTAGTGTGGTGGCACCTACCCACTGAAGCTCCCTCCCATCATTGATGCTGTCTCTATTGTCTTTTTGACACCTATTGAAGACCTTCCTCAAGGGCAACCAAAATGATCAGGGGGGTGGAGTGACTCCCTTATGAGGAAGGGTTGCAGCATGTGGGGCTTTTCAATTTTGAGAAAAGGCCAGCAAGAGGTGACGTGATAGAAGTGTTTACAATTATGCATGCATGGAGAAAGTGGATAGAGAAAATATTTTCTCCCTCTCTCATAACACTAAATCTTGTGGGCACCCAGTGAAGCTGAATGCTGGAAGATTCAGGACAGACCAAACAAGGGCTTCTTCATGCAGCGCATAGTTAAATTATGGGATACGCTCCCACAGGAGGCAGTGATGACCACCAATTTGGGTGGCTTTAAAAGAGGATTAGGCAAAATTAGGAAAACGCTATCAGTGGCTACTAGCCCTGATGTCTATGCTCTGCCTCCATAGACGGAGGCAGTATGCTTCCATAAACCAGTTGCTGGAAACCACAGGAGGGGAGACCGCTCTTTGCACTCATGTCCTGCTTGCATGCTCCTTCCCATTGGGGCATCTGGTTGGCCACTGTGAGAACAGGATGCAGGACTAGATGGGCCATTGGCCTGATCCAGCAGCCAGGCTCTTCTAATGTTCCTTTTCCAATGCGCCTTTTAAGTGGAGATTTTTATCCCAGTCTGGATCTGTACTGGACTTAAAATTGTTTAAATATATGTCTTTATTGTTGATGCCTTCGTTATTAACTACTTCAGAATGTTTCACGGAAAGTGATTTTTGAATGAAGTAACTACATTCCATAAATAGTTATGTAACTTATGTAAACTTACATTAAATAGCAGCAGCAAGACAAATAATGTAGTATTTGGGGAAACCAAACTGCAGAGGAAGAGAAACAATGCTGATTGTGATGAATGCAGGTCAGAATGGAAATTGCTGACTTCTTGCATCCCTCATCTGAAGTACTAACCTCACTAGGCATCGCATTGATAAATACAGGCAGAGGGAGCAACACAGCTGATCAGATTTCGTAACTTGATGGTATCCTTGAGGACTGTGATGATATCACTGAGGATAAATGAAGGCAACTGAGCAGAAGGGCAAATGAGGGCAAAGTGAATGAATAAGTTTCAGAAGCAGTTTTGGGAAACTGCCAAAAAAATATTTTTGCAGGTCAAATTTTCTTTTGGTGGGGAAAAAAATGTGACTAGTTTTCTGGCTCACCCCTAATCATTAAGTTTTGAACAAAGCTGTTCAAAAGTTGGTGCACATTGGCTTGTGAGGACCCCATTGTGAGGGCTCCATTCTTACACCACATAAGATAAATGAACTAAGTAGATTATGGTTTCGGTTAAGATAAGAGAAAGATCCACACTGGAAAGTTGGCTTATCTTTGCACGCCAGCAAACCAGCGTCTTAGTGGTTCAGCCACACGGCTAATGCAGCTGATGCTCTCAGAGCTTCTTAATGCAGCACCTTCTTAACTTGTGGGGCAAAATGCATGATAGAATGACCCAACCCTGAAAGATGCCAAGAACCTTTGCCAGTCGTTCCATTGAGCGATAAGCAAGAACTGCTTAGCATTTCATTTGGTAGGAGACAAGGAACTTGGAGGAAAGCAGGAACTTCTGGTTGCTTGCCAAGTGATGTTTAGATCTTCTTAAGGTGTTCCCAGTCCCTTTGATGTGACTGGAAATCTTTGGGTACCCCGTGAAATGCCTTAGAGCAGCCTTTACCAACTTGGTACATTCCAGATATTTTAGACTCCAGCATGGTCATGCTCCCATCAGCCTCAGTATCATATGGCAGTGCTGCCTGGCGCTGATGGCGGTTGTTGTCTGAAACAACTGGAAGGCAGCAGCCTGGGGAAGGCTGCCTCAGATGGGATGCCCACATTTCCTTTGGGGTTTGGCTTTGGTGAAATGTGGCACCTTCTTTGAAAGCCCTGGGAGTTAATCTGCCTAGCCTTGGGCCACTGCAGGGTGTCCTTAAGGCAACTGATCCCAGGGTGCAACCATCTCATTGAAGGTAAGCAGGTCCAGCTCTGGTCAATTCCTGGATGGGAGGCCACTTGGGAACCTCACGCGTGTCACCTAAAGTCCCATGATGGTTTAAAAGGGGGGAGGGCTATGCTTGACTCTTCCTGCTTCATACTGCCTGATGCTTTGGGGGAGGGATGTAGCTGAATGTCAGCCCCCGCTTTGCATGCAGAAGGTCCCAGGCTCAGTCCCCACCATCTCCAGGTGGACGAGACCCCCATCTGAAACACTAGAGAGACGCTGCTAGCCAGTGTTGACAATGCTTAGTTAGGTGGGAAAAGGCTCTGACTCAGCATCAGCCAGCATTCTCTGTTTTTTATGTTGGCGCCAGTATCTGATAAGCAAAGCAATGCATCAGGGTTTAATCGGCCAAGAGGATGAGCCTTTCCCAGCACTATTTGGTGACCTTTTCAAGCTCTGGTTCTCTCCACCGAGCTCAGGATGATCACAAAGGTGTGCTCATCAGATGAATAGAGGCCTTACGGAGAGGAGGAAGGAGAGAAACCAATTGTTTGTGCAAACTACTCTGTATGGCTGCAGGCTTGCCGTTCCCAGGGACGCTGTTTGCTGACTCTCCTGGAACATTTCTTTTTTACAGCAGGATAAATTCCTTTTTGCAGCATGTATGGCTCTGGGGAGCCATATATCACCTTTTACAAGGGGTTGACAGTCGAGATTGGGGCAGAGTGATGGTGGCCCAGCCTGGCTTCCCCCCTACGACTTCATTAGAGTTTTCGCAGCTCTCATCCCTGGAATTCAGTCTCTGGAATTCAGTGGTGCTGGTTTTCTCAAGGGCTGAAAGGCAGAGATGTCCAGTTGTCATTGCAGTTAGACCGAAGCTGAAGTACAATAACCACCCCCCCCCAAAAGGGGGGGTGTCAGTGGGGAATACGGATGGTAGCAAAATTAAACCAGTTTTGCATTTACAGGTGAACTTACTGCATTTGCTGTTTCTAAAACAATATGCAGACCAAAACACATCCATCCTTTGACACTGGCACTTTCCTGAATTTTGTAATGCCGTTCTTCAATATCTGCAAAATGCATATGGTAGTGTAAAGTGGGCATATTAATGCATCTATCAGTTTAAAAACATAGAAAAACACTTTATATTAGGGAAACTGTTTTGCAAATATGTGAACATTAGTCAAAATTGCATACAATTTGTGAGTTCAGGGAAATGAATTTTTGAAGAGACCTTTGTGTAACCACTCAGAACTCAGCCACTCTAGATAATATTTTTTTAAAAAAATCTGTAGAGTAAAATGTAAGATTTTTTGGGGGGGAGGGACAGAGGATTTGTTTTAGCTCTCCCATAGAGGAGGATTTTCCACAACTCTCCTCGCCCCCCCATACAATTATCAACTGGACAGTAACATGCTGATAAAAATAAAATGCAAATGTTCCTTTGCCTCACCAGCCCCATACTTGCACCATGCAAAGCTATGAAATTCAAATTCCCTTGTGAATATTCATGCCAGCTCTCTGAGGAACCAGCAAGCAGATTCTGGCACAGGCTGCCTGATGTGAGGATAGCAGAAGGGTGCGGCAGTTGCGAGGAAGCTACCAATGGGACTCTCCCCTTCTCACGCTGGAGCACTGACCTGCCTCCCCAAACAGCAATCAAGGAGGGAAGGCATGTGGGGTTTCTTTGGTAGCTTAGAGGACTGATAGCTTGAGTGGTTACAAAAAGGTCTCTGCAAAAATTCATGCCATTCTGTAGCCTGTTAAAGGTTTATTTATTTTATTTTTTATTTTCAGGGAAAGAACAGTGCATATGCCATTCCTCCTCCTCCTCCTCCCCAACTCGCCATGATCCTTGCTTTGCATGCTAGCTGATCAATAATTAAGAGCCCTGTATTTATTGTGACAGGCAGATGTGCACCATCAGCTAGCTTGGGCTGGAGCTGGAGGAAAGGCACGGCGGGGTGGTGGTGCAAGCTACAAGCATTTGATCATGGTTTAGTTGTGTTGTAGCTAATGCTAGCATGGGTGCTGAATGCAGGCAGAAGCAGATTCCCTGTTGAAGGAGCACACTTTATTCTGAATACAATCACACTGAGACTCTGGCTTTAAGAGACAACAAGCTGGCATTTATTAAAGGAAAGCCATGTTTGACAGGAAAGATCCCTAGTTCTGGCTAGCTTAGGTGGACTTGCCACAAGGCATGCTTGTTCCTGCATCTCAAGAGGAGAGAGATCCAAAGAGTCCCCTGGTTAAGGGAGGACTGGAAGAAGAGAGAGGAAGAAGAAAGTGAGGTCATCAACCCTAAAAGGATCAGTCTAGCACTGGAAAGAAGATAAACACAGGTTAGAAGGGAAAGGACAGTCTAGGAAGCATGGAGGTTCCTCTCTCTGACTACTTTTCCCATGCCAACGTATCAGCCTTCAGTGCAAGCTGAGTTGAACCCGAACACTTCCACCAGTTAAACTATGGGATTTGCTCCCACAAGAGGCAGCCATGACTGCTAATTTGGATGGCTTTAAAAGCAGATTAGGGTCTTCAGCTGTTTTGGCTATAACCAACCAACATTGCTAGCCTTCTGGAAAGTGTTACTAGTCCTGAGTAGACCTGCACAAGGTTGGGCTTCTTAACACAGAGTATAGTTCAGTCTGAAATTTGTTCCAGCAAGATGTTAGTGATGGCCACCAACTTGGATGGCTTTAAAGAGGAGTGGACAAATTCATGGAGGAGAGTAAGGCTATCTTTTGTACACCGCCCAGAGAGCCACTCGCTATGGGCGGTTTAAAAATGAAACAAATAAATAAATAAAAAATAAAAATATCGATGGCTACTAGCCACAATGGCTATGCTCTGCCGTCACTCTCAGAAGCAATAGGGTTTTGAATTAGGGATGGAAGGATCTGTTCATTTCGGTTTTCTCAGTTTCTCATCTTTCCAGTCTTAAATTCAGCTCCAAATTTTTGCAGCAATTTGTGATTTTTTTACACAAAAAAAACTTCATGAAAATTCTCCAGCCTTTTAGTATATACATTTTTGCAAGCAATTTCTCATCACAGACTGCATTTCGTATGATATTTTCACTCATATATTCATTTTTATGCACACTTTACATATTATTACAGTTTTGTAAACGTGGTTGGCAAATTGCATTGCAAAATGTGAACAAGTGTGGATTTCAACGCATGGCTGTATTTCAGTCCCCATATTATTTCGGAAAATGCAAATGTGATAGATTCCGTTGAAACACAAACTGAATTGAACTTCTCACATCCTTATTTTGAATACTAGTTGTTGGGAATCGCACTGAATGTAATCGCATTCAGGTCCTGCTTGTGGGCTTCCCAATGGGGCAATAAGTTGTCCTCCGTGAGAACAGGGCAATGGACTATATGGGGCCCTCTTTGGCCTGATCCAGCTTCAGGGCTCTTTTTATGTTATTATGGGTAGGAATCTCAAGCTCCTGTTGCTATTGATTGCTGCCCTGGGCTCCTGCTGGGAGGAAGGACGGGATATAAATCAGAGAAGAACAACAACAACAATAATAGATGAAGGGCAATCTTGAGGCTCATTTCAAGTAATTTCAAAAGAAGCAAATGGAGGTCAGATGAAGCTCATGAAATGTTTTTGAGGGTTCCTTTCTGCGCGTGTGTGTGTGTGTGATGATATCTTTGGTTCACAGGAACAAGGGCAAGTGTGTTTCCTGGTCCCTTTCTTGCTTTTCTAAACTTCAAAGCAGCCGCATGAGATGCTAATTTGATGGACAGAATCGGGAAGAGAGAATTGGAGGCAATTCTCTCGCAGTTTCCCCAATCTAAATCAGAGCACTCCCATCTCCAAATGGTTGCCTGCTGTTTGCAAGGGATGTTTCTTTTCCACCCAGGGCTGAGTGTGGCCGGTTGACCAGCCCCACTTCCCTTGTGGCTGACACTTTAAGAGAAGCTGTCTAGGATTTTCTGTTGCTGCAAACCCCTCCCCAGAGGGATGGTGTGAACTGGCATTGGGCTGATGCTCAGCACGCATTTCTGGCCAATTATTATCATTTTTAATTATGATGTGCTGATATAGTTCGCTGGATTAATTGTTGCATTGTTTGCTTTTGCTTTGTCGAAATGCAGCCGTCTTTTCTGATACAACTGTACTGAGGGCAAGGTCTGCTTAAATGAGTTCTTCTAGTAAGCTGCGTTGAGCTCAGCTTGGCTTACAAATATTTATCTAGCTAAGCTGCAGTCCTAACCACGTCTGCTCAGAAGAGAGCCCACTGAACTAAAGAGGGCTCCTGCTAAGGTATGAATGCAAGAGAAATGCAATTCAGTTCACATTTAAAGGCCTGATTTAAAGGTCTGGCCTCATTCACATTTCCGAAACAATATGCAAATTGAAATGTAACCATCCTTTGAAATTCACATTTCTTAGAATTTTGCAGTGCAGTTGTCCAGCCAAGTAATACATAACAAAATAATAATGCGTATGCTAGGGTAAAGGGTGCATTATTTTTGCATTATTTTAGGGGAAACTTGTTTGCAAAAATGTCTGTATTAGACAAGATTGCATACAAAGATGAATATATCAGGACATGTTTCAACAAAAATACTGCTGAATTTTCATGAGGACTTTTTTTAAAAAAAATGTGGAGAACTGAAGATTGAAAAACTGAGAAGCAAACTCACCTAACCCTATGCTCAGGTGAGTGGGGTTAGCATTGCAACGGGGTTTAGTTATTCTTCTTCCATTACTATCCCACTGTTCCTTCAAGGAGTTCAAGCCCTTCTCCAGGTCAGAATCACAGCAACTCTGTGAGGTAAGTTAAGCAGAGAGACAGAGACTGGCCCAAGGTCACTTACTGAGCCTCATGACTGAGTGGGGATTTGTACCCGGGCCTCCCAGGTCCTAGTCCAACATTCTAACCACTACATCATCCTGCCTCCCCAGTGGTTTGATGTAAATCAGACCCATTAGCCCCAGTGCAGTGGAAAAGGGAAGACAAACAGTTGTTGGGCTGGTTACAGTATTAAAATCCAGTATTAAAAACAATTAAAGCAAATTGCGATCACAGGAATGAAAACATACATCTCAGGTGCCGAAGGCCAGGGCGAAGAGGCCTTTATATCCTGCCGTTCCTCCCAGAGGAGCCGAGGGGGGCAAACACACAAGGGATAAAACAATTAAAAGCCTAAAAATGACTGCAGTTGAGATGCACGCCGAAGATTATGGCTGAATTTCATTTGTTGGAGACAAATAG
Source organism: Rhineura floridana (assembly GCF_030035675.1). NCBI lineage: Eukaryota > Metazoa > Chordata > Lepidosauria > Squamata > Rhineuridae > Rhineura > Rhineura floridana. The sequence continues at coordinate 26,751,799 of NC_084498.1, read as the reverse complement.
AGATGGCAATATGAGCTGGGCTCCTGCTGGGAGGAAGGGCGGGACATAAATCAAACAATAAAATAAATAAATAATGAACTATGCACAAGGTTAAGAGCGAGTGCTGAGACTGCCTCTGTGAGCGTGCCCCGTTTGTGTGCACGTGTGCGTCCACCCGGGGGAAATAAGCCTGCCTGCTGCAGAAGCAGAACCCAAGCCCTGCCTGGAGAGGCCGCTGGGGGTGGACCTGGGACTTTCTGTCTGCAAAGCAGATGCTTCACCCACTGAGCTGCATCCCATCCCCATTGTGCTTCAGAGTTTCATAAGCAAATAGGCAGGTCCCTGCCCCGCTGGTCAAAGTTCTGCCAGTTGCCATTTCAACCCTCCTCCATCAATTGATGAGAAAAGAAAAGGCGTTTGAAGATGATCAAAGGGGAGAGAACGTTCCTCGCTTCGGATTCTCCACCCTTCAAAGTTAGCTGTCAGACTTTTGTCCTCATACATTTTTCTTCCGTTACACACGGTGTGCATTAACCTTTTTATTCTTTGGTTTTGTTTTTCCCTAGCACGCCCCCTAAAACTAATTTGCACCTTGGCTAATATCAAAACCGCCTCGTTCCTCTTGATCCCTGTTTTCCACTGATGAAGGATGCTTCAGTGGGTGTTGCCCAAGGAGGGAGACAGACCTGGGTAGCACAGCCGGCTTTTGCGTTTCCAGAGACGGAGAATCGGCCGCTGCTGTTTCTTCCTCCAGGGAGCCCTTGGTGCATCCTGATGCCTGTATGCTGTTGAGGATGGCCCATTAAGGGAAGTGGGGCACTGCCCCCACTAACCTGGTCCCAGGCTATGGGCTGAAAGCCCATGAGGCCAGCATTCCTGCTGAAGCCAAGCAGGGTCAGGTCTGGTCAGTGCCTGGATGGGAGACCGCCTGGGAACCACATGTAAGCTGCCTTGGGTTTCTCTCATGAAATGAAAGGCGGGCTATACCTGAAATAATAATAATAATAACAACAACAACAACCTCACTCTGCCCTCTGCCACCCCTCCACCTGCCTGGCTTTGAGTGCCTAGAAGAGCTTCATTTGCATGTCTGCTATCTCCTCTCATGTTTCCTCTTACAAGATGCTTTGCCCCCAGCCAACTTTCTCTCCCCCGCCAACCACTCTGTCCACCATTTAGCCTAGCTTCTGCCAACCTGGCATCCTCCAGATGCTGAGAACTGCTATCAGCACCGCTGTGCTGGCTGGGGCTGATTGGGCCTCGGAGTCCAACAGCTCCGGGAGACCTTCAGCGTAACAAAGGCGGAATGAGGCTGAGGAAGAGTCCTGGAGAACTGAAAAGCTTAGGAACAGAGGAAGGCGTCTTATAGTGAGGCAGACGATTGGTCCATCTAGCTCAGTATTGTCTACACAGACTGGCAGCAGCTCTCCAGGATTTCAGATAGGGTCTCTCCCAGCCCCAGCTGGAGATGCCGGGGGTTGAACCTGGGGCCTTCTGCATGCAAAGCAGATGTTCTAACCACTGAGCAACAGCACATTCTTGTGTGGCCTCTTGATTGGCATATGGATTTTTTTCCCCTTATGGGCCCACCAGACTACCTTTAGTATTATTTTTGATAAGTGTTTTATAATCCACCTTGATGGCCTGCTTGGGACTATAAACCCTCACCCTCTTTCAAATTTCCAGCCAAGGGAGTGCTTTGTGGGGAATGTCATCCACTCCCATCTCTTTGATAAATTTATGAGCCAGGTGTTTATCAGCATGTGATGCCCTTGTTCATGCTTTACGTTTTTAGATGCACACCTGAAGAATGCAACGTGTCTCTGTCTACATTTGTGGGTTGGGGGAATAGATACCAGCCCATCCCAGCAATACTGATCCTTTCCATTCGACAACTGGGGCAAGTGAGATCAATTTCAGTCTGCAGGTCATTTCCTTGCCGTATTTGTTCATTTGAGAGTAAGCACCGGCCACACCAGAAGCAAACCTTTCGGGCAGGTGCAACGCCAGTCCACGTTATCAGTGCTGAGCCCTTGATCTGTCTTGGTTTGTCCCTGGGCTTGTTGAGTAATTGCATCGTGAAATGATTTCTGCCAAGCATTTACAGGACAGCATCGGACACTACCTTTCTCTTTCTGGAGATTGTGAGGGAGTTGCAGAAGCAACAAGCTCTGGCATTGCAAAATATGCCTTGTTATTTGCAAGAAGTGAAGTGTAAACACAGAACGCCTAAAATAAAGAAGAGTTTGACAGTATTTGGCGAGAGCCTGGAGACTCATGCATAACGAAGAATTGTTTTGTTAGATCATACCTAAAGTCTGTCTGGTCAGGCATTCTAGCCAACCAGATTCCCTGGAAGTTTGCAAGCAGGGCACCAAAGTGATGGCCCGTTCCTGCTGCTTGACCCCAACTTTTAGTTCCCCTGGCATACACCATCAGGAACATAGCTGTTTCATTTAGCTAGCATGAATGATTAATAGCTGTTGATTAGGTATGGGGGTCACTGCTTAGTTCTGATCCGCTTGACTTTCTAGAGACCAGCTTTCATTTCCGACTCACCCTTATTTCTCTTCCCGTATGCTTTTGCAAATGCCAATAGTCTGGCTTTCTTACGTAAAGAAATATACGTAATTTTTAACAAAAATGGTTATGAAATTACTTAAGCTGTTCCAACTTCTTTTTTCTATTTATCTATCAATTAGGCAGATAATCGCCTAAAATTGGAGGGAGGTTAATGGAGGTAAGTGGCAATCGTTATCACCTAGACAGCAGTTAAGAATGCATCGGCTTAGAGGAAAGCCAGTTACGACAACAATAACACAAAATTCAGAGCAGATTTTTAAAAAAAGAAACAAACATGCCGATGTCAGCCGTGACCAGTTGCAAGAAATCAATGCTGGTCCAAAAAGACAGCAGATTGTCGGGTTATGTCGGAATCTGGTACAAAGTCTGATTTAGCGGATATTCTCACCTGTTCCTACCGTTGATAGACATGCCCGTGGAATTGTCTAATTTTTCAAAGCCATCTACACTAGTTCTGTGCCAAAAATTCTCCTGCTCCGCCCATTCTCTGCCAATTAATGTGGAAAGAAATTGGGTCTGAAAATTATCGAAGGGCAGAAATCCTCATTTCTTGCTGCATTTGCCTTGCTTTCATCTTGCAAACAGGGGAGGCTGGCCCATTAGGGTAAGCGGGGCACTGCCCCGCCAACCTTGGTCTGCCCACAGTCTGCCTGCCTTCCTACTTGCAACCAGCCCAAGGGATGACCCTTCTTGTCAGCTTCCTCCTCGTCCATCTTGTCATTTCCCTTTGAAACAGAAACAAAGATGAAGCCAAAACTAGAATTATAGGGTTCCGCCTGTCATTGGCTCTGCCTGTCATTGGTTTGGGCTCCACTTACTGCTGGGCTGCCTACCTTTCTGCCCTACCAGTCCAAAAGAGGAACCAGACACCACTGTCTACAAATCATCTTACCAGCGGCCTGCGCTCTGCAGCCTCCCTGGCTATCCACGCTTCACTTCATGCCCAGGAGAAAACATTGTTTGTTAACTCTTCCCATATGGGCCTTTTCCAGATTAAGAAACATGGGCAACTGGGGAGGCTGCAGAGCTGTTTCAGGAAAGTTTGTTGTTGCTGTTGTTATGTGCCTTCAAGTCGACTACAACTTACAGCGACCTCCAAGAGCCTCTGTCATGAACCACCCTGTTTAGATCTTGTAAGTTCAGGTCTGTGGCTTCCTTTATGGAATCAATCCATCTCTTGTTTGACCTTCCGCTTTTTCTACTTCCTTCTGTTTTCCCCAGCATTATTGTCTTTTCTAGTGAATCATGTCTTCTCATGGTGCATCCAAAGTATGATAACCTCGGTTTCGTCATTTACTGGAAAGAAAAAAAAATGCATGTGTCATTTTTGGTTACCTTACATTAATGAGGTCAGCTCAAAACCCCACAATAAATTCTTAAGTGCCTTGAGAATGAGGCTGGAAAATAGAAGCCTCTTTCATAGAGGAAGGAAACGTTCAAGAAACTTTCAGGAGTGTCAGTCCAGGCAGGATGAGTATGGAGATGAAGCAGAGGAAAAAACAAAAGACTCTAGTATGGTTGTTCTTGTTATTTAAATTTATATCCCCACCTTCCTCCCAAAGCAGTCCAGGGAGGCAAACATAACAAAACAAATTAACAGCAACAAAAAGAAAAGCATCCCAAGAACAGTTTGAAAACATGCTAAAACACAGTTACAGTTTAAAAACAGCCTTTCATCAGAGATCTTCGGGTTTCCAGGAACAGTACCCTTCAGCCATCAAACGCTTTTCAACTTCCTCCTGAATGTCAATAGTGATGGAAACAGACACACCTCACTGGGAGGGCATTCCACAAATGGGGAGCCACCACTGGTCAGCACCAACCAGGCAGCCCAAGTTCTGGAACACCCTCTTTCAAGGCATGGAGGGCCACGTGTTCGTTGGAAGTTCCTTGTTCAATGGGAATTTGCTTGATTCAGCACCTTGGACAGCTCCTTGAAAGTTCAGACTAAAACCTGGATTCATTGCCCCACTGATATTGGAGCCACCAGCCTCCACTGATACAGGGGGTAAAAAAGCTGTGGGGGAATGCCTGTGTGGCAGTGTGGCTGGATTGGTCCTCTATCTGTTTTTTTAATTTTCATCCCCTTAGTTCATGTGGAGGAAATCCCTGTCCTGCTGACTCAGGCATTCTTTCATTTGTGTGTGTGTGTATGTGTGTTATTATCATTATTATTTTAAAATTCTAACTTTTGCAGAGGTATTCCATTACACTGCAAAGGAAAATAAAATAAAATATGTCAATGTGAAAAATTAGCATTTTCTTGGTGCTCTGGTGAGCAGTAGGTGATGGGCTAAGAAGCTGCATTATTAATAGAGGTTAGCAACATGCTCTCCTCTCCACTGGTCTAGGAATGAATCTGGTCTCCTCTCCATGGCAGGCATTTGCTGACCCGTAGCTTCCATATCTTTCTTCTTGAATTGTCCAAGGCCGCAATGTCATTTGAAGGCATGGCCTGTCAGCTGGGAACAGGGGGAATCTGAAACAGAAATTGTTTGAGCTCAGGCTGGTAAATGATCTGGAAGTCCAGATCCTGCACAATCATCAGCCAAGGAGTAAAGACTCCTGTGCAGCTGAGGGCAAAGGATTATCCTGGGGTATGCATAGGACACAAGGTTGGCATATTTGTACTTTAAAAACAAACAAAAAACATCCACACATTCTTTTCTGAGTCACTCTGTCCAGCCTGTGATCCGCATTCTGATCTCCTCTATGTAAAACCTTTGTGTTCCCCATTCACTCTTATAGGGAATCTAAAGATGGCTATAACTTTATTTCCTTTCTAGCAGGATTGGATGAAATTTGCAAGCAAAGGAGCCCCTCCAGGATGGATTAAGCCTGCCAAATTGCAAACAGCTATCTCCAGAGGGCTTTTGTTGTGGTGGTGGGGAAGTAAAATGGCTTCACGTCCCTCCACTATAATCCAGGTTAGAACAATGCCTTTCTCAGGCCCAAAATTCACATTAGATCCATATTTCTAAGGAGATGGGGGGTTGTCTTTTGCTTTTCCTTACCTTAAAGATGGCCAAGTGGTGCATGTTCCTGCTTGTGCATTAAAAATAATAGCAGCTCCACACCAGCTGGCTTAGCTTTCCGCTGCTTGTTTGTGTTGGAAGCGGATATCCTCCATCAGGCATTACAAGGTCAGACTGTCTGGAGTTCTGCCTGTGGGGTGCTGCAGAGGATTTCCTCTCCACAAGCAGGACAGTGGTTATTTAAAGAAAAAGAAGTGAAGCTTTTAACCTTTTAAAAAAATCCTAAACTGCTCTGTAATAGCTGTAGTAGCAGCAGCAGCAGCAGCCAGAGAGTTTAGCTGCTCTGTAGGCAGCATTTAGGATAGCCTCACTTCTTGCAAAGCCCATGGACCAAGTGAAACATAGGGATATAAACATAGCAATACAGTGGGCAGAAAAGTAGAGAGTAAAACCAAAACCACAGCAGTATGACATTTTGTGGGGGCCCTGATCTGACTCAGGGCAGCTTATTGACATTGCCCCAGTCTGCATGGGTACTGGAATCGTTTTAAAGTTGTTTTGAAGATGCTTTGTTTTAAAGATGTTTTAAAGATATTTTTATTGTTTCATCACTTGTTTGCCACCCTTCGCTCTGTTTGGAAGGAATAGTGTAAGACACAGACAGACAGACAGACAGACAGACAGACAGACAGACAGATAGATAGATAGATAGATAGATAGATAGATAGATAGATAGATAGATAGATAGATAGATAGATAGATAGATAGATAGATAGATAGATAGATAGGTAGATAGATAGGTAGATAGATAGGTAGATAGATAGATAGATAGATAGATAGATAGATAGATGCTGTTTGACCTGAGGAGGGGTAAAACCACTCCATGTTGCCTCATTATATACCCCCAACATAGAGCAGTTGCACCCCCCTAGTTTCTACACTCCCTCCCTCTCCCCATCTCTCCATCTGTTATGCAGACAAGTAATAAGCATTGCCCCAATTCAAGGGCATATTTGAGCCAGGGACAAGCACTTAAGGAGGGGGTGTAGCAGATTTGGTAGTCTGAAAAAGTGACTCCAGCTCTGTCAGGTGACGCCAACACATCTTGATACCTGCCCGTTCTGGTTGGAAGGGTTTCTGGAAACCTGAGAAAATTTGCTCGTTTTATAAAACTGATGGAGGTGGGGATCAACAAATTGTTCCATTTTGGTTTCTTTCCGTTTCTCATTTCTTGATTCTTAAATTCAGTTCTCATTTCCTCACCTCATTCATGATTTTTTCTTTTAATCTGCAGGAAAGGTTGCATGCATTTTTGTGCCTATACACATGTTGGTATGCAATTTTGCCCAGCTTATGCATTTCTGCAAGCAGTTTCTCCCTTAACAGAATGTATTCTTGTACATTATTTTGACTAATATATCCATATTTGCAAGCAGTTTTCACTTATATACACATTTTATAGGCATTCTTTGGCTGGATATCTACATCACAAAATTTTGATGTACACGTTTGGAAGACGGCAGGTGTTTGGATTTGCGTATTGGTTCTGGAAGTGTGAATTTGGTAGGCCTGTATGAACCCACCTGCAGTTTCGTCTTTTTCCTAGTATTTATGTATTTGCATTTATTTATACTAGTTACTTTTCTGCCTAGAAGCCTTCAAAGTGGCACAGAAAGAAAGAACAACTCAGTATGTCAACAAAATACTGTTTAGTATTAGACAAATTCATGGAGGATAATTCTGTCCGTGGCTACCAGCCATGATGGCTACATTCCACCTCCAGAAAGCATGTCTCTGAATGCCAGTTGCTGGGAATCACAGATAGGGAGAGTGCTCAGGGTGGAAGCCAGATTGCAGCTGGCCAAGGATAGAGTCCCACAAAGAAAAAGCAAGGCCGCCCAGGGGACCTTTGGTTTTTGGAACTAGAGTGCTCTGTGGTTGCACCATCTCGTAATACCAGAACTTAGGGACATCCAGTGAAGAAGCAGGTTGGACAATTCAGGACAGGCAAAAGAAAGGACTCCTTCACACAGCACATAGTTAAACTATGGAATTCTCTCCCACAGGAGGCCACCAACTTGGACGGCTTGAAAAGAGGATTAGGCAAATTCATGGAAGATGATGCTATCAGTGGCTACTAGCCATGATGGCTGTATTCTGCCTCCACTTTTAGGTAGAAGCATGCCTCTCAGTGCCGGTTTCTGGGAACCACAAGTGGGGAGAGCGCTCTTGATTTTGAGGTTGCCATTGGGGCATCTTGTCCACTGTGGGAACAGGATGCTAGCCTAGATGGTCCTTTGGTCTAACTCAGCAGTAGTGTTTTAAGAAGTGCATTCAGTGGAGTGTATCAAGAACTCCAAAGGCTGTGTCCAAAGGTGGTGTCTGTCCTTTTTCAGTAACTGATGGCTGCAGATGTAAAATGTTGTCTTATTTTTAAAAAAAAAATGCTTCGTACCTGTCACGAAAGAGTCCCACCTGGCTCCACAAAGCATCCTTGGACGTGCAGGCTGTTAGTCTCCCTCCCCTCACCCTCCTGGGAGATAAGGACAAAGAGGCAAGGAATATTGAAAACAAAGGAGGGGTTGGAAGCTTTGTTTACTCAGCTTTCGTTAATAAATTTGTTCCCTTCCATGATCCCAAAATGAAATTAAAAAGGCTTTGTTTGCATTGGAGAATCAGGCAGCACTCCTGCAGATAAAACACATCGGGCACAGAACTAACCGAATCAGGGGGAGGGGGTGAAAGGAGATAAATTGGTGAAAATATGTAGCTATATGCGCATCTATATATTTCATTCATTCATTTGATTTATTAGTCGCTCGTCTGGTTGGTACCCAGCCACTCTGAGCGACGTACAAAGCAAAAACATATAAAACATCAAGAACATCAAAAACTCAGCAATAAAACTAAACAATAACATGCATTTCTCTCTCTCTCTCTCTTTCTTCCTCTCTATAAATATATATAAGGTATATTTTTCACTGAAAATGTTTTTCTGAAATGAGCTGGAATTTGGGGCCTTTGTGTTTAAATAAAACATCATCCTTCCAAAGTTTAAAGCAGCTGCCCACGCACACTACTGGAACACTGTGGACTTGGAAGGCCTTTGCATTTCTCATCCAGAGAGCTCACTGGCAGGTTCTGACAGGCTGAATGGAGAGCTGTCACTCCCCTATGAAATACAAACATACACCATCGGGGTCAGGCTGGTTTATACCTCAACCAGCAAGCAGTTCAGAGTGCTTTTGTTGGAAGCTGTTGCCCACATCACATTTCCATTAGGAGTGTTATGAAGAGCCACGCATGTCCAATCTGGAAATGAAAAGCATTCTTTTTGTCTAAAAACAAGTTTGCAATAGTTAATGTTGGAGTGTGCATGGAACGGATAGCTTGTGCATGAAGTGTCATGCAGTAAGCTCAGCTGCACAACAATAGCCCTGTCTATGGAAAACTGTGAGGGGCTTAGGACCCAAATACTTAAAGGAGTGTTTTTCCCAGGATTAACCAACCTAGTACTGTACTTTTTTTAAAAAATCAGATCATTTTCTGAGTCGCTCTGTCCTCTTTGATCTGTGAATTGAGTTGTGATCTGCTATGAGGTTCTGTGTTCCTAATTCTTATTAGGAATCTAAAAACCGCTATAACCTTTTCTCCCTTTTGGCAGGAGTGGGTAAAATTTGCAGGCACAGAAACCCTTCCAGAATGGATTAAGACTGCCAAATTACAGACCAATAGATCCAGGGACTTTTGTGGGGAAAGTAAATTGGTGTCACTTTCTTCCATAACCCAGAATTGGGCAATACATTTCTTAGACCCACTAAAACTCCAAAATTCACACTAGATTAATATTTTTGAGTGGAAGGATGGAATGGAAGGATCTGCCAATTTTGGGTCTTTCGGTTACTATTTTTTCCTATCTTGAATTCAGTTCACCATGTTTCTGCAGTGAGTTGCATTTAAAAAAAAAATCCTCAAGAAAATGCTTCAGTATTTTCGTGCAAATTTTTCCTAATAAACACATTTTTGCAAACAGTTTCTCCCAAAATAATGCATTTTTGTGTGTTATTTTTACTACTATATTTATTTTTATGCACATTTCCGCCTAATATATGCAATGTATAATATAGATACATTGTTTGGTTGGAGAACTGTGTTGCAAAATTGGGAGAAGTGTAAATTTCAAAGGATGGCTGTGCTTTGGTTTGCATAGTGTTTCAGGAAGTGCAAATTTAATTGGTTTAAATGTGAACTGAACTGAATTTCTAGGTACCCTCATTGATTATTATGCTCAAGGAGGCACAACACCTCACAGGATCTTCTCAGTGGTAGCTCCGCATATATGGAACCCCCTTGCAGTGCAGATCTGGCTGTCCCCCATTTTATATCCACTCATGTGACAGATGAAGAACCACCTCTTTCTTCAAACACAGCAGGAGTGGCCCTGTTTGTTTAACTGGGTTTGATACCCTGCTGGTATTGTAACAGCATAGTGCCTACATAGACGGGCAGAACTGGCTACATGATGACATTACAGAGGGCAGATGAAGGCAAGGTAAAGTAAGACTGCCTCAGTTTGTCACATGATTGAACCCAACCTGTCAGGGTTCATGTAATGAACAAAATGACACCACACTGCTATATAACCAATCTGATTCAACCATGGGATGGTTTCATAAGGAGTCCAGGGGTATAGTCATCTAGGGTCCTGGGGGGGTGTCTTAGACCCCTTACTTTTTTGGGACCAAGGTCCCAGCAGGGTAGCTGTGTCTCCAGTATCCTGTGAGCCAATCAGCATGAAAGTAGAGTGTGTTAGCCACTAAGAGTCTTCTAACTTGCTTCCTTGTTATTTCCTGCTGATTGGAGCCAATCAGAGTAAAAGGAGTTCCTGTTAGTTCCTCCTTCAAAAAGCCAAGTTGCAGAGAGTGAGAATTCTGTAACTGCTGAAGAAGAGACAGTGAATCCTGAGGATAGCATCCCCTCTACATCATCAAGCAGTTTGGTGGCAGCAGGATATAAATGAGTAGATGCTGAATTCAGTAATTCAAGCAATATCTCTGACAGTGAGAGAGGACAGTCAAATGGGGACAGTGACAGAGAAGCAGGAAGCCGTATTCAAGCCTGGCCAGATTATTCTATAATTTTAGAAGGGGTGTGGCTGCAACTATTATGAAGGGATGCTGCACTTCTGGATTTGCCACTGCACCACTGGTAGGGTCAAGTGAACTGAGACTGTGAGGCAGTACATTTTATAGGTGAACATTTTCACATAAAATCCAAATAGAAGACACTTTTTTTTAAAGAAAAGGTGAAAATGTTTGCCATCCCCACTCCCATATCCTGTGTATGGTTTCATCTCAGTCCATCTGAAAAGTCTGTTGCCTTTGATTTGGCCATGCAAAAGTTTTACAACTCACTTCTGGGATCAAAAGCTCGAACATTAGCGTGGCAAAAAAGAAGAAAAGCTGTGGTGTGGAGAAAGCAGACAGAGAAACGTTTTTCTCCCTCCCACATAACACTCAAACGAATGGACATCAGCGGAAGCTAAATGCTGGAGGATTCAGCAAACAGACAAAAGAAAGAACTCCTTCCAACAGCCCATAGTTGAACTGTGGAATTTGATCTCACAGGAGGCAGCGATGGCCACCAGGCTTTAAGAGAGGATGCAACAAACTCATGGAGAATAAGGCTATCAGTGGCTACTAGCCATGATGGCTATGCTCTGCGTCCATCGTCAGAGACAGGATGCTTCTGACTGCCAGTTGCTAGAAACTGCAAGAGGGGAGAGTGCTCTTGCGCTCAGGTCCCGCTTGTGGGCTTCTTCCCATTGGGGCATGTGATTGGCCACTGTGAGAACAGGATGCTGGACTAGATCCCCCCCATCTGATCCAGCAGGCTTTTCGTAAGTTCCTTGACAATGCAAAATTGATGCTTTTGTGGAGCCCAATTGATGCTCAACCCCCCTTTGCTTTATATGTACCTATTTACCAAGAAGAGTTCAAATGCAGTAGACTTAGGGGAAGTGTGGTACAAGCTCTAAGCAAGGCTGCCTACAACGAATCAATGATTGATGAGGGATTTCGTCTTTTTAAAGGTGAATGCTAATGTCTGTCTCCAGCAATGAGACAGAAAATAATGGGGGCTTCCTTCACTCTGGCACTCATAATCCAAGAGTGAACATTTCCCCCCCCTTTGAGCTTCCTGAAGGTCACTCTGGGTAAATGCATACCAATGAGGACACAGACAAATGAGCAAACCTAATTATACTCAGAATGCATTGAGCAAACATCTTTTGAAGCTCGCTTGCTAATCTTTTATCTTCATCTTCTGCCAAACAATGGGAACAAGCTGCTGCAACATACCAAAAGGAGAATTGATCTGGTTAGATCCCAAAAACCACGCACACACACATACGCAGAACAAAAAACTGCTCCAGGATCATCAAACAAGGTTTGGAAGCCAAAAAAAAGGCCCATGACACAGACCTTTGATGATACAGAAGCCAAAAGTAAGGCAGATAATGACAAGTAGATCCAGTGGCGGCTGGTGCCCATTTGGACTGTAGGGCAACAGTAGGTTGCACCAGGGCCAACGGCAGACAGAGCCGACCAATTCTGCTTTTATCTTCATCCTGCTCCCCAGTGAGTTCTTAGAGCAGGGATGTGCTAGAATTCAGCCCAATTCATATTTGGTACTGAATTTTCTGTTAATATGCTTATTCTTTTATCATTAAGGACCAGATTTTTACGTAGCAATTTTCTGTAGCTACCTGGCCATCAATGCTATGCAGCCCTCCTTGCTGAAGTGGCCCAGCTGCCCTCACCTCAGACCCACAGGCAGTGGTGCCGGCAGGCTCAAAATGTTCCCACTGTCCCACTGAGGAGTGCACGCTCCTGACCGTGACACTTTTCTCACACAAGTAGGGAGCCAGCCTGTCCTTACTTAAGGCTGGTAAGGGGGCATGTCCAATTGCTGTGACAACATCTTAGTGCAGTGTAGTCATGCCTAGTTATATCTGGTAAAGATGCAAAATCCTGTATCACCTGTAAGCTGATTCATGAAGCTCTCGGAACTGAAATTTTCCATTAAACCTATTAAAGAAAAGCACCTTCGTGTCTGCATCTGACTTCAACTGGTTTGGACAGGACAGATATTTACTTTTATTTATTGACATTTCCTTAAAAAATATCAATATTAATATATTAATTTTTTGCAAGGGAAAAAACTGGATTGGGAAAAGCCACAGCTAGCAGACAAAGGATGAACTTGAATCACTACTGGCCTGTTGGGTTACAGAATGCATTCGAACTGGCACCAGCCAATGGGTCCCATCTCTAGCTTGGAGGAATCAAGACTGAGGTTGATGGGGCAGTGCCCCATTTTTTCTGTAATGGACTAACCTGCAGTGGACAGATCATAGCTATTGTGGGAGTCCTGAGTTTTCAGACAGCAGATCAGTACCAAACTGTACCAACTGTTTCTTAAAGGTAGGGAGTTCAGATAGGACAGGGGTGGTGAACCTCAGGTCCAGGGGCTGAATGTGGCCCTCGAGGCCTCCCTATCTGGCCCTCAGGTCTCTCCAGGTCACACACACCTCACCAGGCAACAATGCCCATCACTGGCCCAACTCCTTGCTGGAATGTGGCAATGCCTCTTGCTTGCATGAATGGAGAAATGGGTGTGGATTTGAGAAACCTTTGACTTTTGTATGTGTGGAATATAGCCTACTGTATAAAGGTAAGGTGTGCATGTGTTGCTCCACCCACTTTGGCCTCTGACTCCACCCATCACTGGCATATGGCCCTGGGAAGGTTGGCCACAAGGAAATGTGGCCCTGGGGCCGGAAATGGGTTCTGCACCCTGGAGATAAAACTCTCAGGAACTGAAAAGCTAGCTTGTGAACTGTTAGGGTTAGGGATAGGGGAAGAATTTGTTCAGCCCACTTTTTGCAATAGACCAACCCAATCTGGCACTCCCAAAGTTGCTAATGGATCAGACCCCACTTCTCTGGATTTCGTGAAGCTGTTTCAGTGCATGAAAACTGCACTCAAAAATATGTATTATATGTAAAAGATGCATGCAGAATGCTTATTTTAAGGATGAATGCATCAAAAAGCATTCAAAAATGCCCATTTTAGAGGGAAAAAGGATGCATTTTGTGTACAAAATGCATACAAACTGTGTACAACTTAAATGCAGACTTTTTGTACCTTGTTTCAAAAAATCAGCACAAAATGGGATGCAATGCACCAACGACTATGTGGCGAGGCTGAACTGGGGTGCTCAGTCCTGAGCTTACAACTGTTGTTGGATGAAGCAAAAAGTTGAGCTGAGATTTAGACAAACTAGACAGCTGGGGAGGGCGGTGGAAAGTCAATATTGCTTATGTTTGAAACTGCTGCTCCTTTAACAATTTACAGCTGGTTTTATTAGTAGTTCTGTTGTTTTGTTCTAAAATTGCGAGAGTACCATTTCTACAGGAGCAGGAGACATAAAACATTGCAACAAAATAATATTTATTTGTTTGTTTGTTTGTTTGTTTGATTTATATCCCGCCCTTCCTCCCAACAGGAGCTCAAGGCGGCAAACAAAAGCACTAAAAACACTTTAAAACATCATAAAAACAGACTTTAAAATACATTAAAACAAAACAACTTTAAAAAGCTTTGAAGACAACTTTTTTAAAAAAGGTTAAAACCCGTATTGCTTTTTTAAAAAAAGGTTTAAAAACATATTAAAAAGCACTTCCAATACAGAAGCAGAATAATAATCATAATCATAATCATAACAATAATCATAATCATAATAATAATTCAGATACATCAGGACACTCATCCCTAGAGAGTAGCATCTATTGGGAGGTGGATACTGAGTTTCCTATCCAATAAACCTGCTTGAGGGCACTGTGTTTGCATGCAAGGCTTCATTTATTTGGGGGGAAAAGAGACCATGGCACTCATCCCCCTGGGCGCCGGGCTCTCTCACATCCACCACACTCATCAAAAGGTGCGATCTCACCTGCCGAGGCAAAGCTTTCCTCTCCAATTTCCATCCTACTAACACGGCAATTTAATCAGATGATGTGAGAAATGGTTTAGTGCTGTTGGGGAGGGCCGTTGGAGGAAAGCCTCTGCGAGGGCCCTTTGCAATGTGAGGGAAACCAGAAGACTCATCTGCTTTGAAGCACTGGCTACTGCTGTTGCTGCTGTATTATTTATAGGGCAGGAAATTAGACTCAGAGGAGCTGAGAATGCTTCAAAAACCAGCTTCCTAATTCTGCCATAAAGAATGTTCAGGCTATTGTGTGTGTGTGTGGGGGGGGAGGCTGGCAGAGGTGAAGCTCTGGGCTCCTCCAGTGGGTGGCAACGATGGGCATTGCCTGAGGCAGGTGGCTGACTGTTTATCCCATAGATCGGGGCAGCCAATTAGCAACTGCATGTCATAGCCTGCCCTCAGAGCAATCTTATTTGGCCCTTGGAGGACCTATCAGTGCTTCATCCGGGGGTTACCCACAGTCTCACTCCAGAAGAAAAGGTGCGGTGGAAGTCTTAAGAAATAGAGTTCTTCCTCGCTTTTAACAGCTGTCCCTCTCTTTGTGTGCTATGTGCATTAAATGTGCAAATATGCATGCCCGTTTGTGATGCTATGCTTGAAAAAACTGCTCTTGAACAAATCGCTCCATTATTGCTAGATACCTGGTGTCAACTTTTTTTTTTATGGAGCCTCATCACTCACCATGGTCAGCAGCAGAGGTTGGCATGGCCAAGAATCTGATGGGCCACACGCTCTGGCAGGTGGACCACTGCCTCCTGCAGTGAGGAAGTAGATGCACTGGGTGAAGAGGGGGATGGAGGGTTCCTTGCCTAAGACCCCCCCCCCCAGAATCTGGAGATGATGCCGCCGCTCACAATGAGATTTTTTTATGGCCTCTCCCACTGCCAATCGCTGGATTGACCATAAGTTTTCGTGATGGCTACTAGCTTAGCTCACTTTAGAAAGAACTTTTAGGAAATTCATGGATAGGTCTATTAATTGGAGATATAGAGAAGTTGAAGAAGTTCTGCCAAGCCAGTCTCAGAAAAGAAATTCCAGTTGCTTGGAATTCTGAAATCTGCTCCCACAAGAGGCAGTGGTGGCCACCAACTGGGATGGCTTTAAAAGAAGATGAGACAAATTCGTGAGGGATCAGACTGTCAGTGGCTAGTAGCCCTGATGGCTGTGCTCTGCCTCCATGGTCAGAGACTGCATGCTTCTGAATACGAGTTGTTGGAAACTGCATGAGGGGAAAGTGCCATTGCACTCAAGTTGGCCACTATTAGAACAGGATGGTGGACTAGATGGACCACTGGACTGATCCAGCCAGGCTCTTCTGATGTTCTTATGCTCATAAAAACCTGCTAAATGAATCTTTCTTTGGTCTGGTCTGGCCAGGTAATTCTTCTTTACATTACCCTGCTTTTGTTAAATATAGAAGTTGGTCGTCCCCTAGTGTGGTGGAGGATGGACCTCATTAAAAAGAAAGTTTCGGGGACATTGAAACTGGTTGGCTCAAATTGGTTCACTGATTATGCAAGCCTCAGCTTTTTATAGATGTGGTTGAGATTTCCAGTGGGCCCAGTATTTTATCATCTCACGACAATGTTGTGAAAGTGTGTGCCTGGTCACATGGTCACATGCGGAGGAGCTTCCTGACTGTGCAGCACAGACCCATCTCCAGAGTAGCACTAGGATGAAATCTGGCCGCCACTCGCTCACATGTTGTCTTCCTCTGTGCAGAAGAGGCTTCCCATGTTCTGCCTCAGACTCGCAGGGCATGAGCATGTCTTTAGGAATTTGGTTGGTGCAGGATTTTAAGCTTCCTCTTAGTGTTAGTGAGGTGGCTGGGGGCTGGAAGTCAGGTGATGACAAACAGCCAATCGGGCAGGAGGGTTGGGCAATTCTCTCAATTTTGGGTTCTTTCTGATTCTCAGTTTGCTATTATTATTAGTATTAGTATTAGTAGTATTAGTATTAGTAGTATTAGTATTGTTATTATTGTTATTAGGTTCTCATGAAAATTCATCAGCATTTTTGTGTGGACTTCTGCTACCATGCATATTTTTATACCCAATTTTGCCCAATGTCTACATTTTCTTTCCTATCAAGTATGTCCTTCCATAATAAAGTAGTTTTCTCATTACGAGCCATAAAGTCTCAGCATGACTAATTCCAAGGAAGGCGTGCTATCTAGCGAGGATTCAAACACACAACGCTCACTCAGATGCCTTTTGCTACTGTGCAATAAATGACAGGCGAGTCCTAAGGCTTGCCTTCCAGGTTGTGGGACCCGATGTGGGGTAAGGATCATTTTGGGAGCTAACCTGGACCACTCAGTCAGGATTCTGGGCCCCAGGCAAATTGGAAAGGCCTCCCTGCTCTTCCCAAAGGGCAGGGGGTTGGATTAAAACTGACCAGTTCCCCATGGCAGAGACTGGCTCATCTGAGTAGCAGCAGTTTAGCTTCCTGCACAGATTGTCACCCTGCAGATCTTTGTAGGTGACGTGTTTAATGCAACTCACCAATGCCATGACCAGGGATGCAGTCACCCAGGGTCTCGGGGGGTCTTAGACCCCTTACTTTTGGGGGGCAGGGTCTCAGCAGGGTCCCTATGTCCCCAGCATCCTATGAACCAATCAGCATGAAAGGGGAGTGTGATAGTCACCGGGAAGAGTCTTTTAGCATGCTTCCTTGTCCTTTCCTGCTGATTGGAGCCAATCAGAGTGAAAGGAGCTGAGTCAGCCACTGAGAAGACTCTTTTCAGTAGCTAACACTCTCCCCTTTCATGCTTGTTGGCTCCTATTGTTGTGAGAGAAGGCCTCAAGGAGGATCTCATTCTCAACTCATCAGCAGAAAAATGGGGGAGAAGGCATGGCTGTGGCTATCATGAAGGGATCCTGCACTTCTGAATTTATTACTGTGGTACTGGCCATGACTGCTTGTTATGTTCACAAGTCTCGGGGAAGAGCCATAGCTCAATGGCAGAGCATCTGCTTTGCATGCAGAAGGTCCCAGGTTTGATACCTGGCATCTCCAGGTAGGGCTGTGAAAGACTCCTTGCCGGAAACCCGGGAGAGCCGCTGCCAGTCAGTGTAGACAGTACTGAACTAGATGGTCAGACTCAGCATAAGGCAGCTTCCTGTGTCTTAAGGGACAGGCTGTAGCTCAGTGGTTAGAGCATCCACTTTGCTTGCAGAAGCATCTCCCGGTGGAGATGGGAGAGATTCCCTGCCTGAAACCTTGAAGAGCCTCTGCCAGTCAGTGTAGACAATACAATACTAGATGGACCAAAGGCAGCTTTGGATGTTCCAAAACTTGAGTGGATTATTATTCCCTGCCACAGTTTCTTCTGATGTTGTTTCCATGGCGGACATCCAGAGATTAGGTGGGAATGTCCATGAATCGGGCCTAAAGGTGAGAACTCTCTCCCCCTCCCCATGCAGTCTGCCACTGCCTGCCATTGTTGGGTTTTGCAATAAAGCGGGATGCATTTCATTGTTGTTAGCAAACGGCTCCCCAAGCCAGGAGACCATTGTTATGAGTTAGGGGTCGTTTACTCCCTAATTAAGGTTGTAATTCTTCACGTGTTCCCAGTGTAGCTCTTGAGCAAATGAGTTGGAAAGTAATTAATTTCAGAAGCACCCTCCTCTGCATTTTTGAATTTCCTGAATAATTGTGATGTGTGTACAAGCACAGAGGGAAAATTATATACTAACAGACCATGAAATTGGGCACTCTCCCCAAGTTAGAAAGAAAGAGTACCCTTGGACCATTAAAGGTGGTGCTCTGCTGGCCCCAACAGCACAATGTTACCCCCAGTGTTTGGGAATCATGGAATCATAGAGTTGGAAGGGGCCCCTAAGGCCATCAGGTCCAACCCCCTGCTCAATGCAGGAATCACAGTGCTATTAAATTAAACATACACGTAACTGGCCAATTGCCAAGAAAATCCAACACGGTCACATTTGACTTCAAAAGAGGAAACTTCACAAAAATGAGGGGATTGGTAAAAAGAAAGCTGAAAAACAAAGTCCAGAG
The DNA here is from genome assembly GCF_030035675.1 of Rhineura floridana. Lineage (NCBI taxonomy): Eukaryota > Metazoa > Chordata > Lepidosauria > Squamata > Rhineuridae > Rhineura > Rhineura floridana. Next base: position 26,733,191 of record NC_084498.1, on the reverse strand, counting down.
GGTCACATCACTCGAAAATCCTTGGAAGTTGTTTAAAAACACTATATTAGAAGCTCAACTGGAGTGCATACCGCAGATCAGAAAAGGTACCGCCAGGGCCAAGAAGATGCCAGCATGGTTAACGAGCAAAGTCAAGGAAGCTCTTAGAGGCAAAAAGTCTTCCTTCAAAAAATGGAAGTCTTGTCCAAATGAAGAAAATAAAAAAGAACACAAACTCTGGCAAAAGAAATGCAAGAAGACAATAAGGGATGCTAAAAAAGAATTTGAGGAGCACATTGCTAAGAACATAAAAACCAACAACAAAAAATTCTATAAATACATTCAAAGCAGGAGACCATCTAGGGAGACAATTGGACCATTGGATGATAAGGGAGTCAAAGGGGTACTAAAGAACGATAAGGAGATTGCAGAGAAGCTAAATGAATTCTTTGCATCTGTCTTCACAGTGGAAGATATAGGGCAGATCCCTGAACCTGAACTAACATTTGCAGGAAGGGATTCTGAGGAACTGAGACAAATAGTGGTAACGAGAGAGGAAGTTCTAAGCTTAATGGACAATATAAAAACTGACAAATCACCGGGCCCGGATGGCATCCACCCGAGAGTTCTCAAAGAACTCAAAGGTGAAATTGCTGATCTGCTAACTAAAATATGTAACTTGTCCCTCGGGTCCTCCTCCGTGCCTGAGGACTGGAAAGTGGCAAATGTAACGCCAATCTTCAAAAAGGGATCCAGAGGGGATCCCGGAAATTACAGGCCAGTTAGCTTAACTTCTGTCCCTGGAAAACTGGTAGAAAGTATTATTAAAGCTAGATTAACTAAGCACATAGAAGAACAAGCCTTGCTGAAGCAGAGCCAGCATGGCTTCTGCAAGGGAAAGTCCTGTCTCAGTAACCTATTAGAATTCTTTGAGAGTGTCAACAAGCATATAGATAGAGGTGATCCAGTGGACATAGTGTACTTAGACTTTCAAAAAGCGTTTGACAAGGTACCTCATCAAAGACTTCTGAGGAAGCTTAGCAGTCATGGAATAAGAGAAGAGGTCCTCTTGTGGATAAGGAATTGGTTAAGAAGCAGAAAGCAGAGAGTAGGAATAAACGGACAGTTCTCCCAATGGAGGGCTGTAGAAAATGGAGTCCCTCAAGGATCGGTATTGGGACCTGTACTTTTCAACTTGTTCATTAATGACCTAGAATTAGGAGTGAGCAGTGAAGTGGCCAAGTTTGCTGATGACACTAAATTGTTCAGGGTTGTTAAAACAAAAAGGGATTGCGAAGAGCTCCAAAAAGACTTCTCCAAACTGAGTGAATGGGCGGAAAAATGGCAAATGCAATTCAATATAAACAAGTGTAAAATTATGCATATTGGAGCAAAAAATCTTAATTTCACACATACGCTCATGGGGTCTGAACTGGCGGTGACAGACCAGGAGAGAGACCTTGGGGTTGTAGTGGACAGCACGATGAAAATGTCGACCCAGTGTGCGGCAGCTGTGAAAAAGGCAAATTCCATGCTAGCGATAATTAGGAAAGGTATTGAAAATAAAACAGCCGATATCATAATGCCGTTGTATAAATCTATGGTGCGGCCGCATTTGGAATACTGTGTACAGTTCTGGTCGCCTCATCTCAAAAAGGATATTATAGAGTTGGAAAAGGTTCAGAAGAGGGCAACCAGAATGATCAAGGGGATGGAGCGACTCCCTTACGAGGAAAGGTTGCAGCATTTGGGGCTTTTTAGTTTAGAGAAAAGGTGGGTCAGAGGAGACATGATAGAAGTGTATAAAATTATGCATGGCATTGAGAAAGTGGATAGAGAAAAGTTCTTCTCCCTCTCTCATAATACTAGAACTCGTGGACATTCAAAGAAGCTGAATGTTGGAAGATTCAGGACAGACAAAAGGAAGTACTTCTTTACTCAGCGCATAGTTAAACTATGGAATTTGCTCCCACAAGATGCAGTAATGGCCACCAGCTTGGACAGCTTTAAAAGAAGATTAGACAAATTCATGGAGGACAGGGCTATCAATGGCTACTAGCCGTGATGGCTGTGCTCTGCCACCCTAGTCAGAGGCAGCATGCTTCTGAAAACCAGTTGCCGGAAGCCTCAGGAGGGGAGAGTGTTCTTGCACTCGGGTCCTGCTTGCGGGCTTCCCCCAGGCACCTGGTTGGCCACTGTGAGAACAGGATGCTGGACTAGATGGGCCACTGGCCTGATCCAGCAGGCTCTTCTTATGTTCTTATGTTCTTAATCCAACTTAAAGCATCCCGGACAGGTAGCTGCCCAGCTGCTTCATGAATGCCCACCACCTCCCTAGGTCATTGGTTCCATTGTCATACCACTCTTAACATTTAGGAAGTTTTTCCTGATGTTCAGCCAAAATCTGGCTTCCTGTAACTTGAGTCCATTATTCCATGTCCTGCACTCTGGGATGATTGAGAAGAGATCCTGGCCCGAAAGACAGTGGGTACTGAAACATAGATCCCCTTCCTGACAAGAATCACCAATATTTTTTAAAAAAAATCTCATTAGTTCTTCAATATTTGTTTTTTGAACAAAAACTCGCCTCCCCATAGTGCACTTTCTGTCTTTCAAGATTAGTATTAAATTAGTAAATACAGCTGAAATCAGCCTTCCCCAACCTGGTGCTCTCCAGATATTGTTGGACTACAACTCCCGCCATGCCAGGCTGACCGGTGCTTTTGGGAATTGGAGTCCAACAGGATGTAGAGGTCACCCGGTTGGGAAAGTCAGCTTACATTCCCTGTGCATGCACAGATATGTCCCTGGGTGCTTGAATGTGTGGAGGAGAACTCCCAGGTGGTTGCAGGTGTGCCTTCTCCCATCGTCAATCTTACACTCCTACCTACCCCTGCAAAATTTCTCATCCCCAAATCCATGGAACTGGGAAGGGAGAAACTCTTACACATCTGAATCCCATCGCTGGTCTCTGTATGTTTTGTGACCCAAATTCTGACAACTGGAATGGCCAGGAAGGAGAGGGGAGCATTTTTAACCAATGTTTTAAATCCTTGGACCACATGTGCACCTGTTTCAAATGCCAGCTTTCCAGCTGTTGTTGGAAGGACTGTGTGCCTTAATAACCCGGCAAGTGAATCCGTGAGCTCCTAGTGTATTCCCCCTCCCATGCATTAGAGACCAAGCGTTCCCCTGCATGGCTGCATTACTTTGGGGAAGGGCTGTAGTCATAGAGTGCATCCTTCTGCAAGCAAAAGGAAAGACTGCACACAACACATAGTCAACCTGTGGGACTTGCTCTCACGGGATGTTCTCAGGGCCACCAACTTGGATAGCTGTAACAGGCGATTAGACGAAAGCTATCAATAACTACTAGTCAGGATGGTTGTGTCCTACCTCCTTTATCAGAGGCAGTATGCTGTTGGATACCCTTGGCAGGGAATCATGAATATGTGTGTGTGTGTGTGTGCTATTATCCTCATGCCCTGCTTATGGGCTCCTTGTGGGGAACAGAGGGTGTTGCCTTATCCTGAGTCAAACAATTGGAGTCCATCTAGCACAGTATAGATCTACCGCCTGTCAGTGGCTCTCCAGGGTTTCAGGCAGAAGTCTTTGGAGTCCTTGTTTATTGGATGAGTTTCAGTCTGTACAGCTTGAGGATGTTGACAAGATCCTTGGACTGGTGCGGGCGACCACATCTGTGCTGGACCCTTGCCCCTCTTGGCTGGTGAAAGCTGGCAGGACCGCAACCGCTGGGCCAAGGAGATAATAAACGCCTCTCTGAGAGAGGGAGTGGTCCCTGACTGCCTAAAAGAGGCTGTTGTGAGACCGCTCCTGAAGAAACCCCCTTTGGACCCAGATAACCTGAACAACTATAGACCTGTGGCGAATGTTCCGTTCCTGGGCAAGGTGCTGGAGTGGGTGGTTGCCGGCCAGCTCCAGGGGCTCTTGGATGACACTGATTATCTTGATCCATTTCAATCCAGTTTCAGGCCCAGTTTTGGCACCGAAACAGCCTTGGTCGCCCTGTATGATGACCTTTGTCGGGAGAGGGACAGGGGGAGTGTGACTCTGTTGATTCTCCTTGATCTCTCAGCTGCTTTTGATACCATCGACCATGGTATCCTTCTGGGAAGACTCACGGAGTTGGGAGTTGGGGGTACTGCCTGGCAGTGGCTCCGCTCCTACTTGGTGGGTCGCCACCAGAAGGTAGTGCTTGGGGAACATTGCTCGATGCCCTGGACTCTCCATTGTGGAGTCCCGCGGGGATCGATACTGTCCCCCATGCTTTTCAACATCTACATGAAGCCGCTGGGTGTGGTCATCAGGAGTTTTGGGGTGCGTTGCCATCAGTACGCTGATGACACACAGCTCTATTTCTCCTTTTCATCCTCTTCAGGTGAGGCTGTTAACGTGCTAAACCGCTGCCTGGCCGCGATAATGGACTGGATGGGAGCTAACAGACTGAAGCTCAATCCAGACAAGACCGAGACGCTGTTGGTGAGTGCCTTCTCTGCCCAGATGGAGGATGTTCATCCTGTTCTTGATGGGGTTACACTCCCCTTGAAGGAACAGGTGCGTAGCTTGGGGGTTCTTTTTGATCCTTCCTTGTCACTTGAGGCCCAGGTGGCCTCGGTGGCACGGAATGCTTTTTACCATCTTCGCCTGGTAGCCCAGCTACGTCCCTATCTGGACAGTGACGACCTCGCCTCAGTTGTTCATGCTCTGGTAACTTCTAGACTGGACTACTGCAATGCGCTCCACGTTGGGCTGCCCTTGAAGACTGTTCGGAAACTACAACTAGTCCAGAATGCAGCGGCCAGATTGCTGACGCGGACCAGAAGGTCCGCTCATATAACACCTGTTCTGGCCCGTCTGCACTGGCTTCCTGTTTGTTTCCGGGCTAGATTCAAAGTGCTGGTTTTGACCTATAAAGCCCTACACGGCATGGGACCGCAATACCTGGTGGACCGCCTCTCCCAATATGAACCTACCTGGACACTACACTCAACATCTAAGGCCCTCCTCCGAGTGCCATCCCATCGAGAAGCTCGGAGGGTGGTGACTAGAACCAGGGCCTTTTCCGTGGTGGCCCCCGAACTGTGGAACAGCCTCCCCGATGAGGTGCGCCTAGCGCCGACGCTACTATCTTTTCGGCGCCAGGTGAAAACCTTTTTATACTCCCAGGCATTTTAAAGTGTGTTTTAATAGCATTTTCATCATTATTTGTATTTTGGATGTTGTTTGGTTCTTTTATTGTTTGTTTGTTTTGTTTTCTTGATTTATTGTATTTATTGCATTTATACATTGCTTGTTTTTTATCTTTTTGTACACCGCCCAGAGAGCCTTCGGGCTTAGGGCGGTATATAAATTAAATTAAATTAAATAAATAAAATAAAATAAAATCTACACGGTGGTTTAGTGTGTGCTTGGTGCTACTCACATCCCCTTTTAATTTGCATGGTTCCCATGACGTTATTGGCAAACAGAAGCTATCATGCAGTTTCCCCCTGTAAATCTGTACTAACCCAATCCTCTGATAATATGAAAAGGGAAGGAAAAACATCTTCACTCCATATCTCGAGTGCTTGCAGATGCTTTGCTCCAATGCTTTTAGGTGGGTGTGTCAATTGTTCCCTTCTCCACACCCGCTTTCTCCTTCTCCCTTCTGTCATTTTGTTTCCTCTAGGCTGACAAGCAACTTCCAGCTGCTCTCCCCCATTCTGCAAGCCTTTTTTTTATCTTGCTGCAAAGGGTGCCTTATTTTTCTTTCCCCCCTAACTTGTGTGCAAAAGCAAAACACTGCTCAAGCAGAGATTTGTATTTCAGCTGTATTGAACCAGTGAAAATACAAATAACTGCACTTCTAGGTTTTTTTAATGGAACCGACTGCAGCTGGCAGAACAAACTGAGCATGCTCAGTTGCCAAGCAACCAGAGGGAATGGAAATGCTAAATTAGAGGATGTGGTCATTAGGAAACTGCATGATTTATCCTTCCCCTTAGTGTGAATAGAAAACAGCATGTTTGCAGCTGGCATTGAGCTCTTATTGTGGATGGTGCAAATAGAAAACAGATGTAAACACATAGTCTTTAATATGAAGTAATTCTCCCATGTGGATAAGCCCTTTCTCCCAGCCCTATCTGGAGAGGCTGGGGATTGATCACACAAGGCAGATGCTCTACCACTGAATGGCAGCCCTTCCTCCTTAATAAAGCAGGACTAGGTGGGCCATTTGTGTGATCCAACAGAGCTCTACTTAGTGTGTCTACAATCTTGTGTAATTCCTGGTATCTCAAGAAACATCAGGGAAAGACTCCTGCCTGAGATCCTGGAGAAAGAGATACTGCCAGTCAGTGTAGACATTACTGAGATAGATGGTCTAGTGGTTTGACTCAGAACAAGACAGTTTCCTATGTTCTTATGTGCTTAGTCTTTTTTTAAAGAAGTAGTCTGGTCAATGGAGATTTGATAGTCAAAACGACTGGAACAACAGCTGCTTTAAGTAAGTCCCATGGGAGAAAAATGCCGTGCTTTTCTGCACATCTCAACTCCCACTCTTGAGTTCTTCAGCAGAAAACATACATGAACCTACCCATACACTTCGTTCGACATCTAAGGCCCTCCTCCGAGTACCGTCTCACCGAGAGGCTCGGAGGGTAATGACAAGATCTAGGGCCTTTTCGGTGGTGGCCCCCGAATTGTGGAACAGTCTCCCCGAGGAGGTACGCCTGGCACCTACGCTGCTATCCTTTCGGCGCCAGGCTAAAACCTTCCTATTCTCCCAGGCATTTTAATATATTTCTATGTATTTTACTGTTTTAATGTTTTAGCTATGCTAATATCATTTAGTGTTATTATGAATTTGTATTTTTATCTGTGATTTTGTTCATTTATTGTATTATTGTATGTTGTACACCGCCCAGGGAACCATTGGCTATGGGCGGTTTATAAATGAAATTAAATAAAAATAAATTAATTAATTAAATAAAAAATAATAAATGACCCCTGTTCTTCTCTGCAGTCCCTTCATCATTTTGTCCCCTTTCCTGTTCTACCTTTATACTCCATTCCAACTGAAGCAAGGGGGAAACAGGAGTCCAAAACTTTCAGGGACTGGCGTAAAGTTCTGTAACAGGCAGCAGAGTAGTCTTTACCCTGTTCATTGTAATAGGCCTGATGTTCTGGTTTCTGCAAGGACCCTCTTCACATTTATCATCAGCACCAGGGCATGGAGCCAGAGGGATGGGGAGAAACCTGTTCAGAGGGCATTTTGCTGCGAACCTGACTAATTCACACTTCTCGAACCAAACCATGAACCAAAATGCAACTATCCTTTGAAATTCACTCGCCTCTGAATTTTTGCAGTGTGGTCTTACAACAACAACAGTGGATACAAAACATAAAGAAGAAGAAGAAAAGATATTCTCCATGCCCTTTGTGAATGCCTGAAGACATGCCAGATACCCACCAAGCACTTTGAGATTTGATTTCAATGTTTGACAGTGTTTTGTATTTGACATATAATGGTGTTTTATTATTTGACAGTCTTTGAGAGCCGATTATGCAATGGCATTTAGTCTTTGGCAGTCGACGAGAGTTCATAATTGATGCCTGCCAAAAGGAAGAACATGCCCAGTCTAAAAGCATTCAGATGTTGAGGTCTAACCTCACATCTGAATTGAAATCAAGGATTCTGGATTGGTAGTTATGCATTCTGATTTGAGAGGCAGATTTGAAGGAAAAAAATAGGGAAGGCCATGGCTCATTTGTAGAGCATCTGCTTGGTGTGCAGAAGGTCCCCCAGCTTCAGTCTCTGGTTATCTCCAGATAGGGCTGGGAATGTCCCCTGTCTGAATTCCCAGGGAGACATTGCCAGTCAGTGCAGACCAGGGGTTGAGAATCCTTTCCAGCCCAAGGACCACATTCCCTCTTGGGCCACCTTCCAGGGGCCACTTGCTGGGTGGGTGTGACTGGAGGGGAAAGTGGGCAAGGCAATGGATGTGACTCTCATCTTCGTACAGTGCACCTTCCATCCCATGCAAGCGTTCCTTATATTCTTATGAACGGGACAGGTAGGGATGAGGTTAGGTGTGCAGCCTTAGGTACCTTTGATAGTGAGGGCCATTTCCAGAGACAAGTCACTCGGGGCTGTTGGACCTCTGAGCTGTAGACAGGGTGCTTTTGGAGCTAATCTGCCTCACTCAGCTGGAGTGGTTGGGCCTTTGGAGGGGCTGGCTTAGTGAGGCAATGAAGAGGTTGCCTCTGCCACCCCCAATCCCTGGACAGAGGTTGGCTTGCCCAAGACTGCTCAGCTGGCTTGATTAATTTCCTCCACTGCTTTTCCCTCTCTGCAGACATCCTGGTATTAATACAGTGTGGTCCCAGTTCAATCCACACTTTTTGTCTGATCTCTTTTGCTGTATGGATGCGATGGAAGGGGGACACACTTGCCCCCTGAAAACCCTATTGTCTGCAGGACACTGTATGGGTGGGTGTCTTCCACCCTCTGGATTTGGGGACGGACACACACACACACACACACACACACACACACACACACACACACACACACACACACACACACACACACACACACACACACACACACACACACACACACTTCTCATTGCTATACAAGCCAGCATGCTCCATTCATTTAATGGAGAACAATTCAGATGTGCCTAGAGGTGAGAGCTGCTGGTTCCTTGGAGAACTGCAGATATTTGTGAGCCAAATTCAGGAAGCAGATGTCTGCAGAACTAATGGGGCACGTTCCTCACATCCTGATACACCACACACACACACACACATGGGCTGATTCCATCCTCTTGATGACGCTGTGCTGTTAATGATTTTATTAGCAGCCAGAAAGGCCGGTTTGCTTTTGATGGGCTCTGCAATGAGAAGCCTCTGATTAGGTCTCGTTAAAAACAGATCTCCCACAATGCAGCAGGAGAACATCCTGTCGGGGGAGTGAGCAGGGAAGGTATTCATCCCGACACTCCCCAGTCTGGCCATGCTTGGAATTTCAAGTTGAGTAATTAGCTCCTCAGTGGGGTCTTCGAGTCTCATCAGCAATGACTTGCCTAAGTAAGATTGCTTGGTGATCCAGCGCCTGTTGGTAGGACAGCACATTAAAAAAAAAAAGGAATTAACATTCCTTGGTGACACATCAGGCACCTCAATCACTGCGCATCATTATATAAGAGGTGCAACCAAGGAGCCATTTGGGGCACTTTTTTCTTCTTCAGCTGATTGACCCAGTTTGTTAATCCTGCACTTGGCATGCAGCTGTCAGTCAGATTCACACTTTTCTGAATTTGGCAGTGCAGTTTGGGTCCCAAAATTGTGCACCAAAAATCCATATTTTATGTTCAAATGCATTCAAAATTGTGTATTGAATAGTTGGAATAGGGGTGGTGGTGAAAGCACCCATAATTCTTCTAGCTGGGCTTGCCTTTTTTCTTACTTTCTTTTTAAAAGAATTTATCATTGTTCAAGTTTCTAGGCCCTAAGTGGGAAGCTTTTCTCTCACCCTTCTATGCCTGTGATTTCTCTGTCTTGCTAATTGATTTGTGGCATTTTATTGTACTCTATGATACATATTGTTCTTTTGACATGTTGTTTACTGTTTTGGGCTGAAAAGTGGTATATAAATAGATACTGCTACTACTGCTGTTAATAATATAATTGTAAAGCATACAAAATGCACATTTTAGGGGATGGACATGTAGAAAATGGGTTGTATCCATTGTAGTCCTAAGGGTTAGAGCTGTGCTCTGTATTTGGCTGAAGACTGAGCCACGTTGGACCTCTTCAGAGGCATTTAGGCCTTGGACAAGTTGGGGTTGAGATAGCCCCGGATCTCTACGGGTTGGGTACGGCGGCCCAGAGTGATCCAGGGCTATCAGGGGTGGGGTATAGGGCAGAAAGAAGAGGCAGGTGTGTGTGGGAAGGAAAAGAGCTAATGGGAAAAGGAGGCACCTCTTTGTGGGACAAGATAAGTGGCGCCTTGCCTCCTCGACCTCGCCTCCTTCCCGCCAGGCCACCCCAAGCCCTGCACGCCAAATCCCCTTTGTGAGTGGCTTCCTTGCATTTAGGGGAGCTCCTCACAAAACAGCAGCATGGAATCCTCTTGCTTATCAGGCAATAAGGGGGGGAAGGTTCATCCTCTGAGGTGCTGGTATCTAATGGTCATCCATCTGTAACTAGATGGACACGCTAATTCCAGGGTTTGTGTTGTGCCACTCCATGACAGACACTGTGCAACTGTTCCACAATCTTGGCCATGGGAGGCTTTGCAGAGGTCACCTTTCATCAAGGGAAACACATGCATTGTTCTGAACTCGTCTGATTCCAAGCTGGAATAGTTTAAAAGCATTTCCAAGTTCTCTCGTCACTCAGCTGGTAATGTTGACATTGGAGCGCTGAGAGGGGGAAGGTATGAGAAAATAGGTTTTTTTCTACCTTGGGGGAAAAAAGTCTTCCCCCCCCCCTATGAAAACAGAGGGCTGCAGAAAGGTATAAATGTTAGGAGGTTATTCCTGGGGCACTTCAGTCGGTGACACTGTGATGTCACCAAACTGTGGCTCGGAACATGAAATATGGTGACTTGCCATGGTCACCTTCAACAGAAAGCAAACATCTTCTCGCTTCTGATGGCTGTGGCCAGCGCAGGGAACGACAGACGTCTCCCCTCTGGGGTCTGAATCACTGCTGTAACATGTTGTGGGTACTGGCAGCCAAGGATAGCTGTCTCACACTGACTCAGGCCTTTGGCCCACCTAACTCAGTGTTGCCTACACTGGCTGGCAGCAGCTGTCTAGGATTTCAGGCAGGCTGTCTTTCCCCAGCCCTACATGGAGATGCCAGGCGTTGAATCTGAGCCTTCTGCATGCAGAGCAGATGCTCTGCTCCTGAGCTACGGCCCTGCCCCATTCAATTCAAGTTCGAAGGGAAAGAAAAACACTTATTTTTTTTAGTTGACATTTCCCCCTTTTGCTCATAATTTTTAGTCCCCATCTGACAGCAGCAGAGGCTTCAGTAGAGCCTTTTGACAGATTATGTGCCACATCTCTATGCAGGGAATTACTCAGAGGCACAAGGATCTCTGACTGAGCCTCTATTGTTGGTTGAATGGTGTGTGTGCGAGCGAGCGTGCCTGTCTCTCTGTCAGTGAGTTTGTGTTTTAAATAACTCCCTTTCTAGGTTTAAGGGCGAGTGGCTGATAAGGTGAGCTGCAGTTGTCCGCACTGGTGCAGATCAAGAAGGAGTTAAAAGAGCCCTTTGCTCATGTCAGGGAGCAGATACAATGTGGCTTTAAATTATTGCTTCATTCCAAATGAGGTCCCTGTTAGCAAGCGGAGAGTTACAGGCTGGAGGTGGCTGTGCATAATTTAATCTTTGAATATGCACAAACAGACATACACTCATTTGCACTAAGGTGCCAGTTCATCACTGTCAACCCTCCATCTCTAATAATTCAACATCTCTAATGAATTCAAATCAAGAACAGTGTAATTCATCTAAATCAAATTGAACAAAATCAGATTTCATGCAAACCCTGGGATTTGATTAAGTCAGTCTCAGAGGTTTATTAATGACAAAAGGATCTTCAGCTCTGCATGATCCCCCCCAACCTTTACCCCTGCCCCACAAGTACACATTCATTTCATGCTTAATATAGTATAGGACACTCTGCAGGGAAGACTTAGAACCTTGGACTTACCCTGGAGTTACACTCTCCAGTTGGCCAGAACAGCAAGATTTAGAATTTGTGCTCCCAACCAGCTTTTGAACATTTTTCATTTCAGGTTAACAACTTGGAAAATATTTGCTCAAACTTCAGCGTAGATCCATTAAGTTGGTTTCTATTGTTCTACTCACTGAACGTTTGAGGATGATGAATCTGGGTTATTAACAAAGCCCATAATCCCATTTGGGTAGTTTGTTAAAGATTTAAACAATCAGACTAAGTAAACTCTTCTTTCAGCCTCTTTAAAGCAATCATCCAGTCAAATAATTTTCTGCTGTGCTACAACAGCCAGGATTGACTTGCAGTGTGTATATGTCTGTGTGCGGCTTGCATGTTGCACATTGGCAAGGCAAAGAGAGTCAAAAAAGATGCTCCTGCCACTGAGGTTTATTATTATTATTATTATTATTATTATTATTATTATTATCTGCACTTCTCCCAACAATTTTAAAACTCATAATTAAAAACAGGTAAAAACAACCTAAACAACATCACAGAAAATAGAGTACATCTATTATACAAAATATACATCTCAGTACAAAAATATACATCTCAGGTGTGGAAGGCCAGGGTAAAGAGGTGCGTCTTCAGCAATCACCGAAAATTGTATCGTGATGGTGCCAGGTGCACCTTGGTGGGGAGGGAGTTCCACAGCTTAGGGGTCGCCACAGAGAAGGCCCTCTCCTGGGCTACCACCTCCTGAACTTCCGAGGGTGGCGGAACTATCAAGAGGGCCCAACACCCGAGAGCGTCTGCAAGGAAGGAGGCGGCCTCTCAGATATTTGGGACCTAAGTCATTTAGGGCTTTAAACACTAACATGAGCACCTGGAACTAGGCCCAGAAACGAACTGGTAAGTGCATATGCACAGTGCAATAGACACAACAGGCTTGATGGCTTTGGGCTCCTCCAGATGACCGGTTTACCCAGCATGCATCCTGATTTGCTTGCGGGGTGCCTACACATTGTTTCTCCCACACTTTTCAATGCATTTCCCTAAAAAGAAAAAAAAGTCCTTTTTTTAAAACAACAACAACAGTGGCTTTGTTGCACAAGGGTTACAAAGTGTTTTCATCCACTTTGAATGTGAACACTTACAATTCTGGCATGTGCTTGAATCCCTCCTGTAGAGGCACACTTAGACATGAAAGAGACAACAGAGGAAGGGCTGGGGAAATAGAGGCAGGGATTAATGGGGGGGTATGTGATAATTGCAACTAGAGACAGAGGAGGAATCTATTTAAAATGGATTTGTACAAGTAAAGCAAATGAATCAACCCTGGAAGTTGTGCAGTCAGTGGTGGCTGATGCTTGTTGGAACTGGTGGGGCGGGAGGCATGGAGCCCTGCAGTAGGTGGAGCCAGAGCCAATGACAGCCAGAGCTAGATCCAATGAAGGGTGGAGCCAACCAATTCAAGTTTTGCCCCACCCTCTTCCCTGTTCAGTTCTTCATAGGCACCAGTGAACCTAAGGAAGAGGAAGCGGATAGTCAGTGCCACCCCCTGAACTGGATGTAAGAAAGAATGCAGGCAGGTGGGGCTGGTTAAAAGCAGACTCAGGTTGGTGGGGCAGCACCCCAATTGCTCTAATGGACCAGCTTCCACTGCATATATAGTCTGACCCTGCTTAACCTTGGTTTCTGGTGCAGAATGTGTGTATATGTGTCAGGGCCAGTGTATCGTCTACACAGACTGGCTGCACATTTCTGGGATTTCTGGCAGGGGTCATTCCCAGCTCTACACCTTGAGATGCTGCGGATTGAACCTGGGACCTTCTGCATGCAAAGCAAATGCTCTACCGCTGAGTTTTGGCCCTTCTTGTAAAGGTAAAGTCAGAGCCCAGGCCTCATGGTTCTAAATAAAGGACGTGACTTCATTATGAACACAGGAAGAAGCTTTGTATTGAATCAGACCCTTGATCTATCTAGCCTGGTATTGTCTACAGTGATTGGCTTCTCTAGAGATTCAGGCAGGGGACATTCAAAACCATACCTGGAGATGCCAGGTTTGAACCTGGGACTTTCTGCATGCAAATCAGATGCTCTAGCATAGAGCGAAGGCCCTATCGCCATAGGTTTGATGGCCAGATTCCTTCTGTTATGTCTCCCCTTGATGTTACGTGTCCGGCCTGACAAGGTCTCAGCAGCTCCTGTGGCATCAGTATGCAAGCGAGTAATTAACCTGGTATTTTCCTTCCCCTCCTCCTCATTAGTGAAGATGTCCAGCAAGTCCGGTTGAGTTTGCCTTCCCTCTTGCATCACGCCATTGCAGTCTTGCCAGCTGCTTCAGTCAGGACTGTGTGGGCAAGCTTTTTTGTTTTAATATCTACAGCTGTGCTTCCAGGCAACCTGTTGCAACACTAAATCACCAGTGAGCCCTGAATTGACATGCTTAATTAAAGTCCACATAATTAAGCTATGGTACAACTGTTATTACTGTTGATCATTTTGAAGGTATATTTAACCGGCAGGATGTTCTACAGCCTTTTGTCTTGAGGGGGTTGGGATATGAATTTGCATCTACCCACCAGGAAAGCAAGTATTATAACATCATCTTCATCATCTAATTTATATACCGCTTAATGCCAAAATAGGTTTCTAACCGTCTGACAAGTATCAAAACCAATTACACAAACATTACAAGATAAACCTCCACAATTAAAACAGTCCTATCCAGGCATATGATATTTTTCTTAGGCTGTTGTCCCACTGTAATCATGTGATGACAGCCTTGTAAGTGCTGCAGGCAGGCTGGCAAACAGAAGAGGGAGGGACGCCGGCAGGGTGGTGGGTGGGCATGGCGGTGGGGGCAAGGCTGCAGGGGGACTGGGCTAGGTGAGGTGGCAGGAGGGGCCTGGTTGAGTGGCCTAGGCGAGCTGTGGAGGAACATGCAAGGTGAGTGCTCGAGAAGTGCACATGGGCTGACGGTGGCTGCTGAGCGCCAACACCTGGAGGCATTGAGGGGTTAGTGAGGGAGGTGGGGGGTGCCTGAGGTTCCTGTTCCTGGGTTTAGATGCTAGGGTTGGTGTGCAAATTGCACAGGACAGGAAGCCCCTAGTTTAAACATTAAAATATAAACATCCATAAACAAAACATGCAATACAACAATCCCACTAAAAGCAGAGCAATTAAAGCAAGAGGCTTAGGTTGAGAGATCAAGGCATCAAGGGATGCCTGTGTAAACAGGTTCTTCTTCAAAAGCCAGTGGAATGCCAGTACAGATGGGGCTGATACGAATGGCTGCAGAAGGCTGCCCTCCTGAATGCCAAGAGTGGAGGGGTACCTTCCGGTCCAGATGGGTGGGTTTTGTCAACAGCCAATAGGAACAAAGAGGGAGCCAACCGTTCAAGTTTGGAGGTGTCTAGTACTAGTATCTAGTATGTGAGAGCCAGTGTGGCGTAGTGGTTAAGGTGTTGGACTACGACCTGGGAGACCTGGGTTCGAATCCCCACATAGCCATGAAGCTCACCGGGTGACCTTGGGCCAGTCACTGCCTCTCAGCCTCATGAAAACACTATTCATAGGGTCGCCATAAGTCAGAATCAGCTTGAAAGCAGTACAATACAATATAGTATTGAAGGAAAGGTGTCAGGACCATGGACAGAGCAGGTCAGAGGGGGATGAGTGTGGCAAGGAGTGCAGAGGAGGTTTCTCTCAGTGTGTGTGTGTGTGTAGCTTGTAGGGCTGTGCACCAAATCTGGCTGTAGCCCTGATCCTGAATTGAATCAAGCTAACTGAAGTGGATCCAGGATTTGGGTGGATTGGATAGAGACAGCCCCAGATCACAGGAGGTCAGGTCAGCCCATCCAGAGTGATCCGCAGGTGTCAAAAGATGGGATGGTCTATTCCCCCCCCAAAAAAGTAGATGTATATTAAATTTGCACTTGTCTGAATTTTTCCAATGCAATTCTCAAACCAAAATAAGGGTGCAAAGATGTGTGTATTATGGGAAAGTGTGCATCAAAATGCATGTATTAGCAGAAATAATATATAAAAATACATTCTGTTAGGAGAAATTGCTTGCAAACTATGTCAGGCAACATAAATGCCAAAAAGATGTGTATATTAGGAGAATGCACATGGAAATGTTGGTGCATTTTCATGAGGCCTTTTTTTAAAAAAATTGCAAACTGATGAAGAATATGGTGACCTGAAGACTGAAAAAATGAGAAACTAATATGGATAGATTTGTCCATTCCTTCTACTATGACAACTGTTAGAAGCCACAAAGAGAGCAAGAGAACAGCCCCATAGCCCCACAAGTTCCACTCCTGAAAAAGTATACAGGCCCCTTCAGTTATATTAATATGTTCTGAAAAGTCTAAATGTGATGAGACAATCTGGTTAACCTGCCATTGACCCTTGAGGGAAAAATGTCAGCTGGGATGTGGGAGTTAATCAATAAGGAATTAAATAAGGGACTATTGCTGATTACCAGTCTGCGTAGATCTATGTAAAGCAGGGCTGTCAGCTACACTTACAAATTTAGTTTAGAGGCGCTGAGTTTAACGGGCAAAGCTATCAGTGTCAACGACAACATTACATCCTTTTAAAAGGCCTATTTCAGGAAGGCGCTGCATTGGCATAAAGCAAAATCTTTACATGCAGCCTTCCAAATATTCAATGGCTCTTGCAAAAACATCACCAGAACTTCCCTCTCTTTGTTCATTTTGGCCTATTGTGAAATTGCTTTGGGATATTTTATTGGACGTGATTGATACATGGAACTAACTAAATAAAAATGGATAAGGGAGTTTGGACTCCGTTGTAAACCACTGTCCTGTAGGACTGTTTAAAAACTTGGACAAAGCATGACTTTAAGCTAAAGTGGCTCACTTCAGAGATGTTTAGGTTGCTCCCAAATCTAAAGCAAATTGCATCCAAAGCAAGTGGGACCTAAAGCTTTGGAACATCTTTGGAGACCCAGAGGGATGTTTTTTCCCTTCCTTTCCCCCCTCTGGCCAATCTGATACTTAAAAAAAAAAAACCCTCCCCCAAGCTGTCCATAACCAATGGGGCAGTGGAATCCACTCTGGGGTCCTCCTTGAAACATAAGAACCTAAGAAGAGGCTTCTGGATCAGGCCAGTGGCCCATCCAGCATCACAGTGGCCAAGCAGTTGCCCATGGGAAACCCACAAGCAGGACCTGAGAACCCTCCTCTCCTGGGGTTTCCAGCAACTGGTATTCAGAAGCATACTGCCTCTGACTATGGAGGCAGAGCATAGCCAACATTTGTTTGGACTAAAACCTGGAGTGGATTCCACTGCCCCATTGGCATGGAGCCACCAGCCATCAGTGTTTCTGGAAACCACCAGGCCGAGAAGGGATCATTCAAACTTACACTTCCCTACTTGGGGCCTGAAGTGGTACAGCCCAAAGAATATGCATCATTTGGTCCAGCAAAATGGTTAAGCTGGACTCCAGCCAGGGAGTGCCAAGATTCCTATAGAGTCCTTTGCAGAAGGGGGGGGGATACATAAGTAGCCAGTTTTAGAACATACCTGTCTGAAACAGTCATGCCTGTGAATGACAACTGAAGATCAGACTTATCAAAAGGCTTTCCTGAATCTGTCTCTGCCTTCCCCTTCCACCCCATACCTCTGTCTCACAGCCCCCTCCTTCCTCCAGCAACAGCTAAACCTAGACAGCATCCAAGGGAAAGGCCGTCTGTGGCTGCATTTCATTACTGCTGTCAATACCCGACAGGATGCATGGATGCATTTCACAGCTGCCAGTGTGTGTGCGTCATTGCCTTCCGCCCAGTGGGAAAAGAGAAGGTCCCTTGCACCATCATCTACAGGCCGCCTTCTGTGACTCATGTTTTCAAACCATTTAAAGAGAGGGCTTGTTTCTGTACTCAGCCCAATGAAATGGCCATGGTTTTCACAGACTGTATCTCTTCAGGTTGCAGATGGGGATGGCTTTTTTTTAAAAAAAATAACTTCCTATACTATGATGCTGATGATGATTTTATTACCTGCCCTTCACCCTGAGGTCCGGGGGGAGGGTTTACAGCAACTTAAAGTACATCCTTAAGAACCATTTGCAACAACTTAAAATCGCAAACATCCAAAAGCACAGGGTGGAAAATGTTCATCTCAGGTGTCAAAGGCTAGAGTAAAGAGGTGTGTCTTTCAACATTTGCCAAAAACTATATAGGGAAGTTGCCAGGCACATCTCAGTTCCACAGTTTAGGGGCTGCTGCAGAGAATGCTCTCTCCTGGGCCATCACCACCCCAGGCTTCTGAGGGTGGTGGAACTATCAAGAGGGCCTCCTCTGCTGTTCCCAGCCTATGAGAGTCTGGAGGGAAGGAGGCACTCTTTCAAATGATGAGGGGAGACACTAGGCTGTGTCTTCTCACTTTGCCCCTCAACCCCAGGAAAAAAAATGTCTGAAATGACACCCCCTGCAAAAGGGGCTGTAAAATCTGGGAAAGGAGTCACTGTGCCCATGTAGACACAAATTCTAATCAACACACCATTGCAGTCCCTTTCAGCATCCAACGCCCCCCATCTTCACACTGGTGAAACTTGATGCTCATTTTCCTCGCGGCCAGAGAGGTAAAGAGCAGAACAGCAGGCCACAATCATTTCAAAGCAGAACGGATTGCCTTTTATCCCTCCCCACAGAGACAAAGGCAAGAAAAAGCTGTTTGACTCAGCAAAAGGCTTTGAGCTGTGCCGGAGCCCCTTTATGTCCAGGCAGGAGAGAATTCTAATGATTATTGATCCTGCTCTGAAGGGAGGCTGCATTATCATATCTCCAAATCAATAGGATCAAGAGGAGGGGGGAGGAAGGGGAGAAGGCCAGGCCTTGGCAAGCGGAAGAAAACTGCATTTTGCTTGGGCCTCTAAAAAAAAAAAGAAGCAGAGCATCTATTACTGTTCCCCAGAGTCTTTTCCTTCTAATTGCCATGTCTGACAATGCAATTGCGCTGGGACCAGCGGAAAGGCAGATAATGGACCCACTCTAATTGCTTCCCAGTTCTCTGAGTCATCTAACACTTTGGAGATGGAAAAAGGGTAGCAAAGCTGGTTTGCTTGGAGGAGGGAGCTGGCTTTTAAGAAAGCTCAGGAGGAACTGACACAAAATTCAAGCCGAGCTCTGGAAAGGACCAGACGGCTCTGAGATGCGAAGCATTCATTTTTATTTATTTCTTTTGAAGAGGTGCTTTTGACCGGAGAGAAGTTTTGAATTGTGGGGTGGGGGGGAAGCAGCCTTCAAGTGTGAAAAAAGGGCTTTTTTTTACAGAAAAGGAAGTGTGAGGAAGGATACATGGGGAACCCTTGATAGAGGGCACCTGGCTGAGAATCTTGAGCTATGTCAGGCCAGAGGTTTGCAGTGTTGGGTAAATGGGGATGGATCCTATCTGTAAATGGCATGGGAATTAATGGCATTGCATTGTCTTCAAAGTTAGTCATGCTCAGATTACAAGTTGTTGTTGTTGTTGTTATTATTATTATTATTATTATTATTATTATTTTACATTTGTTAGTTGCTTTTTTCACCAAAGTGACCCAGAGTGGCTTACATTAAAACCAGGTAAGGACAAACACAGTTGATAAAACCTGAAGCATATCTATACATTAAAAACCAATGAACAAACAAAAACAATCAATCTATAAAAACCTAAACAACACACCAGATGGAAATGGAAGTCAGAAGGACAGGTCTACTGGCCCTGCCCCAGTAAAAGAGATCAGGAATAGCCAGGACCTGAAGCCTGGGTAAAGAGGAAGGTCTTTGCCTGTCGCCTAGAGACAGATCAAGATGGCCCCAAGCGTGCCTCTCTCAATTTCAATAGGTCTGCTCTGAATTGAACTGGCTCAACCACAACCCATATTCATCAACATCATGCAGCTGAAAAAGGCAACACATTTTTTAAAAATAAAAATATTTGTATACAACTATTCATAAAAAGGTGGCCTGCAACAATTATACATAGATACAGTGAAATCCAAGTGACACTTTTAATTGGAGATCATCTGCTAACTGCTGCGGAAAGTCATTATTTTAATTGCCTGCATAAGCTTGGTGGCAGGGAAGAGTTTGCAGCAGGCATTGAAAAGTGAAAACAGAAGGCGCCTGCTGAATCTCTGTTAGCGTGTACCTGGGGTTGGAGGAAGAAATCTGTTCCGAAGGGATTTATACGCAGTTCTGGTGGTTCCAGCGTGATGGACCTTGGTCATCATCAGACCGTCTCTTTCATCAAACAGCCGCTTATGATCGAGCTATTCATGCATTATCCTTTTTTTAAAAAACCCACCTAATTTATATATGCAAAATTATACACAAAATATGTCTATATTATACATACAATATATATAAAAGACTCAGAGATCATGCAGTGCTATATTTCTGCAGCCTAATTTTATAAGTATTAATATATAGGAACATTGCAAGCTGCCTTATCCTGAGTCAGGCCATCGGTCCCTCTAGCTAAGGGTTGTCGCACTGGCCGGCAGTGGCTGTCCAGGCTTTCAGATGGGGGACCCACCTGGAGATGCCAAGGGTTGAACCTGGGGCCTTCTGTATGCAAGGCAGTCCTTCCCTTAGGATATACCGCAGGGAGGTAGCAAGCTGCCTTGTACCTAGTCAGGCCACCAGTCCATCTAATTCAGTATATTGTCTGCACTGATTGGCAGCATCTCTCCAGTGTTTCAGATAGGGTCTTTCTCCCAGCCCTGCCTGGAGATGCTGGGGATTGAACCATGCAAAACAGGTGCTCTACTACTGAGCTATGGCCCTGCTGAAGCTGCCTTGGGCTGAGTCCATCTTGCTCAGTATTCTCTACACTGAGTGGCAGCAGCTTTCTAGGGGTTCAGGCAGGGCATCTTTGCCTGCCCCACCTGGAGGTTGAACCCGGGACATTTTGCATGCAAGGCAGATGCTCTACCACTATAACAAAACCTCTATTGATTCTAGGCATTGTCCCTGCAACAATGCAGAGGTTGAGTCCATTCTGCATGTTCTCATTCACTGCAGTTACTATCAAGGAGCCAGGAATGACTTAATATACCCTCTTGCCCAGTCTTTTCCTGGTCATTCTAGCGGATCTCTTATGTTTATATTACTTCAGGGTACGAACAATTTAATTACCGAGGAAGTGGCCGAATTCCTGGACGTGGCTATTCATATTAGACCATTAATGATAGTCTCCAAATCAATTGTGTGATCTTTGGTCCTTTGCAACTTTTAAAAATTAACATTATTTTATCTATTTATCTACACTCCATTACATTTCCTAAAATGAGGTTGTAGTAATATTCTGTGGTTTTATCTGATGATTCAGTGGTCTGTCGGCTGTAATAAAATTTTATTTGATTGATTTGATTACCACTGAACCAGGGCCCTTTCAGATTGCGTTGAAGCCAGTCTGTATTATGGGTAGGGCTATTGATATAATTGACTGAGTGTAAGCCCCACAGGTGGGCAACATCATGTGCAGTTGGGCACCCTCCTTCCCCAGCTGTGTGGCAGGTCACCCATTCCATGCCACCCCTCACACCCTTGACCCAGCACCACCCACTTCCGGAAGCCTTTCCCCCCTGTCTGAATTTGCACCTCTTCCTGCATTTGGTTTTCAACATCCCTTTTTGCTGCACCTCCCACCTGGAAAGAAACTGGGCTGGGCAGAGTGTGGCTCCTGCAATGCTTTAATTTCCCCAGGGACACCTTCCAGCATGATAACATTGCCAGCGGGGAACTTGATGCGCCTCGTGTTATTTTATTCCATACAATGGGCGCTGATGTGTCAACACATGGTGAGCCAGCCGGCGGACGTCACCAGGAGGATACACCCCCAAGATCGCCTTGCTGGGGCTCTGTGGAAGCTAATAATCTCAGGGATGGATTAGCCTCGCATACTAGGCAGGTGTCGGCTCTCCCCCGAGATCTGATATGGAGCCAGAGAGGGAGCTCACGGATGCGCCTCAGACTCTCGCAGCATTATTAACTGCGCCGAGTGAGTTACAACGACAAGATCGCAGCTCTGGCTTAGGTTTCCAACTTTCGATTACACAAAAGAGAGAATCTTCCTCTGTCGTTATAACTCCCTTGGCACCGTTCTCATTTCCCCAATAAAACATTCAAGCCGTATCTATATCATTGACAGAGCAAATAATAATAATGTATTGGCTGAGATTTATAGCCCGGCTTCTCCCCTCCTTTTTGTGGTAGGCAAGAATATTTCTCCATCCACCCTTGCCATGCAGCAGCTGGGTGTTCGGGATCGAGACCCAGTGTGGTGGAGCAGGGCTAGTGCGCTGGGAGCAGATTAGGAAAATATGGGTTCAAATCCTTGCTGAGCCATACAGTGCAGGCTGGAGACCCTGGGCCAGCCCGCCCGCTGTCATGCTCTCACTTATCTCTCAGGATTGTTGTGTGGATAAAATAGGATAAAGCCATGGATCGAGCCCCTTCCCCCTGCTGCAAAGGATGTAGGAGAGGTTCACAGGTGTAGAGCCAGCCCTATTGTGAGGCAGAGCGAGGTGTCATACAATGGCAAGGGGCAGTGCCAGTGGAGTCTGGTGGCTCTGATGTCAGTGGGACAGTGAATCCACTCCAACGTCAGAGGCAGCATGCTGCTGAAAACCAGTTGCCGGAAGCCTCAGGAGGGGAGAGTGTTCTTGCACTCGGGTCCTGCTTGTGGGCTTCCCCCAGGCACCTGGTTGGCCACTGTGAGAACAGGATGCTGGACTAGATGGGCCACTGGCCTGATCCAGCAGGCTCTTCTTATGTTCTTATGTTCTTAGGTTTAGTCTGAGCTATCCAAGGTTTCAGTACCTTGGACAGATCCTTGAAAGTTCAGGCTACAACCTGGAGTGGATTCCCTGGCAGTGAAATGTGTTTGAAAGGCAGAGCTGTGTGGACTCTGTACCCTCCCCTGTGGCCCTTAAACTAGCTACCTGCTCTTACGTCAGGCGGAGAACTCTGCTACATTGACCATGTTGATGTATGATTCAGCTGCCAGCCCAGTCATGGAACGGGGAGTGTGTGTGGGGGTTAAAAAAACCCTCTGTCAACATCTGTGTCTAAATTTACATATTTAACCATGTATTTTATCTCCATAGACACATTTCTAAACATATTTTACCCTAACATATGTATTTTAATGCATTTTGGTACATTACATGATCAAAGAACTGTATTGCAAATATGGAGATGTGCAAGATCCAAAGGATAATTACATCCCGATTCATACATTAGTCCTGGAGCTGCAAATTATGTTAGTTGGCTTGAAACCCTGGGGAACTTCAGCCTGTCAAAGTAGACCCTACTGACCTAGATGGACCAATGGTCAGACTCAGTACAAGGCATCTTATTTATTTATTTATATCCCACCCTTCCTCCCAGTGGGAGCCCAGGGCAGCAGTAACATCCTCCTATGTTCCTATGAAGTCAGTTGCTTTTGACTATGTAAACTGTTTTCCTTTGTAATAGTTCCCCTCCCCATTGTTATTTATGACCCAAATCAGGCTTGTACTAGGGACAGGTGGAAAGGAACCAAAACAAACTCTGAAAATGTTTATGCTTCCCAGCCCATGCGCTGATTTCCACATTGGTGGAATGCATTGTCTCTTTGTGTTTTGAGCTCTTTTGCTCGGTGTTTGTTAAGGCTGTGCAGTTAATGCATTTTCCTGAAGATACATGTCAAGCGAATACAGTAGGTGCTAGAAAAGAAGATGCTAATGATCTAATTTACATCTTGTTCTCTCCCTCTCTCTTTCTCCCCTCCCCCTTTCCTTTTCGGCTGTCCTTCAGGAAGCAAACTGCTGATTTTGGTCCTTTGTTTGAACTTCCCGTCGGAAGTGGAGTCTTGCCCTGGGGCGTGCGTATGTTACAGCGAACCCAAAATTACCATCAGCTGCCAACAGCAGGGACTTGGAGCCATCCCCACTGAGATCCCCATACAGACCCAGCGTATCTTCCTGCACAGCAACAAGATCACCTTGATCAGGTCTACCAGCTTCACGTCTTGCCACAACATGTCCATTCTGTGGATCCATTCCAACAACATCAGCCTGGTTGAACCCGGGGCGTTCTTCGGGCTCAACAAGTTAGAGGAGCTCGATCTCAGTGACAACATGAACCTGAGGTCCATCAACCCTTCCACCTTCCAAGGCCTTGTCCACCTCCATACGTTGCACCTCCACCGTTGTGGGCTCCTGGAGCTCTCCACAGGGCTTTTCCGGGGGCTTTTCTCTTTGCAGTATCTCTACCTGCAGGATAACAACCTGCAGAACCTCCTGGATGACACCTTTTTGGATCTTGCTAACCTCACCTATCTGTTTCTGCATGGCAACAAAATAAAGAGTTTGTCGGAAAATGTGTTTCGGGGGTTGATTAACCTGGATAGGCTCCTCTTGCATCAGAACCGGGTTAGCGTGGTCCACCGTAGGGCTTTTCATGACCTTGGCAAAGTGATGACCTTGTACCTTTTCAATAATAACCTGACGGTGCTCACAGGGGAGATGATGGCTCCTCTGGTGGCCCTGCAGTACCTCCGCTTGAATGGCAACCAGTGGGTATGTGATTGCCAAGCTCGGTCACTCTGGGAGTGGTTTAAACAATTTAAAGGATCTTCCTCAGAGCTGGAGTGCCACTTGCCGGCTCACTTGGCAGGAAGGGACCTCAAACGGCTGCAGAGTGCTGACCTGGAAGGGTGCGTTGATGCTTTCAACCAGATTAGAACGAGCGTGTTTAGCACTAAGACCAGATCGGGCAAATTGCCGACGGCCGACCCGCCTCTACATCCCCATGACAGCGGACGGAAATGCTGCCAGCCAGAGATGGATAAATCTTTTATTTATGAAGCCAAAGCCAAGGCAGGTCCGTCTTCACACAGCAGCCGGGCCTCCCCAAACAATCCTCTCAAGGATAAGGAAAACATGGCCAAAACCAAGTACCAAGTGGAGGCGGACCCTTCCAAAAACGGCAGCTACAAGCAGATCAACGATTCTCCGTTCGGGACCTTTCCCAGTGTGGTGGACCCTCCATTGACCAATTTGAAACCTGAGTTCCTGGGTCCAATTGAACCCTCCGCAGTCCCGACTAAAAAGAGGCAGGGTTGTTCAAAAAAGAACAAATCCAGGTCACAGTGTCGGGTGGCCCAGCCAGCCCAGAGTGCCACATCACAGCTAATCCCACGTCTACTGATCCCCCCATTGATGTGGAGTCTATTTTGGTCCTGTTAGAAACACGTCTTCTTTTCTTCCTTCTTCCTAGAGGAGTGATACTTTAATCCCAGACTTTTGCTTAAAAAAAGAAGACAATTAAAAAAAAATCACTTCCACAAACTGTTGCAAATGAGAAGAAAGTAAGCTGTGCCCAGGGTGGGGGGAACTTTGTTACACTAAAAGTTAATGGGATGCCTTTATAAAACACATAAACACAAACGTTGTACATAATTTATTTGTTCCTCCTGAAATCTATGTGTTTGATTTTTTAACATTTATTTTTTTTCTTATTTCATTTGTCCTCAGAACTGCACTTCCCCCCATGAGAGTCTATATAGCCACCGCAAAGGGTTACAAAGAAAGAGAGAGATTTACTTATGAAAAATGAAATAAAATAGAAAAAAATAAAAAGATGCAAAAACACCCATTTCAAAATGTTTTCAAAAGTGTTACTTGTAATTTGAAACCATCTTTGAATGATGCTGCAAGTGCCCCCCCCATCGTCTGCGGAGGTGGCACGTCGCTGTCATGTGGACACCCTGCATTTCCGAATATTGCAGCTTTCACCTCCATCTACGCCAGGGGTTCTTAACCTATGGTTCATGGATGAGCTTCAGGGCGCCTGTGAACCGGACTCAAAAAAGCTTTGGCAAACTCTTACTTTGAAAAAAAAAAAAAGTGAAAAAAACGGTGGGATGTGGCTCAGTGCTGGAGCATCTGCCTTTCATGTGGTAGGTCCCAAAGTTCAGTCGCCAGCACCATCTCCAGGTAGGGCTGGGAGAGATTTCTGCCTGGTAACCTGGAGAGCTGCTGCCAGCCAGTGTAGACATTACTGAGGTAGATGGACCAATGGTCTGATTTCCTATTTTTCTGTGTTCCTGTGATGGGGAACACAGATCTAATTTTGTCAGATTCTCAAAGAGGTTTATGAACCACTGATTTATGCCATGTTTATGGAGGGGGGCATTTGTTAAAGAATGCTTCCTTTTTTATTCACTCAAGACTGCGGTATATATATAAATATACATATATATATATAAGATATGCATTTTATTTTACTTGTGTACAAGTATGACGCCAACAAAAATGAAATAAAGATTTTTTTTCTTTTTTTGCCCCCCCCTTATGGTGTCATCACCTACACACATACAGAGAGAGAGAGAGAGAAATGTCTGGGGTCTTCCTTTTTGGAGTTCACATCTCGCAGCGACCACCTGAGGCCCACTGTTAGCTGGAAGGAAGGTAATGAATAAGGCATGCAGTGCGCCATTATGCAGTCTCTAATTGGCACCAGCAAAGGATTCCCTCGCACAAAACCCATTGCGCTACTGGTATATGGCGTCCCTGCCCTCCTTCCTTGCAGCATCTCCTAGATTCATACATATTTCAGATTACCCAGGATAGTGACAGAATATTTAAGTTAGGCCCCAAGCCAAGTGAAGAGAGCAGAAGTAAGAACAAAATCCTGAGCGTTCTCAAGAGTTGTTGGAAAGGAGACAGAAAGATGGGAAGAAGGGAGGGGTTTTTTCAATGAGTCATCTACTGAATACGAGCGGACGCACACACACATTATATCACTGAGTTAATTTACTTTGGCAGGTTTGCAGGGGGAGGGTACTTGTGTCAAAATATGCCTGGTTGATGTGGTGTCATTTGCAGCTTCCCTGGAACATCTAAGCACGTTTTGTGAAAATGGAAAGTGTTCTTTTCCTGGAGATTTTAACCCTTAAGTCAGCCTTCCCCAAGCTGGTAGCCTCCAAATGTTTTGGACTACAACTCCCACCAGCCCTAGCCTAGCCAACAGAGCGGTGGAGAGGAGGATCCAAGTTCACCGGACACAGAAATGTTGCAGAATTACTTCTGCGCACACCCACACGCCTCTCTGAGAGAATGAAGAGTGGAAAGAGGCAAAACTAGAGGAGACAGAGAGTTCCATGCACACAGCAGCCAGCCTCTTCCTCTTAGCTCATTGCCTTTCCTTCCAGGTATATGCATGGCCAGAGATAACAGCAATAGCCTATAGAAAAACTGGGGAGGCAGGGAGGGATGAATCTGTAAATTTGCCATTTTCCCAGTCCTCTGTTCTCCACATTTCTGCATCAGTTTGGGATTTATCTTCATTTTTAAATTAATTAATCAGCATTTTGGGAGGGGGGTGTTTCTCCCAATATACACATTTTGTGGATTCAGTTTTTCCCTAACATAATGCATTTATTTTTGCATGGTATTTTCACCAATATACACTTATTGTTATTCTTTAAAAAAAATTGTATACCACTTTTCATTTAAAAAATCAAAGTGGTTTACAACAGTCATATATATATATATACACATATAAACACATACACGCAATAAAAACCATGTACAAATTTAAAATCAGAAACCACTGACTATTAGAGAAAGAGATGTTCTTAATTGCTTGCATATGGTCTGAAGGCACCTTAGGCCACCACCCTGCTGAAGCTAAGCAGGTCTGGGTTTGGCCAGTGCCTGGATGGGAGACCACCTGGGAACCTCTTGGGTGCCACCTTGGCACCCTTATGAAAGAAAGGTGGGGTAGGAATGTAATACATAAATAACTAAGCTTGGCAGGACAGAAAAGTTTTCAGCAGGTATTTAAAAGTCAGAAAAGAAGGCGCCCGCTGAATCTCTGTTGGCAGAGTGTTCCGGAGAACTGGGCCAATGACACTGAAGGCTTGAATTCCTGTCAATGTTAAATGATCCTCACCAACTCAGGGGATGACCAATGACGCTCCTGCAGATCGTCTCTTGTAGATGATTTTTATGAATACTTTCCCCAAATACATGCATTTTTGTAAACTTTTTGTGGTTTGGTTTGTAACCCTTTGGTTGGAGAACTGCATCGTGAAATTCAAAGAACTGTGAATTTCAAAGGGCAGCTGTGTTCTGGTGTGCAGATAGTTTCTAGAAATACAAAATGGGTAAACTGAAGGCTGTGCAAGGCACCCCCAATTTAGCGGGGGCTTGATCCAGTGATCATGATCAGGCTTTGATCTGGCCTGGGCTGATCCAGGCCCACCCTAAGCCAAGCCAAATGGGAGCCTTGCACAGTTTGAAGGTTTAACTGGAGTTTTAAATCCTAATTAAACATGCAGCCAGCAAAGGAAGAGAACATGCAAGCAGAGACTCACCTGCATTGTCTCCTTCTACCCCCTCACTGCCTGTTGACACCCCACCTTTTGACAGCCACAGATTGTTCCATGGGGACCCCACCGGAGTGATCAAGGGCTGTTGCCTCAAGCCAGTCTGGACAAATCCTGGATCAGCTCAAGACATCCCAATTCAGGATCTGGGATTTGTCTGGCCTGGATGCATAGCCCTAGTAAACTTGCCTTTAAATGCCAATGGAACTAAACTCCACCCACCCCCACCCCATGAAATCTCTTGGTCTTGCCCTTTGCAGGGTTGTTTCTGCTTCCTAGAAGCATCTAGTCAAGAGAAACTGCTGACCATTGTGATGTGGGAGAATGTCAGGTGGAACAGGTTCAGAGGAGGGCAACGAGGATGATCAGGGGACTGGAAATAAAGCCCTATGAGGAGAGACTGAAAAAACTGGGCATGTTTAGCCTTGAAAAGAGAAGACTGAGGGGAGATAGGACAGCACTCATCAAGTACTTGAAAGGTTGCTACACAGAGGAGGGCCAGGATCACTTCTCGATCACCCCAGTGTGCAGGACACGGAATAATGAGCACAAGTTACAGGAAGCCAGATTTCAGCTGAACATCAGGAAAAACATCGTAACTGTTAGAGCAGTACGACTATGGAACCCATGACCTAGGGAGGTGGTGGGCTCTCCGACACTGGAGACATTCAAGAGGCAGCTGGATAGCCACCTGTCAGGGATGCTTTGCGCAGGGGGTTGGACTCGATGGCCTTATAGGCCCCTTCCAACTCTATTATTCTATGATTCTACTAGACGCCCATGGTCCATATCAAGTGGGATTCAAACCACAATATTGGGTCTGACAGGTATACAAATGGCCTGGGAGGTCCATCTTGGTCCATCCCAGTGCAAGGTTTTTATGAGAAGAATCTGGCCAGTCTTTGTGATATGCTGTGCAATAAGCAGAAGAACCTCAGCTCAGGAAAGAGTGATTCATAAGCAATGCTTCCCCTGGCCACCTACTGCTCTGCTAATGAGGAAGTGAAGCTGGGAACCCTTAACAGCCTTCATTTGGTTCAGAAGTTGCTGAATCTTAAATGTTGATTCTGATTCAGCAAACCTGCGATGTGCCTGGAAAAGCTATTTAAAGCTGGATCTACACAGAAGGCAGAATGAAGGAAGTGGTAATAAGGTCTCAAGGTGGTAGAATGGATTGTACCATTTTTAGACTTTAGCGATGGGGTGGGTCACATTTTTTAGTACTTCTCACACTAAATGAAATTTTAAAAAAACTTTCCTAAATCAGTGGTGGATAACAGAGATGAGGTGGGGGAGAAATTCGATTCAGTTTGCACCTCAAGCTGAATGTATCAAAACAACACTTTGTGAAATAACATGAGAAGCAAAACACAGGGATGCTTTGAAACTCACATTTACCCACATTTTGCAGTTTTCCAAACAAGCAATGTTTACAAAAAGGTGAAAGTAACTTATGAAGATGCATATTAGGAGAAACAGCTTGCAAAAATGTGTATACAAGCCAAAACTGCCTACAAAAATGCTGAAGAATTTTCATGATGATTTTTTTTAAAAAAATTGCAAATTACTGCAGAAATATGGAGAAACTAATGTAAGATTGTAAAAATGAGAATAAGAGAGCACTGAAACTGATGGATCTCTCCATCCCTAGTGGTTATCTTTTCTTCACTCTTGGCCCACTCTCCAGGGGCTGAATGCCAGGGGGTTGTGCGTTCACACAAGGCACAGGCAGATGACCTTCTATGAAAGAGCAGGAAACAAACCCCATAGTGAGTCAAAAGGCACCATTTTGGTGCAGCTTTCACCAGCATCGCTCCAGGCCCAAACCATTTCCACAAATCGCAAGCCAACATTTTTCCAGTAGAGCTTTTGGGTCAGCTTTTTCGGCAGTCTTGCACAACTCAAGATTTTACAGTATAAATTTAAAAATGCATGCCTGGATGCGATTAAGAAAGTAAAAGTGTACATAAGGGGAAAAGTCTCCTGAAAATAAGTATCTTTGTGAAAATCACATGCAAAATTGCACTATGCTGGGGGGAATTGCTTGCAAAAATGCATACATTAAGCAAAACTGTGTACAAAAATGTATATATGAGGGAAAATAGAGATGAAAATGCTCTATGTCCCCCCCTTGAGTACTTTTGCCTAGCTGGCATGGTTGGAGAAAGGAGGGGGCACCTCTGACTTTTGCATGCCTGGAGTATAGCCTACTGCACAAAGGGAGGAGTCACATCCATTGCTCCACCCACTTTTGCCTCTGGCCACACCCGCCATTGGCATATGACCCCTGGCAGTTTGCCCATGAGGTAAGTCGGCCTTGGGGCTCAAAAAGGTTCTGCACCCCTGCTTTCCGTTACTTATTGATAAAACACTGCTTAAAAGCTTCTTGACAGTGGTGGCTGGTGGCTCTATGCTGGTGGTCTGAACTTCCAATGAGCTGTCCAAGGTGCTGACTAAAACCCAGAGCAGATTCCATTGCCCCACTGACATGGAGCCACCCACCACCACTGCATCTTGATCTGACGTTACCTTTGAGTGCAGCAACATTCTTCTCCAGGCTGTTTTCCTGATGCACACACGTATATATTATTTGGCACTGGGTTAAAAAAAAACAATATTTTTTGCTTGTTTGAATTGCTTTACCAATGTGATCTGATAATGGGATGGATGGGAAGAGAGGGAGGGACAGAGTCGACCGAGGGAAGGGTCCCAGCTCAGTGATAAGGCATCTACTTTGCATGCACAATGTCCCAGGTTCAATCCCTGGCATCCCCAGGTTAGGGTTAGGCTGGGAATGACCCCTGCCTGAAACCCTGGAGAGCTGCTGCCAGTCAGTGTAGATATTACCAGGCTAGATGTATCAATGGTTTGATTTAAGAACATAGGAAGCTGCTGTCTACTGAATCAGACCATTGGCCCATCTAGCTCAGTATTGTCTACACTGACTGGCAGGGTTGCAAGCAGGCACCTCTCCCAGCCCTACCTGGAGATGCCATTGGGGACTGGATCTGGGACCTTCTGCATGCAAACCAGATGCTCTACCCACTGAGCTACAGCCCTTCCCCTACCTTTGGTATAAGGCAGCTCACTATGAGAGGACCCCGAACTGTGGCAAATTAAGCATCCACAGCACTGTGTTCAAATTCAGAAATAATTTTTTTAAAAAAAAAATGAAGCTAGGAGGCCTCCGAGTGCTTCAGTTTCTCTTTGGGGCCAGGTAATTCAGGACATTTGGATGAGAAAAGCCTTCAGTCCTCAGTGTCTTTGATATCTCCTTTACGAGCCTGCCTTCACCCCACTGAAACCCTCCTATGAAATCTTGATCTGTAACCTGCCAGAGAGCTCCACAGCCCCTCGGAACTGCTAAACCAGAAATGGCACAGCTGCCAAAGTATGCCTGCTGCCACATCCCAGATTGCTTTCCTGTCCATTTGATATACATTCCCATGAGCTTTAATGCCCTCCAAGCAAAACGTGGTTTGTGTCCGTCATAAATCAACACGGCCAAAAGGTGAACAACCTCGTCATATGTTCACTGCACAGGTGACACGAAAGCCCTGCTGTTGGGCCATCTGGACAAGCCATCTGGACCAGACATCTGGTTGTCTGGCGGCAGGGAGCGAGCCTGGACTAGACAAGAACGGGCAAGAGGCGTGGCACTCAAATGCTAGAAGGAAAAGGGGAAAGCACTTCACCCTCCTACCGTGAATTTTGACCTCATTTGGAGTCCCTTGACATTCTGATCCTTAAATCTCTCTAATCAAATTTGCCCACATCATAAACAGGACGGGACACAGGTCAGCGGCAGAACATCAGCTTTGCAGGCAGACGGTCAAAGGCTCAGTCCCTGGCACCTCCAGGTAGCACTGGGAGTGTCCCCTGCCTAAAACTCCAGAGAGGCACTGCTTCTGAGCATTGCTATGTAGGCAACATTGAGCTAGATGGCCTGACTCAGTCTCAGGCAGCTTCCTATGTTCCTATATAAATCAGCTCTTTATTCAGTCCCAAAAGGACTAGAATCTTACTTTATTTTTAGGGGAAAATCCACAGCTCAGTGGTAGAACATCTGCCTTGCATGAAGAGTCCCAGGTTCAATCCCCAATGGCATCTCCAGGTAAGAAAAAGACTGGGAAAGGCTCCCTGCCTGGAACCCTGGAGAACTGCTGCTGCCAGTCAGTGTCAAGAGAACTAAGTTGGATGGACCAAGACAGCTTCCCATGGTCACCGACTGACAGGAGAGCTGGTGCTGGTGACACCCACATTACATTACAGACTAAACACTGTATGCACTGATGCTTTCCATGGTTCCCACCCAGTTAAGAATGCATGGAAACTCACTGCAAAATTGTACTGGACATGTTATCAGTACTCTCCTTGCTTTTCCCTTGAAATTCACCTGAGTTTTGCAGGACCTTCCAAATCCATCCTTTTGCTTCAGGCAGCCTTCAGTGGCAGTTTGCAAAAGACACATAATTCTTTATAGCAGTGGATGTGGAATGCTTACCATGGGTGATTTTACCTAGATCAGAACTGAAAATTCATGGGTGTATGTGTGTGTGTTAAGCGAAATATTTGCATGAAGGGTGCAACTATCCTTCCAGTTCCTGTTTGTAGGTGCTTTTTTTTCCCCTGGAAAAGCCATGCAAATTTGCTCAATCCCAAGGAAATGTTTTGTCACAATCCCAGTGGAAGGTCCCTGGATATTGTCTGGAAGCATGTGAGGCCACTGCCTTGCTGAAGCTAAGCGGGTCTAAACATGGTGTGTGCCTAGATAGGTGACCACCAAGGAACCACAATGCCTATGGTGGAGGAAAGTGGGATAGACAGACAGACAGCCTTTCTGCTTCATCCTCCAGGAAAGGCCAGCATGGAGGGGTTGTGATGCTGACCTGACCTCCCAGCATGGGCATCACTGCAGTTTACCAGAAGGAGGAGGCAGATGCATCATAGCGGATGACATGGTGCAGACACCCTTGTGGAGCCAGTCAGTTCCTCCTGCCAGTGTGTTTGGCACCAGAACAACTTCCCTGCTGCTTCACCCCTTCTTCTTTCCCTCCTGGTGAACCACAGTGACACCCCTACCAGGAGGCCAAGGAAGTGCTGCCACCCCTCTGCGGTGGCAGCTCCTGTTCTCCTCCTCCTCATCTCTAAAACAATGGATGAAAGGATTGCTCAGAAGATGCATGTTAAGTGCATCGAGCAATTAAGGTTGGTGCTCTATAAATGGTAGAGCTGAAATGAATTTGCTCCTATTCTCCACTCTGCTGCAAATGTTAATTTTGAATGCGTTTCAGGTATTGTCTGGGCTCTCAAACATTTATCAAATATAAGATAGATTATTTATTTATTAAATTTGTATCCTGCCCTTCCTCCCAGAAGGATGCAATTGATCTTGCACTGGATGATCTTGCACTGGATATTCCATGAGGTTTGATGTAAATGTTTGAAAGCTGGCTGTTGATATTGGACAATATTTGATAGCTGACCTGCAATTGTATTTAATCTTTGTCTGCATCTAATAAATGGCATGCAGTTGCATTGTCCTGTTCTGGTCCTGGCAGGGTAGGTAGGTTGCTTCAGCACCATGGAGAGCTCTTAATGAATAAGTTGTTGCAGCAAGGGTTGGGAGAGAATTGAGTCCTTTTGAGCCGCTGCCTCCAGTCTGCCTCTCCGAGGTGCTACTCCCTTTTGGAGAACTAAAGTCACTTAGAGAGCCAACCCTGTGGCCTGATGATGAGCACTAGTACATTCCATGGTTTTCCACCTGGTGCACTCCTTGTGGCATTGGACTGGCAAGATACTGTGGGAGAAACTTGGTTCCTCAGGTCGAAGGGAAGACATCCATGAGGGTCCTGGCTCTGGTTCTACAAAAACTCTTGCTCTGGGGGATAGATTAGTGGGCTGTAGGTAGCCAGCCTTGGATTCAGTGGTCCTTTGATCACCAGCATCAGGCTCCAAGACCATATCTATAGCCTCTGACGTGGTGCTCTGGTCAGTGCTGGACTCTGGGCTCATGGCAGGTATTTAGGTTTTTCAGTTGACAGCTGATGAGATTTTTATATTTATTTTATGCATGCCAAAAAGAAGGGTAGCAAGAAATCCAAACCACCCACATGTTGAGTTTTGAGGTCAAATTTCACATTGCAATTTTAGATGCCAGATTCAAAATTTTCATTGAATCTGTCAGGATATTTGCTGAACTTTCAAATATTTGTTTCCACCCTGGTGCTAAGTTAGACTAGCGTGGTCCCTTCATTACATGCTTTGGGGATTCAAAGCCTTATGGTATGCACTGCCACACTAGAGTTCAAAGCACTCCAAGATGTTCGGGGTTCAAAACATTGCTGTGTGGGGATAGAATTCCCCCAGTTTAATTTGTACCTACAATCAGGTTTCTCTAAGCTTCGTTCCCATGTCTCTGAGAGAACAGTAGCTCCCTTGGGGAAGGGCCATAGTTCAGTGGCAGAGCATCTACTTTGCATGCAGAAGGTCTCAGGTGCAATCCTTGCCATCTCCAGGTAGGACTGGAAAAGACTCCCTGCCTGAAATCCTGGATTGCTGCTGCTGGTCAGTGTAGACAATACTGAGCTTCGTACTTGGCAGCTCCCTGTTTTCCTACCGTTGTGTCCATAATCCTGGGTTGTTGTTTTTTTGCCATGATAATAAGGATGTTTTTTTATCAAAAGCCTTGGTTGGAGGTGTGCTGGATGTAAGCAACCGAAAGTGTTGTCTGAGCTGTTTTGGCGGAGGGAGCCCCCTGCCACCATATCCAGGGGAAGGCTAATGTGGTCCGGGCAATTGCCAACTGGCTAAAGGTAACCGTGTGGGTTGGCGGCTCCGATTTGCAGAGGAGCAAGCACCAGATGTGGCATAAACAATGGCCGTGTCACCTGGCATGGAACCAGGAGGTGATGCTGCAGCTGTGCCCTGCGATGGATCTCAGCCCTGTCGTGCTAGAAACCAAGGTGCCAGGGAATTCATCACAGTTTGGCACCAGCAGGCAGGGCGCAAAAGCACACACCTTTGCTTAGCAATCAGAGCATAACAGATTCCCTGGCACTGATGAGGGTGATCAGTTGATGAAAGAACATAGGAAGCGGCTTTATACTAAGTCAGGCCGTTGGTCCACCTAGCTCAGTATTGCCTGCACTGGCTGGCAGCGGCTGCCCAGGGTTCAGGCAGGAGCCTCTGCCAGCCCTACCTGGAGATGCCAAGGATTGGACCTGAGACTGTCTGCATGCAAATCTCTGCCGCTGGACTGTGGCCCTTCCTCATGGGTGTAGAGAGTTGAGAGATTCTCCCTTCCTGGTAACAGAAGAGTGCAGAAGCTCCCCAATGAATTGGCAAAAAAATCAGGAAAGGCAAAAAAAAGAGAGGAAAGCCTTGTTCACATACCAGTCACTGGCAAATTTCATTGCCACACAGTGGAGGCTGGTGGTTCCGGTGTCAGTAGGGCAGTGAATCTGCTCCTGTTTTTAGTCTGAACTTTCAAGGAGCTGTATAGGCTTCAGCACCCTGGACATCACCTTGAAAGTTTGGGCCGCAACCCAGATCGGATCCCACTAGCATGGAGTCCTCAGCAGCCACGGCTGGCCATGTCCATCCAAACAGGCCTACCTGCAGCTTGCTTCGCCCATGGAATATTTATAAGTTGTTTGCAGAAATGTCAGACAGCCAGTGGTGATATTGACACCCTTAGAAGCAGTGGCAACCCAGAGAAGCTATCTGATGTGATTTTTAGTCAAAGTGCTTTTATGTAATGGTTACAATTGCTTACAAATCCCTGTGACATTTTTGTTGTTTCTTGACAAACAGCCGCTCCGCTGCCTGACAAGGAAACCCACATCAATCATTTTTACTAGTTCATTAGAGCCTCTCTCTCTCTCTCTCTCTGTTTCGCTCTCTGTTCTGTACGCCGCCATCATGGCACAGAATTAACACCAGATTATCTGGAAGGCATGCATTCTCGATGCATAGCAATGAGGGGAGGCTTCTGAAGAAAGATTGGCGGGAGGAGAGACAGAAGCCATCGTAATGAACGGAAGGTCACAAATATTTTCCCCAGTCCATTTGCTCAAACGTTTACATGAGTTTTTAAGATGCCGCAACGAAATATTACAGCAGGCTGGGTAGGAAAAATTACTGTGAACCATGGTCCATATTTGGCATTGCAAAACTTCTCTCTACCAAGCAGATCACAGCTATTTATTTATTTATTAATTATTTGATTTATATCCCGCCCTTCCTTCCAGCAGGAGCCCAGGGAGGCATATATAGGTCTCTACGCCTGGGATCGTTAATTCTCCAGTTCTGCTAGTCTCAACTGGCCCCCAAACTGCTGCTTTCTTAAAGGGCTCTCTTCTGCTCTCCTGCCCCCTCAGGCTTCTGTCTTCCCAAACATTAAATGGGCTGGCAGAGAGTTCAAGAAATGGAATTGTATCCAGTGTTAGAGTAGACCCAAATGGATGTGACTAACTTAGGTCCATTCATTGAAATGCAGTACTGTAAGGGCAAATTCAGAAGTGCAGGGTCCTTTCATGAAAGTCACGCCCCTCTTCCCCCCCCTTTTTTTTTTGCTGC
Organism: Rhineura floridana; assembly: GCF_030035675.1. Classification (NCBI taxonomy): domain Eukaryota; kingdom Metazoa; phylum Chordata; class Lepidosauria; order Squamata; family Rhineuridae; genus Rhineura; species Rhineura floridana. The sequence goes on along the minus strand of NC_084498.1, from coordinate 26,696,533 downwards.
TGGGTTGAGAATGAAATCCTTGTTAATGCCTTCTCCCACTACAACAGACATCCCTTGGAGCCAATAAGCATGAAATGGGTTAACTACTGAGAAGAGTCTTCTCAGTGACTGACTCACCGTCTTTCACTCCTATTGGTTCCAATCAGTGGCTAACATACTCCACTTTCACGCTGACTGGCTCGTAGGATGCTAGAGACATAGGGACCCTGCTGGGACCCGGCTCCCAAACAGGTAAGGGGTCTAAGACCCTCCCAAGACCCTGGATGACTACACCCTTCTTTAAATGGGTCTACTCTGTGTAGAAATTAGTTGGATGCAACCCAACACACAGATCTAATTGGCAGGCTGGTTCTTGAGAAAGTACTGTAGTTCAGGGGTCAAGAAGCTGGTTTGCCTGCAGAAGGTCCCCGGTTCAGTCCCCAAGGGCATCTCCAGAGAGGGTGTGGAACGCTCCCTGTCTATAACCCTGAAGAGCTGCTGCCAGTCAGTGCAGACAATGCTGAACTAGATAGAACAATGGTCTGCCTCAGTATAAGGCAGCCTCTTATGATGGGCAAGGACCGTAGATCAGTTGGGGAGTATCTGCTTGGCATGCGGAAGCGTCCAGGCTAGATGGACTGATGGTCTGACTCAGGAGAAAGCTGTGCTTTGGGGGACAAAAGGAGCCTTCAAATGCACGCACGGGGGCAGCCGAGCAGACTACATGAGGGCCTTAAAGTTCTACCCAGCAGACCAGAATTTTACAGGCACAGTGATGAGATAAATGATTTCTGCCTGGCATGGAAGCAGTTAATGGCATGCCAGGGTCGTCAGTCCAAGGAACAAAGTTGCCCCTGGGTTGTAAACACATTCCTACGTCAACGTCAAGTGGAAAGACCGAAGGCTCTTCACCTCAGATTCCCTTCTGCTCTCGGTCTGACTGGACTTCGTTCCCTCTTCTGCTGGCCTTCGATTGTGTGTGCCTCATTCAAAATATATCCAAAGAGTTCCCAAGCTGGAAAGGATGCAAATGAGGTCACTCCAGCCCAGCCCCCCTCCCTGCCATGGGGAGAGGATCCTGATCCGTAGAACTGTGAGAGAAAGGATCCAGGATCCTCTGTTCACTGGCTGCTTTTCATTTTCAAAACTTCCCACTACAATAGAACAATCACAGATTGTGATTGGGGGGGGGGACCCTTGAGGAAGAAGGTGTCAGTCAGCCCTCTTAGTTTTGTTTTGCCCATAGAGGTGATGGGCAAATCTGGCCATTTCTGTTTCTCTCACTTCCTCATTTCCCCAGTTTTAAGTGCAATTCTCCAGTTTTCCACAACAGTTTGCATGGTGTTTTTTTTAAAGAAAAGCAAGTCCTTGTGAAAATTCAATAGCAGTTTAGTGAAAATTTCTCCTAATATACAAATCTTTTGCCTAACATACACATTTCTGCAAAGAAAGTTCCCCTAATGCAATGCATTTTTGTATGCTGTTCTCTCTCTCTCTCTCTCTCTCTCTCTCTCTCTCTCTCACACACACACACACACACACACACACACACAATCACTTTACCCTAGCTGTGTGCATTTTCGTGCACGTTACTTGCCTGCAGGACTGTGTTGCAAAATTCAGAGGTGTGTGAATTCCAGAGGATGCCTGTGTGTCAGCTTGCACATTTAGTTTCACAAAGTGCAAATGAGGTAGGTTTGCCTGGTGTGTACACACACATGCACACAGCTTCGGGACAGGCTATACTGTGTGGTTTGGAGAAGGGACTGTTAATTTTTCATTTAGTCTATTTTAACCAGATTATCACTTAATAATGAGTATTCTTTGGGGAGGGCAGCTATGAGAGAACTAGAAAAGGTCCTCAAATGCAAAGATGTTTCACTGAACACTAAAGTCAGGATCGTTCAGATAATGGCTTTCCCAATCTCTACATATGGATGTGAATGTTGGACAGTGACAACAGTGGATAAGAGAAAAATCAACTCATTTGAAACATGGTGTTGGAGGAGAGTTTGCAGATACCATGGATGGCGAAAAAGACAAATTACTGGGTGTTAGAACAAATTAAACCATAACTGTCACTAGAAGCTAAAATGATGAAACTGAGGTTAACATACTTTGGACACATCATGAGAAGACATGATTCACTAGAAAAGACAATAATGCTGGGGAAAACAGCAGGGAGTAGAAAAAGAGGAAGGCCAAACAAGAGATGGATTGATTCCATAAAGGAAGCCACAGACCTGAACTTACAAGATCTGAACAGGGCAGTTTATAACAGATGCTATTGGAGGTTGATGATTCATAGGGTTGCCATAAGTCGTGATCGACTTGATGGCACATAACAACAACAATTCTTTGGGGCACGCATGTGTCTTGTAGTGTGATTAAAAAAATTAGGGGACCCATTCATTTCAATCATTGCAAGTAGGATCAAATGAGTTCTGAACAGGCATCTCTGGATTAGTGCCTTTCATTTCCAATTTGCTTTAGCAGGAGCCAGGTCACCTTGAGGTTATAGGGAGGGCGGAGAGATAAACAAAGCAATTTTTAGTTAGATTTATTTTTAGTCCAAGTCCCGGACATTCATTTTATTTATTGACAACTTTCCTGTGCTGCCGTTCATTGGTGATGCTGGGGCGGTTCAAAAAAAAAATACTACATTTCTCATAAAGACAACAAATTGAAATGCAGGAAGATTAAAAAAAAGAGCAGTAAAATTGGCCAATTCTGCTAGAAACTATTAATAACCAGCAAATGCCCAAGGTGAATAAAAAGGTCTTCAGTACAGGTCAAAGCAAAGTCTGTGCTTGACTTATTTTGGGGAGGAGATGAAACTGGGGGCCATGATGAAAGCCCTCTGTTGCCCATTTTGGTTACCACATGGGCCTCGGCAGGCTGCAGCTAGGGGATGCCCTTACCAGCAAGCCCATCTCTAAGGTTCAGGCTGCTGCAACAATCCTAAGCACACTTAACTGGGAAGTATGGCCCCCCACTGAAATCAGTTGGACTTGCTTTGGACTAAACATTTGAGGTTGTAACTAATGTAGGACTCAGTTCATCACTGGGTGGTGTACTTGTTGGGCTGGTGGAACATTGTTGTGCAAGGGAAAACACAAGGGTATTACCAAAGATTGTTGCACAATGAGATTGCACAAGAACAATCAGCTGCTGGGCAAGGGAACACACAAGTATAATGGTTGTGCAATGGATTGTGCAACAAGAATCAGATGCTGCACAATAAGCTTCCACAAGTACAATGGAGGTGTTTGGGGTTTAATCTGAATTGGAGATACATAATCAGTTTCTTAATTTTGTATGGAGAGACTGGAATTGCTCGATGTTGAGGGAAAACACTCTGTGTCGGTCAAGAGGCAGTCTTCATTATTATTACTTACAGTAACTGTTTTCTTTAAGAATTCTGTGTCATGGATTCTTGGTGTGATCCTGAGCTAGTGGTTTATTTCTGTGCCTTGGAGATCCACATCAATAAAATGGGACCAATATCCTCTAAAAAGGATGGGGAAGCTGCAGACCTCCAGATACTATTCGATGGCAACTTCTGTCATCCCTGACCATCGGCTGTGGTGGTTGGGGCCAATGGGAGGTGCAGTCCAACAACATCTAGGTATGTTGGAATTGACACCGTCAGACAACCCCTATGGACATTAAAGGAGGTGTCCAGCATCTTGAGGGCTGCCTAGTCTGAACCAGCCCTAGGTTGCCTAAAAATAGGTTGGTATTAGAAGACTGTGCAGGGAGCCAGTGTTGTGTAGTGGTTAAGGTGTTGGACTATGACCTGGGAGACCAGATTTCGAATCCCCACACAGCCATGAAGCTCCCTGGGTGACCTTGGGCCAGTCACTGCTTCTCAGCCTCAGAGGGAGGCAATGGTAAACCACCTCTGAATACCGCTTCCATAGGGTCGCCATGAGTTGGAATCGACTTGAAGGCAGTCCAGTTCCATTTTCCATTTTAGAAGACTGTACACACAGAGTACCACAGGAAAGCAGGAAGCTGCCTTATACCGAGTCACAACAACGGATCACCTAGCTCAGGACTGTCCGCACTGACTGGCAGCAGCTCTCCAGAGTTTTAGGCAGGGCTCTTTTCCAGCCCTACCTAGAGATGCTGAGGATTGAACCTATGACCTTCCGCATGCAAGGCAGATGCCCTGCCACTGAGCTGTCTCCTGTCTCCAGATACCAGATTACCAAAGGCCAATGATGCTAGTTTGAGAAGGTACAGGGGGGATTTGAGAAGGTATTGGGGGGATTTTAAAAGGCCAAAGCTACTTTATCTACTGAGCCCCTCTCAACCACCACACATGTGAACCTGCAATATGTTCTCTGCTTCTTTACTTGCTACCTTAAAAATCTCTGTTTCACCCAGAAGGTGTTTTCATTTTCAAATATTTACAGTAGTGGAAAATACTTTATTTTGTTCTTGCTGCTGTTGTCACTGACCACTTATCCAAATCCTTGTTAAACACCATCCAATTGGTGTTTACCTTCTGCTGCCTGAGTTTCTCCTGGCTGCCCCCCCCCCAGGCAATGTCTTTGATTGATTTCGCCTCTGGGAAATTAGCCTTTTAAAAGCACTGAGTATATATGTTACTTGTTCGGACCGTCCTGCGTTTGCACAAAATGAATGTGTTTGAGTAAAGATTACTGGCAATCTAGCATTTGCTAATGATTCACTGATCAATTCATCTTTGTCTGTCAGGACTAAAATAGAATTGCTCTTTCGCAGGAAAGAAATGCAGTGGGTAAAGAAGACACACACATTGCCTTACACCTCCTAGAAACTCCGAAGTTACTGCCATATTTTTCCAGACGTGAAATCGGAGGGTCCTGCTTGGCCAGGATATCTGAGGAACTCAGGAAGCTGCGTTGCACCAAGTTGGACCTTGGATTCATCTAAGTATTGTCAACTCTGACTGGCAGCGACTGTCTGGAGTTTCAAGCAGTACATCTTTCCTAACCCTACCTGGAGATGCCAGGGATTGGACTTGGAATCTTTTGCATGCAAAGGCAGGTGTTCTATAGGTGTAGCCCTTCCACCAAATTTTAAAAGAAGCAAAGGTAAGTTTCAGTAAGAGGAGCAAAAGTGTCTAGCAGAGGGAACCCCCATATCCCCACAAGGAACCCATGATATATGTCAGTGCAGGCTTTCACTCATGCTATGGTGTGGATTAGTATGAAGTCAAATGGTAAGGCACATTGGCCAAACATATTCACTCCATCTGAGATATATTTCATCATTTTCTCTCTTTTTGGGGCGGTGCGGTAGTTGCACTTTCCCAAAACAAGATAGGATGAGATACAGGCAACCCTACAGGGGGAATATTCAGCACCACCTCTGATACTCTGACCCTTCTGCCTTCCTCAAGCTCCAAGGATGAGTCCACAGTAGCTTCTCCATCTCATAAAAGCCAGTGGTGATGGAACCTGACAAAGGCCCTGTAAGGTATACACCCATCTCTCCTAGGGAGGCAGGTCCAGCTGCAGAATAGACCAAGCCTTCTGTGCTGAGGCAACATCCCTCCACTGACAGAGAAAAGGAGAGCTGCAGCTAGTTATCTCCTTGGGAGCTTTCCACGATCCTGATAAGGCCTGCTTGAAGTACGTATTTTGCTTGCCTAGACCTGACTTTAGCTGACATGATCCAACTTACTGTGATTTTACCAGAAAGCCTTTACCTGATGGAATCTTACCTAAGCGAGTCAGCTTTAATGCTATCTGAGAGCCACAAGCCCCAGCGGAGCAGGGTAGCCATGAAGCTCTGTCATGACACCCTTGGGTTTGGTGGGGAAATGATGGCCCTACATTGCCCTGGTTCTCTTCCTACCTCCCAAGACACACTGAGAAAGCAACAGTGATATTTTCCTCTTTGATTCCTCTGCTCTCACAGCTGGGCACAGAAGCCTGCCTGCCTCTTTCCTAATGCAAGAGCACAGCGTTTAATAAGGGCAGGCTTGGTCATGCCCAACAGCCCACAAGAGGTGGGGCCGCTGCTTCCTTGCTGCTGTCATGCCCTGCAGTGCAGCAAGGCAAGGTGGGACATGGTTCAGGCAGGATACCAGGCAAGACTCAAGCTGCACTCTGAGGAGCACAAAGCTCTGAAGCTACTATAGTGAAGAACAAGCTGAAACTGAGTCCTTATATAGAAGCAGCAACAGGTGCTGCTTAATAGTTAGTGCCACCTGTGCTGCAAGATGCTGCTCAACTTAAAGGGCCTAGCCTTCTCTAGCAACCTACAGGTTCATAGGAGAGCATTTTTGGGTCTGGCCTTGCATGCCCTTCCCTCCTGCTTCAGAGTTCTCCCCCTTGTCCCCTGGAAGATGAGGATCTGACCCCAGGGTCATGACATCTTCCAGGATATATTTGGTGCATCCCCTCTTCCATTTCCATACCTCTTAATTCTTGCATCTCATTCAAGCAACATTTGATTCCTTCAATACAGTGACTGTCACAATGGAACTTACATGGAGCACTGAGCTCTGATTCTCTGTAACATCTGAATCGGGAGAGGCCATGCAAGCCTTAGACCTGTGCCTGGATTCAGTGGTGGGCTGGATGATGGCCACTAAACTGAGTCTGAATCGTAGCAAGATGGAGGCGCTGTGGGTTGGTGGTTCCCGAGTTTGGATAATTGGTCAGTTACCTCTGAAAGAGCAGGTCCGTAGTCGGGGGGGCTATAGGCCCAGTTGACCTCAGTGGCTAGGAGTGCCTTTTACCAGCCTCAGCTGGTAAGACAGCTTTGGCTGTTTCTGGATGGGAATAGCCTGATCACTATTGCCCATGCACTGATAACCTCCAGGCTGGACTACTATAATGTACTCTATGTAGGGCTGCCCTGGGGAACATTTTGGGACAAGCCGGGCCTGTACAAAAGGGACGGGCTCCACTTGAACCAGAATGGAACCAGACTGCTGGCACTTAAAATTGAAAAGGTGGCAGAGCAGCTTTTAAACTGACTGAGGGGGGAAACCCGACAGGAGCTGAGAAAGGTCCGGTTCGGAATAAACCTCCCCCCTGGGATAAAAACCAAAGAAATGATGAAATTTTAAAAGGGGTAGGCCTAGAAGTAGGCATTGTGAGAGCAGGGGCACAGGATATAAATTCAGAAGAGCAAAATTACCACAGGTCTAACCACAAGTGCCAAAGACACTTGAAGAGAGACACTGCTTACAAGTGCCTGTACGCTAATGCTAGGAGCCTGCGAACCAAGATGGGAGAACTGGAGTGCTTGGTCTTAGAGGAGAGCATTGATATAGTGAGCATAACGGAGACCTGGTGGAATGGAGAAAACCAGTGGGATACGGTTATCCCTGGATATAAACTATATCGGAAGGACAGGGAAGGACGTATTGGTGGCGGAGTCGCTCTATACGTGAAAGAAGGCATTGAATCCAGCAAGCTCAAAACCCCAAAAGAGGCAGACTCCTCCACAGAATCATTGTGGGTGGTGATACCATGCCCCAGGAGGGACTTAATACTGGGAACGATCTATCGTCCCCCTGATCAAAATGCTCAGGGAGACCTTGAGATGAGAGATGAAATTGAGGAAGCATCCAAACTAGGAAATGTGGTAGTAATGGGTGACTTCAACTACCCGGACATAGACTGGCTGCATATGTGTTCCAGTCATGACAAAGAAGCAAAGTTTCTAGATATTCTAAATGACTATTCCCTAGACCAGTTGGTCATGGAACCGACCAGAGGGACGGCAACCCTGGACTTAATCCTCAGTGGGGACCGGGACCTGGTGCGAGATGTAAGTGTTGTTGAACCAATTGGGAGCAGTGACCACAGTACTATTAAATTAAACATACATGTAACTGGCCAATTGCCAAGAAAATCCAACACGGTCACATTTGACTTCAAAAGAGGAAACTTCACAAAAATGAGGGGATTGGTAAAAAGAAAGCTGAAAAACAAAGTCCAGAGGGTCACATCACTCGAAAATCCTTGGAAGTTGTTTAAAAACACTATATTAGAAGCTCAACTGGAGTGCATACCGCAGATCAGAAAAGGTACCACCAGGGCCAAGAAGATGCCAGCATGGTTAACGAGCAAAGTCAAGGAAGCTCTTAGAGGCAAAAAGTCTTCCTTCAAAAAATGGAAGTCTTGTCCAAATGAAGAAAATAAAAAAGAACACAAACTCTGGCAAAAGAAATGCAAGAAGACAATAAGGGATGCTAAAAAAGAATTTGAGGAGCACATTGCTAAGAACATAAAAACCACCAACAAAAAATTCTATAAATACATTCAAAGCAGAAGACCATCTAGGGAGATAATTGGACCCTTGGATGATAAGGGAGTCAAAGGGGTACTAAAGAACGATAAGGAGATTGCAGAGAAGCTAAATGAATTGTTTGCATCTGTCTTCACAGTGGAAGATATAGGGCAAATCCCTGAACCTGAACTAACATTTGCAGGAAGGGATTCTGAGGAACTGAGACAAATAGTGGTAATGAGAGAGGAAGTTCTAGGCTTAATGGACAATATAAAAACTGACAAATCACCGGGCCCGGATGGCATCCACCCGAGAGTTCTCAAAGAACTCAAAGGTGAAATTGCTGATCTGCTAACTAAAATATGTAACTTGTCCCTTGGGTCCTCCTCCGTGCCTGAGGACTGGAAAGTGGCAAATGTAACGCCAATCTTCAAAAAGGGATCCAGAGGGGATCCCAGAAATTACAGGCCAGTTAGCTTAACTTCTGTCCCTGGAAAACTGGTAGAAAGTATAATTAAAGCCAGATTAACTAAGCACATAGAAGAACAAGCCTTGCTGAAGCAGAGCCAGCATGGCTTCTGCAAGGGAAAGTCCTGTCTCAGTAACCTATTAGAATTCTTTGAGAGTGTCAACAAGCATATAGATAGAGGTGATCCAGTGGACATAGTGTACTTAGACTTTCAAAAAGCGTTTGACAAGGTACCTCACCAAAGACTTCTGAGGAAGCTTAGCAGTCATGGAATAAGAGGAGAGGTCCTCTTGTGGATAAGAAATTGGTTAAGAAGCAGAAAGCAGAGAGTAGGAATAAACGGACAGTTCTCCCAATGGAGGGCTGTAGAAAGTGGAGTCCCTCAAGGATCGGTATTGGGACCTGTACTTTTCAACTTGTTCATTAATGACCTAGAATTAGGAGTGAGCAGTGAAGTGGCCAAGTTTGCTGATGACACTAAATTGTTCAGGGTTGTTAAAACAAAAAGGGATTGCGAAGAGCTCCAAAAAGACCTCTCCAAACTGAGTGAATGGGCAGAAAAATGGCAAATGCAATTCAATATAAACAAGTGTAAAATTATGCATATTGGAGCAAAAAATCTTAATTTCACATATACGCTCATGGGGTCTGAACTGGCGGTGACCGACCAGGAGAGAGACCTTGGGGTTGTAGTGGACAGCACGATGAAAATGTCGACCCAGTGTGCGGCAGCTGTGAAAAAGGCAAATTCCATGCTAGCGATAATTAGGAAAGGTATTGAAAATAAAACAGCCAATATCATAATGCCGTTGTATAAATCTATGGTGCGGCCGCATTTGGAATACTGTGTACAGTTCTGGTCGCCTCATCTCAAAAAGGATATTATAGAGTTGGAAAAGGTTCAGAAGAGGGCAACCAGAATGATCAAGGGGATGGAGCGACTCCCTTACGAGGAAAGGTTACAGCATTTGGGGCTTTTTAGTTTAGAGAAAAGGCGGGTCAGAGGAGACATGATAGAAGTGTATAAAATTATGCATGGCATTGAGAAAGTGGATCGAGAAAAGTTCTTCTCCCTCTCTCATAATACGAGAACTCGTGGACATTCAAAGAAGCTGAATGTTGGAAGATTCAGGACAGACAAAAGGAAGTACTTCTTTACTCAGCGCATAGTTAAACTATGGAATTTGCTCCCACAAGATGCAGTAATGGCCACCAGCTTGGATGGCTTTAAAAGAAGATTAGAGAAATTCATGGAGGACAGGGCTATCAATGGCTACTAGCCAGGATGGCTGTGCTCTGCCACCCTAGTCAGAGGCAGCATGCTTCTGAAAACCAGTTGCCGGAAGCCTCAGGAGGGGAGAGTGTTCTTGCACTCGGGTCCTGCTTGCGGGCTTCCCCCAGGCACCTGGTTGGCCACTGTGAGAACAGGATGCTGGACTAGATGGGCCACTGGCCTGATCCAGCAGGCTCTTCTTATGTTCTTATGGTGCAAAATGAGGCAGCATGACTGCTCACTGGGGCAGGTTATCACCAACATGTCACCCCACTACTGAAAGAATTGCACTGGCTGCCCACTAGCTACCAGGCCAAGTTCAAGGTTCTGGTTTTGGTATACAAAGCTCTATACAGTTTGGGACCAGGATACCTGAAAGATTGTCTTACCCCTTACATACCCAGTCAACTACTGCTCTCTGCAGATCCCATCTTATCAGAAGGCCCATTCTGCACAACATAAGAAGTGGACCTTTAGTGTTGTGGCACTGACCCTTTAGAATTCCTTCCCCTTAAATATTAGACAGGCACCATCTCTGTAATCTTTTCAGCACCTACTGAAGATCTTCCTGTTTCAACAAGCCTTTTAAGTAGAGACCTTATCTCAGTCTGTGTCTGTGCTGGAATTGTTTTTTAAGATTTTTTAAAGCCTTTTTAAAAAAGATGTTTTTAAAGATACTTTGTTTTAATATATTTTAAAGTCTGTTTATATGGTATTTTAGAGTGTTTTAGTGTTTTTGTTTGCTGCTCTGGTCTCCTACTGGGAGGAAGGGTGGGATAAAAATTTAATAAATACTAATAATAATTTTTCAAATGAGAGCTTGTGGTAGCATAGACAGGAGAAGGTCTGTACTGAGGCTTTTCAGTTTCTTTCTAAAAGTCATCCAGTGTTTCCTGAGGAAAAAGAAACACTTCCAACAGAGATGGTCTGCCAATGAGCAGTGATTAATCTAATACCTACTGAAATAGCTTCCTTGCTAATGCTGGGATGCACCTGATGAATTGCACACGGCACAGAAATCTATCACAGCCCAGATAAAACAGTGCAGATGGCCAAGAGTGTTATGGATGGATATTATTCCTCTCCTTGCTTGATTGCAGTGGGTTTATCTGCACACCAAAATGAATCCTAGCAGTTAATGTGGTCCTTGGGAGCAGTATTTATTTGCTTTATTGGTATCAAGGACTTATTATGACGCATCCATTTTATTCTACGAATTAGAGATTTGGGTATTTTGAGGGCAGAGGTGGGGCAACAGTCAGCTTAAATTACACCAACGTCTTTTCTGTCAAACATTGCAGAGATGAGAATGCTGTTCCAGAGTCATGATGGGCATTGTGTACAATATTTTGAGATTTTTCAAGTTTACAAATTTTTCCCCGGGGGAGGGGCAGAGGCATGGGGCCTTTGCTCAGCCCACCTCGTTACATGACAACGCAACCTGAGGAGCACTGAAATCCATGGTTCAGTGGTAGGACACCTGCTTTGCATGCAGAAGGCCCTGGGTTCAATTGCCAGCGTATCTTGGTAGGGCTGGGAAAAATTCTGTGTCTAAAACTTTGGGATGGTATTCAACACTTTCTGGGCCAGGATAGCCTGACTACTGTTGTCCATGCACTGATAACCTCCAGGCTGGATTACTGTAATGCGCTGTATGTGGGGCTACCCTTGAGGTTCGTCAGGAAGCTGCAGCTGGTGCAAAAAGCGGTGGTGAGACTGCTCACTGGGGCACAGTATCGCCAACATGTCACCCTGCTGCTGAAAGAATTGCACTGGCTGCCCATTTGCTACCAGGCCAAGTTCAAGGTTCTAGTTTTGGTGTACAAAGCCCTATACAGCTCGGGACCAGGATACCTGAAAGATTGTCTTACCCCTTATATATGTGGAAGACTAACATGCAGACTAACCCCTCTGAAAACTGCAAGATCCTTCTTGGCAGACAGGTGTCCCAAACTTGCAACACCAACCTTCTATGAGGGAAGAATATCTGGAAAAATAATTGGTACAGTTTTGCATGCCCCCTGCCTCTAATGTAGCTGCCATGAGGTACGGAGTCCTCTGTTTCCATACCTAGTTATGTTCTATGGGCAGAGCCGGCTGTGCCTTGAGGCAGAGTGAGGCAGTGGCTTGGGCAGCAAATGCAGAAGGCTCAGGAGCGGACAGGATTCGGTGTGCTCCATCTGCTCCCCACCCTGGGCTCAATATAAGCATAAGAACGTAAGAAGAGCTGGATAAGGCCAACAATCCATCATAGTCCATCATCTTCTTCTCACAGTGACCAGCCAGATGCCCCAAAGGACCTGAGAACTGCAGCAACGCTCCTCACTTGTGATTCCTAGAGGCAAGGGCCATTGCTCAGTGGCAGAGCATCTGCCTTGCATGCAGAAGGTCCCAGGTTCAATCCCCAATGGCATCTCTAGGTGAGGATGGGACAGACTCCTGTCTGAAACTCTGGAGAGCCACTGCCAGTCAGTGCAGGCAATACTGAGCTAGATGACTCAATATAACTGGCTCCATATATGACAGCATCTCATGTTCCTATGTATTGCCTCCTATAGCAGAGGTAGAATATAGCCGTCATGGCTAGTAGCCACTGAGAGCCTCGTGTTCCAGTGCCAGATGATCAGTCATGGGTAACCTCCGAGACCAATACTTGCTGACTTGAGGCTCTCCGAAACCTTGTCCACAGCTTGTGCACCTCGGAGAGCCATTATCTTGGCTGTGCTGAGCTTGCATTGCAAGTGCTTTTACCCTTTGTTGACGGCTTTAATTACGGTGTGCTAATTTAGTGGCGATAGGAGCAGAGAGCAAATGTGTAGTCGCCCCCCCCCCGGTGCCTGTGTTCAGAAATAATTAAGTTACACTTGCCCAGAGGTCTCCGGGAAATCATAAACATCAAATGATCAACAGCTTCTGGTCAGGTTCAGATCTGATTAGATCATCCGTACAACAAGCCTAATTGAGAATTGGCCCCAATAAATAACAGGGTTTTTTCCCCCCACTGCTAGCTCTTTGTCACAGTGCTTCTGGTTTATGCTAGCAAGATGAAAATCAGCTTCTGGATATTAGAAGTGGCTGTCCCCACTCTGCCCCCATTTCTCATTGAGTTCTTCTGCAGTGAGCATAACCTTATGTGCATCTTCCAATACAACAGTTTCCACGCAAGCATGACCAGCTCTCTGCTCCTAAATCCCACTTCTTAGGTCACGGAGAACTAGAAAAGGTCATCAAATGCAAAGATGTATCACTGAACACCAAAGTCAGGATCATTCAGACCTTGGTATTCCCGATCTCTATGTATGGATGTGAAAGTTGGACAGTGAAAAAAGTGGATAAGAGAAAAATAAACTCATTCGAAATGTGGTGTTGAAGGAGAGCTTTGAGCATACCATGGACTGCGAAAAAGACAAATAATTGGGTGTTAGAACAAATTAAACCAGAACTATCACTAGAAGCTAAAATGATGAAACTGAGGGTATCATACTTTGGACACATAAGGAGAAGACATGATTCACTAGAAAAGACAATAATGCTGGGGAAAACAGAAGGGAGTAGAAAAAGAGGAAGGCCAAACAAGAGATGGATGTGATTCCATAAAGGAAGCCACAGACCTGAACTTGCAAGATCTGAACAGGGTGGTTTGTGACAGATGCTCTTGGAGGTTGCTGATTCATAGGGTCGCCATAAGTTGTAATCGACTTGAAGGTGCATAACAACAACAACAGGTCATGGAGGTAGGTGAGGTTGCCGTCCCACTATGCCTCCATCACAGGAAGCTGCCTTTTGCCAACGCAGACCATGGGTCCATCTAGCTCAGCATTGTCTACACTGACTGGCAGCAGCTCTCCAGCATTGGAAGTGCGGCAAGCGCAATGCCTGTTGGGCTCTCTTGGCACTTCTAAAAGGGAGAGAGAGAGAGGGACTTCCAGCTGGCTAGGCAGCCTAATCGTGCCCGTGTTCCTCTGTTTCCCTTCCATGGTAAACTGATTCACTTAGGGAGCTGACCTCACTTCCACCCTTTCTCTTGGACCAGCCCAGGGAGAGTAGACATCTTCCCTTTGTTTCTCCCCTGAAGCATGAGACGGTGATCAAGCGTGGTCATTGCACCTCCAAATTAGTTAGCTAGAGCTGGAGCCTTTCCTATCAAGTGTGTATTCCTTTTAATAAAGTCGTCTTTTCTCCTTTTACTGAGTCTAAAGTCTGAGTGATTCAAAGCAAGGTAAAAGCTTGCTTTCTCTCAGGCAAACTGCACACACTCACGCGGCACAGAAGACTGAACAAGCAGAACTCGCTAACCAGCACTCCAACATCCAGGATTAGAGATCAGGTTGTCTTCCTGGTGATGCCGGGAATTGAAGCTGGGGCCTTCTACATGCAAGGCAGATGCTCCACTACTGAGTTATGGACCTTCCCCAAAATAACAAATTAAGAATGACACAGGGAGAAACTAAGAATGACATGATGGGGGACATGATGGCAGGCAGGGAAGGCAGGGTATATACCAGCAGGTGTAATCTTAATTTATTTTATTAAAATATTTATAGACTGCACTTCTCATAAGGCCATACAACACACAAAATTACAGCAACATTGATAAAACATCGGTAAAAGCATCAAGCAAATGCACCAGGTGAAAGATGTTGAGGGAAAAGAACTTCGTATTTCAAAGGCCTGTCTGAATAACACAGCTTTTCACAGATGTCTGAAGGGTGCTGGCGATGACTCTTGCCAAACTTTTGCAGAGGAGAGAGAGAGAAAAAGTGAACTATGCACAATTCCAACATTGCTCTTCTCTCCCCTGCGGATTCCAGGGAATAATTTTCATTGCTAGCTGAACTGTTAAATGTAGCCTTAAATTTATAGTGCATGTGTAATGGGGGGTGAAGTGAATACTGCCCGAGAACCTTTGCTTTGGCAGGCCTTTGGCTGCTGAGTATTCCTCCGGTCCATCACTCCAGGAGGGACAAGTATTTCTGGTGCTCCTTTTCATTGAAAATGCTGCTCGTGCTAAGATGCATTCAGGTTCTGTTTGGGCGAGGAGGGTTTTTGCAGACAGCAGAAATCTCCTCCCTAGGCCATCACACCATGCAGGGTGTTTTTTTTTTCTGGATGGAGAGGCAGGGATGGATCAGTCCATCAAGTTTCCTCATGTCCCCAATCTCTTACATTCAGTTCATCCCATTTTCCCAGTCTTAAATGCAAGTGTTTCCTTTTTCTAATGTCCTCATACAAGTGCATATAAGTGTTTTGTGCACATTGGATGGTGTTCAGTGCTAGTTCTGCTCAGAGAAGACTCGCTGTTCTAACAATGAGATCCTTTCCTGTCCTGCCTGGGATCCCCTGCCGTAGTTTCCTCCTTGGTCATCTCTATGAGAAGCAAGTGGTGAGGTGGCAGAGACAGAGAAGATTTTGAACCATCCTTCCACTGTGGCTTGTCTCTTTCAGCGGAGGAGGGGAGACAGACAGCTTTCCCTTGGCTATAACAGAGGAGGCTGCTCAGGAGGATTCTACAGGAAAACGCCGTATGGAAATATATCATTGAAGTTACATGCGTTTTAATCTGTTTTTAACTTAGTGTTGGTCTTGATTAGTTTTTGAATGTTTTTAAATACCTATTTTAACTGTCTTTTATTGATAATTGTAATGATTTTTTTAAACTGCTTTAAAGTTTTCTTACAATCAAGTGGTATATACATTTTGTAAAATAAACAAATAATTGGGTGGTATTTAATGCTAGTTCTACCCAGAGTAGACCTAGTGAAGTTAATAAACATGGCTAATTTAGGTTTATTAATTTCAGCGGGTCTAATATGAGTAGAATTCAACCTGTTTCTCCTAATTTACTACATTTTTTGGTCTGCGGTATTATTGTTGTTGTTTATTTGTTTATATAGCACCATCAGATGCGCATGGTGCTGTACATAAAATAAAACAATGAAAAGAAGTCCCTGCCCCAAAAGGTGTGCAATCTAACTAAAATAAAATTTTGCCTTGCATGTAGTAGTAGTAGTAGTAATAATAATAATAATAATAATAATAATAATAATATCCCACCCTATCTCCCTATCTCCAGGGCTCCTTGCATTTTTGCAAGCAATTGTCCTCCAATGGGATGCGTATTTGCTCATTATTTTCACAAATATGTCCATTTTTGTTCAGATTCTTTGGTCTGAGAGCTGCATCACAACATCAGGAGAAGTGTGGATTTCAAAGGAAAGCTGTGTTTTGGTGTGTGCATTGGTTCGGGAAGTGTGGAATTGGCAGATTGGCATTAAACCAGACCGATTTTTTCCCCCATCCCTAGGTGAGGGATAAAGGAACGAAGGAAATGGAAGATGAAATGAGAAAAGAACACTGCTACCTTAACAGATGGAATGGCCGTGACATCATGCATGAGCTCACTGTGTAGTAGCTCTTTATAATTACAGTTATTTCATATCCTGTAAAACAATTTTGCTACATTCTGCAAGGTGTTCACCAGTCTGGGCCTCTCTCTCCTCATAGCACAAGGCAGACTCCCCTTACCCAGTCCTTGAGGAGTATTTAACAATCCTGGAAAATGACAGTCCTTTTTGCTGCTGCAGATGGAAAATTCAAGTTTACACACTGCTCTGCATCAGTCATCCAGCATGAAAGCAGACATGTTCCTCTGGCAGCAGATGATGGACAGATTGAAAATAAAATAAATATAGTGAGCTTGTATGTAGGACAATGACTATTCCCCATTCAGATCTCACCCCCGTCACAAGCTCACTTGGTGCACACATTGTCATCCCAACCCATCTGCAATATGGGGCATGATGATAACACTGGCACTGTGCTTGCTGACTGTCTATGCCGTTTAGTTATCTTTGGTGCAATTTGCTTTGGTCTCAATTCCTTGCATGGCTTTTCCCCCCCATGCTTAATACTTATTGATGGTCACTATTTTAGTGTCTTGACAAGAGACAGAAAAGAGTATTTTCTGATTAATTAAAAAGTTTGAGATAGTCTTAGAGACTGGCAGAAATGGGATGTCATGTATTGGTCAAGACTTCAGGCGTATAAAAGTTTTTCAGTGGTGTAACTTTCTGAATGGAGATACTCAACTTGTTTTTGTTTACTATTTGTTCTTCATCATTTAGTTGTGATGGCTTATGTACTCAGTGGTTCTGTTGCAGTCGTAATATGACTGCAACAGAACCATTAAAAATACAAGGCACCGTGGCAGTGGTCGAACTGTGGTTCTGAAAAAGTGGACTGATAACAGGGATGGACAAATCTGTCAAGACTGGTTTCATTTTTCCAACCTTTAGTTCATTTCCTCACATTTCCACATCTGTTTCCCCCCCCTATTTTTTTTAAAGCCCTCACAAAAGTTTGTCAACATTTTAGTGTGCATCAGAGGCAGGATGCTTCCGAATGCCAGTTGCTGGAAACCTCACAAGGGGAGCATGCTGTTGCGCTCAGGTCCTGCTCGGGGGTTTCCCATTGGGGCATCTGGTTGGCCACTGTGAGGACAGGATGCTGGACTAGATGGGCCCCCTCTAGCCTGACCCAGCAGCCAGGCTCTTCTTATTTTCTTATGTTATGTTAATTTCTCCTGCATGTAATTATCTTAATTTCTCCTGTATGCAATTTTCCCTGTTGCACCTTTTTGCAAGCAATTTGGATAAGAAGCTGCCTTATACCAAGTCAGGACACTTCTAGCTCAGTATTGTCCATCTAGCTCAGTATTGTCTACACTGACCGGCAGTGGCTCTCCATAGCTTCAGGCAGGGGACATTTCCATCTCTAACTGGAGATGCTGAGGACTGACCATGGAACCTTCAGTCTGCAAAGCAGATGCTCTCTTACTGAGACAGGGCCCTTTGGTGGCCCACTTCGACAGATGAAAAAGGTGGTTAGACGTTAGGATGCCACAGGCTTCTTTGCTGTTTTGATGCAACAGACTCAGCCATGGATGAGGGACCTGGGGCCCTCCAGATGTTGCTGGACTCATATCAGCCCCGAACAGCACATCCAATGGTCAGCAAGGATGGGGATCACATAAATAAGTGGGAGTGGAGGGATGGGCAAAAAACTCCAGCAAAGGCACCATCTCCCTCTTGCTGTTCTAGAACATTTATCTCCCCCCCCACATCCCCTCCCCACCAAATTTGCTTATTTTGCTGGGGTGATTGACAAAGGAGGACAGAGGCTTTGAGAGGTGGATGCTCCTTCAAGTTTCAATCTTTGAAATGATTGTTCCCTTATTAAAAATGAATGGAAAGCCTTGGCAGTGACAAGCCATCTCCGCCTGGCCTGGCCTGGCCCGGGGCCCCCTTGGCCCCACCCCACCCAGCAGCAACCTCAGCATCTTAATCCAGCTGCCCAGGCAAATTGCTTCATGTCTGCCTCTCTTGGTTGCCCATGTTAGCAGGAGCGGGCGACTCGCTATTTCACCTTGCGCACGCAGCAGGCAGACGTTGCCTCCATGCAATGTGCCACCAATTGATATTTTGTTCTCATAAATAGATGGAGAAGTCTCCCTTAATGTGCGTTATTAATGGGGACAAATGTGGTTTGCTGTGCAACCATGCGATGCTTGCCATCTAACTCAGGCTGCAACCCTGGGCTCCAGGAAGGTTACACAGAGCTGATGAAAGAACCTTTCCACCAGGATTGGTAAATAATACGCAGATCATACGCTTGTAACTCCAGGTTTCTTTGAGTGGTGCGATGCACAACAGTTTGCCAAAGGCTACTCCACCATGATGTGAGTGCAAGCACTTGGCAAGCTGGGCACGTGGCAAGCTGGACATTTGTATTGTCTTTCCAACTGGTGAGGGAAATATGGCCCACTCATTCATACCAGATCTGAAATCCAGGGAAGCAGAAAAGTGATGAGTCTTCACACCATTTGGCAGAAGAATACCAGCTTATCAACTGGTTACACACACACACACAGTGGTCAGTCATAAAACTATAGGAGTCCTACTGGATCAGGTCAAAGGGCCATTTTAGTCCATCAGCCTGTTCTCGCAGTGGCCAGCCAGATGCCTGTTCTGGGAAGCCCACAAGCAGGACATGAGTGCAAGAGCAACTCTCCTTGCTTGTGATTTCCAGCCACTGGTATTTATTTATTTTATTTATTATTTAATTTGTATCCCGCCCTTCCTCCCAGCAGGAGCCCAGGGCGGCAAACAAAGCGCTAAAAACACTTTAAAACATCATAAAAACAGATCTTAAAATACATTAAAACAAAACAGCGTTAAAAACATTTTTTAAAAGCAATTTTAAAGAAGGGTTAAAAACATTATTAAAAAACATATTAAGCAATTCTAACACGGTCTCAGTCTAAAAGGCTTGTTGAAAGAGGAAAGTGTTGAAAGGCACACTGCTTCTGACAATGGAGGTAGACCACAGCCATCATGGCTGGTAGCCACTTATATTCTTATCCTCCACAAGTTTGTCATGTCAAAGCCATCCAAGCTGGTGGCCATCATTAAATCTTGAGGGAGGCAAATTCCATAGCTGAACTATGTGCTATGTGCAGTTGTCTGGCCTGAATCTCCCAGATTTCAGTTTCATTGGATGCCCTCAACTTTTTAGTATTATGAGAGTGGCAGAAAAATTCTCCGTGTCTACTTTATCCACACTGCGTATAATCTTATATACCTCTGTCATGTCTCTCCTTCCCATTCTTACAAATCCACAGTGATAGGAAGAGTCCCTCCAGATTGCCAGAGTTTTCTAGGCAACTGTTAAGAAACATATTGTTGGTTCCCCACCCTCCCCCACCCCTAAATAATTCTCTGAGAATCTGCAAGGTTGGAAGAATTGCACCACTCCTTTCCTCCGCTCCGAGCCTCCAACCCAATGCCCGGTTTTTCTTTTAAATGTTCAGGAACTGGCAATCACATGCCACACCTGTGGACATGATTGCCTGTCTATTTCTATGCCTGGTCTCTCTGTGGTCTCTTTGCACCACTAGCAGAGCACATAAGAGAGACGTGGAGCGAGTGTGGCAGAATTCTGTGTGTGCATGGGGGAGGTATGTTGGAGAATCTGCTCCTGCAGAATCAATTAGCACTCTGAGTGAGGTGCTTGCACACTGCTGTGGAAATGCGATTAGAAATTTCACACCCTGGCTGTAACCCTCAAAATAAACTTCCTCGCCTCTTCCAAGTGTGTCAAGATCCCTCCTCTCTGCTGCCGAATAAGGCTGTTCTGCCACCTCCCGGGGAAGCTGGAGGAAGGCTGGGCGGACAGCAAATTCTGGAGGCGTCCCAACCCCCCCCTCCGTCTCCCCCAGGCTTTCTGTGCTCTGATTGCGGGGGATGCGGGGGTGGGGAGGTCCTTCTATCCCTCCCCTCTTTGCCCAGTTTTCTGTGAGTGGGAAGAGAATTCCCCACAGGCCGGAGAAGAGCAGAATTACAATTTCCGAAGCAGTGCCTGCAGTCAAGGTAGCATCCTTCTGCTTGTTAGGGAAGGAAAACATCTGCCTAGGTCTGCTCTCCGGGGAACCTTAGGCCCTGCAGTTTCTGCTGAAAAGATATGCAAAGGATATCACACACACACATGCATGCATGCATGCGCACATAGATGCGCACGTGCACGCACACACCTTGTTAGAGTGGGGGAGGCAGGCAAGGGCCATGTATATGTGGGTAAGCAAGGGTGCGCAGGGGTGCCTTGCTGAGATTTCAGTTGAATCAACAAGATGTTTATAATTGGATTTAATGAGGCTAAGAATCTGAGTCATCCTTGCGCCTCAGAAGCTGCCTAGCGGAAGGGCAAGCACAACGGCTTTCACTAAAGAACTGACAGGAGAGTTGCAAGGAAGGGCTATAGCTCAGTGGGCAGACCATCTCCCTCACATGCAGAAGGTCCCAGGTTCAATCCCCAGTGGCATCTCTAAGTAGGGTTGGGAGAGAGACTCCTGTCTGAAAACCTGGAGGGGCAAACGCCAAGATCACTCTTCTTCAACCTTGGGTCCCCAGATGTTCTTGGAGAGACTACAGCTCCCATCATCCCCAGTCAGGTTAGCCACTGGTCAAGGGATCGTGGGAGTTGTAGTCCAACATCATCTGGGAACCCAAAGTTGAAGAACATTGGTGTAGAGAATACTGAGCTAATGGCCATTCAGCCTGACACTGGACAAGGCAACTTCCTCTCTTCCAAAGGGTGCAGTGGTCCTACAAAAGAGTATCTGGTGTTGGATCATCAGAAGAGCCATGCCTGATCTGGCCAAAAGGGACCCATCTAGCCCAACATCTTCTTCTGACAGTGGCCTACTGGATGCCCCAAAGGGAAGCCCACAAGCTGGGCCGGAGCACAACAGGACTCTCTGCACGTAGGAATCCTCCCAGTAACTGGCATTCAGAGGCACAGTGCTTCTGACAGTAAAGATAAACATAGCAATCAACAGTGCTTTTGTGTGTGTGTGTGAGTGTGAGTGTGAGCAGAGCTTGGCAAAGTTACTTTTTTGAACTACAACTCCCATCAGCCCTAGGCAACATGGCCACTGGATTAGGCTGATGGGAGCTGTAGTTCAAAAAAGTAACTTTTCCAAGCTCTGAGTGTGAGTGTGTGTGAGTGTGAGTGTGATCATACTCACCATCACTTTTGCTGCCCGTGGCAGCCAGTTTGTGCTGGCACGCATGGAACTTTGACCAAGATCTGAGTACCAGCACCTCATTCTTTGATGATGATGATGATGGACTGCCTTCAAGTCGATTCCAACTTCTGGTGACTCTATGAATAGGGTTTTCATGGTAAGCGGTATTCAGAGGTGGTTTACCATCATCTTCCTCTGAGGCCGAGAGGCAGTGACTGGCCCAAGGTCACCCAGTGAGCTTCGTGGCTGTGTGGGGACTGAAACCCTGGTCTCCCAGGTCATAGTCCGACACCCTAACCACTACACCACACACTACACTCTGCAAAATGGAAATGGATGGCCTTCAAGTCGATCCTGACTTATGGTGACCCTATGAATAGGGTTTTCATGGTAAGCGGTATTCAGAGGTGGTTTACCATCATCTTCCTCTGAGGCCGAGAGGCAGTGACTGGCCCAAGGTCACCCAGGGAGCTGCATGGCTGTGTGGGGGTTCGAACCCTGGTTTCCCGGGTCGTAGTCCAACACCTTAACCACTACGCCACACTGGCTCATTCTTTACTCCCCTTCAAAAGCACTGGCCATCAGGGTTAATAGCCAGTGATAGCCTTCTCCATGAATTTGTCTTATCCTGTCTTAAAGTCATCCAAGTTGATGGCCATTGCCACACCTTGTGGGAGCGAGTTCTATAGTTTCACTCTGCACCATGTGAAGAAGTCCTTTCTTTTTGTCTGTCCTGAATCTCCCAACATTCAGCTTCATTGGGTGTCCCCCAATTCAAGCATTATGGGAAAGGGAGGAAAAACATTTCTCTTTCCGCTTCCTCTCTGCATTTTATACACTTCTGTCATTAACAGCTGGTATAGTGCAGTGGGGAGGAGAGCCTGGCTGGGAGTCCAGAGTCTGTGAGTTCAAATCCCCGCTCGTGTCTCCTGGGTGTCAAGGGCCAGCTAAAGACCACCCCACTGTGAGTGGCTCAGGGGTTACGTGCCCTGCCACCTGTGCAGCCATGGGCAAGCTGCATAGTCCCAAGGAGCCCAGTTGCCCCCCAGCTGGCAGTTGCAGACAAGGAAGGGGCAGGCTTGTGCAGCTGCGGCAAGCTGAGCAGGCCCTAGCCAGCTGGGGAGGACTAGCCTCAGAGGGAGGCAATGGGGAACCCCCTCTGAATACCACTTACCATGAACACCCTATTCATAGGGTCACCATAAGTCGGGATCAACTTGAAGGCAGCCCATTTCCATTTCATCATGTCATTTCTTACTGGCCTTTCCTCTAAACTAGGCAGAAGTTATCCTCCTGGGAAATGACCATTTTGGGTTCCTACTATCTCACCTCAGATTTAGTATCACTGCAAACAGGAAGGTGTCACCACCAGCATAGATCATGGTGGCAGGGGGGAAAATACACCAGAGAGGCTGGTTTTGGTCCTCCTCATGACCCTGATCCCCCCCTTCCATTTTCAGCTGAATGTTTTCAGAAGCCCTCTAGTCAGCCCCATATCCCAGCTAAAGGGGGCAGGAAGGTCCCTGGGCTGAAGAACATACACTTCAACTCTACATGCAGGTATTGTTACCCAAGAGTTTGCCATTGATGTTGCCAAACTTTCTCAGCGCTCTTTCTTCAACAGAACAGGAATTTACCTTCCAATATCTCCCTCTGATCTTATGGCAGCTGCATCCCAGTCTTGGCACACAACTTTTACCTTTGAAAAAGAAGTGACCATTATGCCGCTTGATGAGATCCCAGCCTCCTCGGATTCTTAACTGACTTGCTGTTGCAAAGAAAGTCCATCATCTCACTACAGCTTGCATCAGCTAAAAACTAATTTAGGACCTGAAAGCTTCCATTGCTTTCACATCCTGGCTAATTTACTGTTCACCAGAAAACGTCTGCCTGTATACACAAATGTATTTTCACCTCTCTGCAACAGGAGAAGGCATGCAAGGAGGGGACATCATTGCAACTGTGAAAGTATTTCACTGGTTTTGGCATGCTGACTGTTGAGACATATGATCCCCGACACATATTGCTGTCCCCATGTCTACTTGTTGGACTATAATTTTTGCTAAGTCACTGACCTTGCTTCTTTGAGTTATAGTTGGCTACTCAGTTCACATTTCTCTCTCTGCTCCTTGCTACAATTTTTATAGGATCTGTGTTTGTACATTTTAGGGTTGGCTGGAAGCTGTTTGCCCGAAACTAGTGGCAGAAAAAGGCTGTTGTAGGCACCAGTCATCAATGGTCAGCATCAATCATAGGTTGGACTCAGTGTGGCACCATCCTTTCCCTCATGTCAATACTGGGCTGTTGGTGGCAAAGGCAGAGTCTAAGCAGAGTAGTCTCAGGATTAGGGCCTGCAGGCCTGGCACCAGCACCCAGTATCTCTGGGTAGCTGCTAAGGGCCTAGCACACTGCCAGGTGCATAGCACAAAATTGAATGAACATAGCTCCAAGTCGTTTAGCACTAGACTTGTTCCACTGGTGAACTGTTTTGGGCAGTGGAACATCTTTGCACAAAAGAACACATAGGGTTGTGTTTAAGAACCCTTGCACTAGTGGACAGAGAATGTTGGAGAGAACCCATGAACTTTCCTGATTTGTGAATGATTTAAGTGAGAGCCAATGGAAGGATCACAGTCTTGGACTGCAGAGCTGTTCCCTGGCATCATTTTCTTCCTGGATCATTGAGTCTGAAATCCTGTACTCACTTACTTGACATAGGGATGGGCGAATCTGCCTGAAACCCATGGGAGCCACTGCCAGTCAGAGTCCTGAGGTACTTGGACCAGGGTGCCCTACCACTGAACCATGTCCCTTTCACAATAACTGAGTGGATGTCATCTCCTTGAACCTTCACCCTCCAAACACTTCACATCCATCCTCAACGCATAAGCATTGGGAGGTGCTTAGGGAGGCGGTGGGCAACCTGGAGGCCTTCAAGAGGCAGCTGGACAGCCACCTGTTGGGGGTGCTTTAAGCTGGATTCCTGCATTGAGCAGGGGGTTGGGCTCGATGGCCTTACAGGACCGTTCTGACTCTACTCTTCTATCATTTTATGATTCAATACACTTTCTTTGTACTTAAACCCACTCAGTTTCAAGGGAGCTGCTTTTTCTTGATTCCTAACATCTCCCCATTCTCAACTGGAGAGGAGAACAGAGGACATTCACTGCTCTCGAATGATCTGTTACTCCATCTCACCATTTATTTGCCAACTTCTTTATTTTGCCCTTTCCTTCTCTGGTTTTCTCCTTTAATTTGTGCGCAACAAAACTTCTGTTTCCTCTAATCCCTCCTGGCTTCTCATAATGATACATTTGACGACTTCCACCTCGTCACATCGCCTCGTCTGGCCTTTTCCTCCCTATCCTCCCCAGTAAATAGGCATTTTTGACAGTGCCACATTTGGAACTACATACTCGAGAGAAGCAAATAATACTGATTGCTTGATGGCGTGATTGTTTGGTTCCATATATGATTTCTATCATGTTTTGGTGGAAATGTTGCAAGGGCAGAAATATTCCAGAAATTGATCAGAGATATAGTTTATGAAATTATATGTGTTGATCTACTTTTGGATCTGTTGCCGTTATTCAAACTTATATGAAACAAGTAGTGTCTGTGGAGTATTGCAATGTTGTCTTGCATGCATTTTCTGCTAATAAATTTACCTAAACCCTGGAAGTCACATGCAGAAGTTTCAGGAAAGGAATGGTTATCAAAGTGAGAGAATCAATGAGCTGGTAAAATTGACAACACTTAGAAATACTTCCTATAGCAAGAGTAAGGGGGCCCTTTTTCAGCTGAAAGGCCACATTCCTTCAGGAGCAACTTTCTGGGGGCCATATGTGGTAGGTAAAAAAATAAGATCAAATATAAAACGCAAAAGATTGCAAACTGAGTAAACTGAAGACAATGAAGCCATTTATACAATTATACAGTCATTGTTCCGTAAAGTGACTGGTCCCACTTCAGACTGGGCTCAGCTCCTTGGCAAAAGAAGATGAGTCAGGGCACTGAGGATACTCAGAGGAGGACCCTGGGAAGAGGGATGGATGGATGTGTCCATTTTGATTCTCTTAGTCTCTCATTTTTCCAATTTTAAATTCATCTGTCAACATTTCTGCAGCAATTGGGTTTTTTTTAAAGAAAAACTCATAAAATTAACCAGAATTTTAGTGTGAATTTCATTATCTGCAGTTTTTATTAAAGTACACATTTTTGGCAAGCGATATCTCCTAATATAATGCATTTTTGTATGTTATTTTCACTCATATGTTCATATGCACATTTCCCCCAGTACATGGATTTTGTCATAAACATTGGTTGGTTAGAGAACTGCATTGCAAAATTTGGAGAAGTGCAGATGTCAAAGGATGGCTCTGTTTTGTTCCGCGCATTGCTTTGGAAAGTTCAAATTAGGTAAGCTTGCCTTTCAATGTGAACTGAACTGAATTTCTCCCCCCAAAATCTGAAGACTGCCCTCCCGTCCTGAAATTAGAGTCCTGATTCCCTCGCGATGAAAAGTGGATCTCATAATCTCATACAGGAGACATGTCAGCGCACTTGGATGAAACGGATTATTTAGATCCATACCAATCGGGTTTCAGGACTGGACATGGAACTGAAACAGCCTTGGTCGCTCTAGTGGATGATATGAGGAGGGCACTAGATAGGGGAGAATTCACCTTTCTGGTCCTCCTTGATCTCTCAGCGGCTTTTGATACCGTCGACCACGGTATCTTGCTGGATCGTCTGGAGGGATTGGGAATAGGAGGTACAGTATTAAACTGGTTCCGTTCCTTTCTCTCCGATAGACACCAGCAGGTGGCATTGGGAGATGAGGTTTCAGACCCTTGGCCCCTCACTTGTGGAGTCCCACAGGGCTCTATCCTCTCTCCCATGCTATTTAACATTTATGTAAAACCGCTGGGAGCTATCATCAGGAGGTTTGGGCTGCAGTGCCACCAATATGCGGATGACACTCAGCTCTACCTCATTCAAGTCCTCACCAGAGTTGGCTGTGGAGACCATGTCCAAGTGCCTGGACTCCGTGAGTGGATGGATGGGAAGAAACAGGCTAAAGCTGAATCCTGATAAAACGGAGGTACTGCTCGTGGGAGACAAAGGAGGATTGGGAAATACTGACCTGGTGTTTAATGGGGTAAAACTGCCCCTGAAGGACCAGGTCCACAGCCTCGGGGTGATCCTTGATTCCAGGCTGTCCATGGAGGCCCAGGTTTCATCGGTGTGCCGGGCAGCTTGGGGTCAATTGCATCTCATCCGAAGGCTGCAACCCTACCTTCCTGTCCACCAGCTCCCACTCGTAGTACACGCTCTGGTCACCTCTCGTTTAGACTACTGCAATGCGCTCTATGTGGGGTTACCCTTGAAAACAGTCCGGAAATTACAACTGGTACAAAACACGGCGGCTCGTTTACTTACGAATAGCCGCCGTTATGATCATATTACCCCAGTGTTATACAATCTTCACTGGCTTCCAGTTATTTTCCGGGCTCAATTCAAGGTGTTGGTATTAACCTTTAAATCCCTATACGGTTTCGGCCCAGTATACCTGAAGGAGCGCCTCCACCATCATAAAGTGTGCCGCCCTACAAGATCTGCCACTCAAGGCCTTCTCTCGGTTCCGCCGACTAAAGTGGCTAGGTTGGTGAGGACTCGAGAGAGGGCTTTTTCTGTGGCAGCCCCCACGATTTGGAACTCCCTCCCAATGGATCTTCGACATGCCCCTTCCCTAGATATATTTCGCCGGGGCCTGAAAACTTGGCTTTTCCATCAGGCCTTTATGACCTTTGAGACTTCCAAGGTGAACTAGTCCTAGAACTGTAAAAACAATCTACTAAATACTGTAATTTTTGTATTATACTGTACTGGCTATATTGTTTATTGTATTTTATTATGTTTTATTGTAAGCTGCCTAGAGTGGCCACTGGCTAGATAGGCGGCCTATAAATTAAAGTTTATTATATTATTATTATTATGTCTGGCTTCCCTCCTCCTGATCATCTTCTACCTGTTAATAGTAATAATAAAAAGGGACTCACTGAGGGCTCCCGCCCCCTTTCAGATCTACATATTGCTGACAGAGTACTAGCATTTCTTTGATCCTGTTGATGTGGGGGAGTATAAATCTGCTGAGCACGGCTCTCTTCTGCCACTGCTGACCAACTCACTCATCTCCAAGGCATAAATGGGAAGAGTGGAGAGGAGGCCCTTACAGGAGCATACAATTCACAGCTGAATCCTTAAAATAAGAGTGAAAAAGACCTTGCAACACAATCTGTTGCATACATGTTTGGAAGTAAGCACTAGGCTTATGCAGTGGCTCTGTAAAAAATCAGAGACATGAGATGAAACTGTGGAGGATCGGTGCTTTGACAGAGCAAACTGATGCTCCTACAAGATATGACAGGGAGGATTTGGGACCATACGGAGCATCTTGTAGAGCTTCATGACTTGGACTTAAAAAACAAATACCACTGCATAAAGTGCATATAATGTTGTGTCTTATCAGAGAAAAACTATGTCTCATTAACTGTAACCACAAAGGAAACACTGGCGTGGGATGCAGGAAGGGTGAATTTCCCAAGCTTGCAATGCATAAAGGGAATGTGTGGGGAGGGTGGCAAGAGAGTCCTTCATCACTGACACATCTTGCTTTAGATTAGAGGTGGAAATGTATCATGGCTCTCCAATCACAGTGGTTCAAGGGGAGGGATAAATAAATATAAACAAAATTACATGGAAGAAAATAAGTACCTTTTTTTCCCCCATCTATTTTAAAGGTGCCTAGCCCAAAAACCACATGGGTGAGAAGATCATTAATCCCCCTTTGCTGTTGCTATAATCAACTTAATAGCCCCAAACTACATTTCCATAAAACCACACATACACCAAGAGACTGGAGAACAGCAGTAGGCTACCTGCAGGGGTGTCATAAGCTAGTCTCTTTCAGAATCTTCCCCCCTCCCCATATTCATATAGCAACCCTGGGCTACTTTGCAGGGCTGGTGTAACCCATATTTTCTCAACCACAATAGCTACCCCCCTGGCAATATTGATATACCAATGTTGGGTTTTATTTGCATTAGCAGTGTGATTTTTTAAAAAAAGTTTACATACTCAGAAAAAAATAACTTCTTCTTCTTCTTCTTTGCATGACATTAAGCCTGAGTTAGAGCATGGACTCCTATTTTTACTGCTACCACATTTGCTTTCGGCCCGATCCACCACTGGCATGTGGCCCCTGAAAGGTTATCCAGAAAGGAATGTGGCCCTCAGGCTGAAAGGGGCTCCTCACCCCTAAACTAGACTGACAAACGCCCCAAGGAAGATCCCTCCCATCACTTCAACATGACTTTGCTTTGCCAGGCCTTTCATGTCCTCCCCCACGCTCTGTGCGCTTCTGCTGGCGCTCAGGACAGGCTGGTGCACTTCACCTAAGGACACCTTGGAGAGAGAGTCTGTGAATGCTTGGAAGGTGGCCAAGTCTCCCTCCGAACCGCGACCGAGTAACCTTGAGAAGCTCCCAGGGGGAAGCATTCTGTTTGCTATCCACCAGGCGGGATCCAGCTTTTGAGGCCAGTCTATGAGGAAATATCTTGGGTTTAATTAGAGGACAGCTTAGCAGTGCCTTGTGATGCATAGTTAATAACTCTCTCTTCCATCTGCCACAGCTGCTGACCTCAGGGTTTCTCAAGCGCAGGTGAGTCTGGGAAGTCCCCCTTTGATGTTTCCCTTTCCATACTTTTGTTTTAGCTGATTCAAGGCTGGGCACCCACGCTGCGCCAATGTACTGCCCAGCATCTCAAAAGGGAGGCACGCCGTTGAGCCGGGGATAACATTCCACCCCTGGGAACAGCTAATATACCTCTTTTCCGACACCTATTATTTCCATGATAGCCGTGTCAAGGAGTCTCCGGTTTCCAAAACAGGGGAAGGGCCATAGCTCAGCGGTGGAACATTTGCTGTGCATGTGGAAGGTCCCCAGTTCAATCCCCAAAGGAGCTAGAGCTGGTTCCCTGCCTGGAACGGTGAAGAGCCACTGCCAGTCAGTGTGGAGAATACTGAACTAGGTGGACCAGTGGCCTGACTCAGTATAAGGCAGCTTCCTGTGACATAAAGAATAAATGAATAAATGCATTTCAACTCTAATTAGAGAAAGTCTGCTCTCCTGCCCTGAGTGGCAACAAAGTTAATATCTGAGCTGTGCATTTCCTAAGCCCAGGCTCTCCCTTGGGCCATTGCTGCTTTTGCAAGAGCTTCGCCCTCTCTTCCTTCAGAGTCTTTGCTAGGCTGCAGAAGTTGCAGCTCATTGACATGCCAAGGAAGGCACTGCAGCCTTTGAGAATCTGCCAGATGATGTGAGGAGCTATTACTGGGGTGGGGGGGGGAAGAAAGAAAGAAAAACAAGGACTCAGTCAGTGTGCTAAAGTTGGAGGAGCAGGA
The DNA here is from genome assembly GCF_030035675.1 of Rhineura floridana. Lineage (NCBI taxonomy): Eukaryota > Metazoa > Chordata > Lepidosauria > Squamata > Rhineuridae > Rhineura > Rhineura floridana. The sequence continues at coordinate 26,666,524 of NC_084498.1, read as the reverse complement.
GATTAGGAGTCTGGAAGGTCACCTCCAAACAAGCAAGGCCAGCTAGGGAAGGCAGGGATGGGGAACATTTTCAGCCCCAAAATTGCATTCCCTCATGTGCAACCTTCCAGGGGTGCTCAGTGCCAGTGGGAAAAGTGGACAGAACAACTGATGTGGCTCTTAGCTTTGTTTAGTAGGTGACATTCTAGCCATGCAAAAGTCAGAGGTTTCTACAGACCCACCCTCTGTCCTCCACCCAGGTAAGCAAGAGGCATTATCACAGCTGGAGGACACACTCACAATGGCCCAACACACTCAAGGAGATGAAGGAGCAAGTCTAGGAAGGGGAGCAGCCTGTGGAAGCTCTTGAGGACCAGATAGAGAGGTTTGGAGAGTCTTGTTTGCCTCTCAGGACTAAGGTGACCCCTGAGTTAAAGGATGGAGGGTTGGCTTCAAGCTGGCACTCTAGCAAGTGGCCCCAAGTACTTTTGAGGGATCGTTGGTGTGGTGGATCAGAAAGGACAATGCAGCTGTAACACTTTTATTTATTTATTTGGAAACTCGCTGTTCTATCACTGTCCAGTGATCCTAATAAATTGGTTAATATACTGTGCCCTAAAGGTGGTACCTCGCTGCAAGATCTGGTTCATATCTGAATCTGTTGCCTTGGGAAGCAGCCCAATCTGCTCCAAGTCTCTCTGTGGTTGGTCCGAAACAACTTCATTAAACACAAAGCTCTCTTTCCCAACATACATTATTATGGGGAACAAATAAACTAGGGAGGTGGGGGGCTCTGCAACACTGGAGACCTTCAAGAGGCAGGTGGACAGCCACCTTCAGAGATGCTTTAATTCCTGCATTGGGCAGGGGGTTGGACTGGATGGCCTTATAGGCCCCTTGTAACTCTACTATTCTATGATTGCATGGAAACACATTTGTAAAAATCCTCCTTTGGCAGTCTAAGACTCCAGAGAAAAAATAGCCCCTCACCCTCTTCTGATGTGAATATATCTTGCTTTGGCTTCTTGCCAAATGCAATACACAATGATTTATTGGACATTCCTAACATGTCTGCACCATTACTGATCATTTTATCAGCCCTGCATAGATATAGGTTGATTTTCCTGATCCTCACTTTAAAAAAATAATCTTTTTTTTTTAATGGTGACCATACTTGGATCAGATAATGGCGGGGAGCAATCTGTTGTTCAAGATAAATGCAACAGAGAAGAGATTGTGTTGGAAATAAATAGAAACACGTTGGAGGTGCACATAACATTTCCACATGATAAATGTATATGCAAAGACACAAATAATGGTTTGTATCCAATGCAGCACTAAGTCCCTTATATCTATCCCCTTGGTGAAATGTTGTGCACCAGCACAATGTCATTGTGCAAGAGAGTGCATAAGTCGGTTTGGAGTTAAATTTGTTGCACAATAGATTGCTCAACTGTTGCATTATGAGTTTCTGCTAGCAGAGACATTGCATTGGATTTCTCTGTGGTGCAACATGAAAAGTGGCCTTTGCGCTAGTGGACAGAGAATGTCAAATTCAGCCCAACCTGTCCAGATATCTTTCTTGAGCCTCACCTATAACTTAGGAGGTTTCCTGCCTCTGCTTTTTGGGGTGGGGGTGGGGGAGGAGAAACCTCACCTTGTCCCATCGCAGCTAATCATTGCAGTCATCTGAAAACTGAAGCATGGCTAAACTTTGCAGAGCTGTTGTGCTCAGCCATTCATCGGATACGGTACAGTGAGGGGAAAGCGAAAATGGAAAATAAAGAGAATGAAATCTTGAAGACGTATTATTCCCCCTTCCCCTTTGTCTTTCTTTCTCATTCACACCATACTCTGGGCATATGGCAGAATGAGGAAAGAGGTGAGGACCGCTGTGGAATCCAGGGAATCTGAGCTCACCTGACTCATCAAGGATGCAGTCTCATTCATTAACAGAGGGAAGCAGATGGTCGCTCATGGAAAAAGATGGCTGTTGACTCTCCAGGACGAGAAAGGGGAAAGCGTTTGAGCCTCCTTGTGGTCATCTTGGGAACCACGAGGCTCTCAGGCAGCTCTGAAGAATGCTGATTTATTGCTGGCCTCCACAGGATGCAAGTGAGTGCTCCTTCCGAAGGGATTGCTACGGCTGGGGAAATGCAGGCACTCCAACTCCTGTTCTAAGACACAAGGTTCTTTGTTTTTCAATCAGCCTCCATCCCTGGTGAAAATCCTGTCCTGATTTTGGTCAGGACAGGATGGATTTGCTCTCCCCAGGGCCCACAGATTGGGGCCATGGGGGAGGCAAGGAGGGCTGTGCGGAGCCCTGTTACATAGTTCTGCCTGTGCAGATCCTGGCTGTCTTGGGGAAGAGCAACCCCTTGCCCATGTCGGTGGAGTCTCTGACTCTCCTGCCCTTGATGAAGAACTCTCTCTCTGTCTCTCTCTCTCTCTCACACACACACACACTTTTGAGTTTTGGGAACTCAAAACAAAAGAAAAAGTGTCTGAGGCTAAACTGACGGTTGTGTGCACGCAAGCTAAATGACTCCTCTCTGGGCACTGCACTCTCCTCTGACCAAATTACTCAGTGAGGCTGGCTCTCTGTCTTGGCTCTGCCTTACAAAGCACTGGGGTGGGGTGGGGGGAGAGAATATGTGTCCCCTTTGCTCACACTGCAGTGTAGACCAACTGTATCAATTTGAGCCTAATCAGATCAAGTTTTATGTGGGCCTTCAGCTCTGTGCTGCCAAAGATGCTCATGAACCTCGCAGCTTTCGATGCAAGAGCAGAGAGAGAGAGCAGGGGGAAAGTGTAAAGAACGATGTCAACAATCCGGCATTGGACGGGGATGAGGAGCCCCTGGATTTTGCCGAAAGTGAATTCAGAGGCTGGAACACGAGGGCTAAACTGAGTGCCAGTTTGGAGGGTGGGCAGAATCAGTGCGTCTCCGAATACCAGATGATAGGCACAAACGTCAGGGAACAGCTGCCACCTTCATTTCCCAACTGTAAGCATTGGAAATGCATCCAACGGCTACTGGCTATGTTCTCCTTCCTCTGTCACTGGCAGTGTGCCTAGAATGCCAGTTGCAGGGCGGTTGTGTTCCACTCCGGTCTTGCTGACTGGCTTCCCAATGAGGCATCTGGTTGGCCATTGTGAGAACAGAGCACTGGATGAGATGGGCTCTTGTTGAAGAAGACACGGCAGCGTGGGAATTGCTCAGCAGCTGGACCTGCCGTTGCTCCACAAAAGGTCCCCTGGAGCTTCTAAAGCAGAGAGAGGGATACAATAAAATAACATCCATCCATCCATCCATCCATCCATCCATCCATCCATCCATCCATCCATCCATCCATCCATCTACATATCTCCCTCCCTCCCTCCCTCCCTCCCTCCCTCCCTCCCTCCCTCCCTCCCTCCCTCCCTCCCTCCCTCTCTATCTATCTATCTATCTATCTATCTATCTATCTATCTATCTATCTATCTATCTATCTATCTATCTATCTATCTATCTATCTATCTATCTATCTATCTATCTATCTATCTATCTATCTATCTATCTATCTATCTATCTATCTGTCTGTCTGTCTGTCTGTCTGTCTGTCTGTCTGTCTGTCTGTCGAGAGACTCTCTGAAGATGTCAACACCAGGCCTGGTGTTTGGAATATTTCAACCTGTGGCACCAGGCCAGAATCAGCAACAAGGTCTGAGTGACAGGTGTAAAGTGCATGTGGACAACCCATGGCCAGGGGTTCACATGCATCAGCTTCATAACATAAGAAGAGCCTGGCTGCTGGATCAGGCCAGTGGCCCATCTAGCCCGGCATCCTGTTCTCACAGTAGCCAACCAGATGCCCCAAAGGGAAGCCCACAAGCAGGCCCCAGTGCATCAGCGCTCTTCCCACTTGTGATTCCCAGGAACTGGTGTGCGGAGGCGCACTGCCTCTGACAGTGGAGGCAGAACATAGCCATCGTGGCTAATAGCCATCGATAGCCCTGTCCTCCATAAATTTGCCTAATACCCTTTTAAAGCTGTCCAAGTGGGTGGCCATCACTACAGCATCTGGGACTGAATTCCATCATTTAACTATGTGCTGTGCGTAGTTTTGACTGACCTGTGAGCTTTCAGAAGCATCTGTGTGTCTTCAGATAGAAAAAAACAGGATGCTGGACTGGACAGACAACGGCCTTATTCATCAAGGACCTTCTTGGTAGTGGCCCCAAAACAATGGAACTTCCTTCCAGTGGGCTTCAGCCTTGCCTCTTCAACTCTAGCATGGCTGCATTGAATCAGTGCCATAAATGGGAGCTTCTTTTATTTATCTGTTCTGCTGTGGGCACATTCCCCCCATTGTACCCTGACTTTCCTTCCTTTTATACAGAAGTGGCTCGCCATGCTAGCTTCCTGGCAGGTGGGTTGCTGTCGCTTATTATTATTATTATTATTATTATTATTATCATTGTTATCTTTATTTATACCCCGCCCTTTTTCCAACACTGGAACTCATGGCGGCTTATTGGAAAGGGAAAGGGTGGTGGGGAGGTCAGTGGCGTGCAAATGCCCCAGCAGAGCCAATCCAGCACTCCTGCCAGTGTGTTTGCTGACCACACCAACCTCCCAGCCGCATCGACCCTTCCCTTCTCCCTCCCAATAAGCAACAGTGTCCCACCCTCTGGGAAGCTGGCATAGTAGCTCAGCTCCACCCGGCAATGCACTTCTGCTTTTATAAGCCACCCTGCCATGGGGTTGCTCTGGAAAGTGACTGAAAAACAACTTTAAATAAAGAAGGAAAATATCTGCATGTTCTTGGGAATCCTTGGGAATTCTTGGGGAAGTTAAAATCATTTTTTATTTTAGCGAAGTTCCCCTGGGGGAATTCCCATCTATGTAATATGCCAGCCCACAGTGACTAATCCCTTTGCATGTTGCAACACAGGTCATACTGCTTTACGAGAAAGCCGCCTCGAGGTAAGTAAACAGGCATTTTGTTCCACAGTCGCTCTCTGGATGAGCGCTGCACACTGACTGGAGTATAATATACATATTAATAATGGCTCTTCTGGACTGCCTCTCTGAATAGGTTCTTTTATATGCCCTTTTAAATCCTACAGCGCCCGAGGGAATGGAGCAAAATGGCTAGCTCATAGAATCCTGCAGTTTTGCTCTGATGAGAGTATGCACCTTGCATTTGCTTTCCTCCAGGTTCACAAATTAGAGTGTGAGCATAAGAATTTCCTCATCTGGATCATGCTGAAGGTCCATTGAATTAAATGTCTTCGGTGTGATGGTGGGCAGGAAGACCCCACAGAAACACCCAGGGAGAGACTCTCCTTTCTTTTCTTGTGTACATCACCTTTTTTAAAAAATGGATGCCTGAAAAACTATTGTTGTATTGTAATTTGTCGTATTTGTCTAAATTCTTTTTTTTTATGCCCCCTCCTTAATTGGTTTCCGCCGAGCCTTGAAGACCTTGCTATTCAGGCAAGCCTATGGGATTTCTGGGATGGGTTAGTTGTTAACGTGTTATTAACTGGAAGAGTGGGTTAGATGATTGATGGTCTTATCTATTTTATATTGTATTTTAGTGTATTAATGTACGTCGCCTAGAGTGGCCGTTAATTCGGCCAGATAGGCGACTCAGAAATAAAATTTTATTATTATTATTATTATTATTATTATTATTATTATTATTATTATTATTATTATTATTAAAGCCATCAGAGCTATTGCCCCTGTATCTTGTCTTAGTGAGTTCCAGAATTTAAGGGGCTAAAACAGATGCTCTTCCGCTGAGCAGTTCTTTGAAAGAACTTGGACAGTTCTTTGAAAGTTCAGACTAAAACTTCTACTGCCCCACTGAAATGGAGCCACCAGCCTCCATTGTAGCTTGGTATTGCCTGCACTGACTGGTAGTGGTTCTCAGGAACACAGGAAGCTGCCTTAGACTGAGTCAGACCCATTAGTCCATCTAGCTCAGTACTATCTACTCTGACTGGCAGCTGCACAACAGAGTTTCAGACAGCCCTACCTGGAGATACCAGGGATTGAACCTGGGACCTTCTACATGCAAAGCAGATGCCGTACCACTGACCCTTCTCCTGGGGTTTAGGCAGAGGACATTCCCAGCCTGACCTGGAGATGCCAAGGATGGAATCTTGGACCTTCTGCATGCAAAACAGATGCTCTACAGCTGAACTATGGCCCTGTTCCTATCATAGGAGGCTGCCTTAGACCACTGGCCCATCCAGGTTGGTATTGTCTACACTGAGTGGTAGCAGCCTTCCAGGGTCTCAGGATGGAATTTTCTGGATGTCCAAACCTGGATATTCCGGGGATTGACCCCGGGACCTTCAGCATGCCAAGCAGATATACTACCAACAAGCTGCAGAAATAGACAAGTAAGGGATCACGGCTAAAGACAGAGAGAATTGTGCTGCAATACAAAGGGGGATAGGCAATAATGAGAAGGGGTATCCTAGATGAGGGATACACACAGCTCTAGCTGAGAAGAACCAGGAGGCTGACTGCAGGAGAAAAACTGGCTGCACTCACTCATCTAACAATCAACAATATTCAGCAATGCCCCATAGCTGGGTTCTTCATCAGCAATGGCTCAAAATGGAAAGGGATTCATTTTCTGCTTTCAGCTTTACCTTCAGTTCTTCCTTTTTTTAAAAAAAAATAGATCAGATCCTTGTCATTTTTTTCTAGTGCCGATTTGGACAGTCCCTTGGGGCAATGGGCTTTGCTTCATCCTTGCATGACAAACTGTGGGATCTCTCAAAGCTGCAGCTCCTGACAAGCCCGTCATTCACATTGCTGGATTAGCAGCTTGGAAGCCTTGCAGAGCCTCAGAATCCTCTGATTTTGCTGCCGTGATTCTTTCTCTTTGAAGGTGGGATGGATTCCATTGTCAGTTTCTGACAGCCAGGTCCAGGTTTGAGGCTATCTTCATAAAATATCCTCCAAGATCCCCCTCCTTTGGCAAGCATAGCCCCATGTAGACAGCATTGCAATAGTCCAATTGTGAGGTTTTTAAAGATAGAACTAGACTGACTGCAGTCCAGGATATATACTTTTTTAAAGTACAAATTGATAATGTGATTGCAATTGACACCTTAAATCGAAGATTTTCCTCTTCCTGATTTAAACGGACAACTTGAATCAAAGCGAATTAAATCAGGCAATTGGATGGACACCAAACACCTGCTTGGTTTAGCCATGTTGGAGTTTCCTTTCATATACATCCCCCCTCAAAGGAAAATCTATGATCTTTCCCCTAACGTTTGAACAAAAAAAATTAAAATTGGGGTGCATCTGCTCTAGAGCCAGACCAATTTAATAAGAATTCCCTCTCCTCAGGAAACAGTAGTTTTGGGAGCCATGTTAGGGATGTTGTGCTCTATGCCCTGAACCAACCATCCTGCTGCACAGGGCACAGTGTGGAATAGCAAGCTCTTCAGCACAGAAATCACGACCCAGAGTTTGCAGTAACGAAAAAAAAAACTTTATCCAAGCCTCACCAACGTACATAGCTTTCTCCTATTACCCCCCCCCACATCCTGTTCTGTTCTTTCTGGCTTTATTCCCGGCCAACAGACAAGCCGCAGCTGTGTGGCCTCTACAAGTCGAGTAGTCATTGTTAACCCCTTCCTACCTCGGGGAATGACTCAGCAACATTACTCAACATCCCCCACCCATTCTCCGTGGTAGGAGATCCATGTTGCAGTAACATTTTCATACATATCATATTTTACATTTTTACACTTTACACAAGTCCCATGCGTTTACATAGTTTCATATGTTTCTCTGTACATAATGGTTTAGTCAGAACATCGGCGACCAGGTTGGATGTTTCGCAATACGTTAACCTGATTAACCCGGTTTGTATACAGTCTCTCACATGGTGCAATCGAACACTAACATGCTTTGTTCTTTTTGTGTTATTTTCTGCCGTGGCCATGTGTATGCATGCCTGGTTGTCTTCGTGTATTAGGTAAGGCTTTGCTATTTTTAAAGCAACCTCCTGTATCAAACAGTTATACCATACTATTTCATTGCATGCTGTCGACAAACGGATATATTCAGCTTCCGTGCTTGACCCGGCTACAACAGGTTGCTTTCGGCTCATCCAGTCAACCAGTGAGCCCTGCAGCATTATTGCTATCCCAGTCGTGGATTTTCTACTGCTGGGGTCTGCTGCATGGTCAGCATCTGTATAACATTCGAGGATTTTGTCACCGGAGTTTGACAACAGCAGCTTCATTTCACATGTGCCTTTCAAATACCGTAAAACCCTCTTTACTCCATTCCAATCATATTCTGTGGGTTTCTCAACCCTGCGTCCAAGAATGCCTACTGCATTAGTGATATCCGGTCTGGATACCTTAGCTATATATAGAAGTTTGCCTACTATGCTTCTATACATACTGGGATCTTGCAGTGCTTCACTGTCGTGTTCTCTCTGGTAATCCACTACCATGGGTGTACTTACAGATTTACATTCAGACATATTGCACTCGTATAATACCTGCCTTATCTTAGGGGCCTGATGTAAAACAAAACTGCCATCGCTGTTCCTCTGTAATTCTGTTCCAAGGTAATGTTTCACGGGACCAAGGCATTTTATTCTGACATGTTTTTGTAACTGTTTCATAAACGTCATTTCCTCCTCTCTGCTGTGACACATGAATAAAATATCGTCTACAAACACCAGACAGAAAGTATTTCCCTCCTTTCCATCTTGAATGTAAAGGCAGGGATCTGCTCTTTTTTTTTCTTCCTACCTCGGGGAATGACTCAGCAACATTACTCAACAAGGGATCCATTAATAAGGCTTTATCAGAATGCCCTCACCATGTTACAACTCCCAGAATCCTTTAGGGCAGCCTTCCCCAAACCTGGTATCCTCCAGACGTTTTGGACTACAACTCCCATCAGCCCCAGCGGTTGTCCAAAACACCTGGAGGGCACCAGGTTTGGGGAAGGCTATTTTAGGGAAAGGAACGAGAGTTCAATTGACTTTGAAACTGGTGCTGGCAGGACCTGGATGGAGTTGATGTCCAGCAATGTCTGAAGGGGCACAGGCTCTCCATTCCAGCTCTAAACCCCTCCTTTTTCCTTCCCCCAAGCTGTATGTCTGGCTTGTTCATCCAATGGCAGTGGTAGAAAGGAGGTCTCAGTCCTCCCCCCCCTCCAGTGCCTGGCCTGATTCTATGGCTATAAAGAGTTGTGGCAAATGGATGGGGAAGGAAGGGAAATTCTTCTTTGGCTCAGTTAACATCGAAGCCAGTGAAGACATTTCAGTGGCTCACCTTAAGAACATAAGAAGAGTCTGCTGGATCAGGCCAAAGGGAGCGCATCTAGGCCAGCATCATGTTCTCAGAATGGCCAACCAGATGCCTCAATGGGAAGCCTGCAAGCAGGACATCAGCACAAGAGCACTCTCCACCCTGAACTTTCCAGCAATTGGCAATCAGAGGCATACTACCTCAGACAGCCGAGGGAGAACATAGCCATCATGGCTAGTAGCCATTGATAGCCTTATCCTCCATGAATTTGTCTAATCCTATTGTAAAGCCTTCCAAGTTAGTGACCATCTCTGCCTCCTGTGGGAGTGAGTTCCACAGTTTAACTGTGCACTGCATGAAGTAGTCATCTCTTTTGCCTGTCTTGAATCTTTCACTATTCAGCTTCATTGGGTATCCACAAGCTCTGGTGTTATGAGAGAGGGAGAAAAGCTTTTCTCTGTCCACTTTCTCCATGCCATGCAGAATTTTATACACCTCTGTCATGCCACATTTTACCCACATTTTGCCTAAACTAAAATGCCCTAAACCTTGTCCATAGCAGAGTCACTCCATTCCTTTGATTATTTCAGTTGCACTTTTCTAACCTTTTCCAACTCTATGATATCTGCTCTACAAAGCCTTGTATTTGAGGCCAGCATTATAAGCCACCAAGATTCATATTTCTGAGGCAGGAAATATAAAGAACGGTGGAGCAAGCTGGCTCACTTCCCGCTATCCATGGTGCTGAACACTCCTGCCTGCCTTGCTGCCAGGCCCCTGTGCAAGGTGCAGGTTTGAGCTGCCATCCAAACGCTGAACTGCATTTACAGTTGCTCCCCTCTTCAAGCTGCTTTGTTCAATTGCAGTTTGCTGTCGGGTTATTTTGTTTGATGGTTGCATAAGCCCGGTTAATCAATTGACTCGTGAAGGAGCCACAACAATGTGCAAATCATTAATGACCAGGAGCAGAAAGCCAGAATCAGCCTGACAAATTAATCTTACTGGGCAGATGGACCGATTCCTAAGAGAGGCTTGATATAAATTACTCAGCAGCAATTTATATGCTGTTGAATAAATAAAAAAGAAACTGTTCCACCCATTTTTGCAAACATAATGTAATGACACAGTATGGGGGCGAGAAATTGCAGGGCTTGTTGCCATTGTTTGTTTCTTAATGTCTTGCCACTTTGAGTTTTATGACCTGTCGGCCAACAAAATGTTGATAGACTTTATGAGCCATGTTCCATGAGATATGGGTTTTGCGCTTAGTGTGGACTGTGCTTTTTGTGTCAGAAGCGTGATCTGATTAAAAGAGAGCGACTGAAAGGGCACACACTCAGGTGCCACATTTGGGGAGGTGTGTGGCTCAATTATAATTTGCTTCAGCTGTCATTGAATATGCCATTGGGGGGGAGAATCCCCAAAGATTGGCTTGTGGGAACAGAGGAAGCTGGTCCATCTAGCTCACTGTTTACTACACTGACTGGCAGGGGCTGTACAGGCAGGGTCATTCCCAGGCCTACCTGGAGATGCTCAGGATTGAACCAAGGGCTTTCTGCATGTAAAGCAGATGCTCTGCCCCTGAGCTATGGCCCTTCACTCTGCTGGGTCAGACTATCAATCCATCTAGGTCAGTACTGTTGGCCCCTCAGCCCTGGTCTAGAACCTGCACAGAGCAGCAGTGAGTGTAAATGCTGCAGTTGCCCAGATTTTGCCTGTCACTCATCTATTAAAAGACATAAGAGCCTCTTTCAGGGAATCAGCTAGAGAATTCCTCGAGCCCCTTGTCGCTTCCCACCCACTGGACCTGCCTTAGAAGGCAACACAGTGCCTCACCGTGCTGCTTCCCAAGCATCAAGGTGCTCCGCAGTCAAAGCAAAGTGCTGAGTAGAAATTAAAGACCCCCCAAACTGGGATGCTCCTTTTGATGAACAGAGTGTGTGTGCCAGTGGCGGCTGGTGACTCCACTTCAGCACCATGGACAGCTCCTTCAAAGTTTGCACTAAAACCCAGAGCAGATTCTACTGCCCCCTGACATCTGGCCACCAGCCACCACTGGTGTGTGCCACAGTTCCTCGAGTGTGTGTTGAGTTGGTGATGCCCACAGCATGAATGCCAAGTTCAGACCTTTCCCCCACAATGCTCCCCAATTCAGAGTGAGAGGCAGGAAGGCATGCAAGATAATTCCTCTTTGATTCAGGGCCATTATTTCTAGCCATGTGTCTAAGGACACAGATGAGTCTTCCAAGGCATGGAAACAAGGTCAAAGAAGCCAAATAAGGAGATCTGTACAGATGGGAGAAGTCCACCTACCTACCTACCTACACAACACACACACATACACACGAGCAAATTCTGTACTACATCCCACTTCTTAATTCTAATGCAGCTAGGAGAATATCTAAAATTAATTCCCAAACTGGAGCATGCACACTCTGGCACAGCTTTCATTTATCTTTCAGTATATTGGGTATATTAGGGAAAAATACATTACTACACCAATGTATTTATTAGGAGAAATTCACACTGAAATGCTGATGAATTTTCATGAGGACTTTTCTTTTAAATGAAAATTGCTGTGGAAATGTGGAGTATTGAACTTGTAATTGGGAAAATAAGGAAACGAGAGATTTGCTCATCCCTGTATCCCAGTGTTTGTAGGGATGAATCAGAGTGCCACCCAAATCCCCCCACACACATCACCATACATCTCTCATGTAAAATTAGAGCGTGTGTCCTGGATATCTCTTGCACAGACATGCTTACTTTGAATAGAGGTTGAGAGAGGTGAACAAAACCAGCAAAAATGATTTTTTAAAATATAATAATAATAATAAAGATAGAGAGACAATGACCAGCTGTCTAGCTGGATATAGAACACGCACTGGTTTCCAACAGTTCCAATCAGCTTATCCTGAGTAGGGTTGGCATTTGATGAACCACCTCAACACTGTCATAGAAAGCTGTCTTATACCGAGTCAGAACAATTGGTTAGTCTAGGATAGCATGGGCTACACCTGCTGGCAGCAGCTCTGCAGGTGTCCGGCAGGGGATCTTTCACAGTCCTGACTGGAGCTGCTGCTGGGATTGAACCTGGTCCCTCCTGCGTGGGAACAGAGAAGGCTTCCATTATACCAAGTCATGCCAATTGGCCCATTCAGCTCAGGATTGTCTATCCTGACTGACGGCAGCTCTTCAGGATTTCAGGCAGTGACTGCCTCCTCCCTGAATCCATGGAATCATTTGCACCACCTCTGAATGCAACTCCTCATTGATCCTTCTCAGGCTGCAAATGAGCATGGGGAAGCGGAGAGGGAGAAAGAGAGAGAGATTGTAATAAACTAGATTTAAGGAACACGATAACCTCAGCGTAATTAATGCAGCCTGACTTTATTTTATCAATATCTCCACATATTTACAGGTGTTGCCTTTCAGTTTATCTTGATCTTCTTTTTCTAAAACAATGTAACAAGTTTAGATATATCTTCATTTCTGTTCCCCAGCAACGGGTACTAAAAAGCATGCAACCTCTGATACTGTTGTAATATGTATAGCTATTATGACCAGAAGCCACCGGTGACCTTATCCTCCATGAACGTATCTAATCCATCCAATTTGGTGGTCATCGCTTCCTTCTGCAGGGAGCAAATTAGATTAACTCAGGGTTGTGTGAAGGAGGACTTCCTTTTGTCTCTCCTGAACCTTCCAACATTCCGTTGCATTGGATGACCCTGCTGGATTCTAGCATTACGAGAGAGGGAGAAAAGCAAACTTCTCTGTCTACTTCCTCCACACCATGCATAATTCTATGCACCTTGCTGAGGTCCCTCTGCTTGCTCACTTAAAAAAACCCTGAAAAGCTGCAGCATTAGTCTCCAGCTAGACAGTTGACGGGGACAGACTGTCGCCAGCACATAACTCCAGCACTCAAAAGCTTGCCCTTGCTGTCCATATGCTGCCAGGCCAGGTGGAAGGTTCTTGCATTAATTGCCAAAGACCTTAACAAACCACATCCAGGATATCTAAAGGAGTGCCTGGTCCTTTACATCCCTGCCTGATCACTGAGGTCTTCAGGGGAGTCACTGTTAGTGGTCCCCCATAGCTCAGATGCACAGCTGGTATCCACCAGGACCCATGCATTCAGTACTGTGGGCCCAATTTTATGGAACTCTCTTCCGGCTGACATCAGCCTTCCTGCTGAAACTCTAGTGCTTACTGAAGACTTTTTTAAAAAAAAATCCAGCAAGCATTTTAACTAAATTCTGATTTTGTAGCTTTAACACATTTTGATTTCCGTTGTATTGAGTGCCTTGAAATTAAGTGGTATATAAGTTGTCAACAATTATATAGCAACAACAGCGTTACAATCTTTCTTTATAAGGGAGTCACTTCAGCCCCTTGAAAAGTTCTGTTGGCCTTTTCTGCACTTTTCCAAATCCCTGTGCAACTCTTGTGGATGCAAACTAGGGATGGACAGACCTGTCAGTTTGGGTTCTTATGGTTTCTCATTTCCCAGTCTTAAATTCAATTCTCCACATTTCTGTGACACTAATTAATTAATTAGATTTATATCCCACCCTTCCTCCCAGCAGGAGATTTAAAAAATCCTCATGAATATCCTCCAGCATTTTAGTGCAAATTTCTCCTAATAAAACACATTTTATAGGCAGTTTTGACTGATGTACAGATTTTTCCTAGCTATTTCTTGCCTTGTAATGCATTTTTGCATTTTCCCCCCACTCATATGTTCAGTTTTTATGCACACTTTCCCCTAACATATGCCTTTTTTGTAACATTGGTTGGTTGGCAAACTGCATTGCAACGTTTGAATAAGTGTGAATTTAGAAGGATGGCCATGTTTTGGGTCTCATGTCATTTCAGAAAGTCTGAATTTGGTAGATTAACCTGTTCGATAAATGCAGACTGAATTGGATTTCCCCCCCCATCCCTAATGCAAATGGGATTTTGTGACAATGTGTCTCCCTGCGCCATGGGCCAATCAGCAGGACCTGTTGCCTTGCTCTTCATTGCATCCATTCCGGGAGAGAACTCGCCATGCAAAAGGCCACACCTGTGTCTTAAGCTGCTTGAAATGGGATAGCATGGCATTCAATTAGAGCAGGGGATCATGTGACAAAAATCAAACATAAACACTGAACAGCCACGTGACGGGAATGTCACAATTAATATTTAGTGCCAGACGGAACTAATTTGCCTTTGTCCCCATGTTTAAAAGCCAGACCCTTACAACTTGTGGATATTAAAGAAACAGTGAGAAAGCACTTAAGTAATCGAGTTAAATGTGCAGTGGGCACATTTTCCCCTTGCCACCCCCTCTCTAAACAAACTTGAATCTTTCTTCCAGCCATGAATATTTCAGCTTCGAGGAGCTGCCTTATTAATTCTTAATTAAATGCACATTGGAGGCACTCGCCTGATAGTTTGAACTAATGAGGAGCAATCAGACCTATTCACTGGGTTTCTGGACATTTTTTTAAATAAAAAAATCCAAGAATGGGCTTGCTGTGCAGCATGGCTGGTTTTTTTAGGTATACCCCAGGGCATGACTTGCCACCTCTCTAAATACAAGTCTCTTGCATGTCGGTATGCAAGCTTGCACCACATCTGCCTAATTGCTACCTAGTGTTCAAATTACTGATGAATTACAGCCACCCAGTGCTTGGCTACAACTGAGTTCAGATTTCTCTCAATTGAGCAAGAATATTCTCACATATCTGCAGGTGGGATGTGTGAGACAATATAAGGAATAGTTAGAGGAGAGTGAGCAAGCTGTAACATCACCATTACTATTATTATTAATTAATTAATAATAGTAATAATATTAACATTACTGGCTGCATGCACATCATACACATTTAAAGCAGACAGTTTCCCGCAAAGAATCTAGGGAACTGTAGTTTACCCCTCACAGAGCTACTATTCCCAGCACCTTCAACAAACTACAGTTCCCAGGATTCTCTGGGGTAAGTCATGTATTTTAAATGTGCTTTAAATGGGTATGATGTATAAGCAGCCATCCTAATCATCTACATTTATATCCCACTTTTTTCCCAAGGAGCTCAAAGGAGCTCCTCACAACAATGGTGTGGGGTAGGTTAGGTTGGGAGACCCAAGGTCAGCCAGTGAACCCCGTGAATGGGAAGGAATTTGAACCCAGATCTCCCAGTTCTTTGTTCAGTGTTCTAACGGATACACCATGCTGCAAGGAGACCATTTGTAACCCGCCAATGCATCTGTACACACACACAATGGCGGCTGGTAGCTCCATGTCAGTGGGGCAGTGGAATCCACTCTGGGTTTTAGTCTGAACTTTCAAGGATCTGTCCAAAGTGCTGATGCTGTTGGAGGCAGTATTGCTTCCATATTTCTGTTGCACTCGGGTCCTTCTTGTGGGCTTCCAATTTTTTAAATTTTTATTTAAGGACAATTTCTGTGCTGCTTATATTTAAACAAAACTCTAACCAGTTTGCAACATAAGTTAAAACATCTTAAATAGCAAATAACAAAAAATAACAAATAATTTCAACATTCTATAAAACACCATTAACAGCTGATAAGTAAATCCTCTTCAGTATCAAAGTAAACATTGCACATAAAAATCAGCTACAAAAATAGAAGAAAATTTGATGTTAAACACGGTAAACAACTCAACAGCATACCCTCTAGACATCAGGAAATTAAATTACTAATAAAAATCAGGCTTTAAAAAAAATGGAACAGGTTCAGAGGAAGGCAGCACGGATGATCAGGGGACCGAGGGGAGATAGGATAGGACTCTTCAAGTACTTGACAGGTTGCCACAGAGAGGAGGGCCAGAATCTCTTCTCAATCATCCCAGAGTGCAGGACATGGAGTAATGGGCTCAAGTTGCAGGAAGCCAGATTTCGACTGGACATCAGGAAAAACCTCCAAACTGTTAGAGCCGTATGACAATGGAACCAATTACCTGCAGAGGTAGTGGGCTCTCCGACACTGGAGGCATTCAAGAGGCAGCTGGACAGCCATCTGTCAGGACTAGCAGGGGGGTTGACTGGATGGCCTTATAGGCCCCTTCCAACTCTATGATTCTATGATAAATTGGCCACTGTGAGAACAGGGTGCTGAGCTGGATGGGCTCTTGGCCTGATCTAGCAGCCAGGATCTTCTGATGTCCTTAAGCTGATGCAAGTGGCCCTCTCACTACCAGCTGCCCACATGTGCTTTACACCCGTCATTCATCCCCAGTTGCTGATTCTGGACCAGAGCCACAATCTAGACCACTGTGTCAGATTTTTCCTTCCTTCCTCCAGACCCCCAGCCCTGGTTTCTACATCGTCACAGACTCTCTCTCTCTCTCTCTCTTCAAACCATTATAAAAATAAATGTCTTTGATGTTATTTTATTGCATCCTTCTCTCTGCCAGAGAAGCTCCAGGCACCTTCTGTGGAGCTGCTGTCCTTTGCCATCCAGCTCCTGATCGATTCCACACTGCCTTGGCTTTAACAAAGGGGATCAAGTACTCCCAGACAATTCAATGGGCCACTCAATAACTGCACAGCCGAAAACGTCAATACAGAAATAGGTCGAAGCTAGAACTTGGCAAAACACACAATGCTGTACATTAGGGAGAATATATGTTGGTGCTAATTAGGAATGGCCACCCCAAGCAGAAGCCCAGTTAAATAAGACAAACAATGCCTGGAAGGAGAGCAAGTGCTTTCACAGGCTGGACGGTGAGAAGCTGATACAGTATAAGGAGGCAAGAAGAGCCCCTCTGGATCAGTCCAGCATCCTTTCTTCACAGTGGCCAGCCAAAGGCAAGCCCAGAAGCAGGACCAGAGTACAACCACTTGCGATTCCCAGCCACTGGTGTGCAGAGGCCCACAGCCTCCTACTGTGGAGGGGGCACTTAGTGACCATGGGCTGTAGCCACTGACAGCCTTATCCTTCATGCTTTTTAAAGCCATCCTAATGTGGATTTTACCTTTGCCCAGTAGGCTACCTTCTAGCCAGAGCTTGGAAAAGTCACTTTTTTAGAACTACAACTCCCATCAGCCCCAGCCAGCATGGCCACTGGATTGAGCTGATGGGAGTTGTAGTTCCAAAAAGGAACTTTTCCAAGCTCTGCCTTCTATACACACTCCTCCCTATCCTCCATTCAGGCAAGCAGGAGGCATTGTCAGAGCTCCAGGACACATCGCAGCCAGGCAAAAAAAACCAAACACCCCTGGAAGGTGAGAAGTAGGGCTGGCATGGTCTGGGGAGAGGGGGTGTGGCTGGGGAGGAGGAGACTCCCAAGAGCCAGATAGAGAGGCTTAGAGGGCCACATTCAGGCTCTAGGCCTGAAGTCTCTCACTCCTGCTGTAGGGGATTGAGATTTGAAGAGGCACAGCCAGATTAAGGAGACCCAAGGCTTATTCAGCAGGAAGGTAGGAATTTCTTCCCCATCCTTTGCTGGGGTGCCACAGCCTGAGTCTGGATGAGATGCCCAGGGGACTGGAGGGACAATGTCCTACCAGATTTAGTTGCATCCTCACCTGAATTTGGTTAATTTGGTTGATCGGCTCTGCAGGGTTTTTGTTATATTTCAATAAATATATCACATTTCCCCAACATCTTGTCTCGCAAGTCTTCTTTGCAGGGGTGGGGACAACTGTAGCTCTGTGAGGGGAATAGAGGTCTCCTAAAAACTCTCAGCACCCTTAACAAGCTAAAGTTCCCAGGATTCTTTGGGGGAAGCCATGGCTGTTTAAAGTGGCATGATACTGCTTTAAATGGATAGGGTAGACGGGGCCTCCTTTTGGTCAAGCATCCAAATATAAACTCGTCAGGAAAATGCACAGAACGCTGCGTGCAACTTGGTGTGCCTTTTATTTTTCTGTTACTCTTAAGAGACCGTGGAGAACTGTGGGCTGCATTTGAGTCACGACCTGATAAAAGATTGAAGGTTCTGGGCATGTTTAGCCTGGAGAAAAACTGGGCTGGCAGAACAGGGCGACGGGACATGACATCTTTCAAATATAGAAAAGGATTCTTTCAAACAGTTAGCAGCATTTTTTCCCTTCTACTGCAACCGTCTCTTATTCATTGCATGTGCTTTCTCTCCTGATTCATCCTAAGCTCTGGGGTCAGGGGATAAGAAGGTAATGATGGTTCCCCATTACCCTGATGAAGCACCCTATTCACCCCTTCCTCCATCTCTGGCAAGCAGAAGCGATTCAGCAATATTATTTATTTCTCTATTTATTTATTTTGACAATTTATATACCGCTTAAATACAGTTGTTATCTTGAGTACAAAAAACCCCCTCAATGCAATAAAAATAAAAATGAGTTCAAGCTATAAAATCAGAATTTGGTTAAAATGCCTGCTGGAATTTTTTTTTAAAGTCTTCAGTAGGTGCCGGAAGTTCAACAGGGAGATCGTTTGTCTGAACTCAACTGGAAGAGAGTTCCATAAAATTGGGCCCACAGTACTGAATGCACGGGTCCTGGTGGATACCAGCTGCGCATCTGAGTCATGGGAGACCACTAGCAGATGCTCCCCTGAAGACCTGAGTGATCAGGCAGGGAAATAAGAGATCAAGTGGGCCTTTAGATATCCTGGACGCAGTTTGTTAAGGGCCTTGTCAGTTAATGCAAGAACCTTCCACCTGGCCTGGCAGTGCATGGACAGCCAGTGCAAGCTTTTCAGCGGTGGAGTTATGTGCTAGCAACAGTCTGTCCCCATCAGCTGTCGAAGCAGCAGCGCTTTGCACACACTAGAGCCTCCGGACCAGGCCCAAAGATGCATGATCATGCATAACACTTGATTTTCTCACCATTTGAGAACTAACAACAGACTTGATGGCTAACACCAGCTGAATGCGTGAGCTGACTCAGTTGTGTCTGTACTTATGGTAAAATTCAGGTGCTATATGTCATTCACAGGTGAATTACAGAAGCAAAAGGATTCAATTTGGCCTGCATTTTTTTAAAAAGCAAACTGACATGTATCACACTCCCAGACAAATACACGGATCTGGGCACAGTTATCCATGGGTTTTCCCACCCTTCTCATAATTTTGCAATCTGTGGCTGTTTATACATCCTTCCTAGTGTTAAACTGGAAGCTGCAGGAGAGGTTACACAAGAATGGTTTCCATTAGAGACTGGGAGAATTCCCCAGTCTGACTTGAGCAAACTGAACAATGTCCTTAAAGCTCAACAAATAGCTCAGCCTGTATCTGAGCTAGGGGTGGGGGACAGGGTTTGATTCAGTTCACATTTAAAGGTGAAATTACCTCTAATTCACACTTTCTGAAACAAGACGAAACACTGCCATCTTTCAAAATTCACACTTCTCTGAATTTTGCAGTGCAATGCTCCAGACAACTGATGTGTACAATAACACATATACTGGGGTAAAGTGCACATATTGAAATGCACATATTAGCAAAAACAATGTACAAAAATGCATTATAATCGGGAACATTGCTTTGCAATCATGACACACCTGGACAGCCACTGCCGCTCAAAGCAGACTATAAAGAGCTGGTTGGGCCACTGGCCACAACGCAGCTTCCTAAGTTCCTGGGTTTGCTAAAGCTTTTCAAGAATACAGCAACTGCACTGCCCATACTCTCCAAAACATAGCAGGGTGCCTTAGACTGAGTCAGACCATTGGTCTGTCTAGCTCAGTATTGCCGACAGTGACTTGAAGCAGCTCTCCAGGGCCACATCCACACCAGACATTTATACCACTTTCAGCAGTCATGGCTTCCCCCAAAGAATCCTGGGAAATGTAGTTTGCACCTTTCACAAACAACCCTTCCAAGGATTCTGTGGGGGAAGCCATGATGGTTTAAAGTAGAATTATAGTGGAATAAATGCCTGCTGTGAACGTGGCCCAGGTTGTCAGACAGGAGTCTCTCTCCCCATCCCTACCTGCAGATGCTGGAGATTGAACCTGGGATCTTCCCTGATTAACCTTGCTCAGAGCTGGTGCCTGTGGCTGGGAGAGTCAGGGCCAGAGAATAGCCAGCTTTATCGCTGTGTCAAGGAGTCAGGAGGCTGTCAAACCCATCTGGTGCCAGTGCACAACCACATGTCAGCTGCCGTCTGACTAACCAAGTTCCTGTGTCTGCCAGGCAGACTCTGAGATCAATACTGGAGAAGGATGAGCTGTGTGTAATGCTAAATAAATCTGTTCGAGGTGGATGGGGGAGTCAGCTTAGCCCAGGGCTGCAGGGAGCCAGGGTCGCATCCGTTTGTTTTGTTTTTTAACCAGTTTTATTACTGAGCAGCATCGATGCGTCTTCCCTGGATTGCGAGCTTGTCTGCTTGGCCTTTTGCTGTACCATCACCAGTCTTTCTTTCAGCTGCTCGAGGAATGAGGCAAAGAAGGATGGAGTGAAATGAAGCTCCTGAATCCCAGCCAGGCAGCCTTTCAGAAATGGCTGGGTTCCACCCTTCCCCTGTCCCCAGAGCTGGGCACCCAATAGCACATGCTCACCTAAAATGCCTCTTGGGCTAGGAAGGAGGTGAACATGTACCACATTATGAGGTATGAGTCACAGTGGAGACTCTGCAGTGGAGACTGTTGGCCCCGATGTCAGCGAGGCAGATTTTAGTCTGGACTTCCAAGGAGTTGTCCAAGGTGCTGAATCTGTTGTGGGCCCACTGCATGGGTGCACATGTTTTTAACTGTATTAGCATGCTTTTCTTTTTCTTACTAAAGAGTGTTGTTGATATGCTTGCCGCCCTGGGCACCTTAAGGGAGAAGGGCAGGACACAAATTAAACAAACAAATGGATTATATATATATTTTGATTGTGCATCACTTTGGAAACATTGTTGGGATGTGGGTTTATAAATCCTTAAATAGAAGAATAATGGCCCATTTGCACAAGCAAGTCATCACTTGATGTCGCAGTCATCAGGTGGCGAATATGCATGCATAAACCAGCGTTCATGAGCTTGACTGTAGTAAATAAGCAGGATTTTACTTTTCACCACTCACCCATGTAAGAGCTGAACATCATGTCCGTCCGTCCCCCCCCCCGAGGCTAATGCTAATCAGCAGAGAGCATGTGGTGTCCACATCTCCATAAAAGGCAGGGGGGATGTTGCACAAGGAACACACACAGGCCTTTATGCCTGTGCAGACGGCAACTGCAGCTGTTCCCTGCCAATGCATAAAGAATTGCAGGCATAATGGAAATGTGAGCACAACATAAAATAAATTGAGTTTAATACCAAAATAAATAACCCAAGGGCTGCTGCACTGATTGGATTATTCATTTCCCTCTCTAACCCAATCAACACCTCTCATTTCTTTATGTAAATGACTGAGCAGTTCTAGGCTCAGGTTACGCCTGGGCTGGAGAAATAGTACCACAATGGAACAACCGCCATATTTCTCATTTTGCCAATTGGAAATTCAGTTCTCCCACATTTCGGCAGCAATCGGCAAGGTGTTTTTTTTTAATCCTCATGAAAATTATTCAGCACTTTAGGGAACAGTTTTGAGTGACGGGTACATTTTTGCAAGCCATTTGCTTCAGGATGAAATAACGAGGCAAGGCATGCAGTATGTGTGGGATTCAACAAATAACTACAACTTTTAAGAACTTACGAACTTTAAGAATTTATGTTATGAACCTTAAGAAGTATTTACTGCATAGGGGAACCAGGTGCGGGAAATATGTCAGTCCTCTATTGGGCTGCTAAGGCTGTCCTGATTGGGTGGGCCTATCCCCACAGGGGTGAAAGGTGGCTATCATCCCGCCTCTTCCCTCTGGGACCCAAGGGCCCTTGGCCAGGGCCTGACCTGGCCACCTGCTGGTGCTGGCCCTGCACATTAATATGAGACTGGATCATTATTTGTTTCTGTAAATGTGGCTCTTTAATCATGTATTTGGATCTGTATCATAAATAAAAACGATAAAAAAAGAAATTGGAAGGCAAACCCACTGGAAACTCCATCAGCCCACACCAAACAGGTCAGAGTCAGGGAGGGCACCCACATGCCACATGGACATGAACTGGTGTTGGGTGTGTGTGTGTGTGTGTGTGCATCACATCAACGTGCCATTTCTGTTCTGCCCTGACCATTTTTTATATTGTAACATCACTCCTGCATTGTGAAGACATAGCTCCAAAATAAAAAGTAAAAGTAAAGAAATTAAAATAAACTTTGAAATCAACAAGTAAATATTTCACCTCCAGCTTCTGCGGTTCATCCCTGCTTGGGGTGCCAGCCATTTCTCAGGTCTGGGAATGTGCACACAGCAAGCTTGTCAAGGGGACAAAATGGGGAGGATAGTTACTGCCTGGTGTTTTAACCTGCCCCAGGAGGAAACAAGTCCTGGGGTAGTAACCCAAGCTGGAAATGTCAACAGTAAAAAAAAGAGAGATCTGAATCCCAACATCTGGTCTCTGCTAATCCTTGGCACTGCATTCTGCCAGCCTTATCCTTTAAAAAAAAAAATTCCTTGCATCTGCCCAAGGCTGGCGTAGAAAACTGCCAGGGCTTGGAGATGTCCTGATAAGTATTCATGAAAGCCAGCAGAGTCCGAGTTGTTAGTACGACACTGCTAACCCATTTAGGCTAATGGAGCGGCATGTAACACGCCTGAGCTGACCGGGCGCTGCAGGGACGCCATCCCCCTTGCAGGCTCTTTTTCTCCGACGGCTGGGGATGAATTAAGGCCAATCAGAGGGAAAGCATTTCATCTTGGTATTTTGCAATAAAGGGAAATAGCATGTTGGCTTGGAACGGCAGCTGGCGCAGGGTGAGGAGAGGTGCCTGATGAATAGATAATGAAAGCTCCAATCTCCATTTGTTGGGCTGTTTAGGAAACAACTGCAGGCAGCTCTCAGGGAATCGGTGACACGGTTTTCAATGTATGACAAAGTGGCTCATGCTCTGTCCCCAGGTGGCCATGAACTTGCCAAAGCAGATGCCTCAAAGGAGGAGAATTTGCTTGGACGGATCCAGTGGCGGCTGGTGCTCCATGTCAGGGGGGCAGTGGAATCTGCTCTGGGTTTTAGTCTGAACTTTCACAGAGCTGCCAAAGGTGTTGAAGCACCTGTCCCACCTTGGACAGCTCCTTGAAAGTTCAGGCTACAACCCAGAGCACATTGCACTGCCCCCCTGACATGGAGCACCAGCCACCAATGGATGGATCAGACCAATGGTCCATCTAGCATCCCAGGGATGGAAGCATCTGTCCATTTTGGTCTCTTCGCATTCTTATTTTCCCACTATCTTAAATGCAGCCCTCCACACTTCAGCTTTCAATTAAAAAAAAAAAGACTACATGAAAATTCACCAGTATTCTATTGTGAATTTCTCCTAATATATACATTTCTGAATGCATCTTTCTTACCATGCACAATTTTGCAGAGCAAAATATAATATATAAAATAACAACTTGAAGGCAGTACGTTTGCATTTTTAATGCCAGTTGTTTACCCCTGCCAATATATGCATTTTATGAACATATTACCAAGGCTGTGCACAGCACACACACAGAGATCTGTGCTTCAGAGCTGTTCTAATCTGACCTGGAACAATCCAAGGCTGACCCAACCTGAATATGGGCCCTGGACTGATTCAGGCACCTTGCACAGTCGTGTGGTCAGGAGGTGGGGGGCAAGGGAAAGGGACATCAGTAAGGACATCAGAAGAGCCCTAAAGCTGGATCAAGCCAACAGGGGGCCATCTAGTCCAGCATCCTGTTCCATAGTGGCCAACCATATGCCCATTATGGGAAGCCCACAAGCAGGACCTGAGTGCAACAGCAACTGTCCCCACCTGCGATTCCCAGGGACTAGCATTCAGAGGTACACTACCTCTGACACTGGAGGTAGAACACCGCCAGGGTGGCTAGGAGCCACTGACAGCCTTATTCTAGGTTTTAGTATCATTGTTTGAGATTTTTTAATGCTCTAATGTAATTTGTATGTTTTTATGTTGTACGTTGCCCAGAGTGGCTGGATAACCAGCCAGATAGGTGACTAATAAATTTAATAAATAGATAAATAAATTCTCCTCCCTGAATTTGTCTAAATCTCTTTGAAAGCCATCCAAGTAGGTGGCCACCCCTGTTTCTTGGGGAGTGAGTTCCATAGTTTAAGTACATGCTGTGTGAAGATGTCCTTCCTTTGTGAAGAAGTCCTAATCTTCCAATGTCCAACGTTCACTGGATGTCCCCAAGTTCTAATATTGTGAGGGAAAGAGAGAGACTTTTTTCTATCCACTTTCTTCGCATCATGCATTCCATACACCTGTACTCTGCTCCCTCTTGCTTGCCTTTTCTCTACACTTAGAAGCCCTAAATGCTGCTAACTTATTTTCATAGGAGAAATCCCTTGCATGCATGTCAGCATCTAAGATCTTGCGGGGCCCAGTCTATCATTGCCAGGATAGATGTGGCTCTTTCCACTGCCCCGCATCTCTGGTAAGAAGGTGTGAAACAGAGATAGAAGATGGGAGGGGCTTATCTCTTCTAGGAATAGCCCCTCACTCCCCTTGACTTTGTGGCTTTTGCTCAAGCTCTGAAATGGGATGGAATCGGAATCGTTACCAAATCTGGTTGGGCAGACAGTTCAGAGCTTGGAAACGTTACTATTTTGAACTACAACTCCCATCAGCCCCAGCCAGCATGGCCACTGGATTGGGCTGATGGGAGTTGTAGTTCAAAAAAGTAACTTTTCCAAGCTCTGGGCAGACTCAGAGTCCTCTGTCTACCCCATTGCTAAGTAGACAATTGTCTTAGTTTCTCTTGCGTTTCACTTCCCCATCAAGCCATTTATCATGTTACCGAACGGGAAGCTAACCACCATCTTCCTGCCATTGAGCAATTAGTCAGGCAGCATTGTGGCAGCTGGGCCAGACATGAAGTCATCGCATGCTGTGGGGGTGAGAGAGAGATAAGGAAAATCACCAAAGCAACCTGAGACAGCTCAGTGCGAAGACTTCTGCCAACTTTGCCTAGCGCCGCAAGCAGCCACAAAGCTGTTATAGGAGGCATTCCAGGTTTCAAATGTTTGTTATGTTAACTGGGCCTGCTCTTCCCCAGCTGGTCTCTATGCAATGCAATTATCTTCTGCAAGCAGATAGACTCGAGCATTAATATCCTCCACCTGGATCCAGACCCACAAGCCCAGCCTCGGTTTCCTCTGGTCAAGCAAAGGAGCCAATCTAAAAATCCCAGACCTTGTGAAACCAGTTAAGGAATGCTTGAGGAACCCAAGGGTGCTGATTAACTAGTTCTTCTCTATTTGGCATCTCTTAGACCCCACAGAGCATCAAGGGCCAACTTGGGAGCTGCTGCCAAAATACTGGCAAATGCAAATGTCAAACCAAATATGGAGGAGGGGGGTGTCCTTCTCAGGTGAAATAACTTGAGGAGTTTTGAAGGAAGCTGAAAGAGAAGAGCAACATTCCTCCCAGGCAGTTACATCAGGCATCATGGGAAAAGTAATTCCTGAAATGTCCAAGCGCTGACACTCCTAAGGACATGAGATGGGCCCTGCTGGATCAGGCAAAAGGGCCATCTAGTCCAGCATCCAGTCCTCACATCCTATTGCCCCAACAGGAGCCAAGAAGCAGGACCTGAGCACCACAGCATTCTCCCCACATGCCTGCCCCCCAGCATATTTCCTCTGACACTGAAGGCAGAACTTCGCCATCATGGCTAGTAGCCACTGATAGCCCTATCCCCCATGAATTTGTCTAACCCTCTTCTAACCAGCCTCTAAAGGAAAGACCTTTCCTAGTCCACACCTGCATTGGAACTGTTTTTAAGTTGTTTCTATTTTTAAAAAAGTATCACTTGTTTGTCACCCTGGGCACCTTGAAAAGAAAGGGCAGGATATAAATTCAACAAACAAATGAATGAATGAAGACTCTCCCTAGGCTAATCCCCTTCCTAAGCCACACCCCTCCCACTCCCAGTAAGCCGCAGCGACACTGGTGCTGGGAGGACAGGCAACTACCCCTCTTCACCAGCCAATCCTGGTCTGTTGCCTCCTGCTGTCCAGGCCTCCATATTTAGATGAATTTTGCCATGCAGCTGTCCACCCAGGCAACAGGTACAAAACCGAGTCTGTTAGGGGCCAGCAGGCATAAAAACTAATATGTTGGTGTAAAATAACATAGAGAAATGTATTATGTTGGGGGAAATTTGCTTGCAAAAATGTGCAAATTCACACTAAACTGCTGATGAATATTCATGATGATTTGTCTTTTAAAAAAAGATTGCAAGTTGCTGCAGAAATGGGGAGGACTGAATTTAAGATTGGGAAAATGAGAAATTGAGAGGACTGAAATTAAGAAAGCCTTCCATCCCTCATCTACAGGCACCATATTGGCAACCCCCATTTTAGTGTGTGTGTGTGTGTAGAGAGAACTGCTTGTCTATAAATATCTTTTGATAAAATATTCCTGGTTCTGCCTGGAAATTTGCAGACCTGCTTGTTCCTCGGAAGTCTCCCCTAGCTGTTTAGTACATTGTGGTGATCCAGTGTACATAGAAGGGTAAAGGGAGATGGTAGAAGGACTGCGCTCTAGTTCATAGCTGAGTTGGAGGGGGGGTTGCATCATCCCTAAGGCTCTTGGCTTCTACTCACTGTGGCAGCAATGACCTTCACGGTATCCTTGGTGGATTACATTCCTGCTCCAAAAGCAACAAGCCCTTTTGTCTATTTTCTCATATACTGTTTTGAAGGGATCTCGAAAAGGACAGAAAAATCCAGTGTTACATGCAAGTAGATATATCTCCCTTTATTTCTTCAGACATTTCTGTTTTGCAGATATTGCCACTGCAGTTTCAAGAACTGTATCTTCAATGGTAGATTTATTTATTTTTTCTTTGCAATGCAGATTGGAATCACAGAAGGACATCACAATAAAGCTCAGCTGCCTTTCAAGAGGTTCTCCATTCAAAAGCTGTGGGTTGTAGCTGCTGTAGTGCTAGTGGTGTACTTGTTCCGCTGGCAAAATGTTTTCCGGCAGAGGACCATTGTGCAAGAGAATGCATAAGCAGGTTGCTGAGAACTTTGTTGCAGAATAGATTGTGCAATCTGTTGTGCAACACATTTCTGCTGGCGCAACGATTGCATTGGATTCCTCTGTTGCACAACATTAGAACTCACCTGCCCGCTAGCAGAAGAGAGCTAGCAGACAGAATTTTGTATCCAACTCAGAGGAGATGATGATGATTTGATTTAATTTCTTACTTACCCTTCAGCATAAGGTCTGAGAACAGGTCACAACCATATTATATGCACTGGACCCATTTACAATTAGCAAAATATGGTGGGCCCTATTATGTATATAAAGATGGGGAGTCTTTGGCATGTGGGCCAAATCTGGTCCACCAGACCTCTCAGTCTGGTCCATGGCACACTCTACAAGACACCCCCTCTCAATTACTGCTTCCATGATCATCCCAACAGCCGTGGTCACTTGTGCACTGTGGCAAATGGGGAAGCTTCTGTGGAGTGAATGTACAGAGTGAATGCAGAGTGGACAGGTCTGAGGTGAGAATGTATCCCTCAAGGGGGTCAGGGAGGCAATATAATGCGGATCCAAAGCATTGCTGGGCATTACTGGCATAATTGGATTGAATTTGCAACAGTGTATTTACTTGTGCATTTGTTTTAGACTGTTATATATTCCAACTTTCCACTCTGTGCATGCACTCCAACATTTTTTTCTGAGAACATTTCTGATGTTTTTATTCTTTTTCTCATTTCACCCCCTCAAAAGAAAAAAAAATGTCCCTTGATCTTCCTGTGATTTTCTTTTTCAATGTTGATATTATCTGGCTGCAGTTTAAATAGCTGCTCGAGAAAGGACACTTCCTGGTTAATGGTTTTGACAGTTTAAACTTGGTTATTTCATTCAGTCTGGGCTCTGTGTCATAACACACACAGGCACGCTCCTCCTTTCTCAAACCATGCATTCATTTCTCAATAATAGATTAAATGGCCTCTTTCAACATAAAATATACACAGCATTCATCTTAATTTCTACATGGGGAAGAGGGTGGGGGAAAACCTTCACAAGGCAGTGACATTTCCAATCAATTAACCATCTCATCTTTCTGCCCTCAAATTGGCTTCCCCACCCCCACCCTGTGAAGTGAATTTCAAAGAAATCATGCCTTTAGTAAGCTATGACAGCCTTAGATTGCAAAACAAATGTAATTTAGCTCCTAGTTTGCAGAGGATTAGCAAGTGTCCGGCGTTCCTCAATGGACATTGATTCAGTTAGTCTGCCAAGCAATTCAGAGCCGGCTCTGATATCAAATTAGGCCACTGCTATTTCACACACACACACACAACACACACACACACACACACACACACACACACACTGCATGTATAATGGTTTGTTGCTCACAAGCCATTAAGAAAGTAGGAAAGTTTGAAGGTTAAGTATTTGGCTAGGGCAGAAAACCAAGAGAAAGGTGACCAGGAGGTCCTCCTTGTCAGAAGACACCTTTGGCTCACTTATGGGGGGAGGAACTCCATTCATTTCTGTATGCTGGATTGGTCTGGTGTCATAATGCTGGAGTGTGTGTGTGTTTGTGGTGAAACCAGGCCCAGGACCCTTGAGCCAGAGTTCCCTGAACTGGGGCCTCCAGATAAAGACCCGGTGGCAACAGAGTGCAAGGCTCCAAAAGCGAGAACGAATACCTCTTAGTCTTGGAGGGATAATCTGGACCAGCAAGGATCATCATCATCATTTCCTTCTCTTCCTGTTCCTTATTCTCCAAGCCTCTGTTGAGTCTCCAGATCTTTTTAGAGCAAGATCTCTGACTGGGTCTGTCCATGGTCCTGCAAGCAACACACCTGGAAGCTTTGTACTAAGCTGTGCAGGAAGGACTTGCACTGAAGAGAGAAGTAGAATGAGAATAGAGGGTGGAAGAAATAAAATTTATGATCCACTGCCAGCTCTAGTCCCACCTGTGTTGGGCTTCTGTCCCCACCCACATTGACTCCAGCCCTGCTGCCCCGTCCCCCAAAGATTTTTCCCAAGCAAATGCCTTGACATAAAAAAGTTCTGCACCCATGACCTAGATGAAATTGGAGAGGTGCTGTAGCTCCATCACCGAGTACCTGCTTTGCATGCAAATGGTCCCAGGTTCAATCCCAGTTAGGGAGAGACCCCTTTCTGAAACTGTGGAGAGCTGCTGCCAGTCAGTGTCAACAGCACTGAGCTAGAGGAACCAATGGCCTGACTTGGTATAAGGAAGCTTCCTAAGCCCCTATTGATGCTGAGTCAGATGGCAGCACTGAATCCAACCACTGGTCCATTGAGCTTAGTATTGGAGCAGCTCTTATCCCGTCCTTCCTCTCAAAACGAAACCGGGGCAAGGCTGTCTCCCAGTTTTTCCTAGAGATGCCATTGGGGATTGAACCGGGGACCTTCCGCATGTAAGGCAGGTGCTCAACCCAGAGAGCTACAGCCTCTATCTATTTTTTTCCGCTCCAAGAGTTATTTCCACCCCACCAACTGGAAAGTGGGGAGTATTCACTGGTTTTGAAATGTCTCTCCCTGAGCTGAAAAAAGTTTCCCAGCCTTGGGCCAGCTAATATTTAGGTTCTCTCTCCCCCAGCTAGCTGCTCCCATCCAGGTACATATTTTCCCAGCTGCCCCTGAGACAGGTGGAAGTTCTTAATCATCTAGTTCATTAGCTGGCCATTCCCGGGAGGCTCAGAGAAAGAGCAAACCTGTATATCTTTGCCTTGCCACACTGACAGGCCTTCGCTCCTCGGCTATGAGACCGTCAGCTCAGGCGGCCTTTAAATGTCAGTAAATCTGCTTCGCTATATCACCCCAACACTTTGTATAGAGATAATCTGGAGTGGCTGGCACAAATCCTTCCATTCGAAATGCCTTGGCAGGGACCTGTCCATGGGGTTGTTTGTCAAGGGCTGCTCTCTCTCTCTCCCCCAGCCCCCTTGTGCTTTCGGTTCACCCAAAAACATTCTTTCAGCAAATAAGTCCGAGCAACAGCAATGGCTTCGTGCCGGTGTCAGGAGACAAGTGAGGCCATATTCACAGCAGACATTTATTCCACTATTATTCCTCTTTAAACACTCGTGGCTTCCTCCAAAGACTCGCGGGAAGTGTAAACCCAGGAACATAGGACACTGCCTTATAACGAGTAAGACCATTGGGTCCATCTAGCTCAGTATGCTCTACACTGACAGGCAGCAGCTCTCCAGGGCTTCAGGCAGGAGTCTCCCCCAGCCCTACCTGCAACTGTCAGGGATTGAACTTGGGACCTTCTGCATGCAAGGCAGATGCTCTGCCACTGAGCTATGGTCCTTCCTCTACAGCGTAGCTTGTGAAGGGTGCTGAGAGTTGTTAGGAGACCCCTGTTTCCCTCATAGAGCTACAATTTGCAGAGTTCCCTGGGAAGAGGGATTGATTGCCAAACCACTCTGGAAACTGTAGCTCTTTGCAGAGAAGAAGGGTCTCCTAGCAACTCTCAGCACCCTTTGCAAACTACACTTCCCAGGATTCTTTGGGGTGGTGGAGCCATGCATGTTTAAAAATGGAATAATAGTGGGATAAATGTATGGTGCGAATGCCCAGGACTTCAGACAGGAGTCTCTCTGCCATCGCGACCTGCAGATACAGGGGCTTGAACCTGGGACCTTCCGTGCTGTGGTTTCTGCTGCATGAAATGGTACAGGTCATCCAAGAAGAGTTTCATGATGCAGCGAACAGTTTGTCTAAACAAGGCTCCAGCTTCTGTAAGACTGTTGTCCTGTGCACGCTTGTCTGGAAGTAAGCCCTGTTCGACATACCGCGTTCATGGACAGGGCTGCCCATCTCTCCTAGCTTAATGGGAAGTAATATCTATCCATGCACATTTCAGTTGAATGCAACTGAGATTACACATCATCTCCAAGCTCACAGATTGCCTTGTTACTTATGCTGCATATTTATGATGCCAGCCCCTCTTCGTTACTGTGCAAATGAAATAGTTTTTCTACATTATTAAAATTTGTAAATGTTTATGACAACACAGAGCAAATGAAGAGGACTAAGCTGGCACAATTCATGTGAGAGAGGGGCTAATGTTGAGCCATAGACCTCTGCAGAAGAACTGCGCATTAAGAAGATTTGTCCCAATTCCACACTGTGGGATGATAGGCATGTTTACTCAGAAGCAAGTGCCACTGGGGACATGATTCCACGTCAGTGCCTATGAGATGGCAACCTAATATTTTAGACTGCATATGTGTGCGCATGGGTGTGTATTGAGATACATGCTTAAAACAATGCAAAACTCTTCATCAAGGGGACATTAAAATCCATCTATTCATCATGACAGTCAGAAAATCAATTGTCTTTATTGCTATGAAAAATTAAAAACCTTTCTGCATTTTATTAAAGTGTACATCTCCACCATGCGAGGACATAAATAATTGATGGCATCACCTAGCAAGCGTTTATTGGGAAGAAATAAACCCTTTATTGCCCATTTCCTCTGGAAGCCATGACCCAATTTACTGCTGGGGGAAAAAAAAGTATTTGGCACCAACGTTGAGGCAAGCATGAACAAGGTGTCCAGGCACCTCCAAGCAAAGGGGGCCATTGGTTAAGGCAAGGCCAATCCTACAATTGTGGGGTTTGGAGGCTGGGGGAAGGTGGAGGGTTTGAAAAGCTGCTAAAATCCAGATTCTACTAAAATTCCATCAGCAATCGTGCAGTTTTTTCTCCTGGTTCTCAGTTCCATTCTCACATGCTTATGCCCTGGATCTGTCCTTGACCTCCTAGATTCCAGCTTCTGCTTGCTCTGGATCCTCTATCTTTAGCTCCACCAGAAAGGGCCTTTTTTAAAAAAAAAATGTAGGGTTGTATCAGGGGATGATGAGGGGACTGGAGACAAAGCCCTACGAGGAGAGACTGAAAGAACTGGGCATGTTTAGCCTTGAGAAGAGAAGACGGAGGGGAGATAGGATAGTGCTCTTCAAAGGTTGTCATACAGAGGAGGGCCAGGATCTCTTCTCGATCATCCCAGAGTGCAGGACATGGAATAATGGGCTCAAGTTGCAGGAAGCCAGATTTCAACTGGACATCAGGAAAAACTTCCAAACTGTTAGAGCCATACAACAATGGAACCAATGACCTAGGGAGGTGGTGGGCTCTCCAACGCTGGTGGCGTTCAAGAGGCAGCGGGATAGCCATCTGTCAGGTATGCTTTAAGTTGGATTCCTGCATTGAGCAGGGGGTTAGACTGGATGGACTTATAGGTCCCAACCAACTCTACTAGTCTATGATTCTATCCAATGTAGTGCTCAGCTAAAGTCACTTAGCAATATACATTTTCCACTGGCAAACTGTTTTGTGCTAGCGGAACATTATTGCACAAGAGAATGCAAAAGCAGGATGCCGATAACTTTGTTACATACTAGATTTCCGCTAGCACAACTGTTGCATTGGATTCCTCTATTGAGCAAATTAAAACTCGCCCATCTGCTAGCAGAGAGAGAATGCTGGACATGGCCATTAGCAACTGTAAATGCAGCAGCAGCAAAGTAAAATAATTTGCCAAAAAGAAATCCCACCAACATTAAGAACAATATCAACCACAATGTTGTATTCACAGAAAAAGAACAAAATACATTGCAAATCAGTAGATCAGATTAATTCAGCAACAGAGCTAGATCAGCCCCTCAGGGAAGTCCTGGGTGAACAGGTGAGCTTTAAGCAGGCACCTAAATGCCAGTTCTGTAGGTGCCTGACACATGTTCATTGGGAGCACATTCCCATGGGCAGGTGCCACCACCCTAGACCATGTGGCAGCAGGAGTGGTCAGTGAGGAGGGGCTGGGGTCGCACACCTGGCTTCCAACTCTGGAGTTGCTGTCACATACTGGGAGGAGTGAAGCAGTGAAGAGGTTTGCGCTGTGATGGCACCTTGGTAGAGCCAATCTGGCACCCCCATAGATGATTATGATGATGACATTTATTACCCATCCTTCACCAGTTGGTCCCAGGGGGGCCACAACAATACAACATACATTCATTAAAAACAGTTTAAAACGAATTACGCTCACAACTAGAGAGGGTCCTAAAAATACACATCTCAGGCTCAAAAGCCAGGGTGAAGAGCTGCGTCTTCAGCATACGATGGAAGCTGTGCCGTGAAGGTGCCAGTCAAGCCTCTGTAGGGAGGGAATTCTAGATGTGCCCACATAGCACCAACTTCCCTGTCACCTCAGCCCTCTCCCTCCCAGTGAGCGGCAGTGACTCTGCCACCAGGAGGAAGAGAGCATCGTCCCTCTACATTGACTGCTCCTGTGTGGCACCTGTGGGAACATTCCCCAGGTGACTGTTCAGCACCCACATACAGCTAAGTCCTATGAAAATTCATCAGCAAGCTAGTGCAAATTTCTCCTGACATACACACTCTTGGTATGCACTTTGGCCTAATACACACATTTGTGCCAAGCCATATCCCATAATATAATGCACGTTGTATGGTATTTTCCTTCTAATGCATACGTCTCCCTCGTATGTGCACATTTGTACACATTACACGGTTGGAGAACTGCCTTGCAAAATTCAGAGAAGTGCAAATTTCAAAGGATGGCCGTGTTTCAGTCCAGGTATTGTATCAGGAAGTGCCAATTAACCTTTAAATGCCAACCGAATCAAATTTCTTCCCGTTCCTACGCAGAGCCCAAACGAGCCGACGGAATCGGCAGCAGCAGCAAAAGGCAGTAGTTGCTAGTCATGATATATAGACTCTCCTCTTTGTCTAGGTTTCTCTCCAGTATATTTGTATTTTTTTTATGAAGGAGGGGGGAAAACAGCCCTCTGCTTTTAAACATAGTCATTGAAACACTCCAGCTGAGGGGAATTATTAGAAGTGTCACAGCTGGATCCCATTAAGGCTTCTGACCCATGCTGAGGGAACGGCAAAGAGATTAAATGCATGTCATGCAGGTAACAGATCCTGGAGCGCCTTACTCCTTGCGCAGTCAATCACCCATCAGTTGCCTGGGAGGAAAAAGAGGAGGTGGGAAGGAGGCGAGGAGGGGCGGTTGCTTGAGTCAACCCAACGCTTGTAGTCACACAGGCTCATTGACCAAGCTGCACGCGCCATCAGCACATCAGGGGTGGTTGTCCTGGGGCTGTTATCCTGAGATAACAAGGGATTCCTTGGTGTTCGGTAAATCTCATCAGTCCATTCTCAGGACACACACAGGGGGAAATGACACAAAGAGATCCTATTAGCTGCGCCAGCACTCTTCAATACTGATGACCGTGAAGTGTTCATCACAGGGCACTTTGTTGGGTAAACATGGTTGCCGGTGCTCATTTCTTGGTAAACGTTCTGTGGGTGCCAGCACCCAATGAGTCCCATGGGCAGCCAAAAAAAGTGGTGCCAGTACTCTATTCTGGTGAGTACTATCCCCAAACAAAGCTCTGGTTCATCATCATCTCTCATCTAAGTTGTGGAATTCCCTTCTCACAGAGGTACTTCTGACAGCTTCATTATACAGCTTTCCTTGTAGGCTGAAGACGCATCTCTTTACTGTCGCCTTTGACACTTGAGGGTATATTTTTTAGCACTCACTCTAATTGTGATTGTAATTTTTTTTTTAAAAAAAGTTTTTGCTGTTGTATTTCATATGGTTGTGACCAGTGGAGGCTGGAGGCTCCGATGTCAGTGGGGCAGTGAATCCGCTCCGGGTTTTAGTCTGACCTTTCAAGGAGTTGTCTGACATTGGAGCTACCTGCCTCCACTGGTTGTGACCCACCCTGGGACCTACTGGTGAAGACCAAAAAATAAATCTAATGACGATGATGATGTTTATTGGCATTCCACTTTTCCATAAGGTTGGGCTCAAAAGTGCTGCATGAGATATCAAACGAACAATAACAATTCAAACATAGTAGAAACAATTCTGAATAATGAGCTGGATCCAATGTTAGTCCTACTCAGAGGAGACCCACTGATATGAAAGGACATGTTAATAAGACTACTCTGAGTAAACATTAGTGGGATACGACCCAATCATAATATCAATAAATTAAAGGAAAAAACCATACAACATGGTATATTATTTATTTATTTGCATATTTATTGCATTTATTCATCGCTATTTTTTCCCTACAGGAGGTGAGCCAAACTGACTGACAAAATGATGCAAACATTAAAACCAAGTATAAAAATGGAACAAAACAAAATAAACGGAAAACCTAAAAAACAGAGAGAGAGAGGCAGGTCTAACCCACCCCACCCCACTAAAAGATAAGCAAGAAAGAGGCCCAAAGCGTACCTAATACACTTATGTATATACTTGACTGCTAAGTATAGTAATATACTTAGGTATACTACATACACCTACATAATATAATGCAGTACAAATAAGCCTGCATAATTAAATAACTGGAACCAGTGGTGGCTGCTCCAGGAGGGTGAATGGGGCAGTGCCCCACCAGCCTCGGTCTGCTTTCAGCCAGCCTCCTTTTGCCCGCCATCTTTCTTGAATCCAGTACTGGGGGTGGCCCTGGCTGTCAGCTTCCCCCCCGTCCTTATTCTCAGTGATGCCCTTGTAGAACTCAGCAGGGAGGAGGATGGGGACAAAACTAGAAGGAGTTGGCTCCACCTGTGATTGGCTCTGGCTCTGCCTACTGTGGGCCTCCCCAACTTCTGCCCCACCAGTCCCAATCGAGACCAGCCACACTGGAGCGAAACAGAAGGGAAAATGATACTGATTAAAAAATGGACAAGTAGTATACAGAACACGGCCCTGTTCCAGGTGATGCCCCTGGATCTTGTGGTTTGGTTCTGAGACTCGGCCTTCACCATCCAAGGAGCCCACCGCATCTTCCGCCCGGGGTGGTGCAAACCCTCCCGCCCTGTCTCTGGCCCAGAGGGGCTTTATTATGACAGCCATTACTGAGGGCTTGAACCCCACATGCAGGCCAACAAATTTCTTTCTCCCCTCCAAAGCAACAAACATTCGGCCAGGTGGGGGAGGGGTGTCATAAAATGTTGGTGATGAGAACCCACCATAAATTCCATTGGGCTGCAGATGAATGCATTGGAAAGCACTGGAAAAGGGTGCATTTTATGGGTCCCCTCTCCCCCAAAGCCTACATAGTTTACATGGAAATGTGCAGAAAATGCATTCAGCTGGACTCAAAAGCATGGAATGAGTTCCAGAAGATGGATGGCGGACGGCCCAGACTGAGGGGCTAGCTTTTGGGAGAAGGCCAGGGCTCAGTGGCAGAGCACCTGCTTTGCATGCTGAAGGTGTGTGGTTTAATCCAGGGGCTGAATTACTGAGATGGCCCATTGGTTTCCATCCAACTCAGTGGTCCATCTCATCGCCGATGTGCTACACGGGCCATTTCAGAAGCTGACACTCCCCTTCTCCTTGTTTTTCAAACAAGTTCTTCTGCGTCAGTTATCCCCCGCCCTCACACCACACCATCCTTGTCTAATGCCACATCCCCACCCCACTGCCACTCAACAGCATTTGTCACAAAAAGCATCTCCTTTGGAGGGCCGCCAGCTCTACAATACACATCAGGCTTCAGAAGGCCCATTTTCGTCTTTCTGGGGAACAGAGCTGGTTGGAGGCTCCAGTGCACAGGTGTCTGAAAGCCCTCAAAGAGATTCCTCTTTTGGGAGGGAGCCTGGCACAGAGCTGGAAATATGAAGCCACCACCACCTGCCCCCTCCCCCAATAAATGAAAGGGTCTCCCTTGTTGCCATAATTGCTGCCGCTTGTGGGCTGGAAGATTCCTGAGCTCTGCCGGGAGGAGGGAGGCCTCTCTCAAAGAGCTGATTGCTCCTGTTCAGCCATGGACAAGTCCTTCCATTGAAGTCTGACTTGAAAGCAATCACTTGGCAACAATAACAGAGGAAGAACATGCTTGCTGTTCCCCTACAGTGCTAGAAAGTGCTGGTGAGGACGTTGTAGTCCCCTATGCTGAGTTTTTACTGTTGCATTGGCCATGCAACAAATGCAACTCCAAGTGTGCTCAACGGCAAGTGGAAGCCTACAGGAGATCTTACTTTGCAAGGATTGAGTACAGTCCACTTTACTCTCTTTTCCCGGACTCCCTTGTACTGTCATTAGTGATGGCGGTGGTGTGGAATCATGGAGGGTGAGGCTATCAATAGCTATTAGCCACAATGGCTATGTTCTGTCTCCATTGTCAAAGGCAGCATGTCCTTGAATGACAGTTCCTAGGAATCACAAATACGGAGAGCACTCAAGCGCTGCTTGCGGGCTTCCCAGAGGCAACTGGTTGCCCACTGTGAGAAGAGGATGCTGGGTCAGAAGGGCCACCGGCCTGATGTTCTTAACCAGGAGAGCTGGCAAAGAGCGGCATGTGGCAGATCTGAAATCTGTTGACGGTGACTTCGCTGGCATGCATAGTGGGAACACAGAAAGCTGCCTCATACTGAGTCATACCACTAGTCCATTTAGTTCAGTATTGTCTACACTGACTGGCAGCTGCTCTCCAGGGTTTCAGGCAGGAATCTTTCCCAAGCCCTGCCTGGAGACGCTGCCTGGGATTGAACCTGGGATCCTCTGCATGCAAAGCAGCCGCTTCTGCGAGGGTTTCAGTCCATGTGCTGGCCCTCCACACACGCCAGGCCATTCTTCCTCTGCATAATCGCCCCCTCTTTTTAGTTTCTGCATTCATAAAGAAAGGGGAGGATTTTAAGTGCAGTTCAGCATGTCAAGCATTGTGGAGTCATTGTTAATTTCATGTCTGCTAATTCATTAGCCAACCTGCTTAGATCCTGCAAAAAGAGGAAGAGAGGGCCTCTTTCTTTTCTGTCTCGCTTTATCTAAATTTCCAGAAGGATTACAGCCCTGCTAGTCCGTTGCAGCAAAAACAACCCAGGAGTCTTGTGCAATGGCACCCCTAGGCTGGACAAGGGGATCCAGGTCCAGGTCCCCATGCAGTCCATTGCCCCCCACAAAAAAACCAAAGATGTCCTGATGGCACCCAACTGGCTGCATTGGCAGCCAAACTGCTAACTGTGTACCATTTTAACCTTTGA
This sequence comes from Rhineura floridana, assembly GCF_030035675.1. Taxonomy (NCBI): domain Eukaryota; kingdom Metazoa; phylum Chordata; class Lepidosauria; order Squamata; family Rhineuridae; genus Rhineura; species Rhineura floridana. The sequence continues at coordinate 26,628,199 of NC_084498.1, read as the reverse complement.
AATTTCTAACCCCCAAGGCGAGAGTAGCAATGAGCTCACCCAATCAGATATAACATTTGAGGCTGTGGTCCAATGAGAGCAGTGAGGAGGTGGGCTGAGGGGGTTTGGTCCACCTCCTTGCTACTCCAGCACTCTCATTGGCCCCACAACCCTCAAACTGGCACTTGATTGGCTGGCCTTGCTGCCACTCTCACCTTGGGGGACACTTTGCTGGCAACCAGCCTCAAATGAAATCTGAGTTGATGCATTGCATGCATTTTAGGGAAAGGCCTTCCAAACTGCCAGTTTTTGCCACATTGAACAAAATCCATTTATACAAGGCCACAGAATCTAGGGCAGCCTTCCCTAACCTGGTGTGCTCTGGATGTTGCAACTCCCATCATCTCTCACCATTGGCTGGGGCTGATGGCAGTCGTAGTCCAAAACATCTGGAGGACACCAGGTTGAAGGAGGCTGATCCCAGTCACAAATCCTCAACATGGACTTCTGCCCAGTAACTATTCAGTGAAGCCCTCCTAGGCTTCCAAGCCCATTTATAAAACTTGTATCGGAGAAGACAAACGAGGCGCGTTTCTTGCTCATATTAAAGAGCTTTATCATACTCAGGAAGGTCTCTCTCTCTCGTTTCTGTGCATGCTGCATTCTTGACACAAACAAGGGGGCATTTAAGTGGAATGTGTATCAGCTTTTTTTTTTGCAATTGTTTAGTATTTTGGTTGTTCTCAAATAACAACAGATTGGCCAGCAGGAGTTTGCATTTTTGCAGCCCTCGTGTTTTGCAAAGTCCAGATTGTCCCCCTTCCCACAGTCGGGCAAAAGAACAAAACTGAATGGCACTCATAATAATGCCTCTCAAGGCCGGGCTGCTCCTTGGGCTCCTCCTTGTGGCTTCTTCAGAAGATCACATCCTGGGTGGGCGTGGAGGGCAGGGGTTTCAGAGCACGGGCGGGAAGTTCCTGAGAAGTCCCTCGACTCAAATGTTCCTTAATGAAATAAATTGTCATTATCATCAGGATTAGGATGTGTAGCTGACCATTTAGGGTAGGGGTGAGGGACATTTCTCAGCCCGAGGGCCACATTCCCTTCTGGGCAGCTTTCCGAGGGCCAAGTTCCAGTGGTGGGCAGTGACAGAGGTAACAGTGGGCAGAGCAATGGATGTGAAGTTGTCCTTAGCACAGTAGGCTAATTTACACACACACACACACACACACACACACACAGAGTCCTCTGTCTCCCATCCAAGCAAACAAGAGGTGCTGGGAGAGTTCAAGGGCGCATCCTGGCCAGGCAAAAACACTTAACGAGGAGGTGAAGCAAGGCCAGCAAGGGGCATGGTCTGGGGAGAGTCCCAAGGACCAGGCAGAGAGGCCTATGCCCTCCCAAGTGCCCTTGGCTGCTCTCTGTGCATTCGGCCAAGATCTGGGGAGCCGTATTTTATCACCCTACATGCAGAACGTATCATATGGAAAGCGGGATTGGACCAAGTTGAAGGAGGGGTGAAAATTGGAGGGAGAAACATCAATAATTTAAGATGTGCAGATGATACCATACTCTTAGCAGAAACCAGTAATGATTTGAAATGAATGCTGATGAAAGTTAAAGAGGAAAGCACAAAAGCAGGACTACAGCTGAACGTCAAGAAGACTAAAGGAATGACAACAGAAGATTTATGTAGCTTTAAAGTTGAAAACGAGGACATTGAACTTGTCAAGGATTATCAATATCTTGGCACAGTCATTAACCAAAAGGGAGACAATAGTCAAGAAATCAGAAGAAGGCTGGGACTGGGGAGGGCAGCTATAAGAGAACTAGAAAAGGTCCTCAAATGCAAAGTGTCACTGAAGACTAAAGTCAGGATCAGTCAGACCATGGTATTCCCAGTCTCTATGTGTGGATGTGAAAGTTGGACAGTGAAAAAGGTGGATAAGAGAAAAATCAACTCATTTGAACTGAGGTGTTGGAGGAGAGCTTTGCGCATACCATGGACTGCGAAAAAGACAAATAATTGGGTGTTAGAACAAATTAAACCAGAACTGTTATCAACTGATTCCTCTCCCAGCCCTGCAATTAGTGTGTGTGTGTGTGTGTGTGTGTGAAACAGGTGTTTGAATGAGTCTGTGTCCTGGATGTTTATTCGTGGCCCTGCCCACCACAGCACTGGCCATGCCCGGTGGCATGCAGCCCCTGAGTGCTCAGCCAATGCCACACGTGGCCCTCAGACCAGGTCAACCACTGACACCAGCTGTGACTGGAAGAACTGTAGATTTCAGAACTGGTGCGTTAGCTTGCTGTTTCCTCTTCCCTCTGACTTCTTTTTCCTTGTGTGCTATGTCTTTTTAGACTTCAAGCCTGAGGGCAGGGATGGCCATAGAACTGATTTCTGCAAGCTTCTCCAAGAGCTTGTTTGGACTAACAGGCAAGGTATAAACGCAGTAAAGAAACACAGATGCAAACAAATGAATGCTTGAGCTCAGGGCTGAATTTCTACTGTCTGGAGAATGGCAGGGGCTGAGCAAGGATATCAAGCAGAAAGGAAACTTCCCAGGGAGGCATAAATAAAGCAAGCGCAAAAAGTGTGTGCATGGAGAAGGGGGCGGGAGCCAGAAACTGTGCTGTAGAGCGGGGCGGGCAGGCGGGCGAGCAGGCAGGCGTTCTGCCGGGCCCACGAAAGGGAGAGCTAATGCTGCAATTGAGCTTCAATGGGACCCAGGGGAAGGGAGCCATATTCCAGTGATCAGGTTTTTCAAATAATATTAAACTCCTTAATATATTTCCCCACAAGGACAGAGGAAGGGAGGGAAGGCTCCAGACAGAAAGCTGCACCGACTGAAAAGCAACCCAGGCCTGGCTTCTCTTTGAATAGCTCAAATGTATCCAAGTGTGTGGAAATAAGTTCCCCTCTGGCCGCTGTGGCTGACTCCCTAGTCCAGCCTTTGTCGGCCTGGCGCCCTCTGGATGTTTTGGACTACAACTTCCATCAGCCCCAGTGGGCACCGCCATTTTGGACTACAACTCCTATCAGCCCCAGTCAGCACTAACATGTGGGCGAGGGCAGTGGTAGTCCAAAATATCTGGAGGGCAGCAAGTTGAAGAATATGATGATAAGGAAGAATAATTAGATCTATTAGCTGCTTGTTGCCAGAAGGTCTCCAAGTGACTCACAAAAATATTAAAAACAAAACCATAAACAGCAACACACACACCCCACAGCCACAGGAAGCTTTGGCAGCATGCCAAGAAGAGACAACATCATCTCAGTCTAAGATATGCCTTTTCCTGGTGCCAAAAAGATGTCAGTGAAGGTGCCAGGCAGACTTCTCTGGGGAGTGCATTCCACAGGTGGGGACCCACAGCGGAGAAGGCCTTGTCCCTTGCCACCACCCTCCAAGCCTCCTTCAGAGAAGGGGCCTGGAGAAGGGCCTCAGAAGAAAATCCGAGGGTGCAGGTGGGCTCATATCGAGAGTATCATTTCAGAAGATATTGAGGTCCTGAGCTGTAAAGAGCTCTCTAGGTCAAAACCAGCACTTTGAGTTTGGCTCAGAAGCGTAGTTGGCCTAATTGGAAGACTGGCCTCATCGGTATGGGTAGATGGGGGAAAGCAGCCCAGTTCTGCCCCAGAGGATGACACATGTGTGCACACCCAGTTTGCAGAGGCAGCAAGCACTGTGCTTTGGTATATTGTACCCACACTTCCATCAAGAGGAAGATCAGAGGAGGTGCATCTGGTATGGGGGGGGTCCCATGGAATTTTCCCCATGTCCATCCATTCCCCCTCCCTTCCTTGAATGGAAGGAAGGGCAGGATGTAGATTAAATAAATAATAAAGGAGGATAAACCAGTGGGAGAGGTTATAGCAAACCCATCCAGTCAGCCCAGGTAACTATCAGCAAAGGTGCACGGTATCCTGAGTTTATGCAAGTGGGGGGGGGAGGTGCTCCCAGGAACAAACGTGACCTTAAAAATACCACCCACAACTCAAGCCCCTGCTATTTTAAACACCGACATCATAAGTACAGCAGGAATATCAAAGAGTGGCATCAGTAATGACATCCCACCAGCCCTTGGAGACACCCCTGTTTGGGCAGGCGTTCCCTCGATCTCTTGACCCGAGGCTCCTGTTTCACTTGTGTTTTGATGGGACTATTTCATTGCATGTTTGAACTAAGGATGTTTACATTTTAATGTTTTAATGGGATTGTCTGATGGCATGTTTTAACGATGGAGTGTTTTAACAATGTGGCATAATTGGTTTTTATGTTTTGTAAACTGCTTGGAAGCCTCTTTAGGCATTAAGCAGCATATACCTTAATAAACAAAAAACAAAAAAACCAATAGATATAAGGCATTACTCATTGCAGCAATTCTATTTAAAACAAATAGCAGCCCAGCAAAGCCTCAGAAACAAAAGGAGGTGCTATGCAGATCCCACAGACTGAATGCATTCCCCCAACATAATTTTTATCAGGCCCTCAATGGGAAAATAAAATATTTCATTTGTAAATCAATGAAAAATGTTCTCCAAGTTTTGTATGAAACAGGTATTTAGCAGTTGAAAACTCTCTCTCTCTCTCTGATTTTGGATGAAAAATGCAAATATATGTGCCCTGCCTGTGCTCATGTTCCTTATTACGGAAAGCCCCAAATACTAGCATCCACTTTATTACAGAGCCTAACTGCTCAAGGAGGAAGAGGCAACTCTGCAGTATAATACACTTCTGGCTCTGAAGATCAGAGAAGTCTTGAAGAACACAGAAGTTTTTCTCTCACTGATCTGCTGGGCAATCCTGTGCATATTTACTGCAGCTTCAGGGTGCAATCTTGAACACTAGAGACGGGGGTAAAATTCAATTCATTTCACATTTAAAGCTGAATCTATCAAATTTGCAGCTTCCAAAACTTCCATGAGAATCATAACACAACCATCTGTTACAATGTGCACTTATCCAAATTTTGCAATGCAGGTCTCTAACCAAATTTGCAAGAAAAAAAGAAAGCATATATTAAGGGAAAGTGTGCATAAAAGAATATATTAGTGAAAATAACATACAAAACTGCATCATATTAGGTGAAATTGCTTGCAAAGAAATGTGCACATTATCAAAACTGCAGGCAAAAACGTGTTTATTAGGAGAAATTCTCACTAAAATGCTGAAGGATTTTCATGAGGATTATCTTTTAAAATGCTCTACAGAACTGTGGAGAACTGAATTTGGAAAAATGAGAAAGGGAGGGAACCAAAGTTGACAGATCCTTTCATCCCTACTGTTTATTTTTTTCGTTTATCTTATTTTGCATTATTGTCTACCACCGTTTGTCACATACACATACAAGAGACTTGAAAGAGGTTTCTGTCCAAACAAAACATATCAATAAGAATCAATAAGAAATGGATCGTAGGGTTGCCAACTCAGTTAGACAAGCTAAAGCCACTCGTATGGATCAAGAGTAAGGACGCAATCCAAGCCTCCACCCCACACTGGTGGGGCTTTGCGGAGTGGTGGAGCCTCTTCCCCATCTGCAGGCTGACCGCTCACAGCAGCCACAGTGGGAGATGGTGGCAGCAGAACAATCAAGTCCAACCAAGCTCCACTCTGACGCAGCAATCAGGTCAACATTGGGCCCAAGGTCATTGCACTATGGCAGCAAGAGTGGCTTGGGATCTGGTGCACCCTGGAGCGGCTCAGTCCCACGCTCAAAAATGTACCAAAACACATCTTAAGTTGCATGCAGAGGTGCAACTTTTAGGATAAAATGCGTACAAAAGGGTTCCGCTTGTGAAACAGGCGTACTAAATAACATTCTCTTTTTTTAAAAAAAATGCAGGGTGATGAGAATCTTGTGTCAGCGCTTGCTCCATAAATATGGCCCCTTATTAAAAATGATTTGCCAATCACAGAAGTGGCAAAATGCCTTTTTTGGAATCCTGACAGAAAGAAAAGGGGGAGAGGGCCAGCTGTACTCTCTAAAAGCCCAAAATTGCCATTTTGGAAAAGGTGTATTGAATTGCCTTGAACTTCAACTGCAAAAAGGAGGCTATTTCCTATTAGCAAGAATCCACTTTAGGAAGACACGGTAAATACATCATGCTGCCTCATAGCTCATCACTTCTACAGCATTAAGTTCCGAGAGCCTGGGGCTTTTTAAATTACAGCAGTTTATTCCAGCCCGACCTTTCATTAAATTGAGCACGTTTTCTTCAGTGATCAAATATAATCTACACATCCTCCCTCTGCAAAACCTGGGGGAGGGGAAGAAGGAATTAATAGTCCCTCCCAAATGTCTTGTCGTAACACACATGAGCTGTTGCAATTGTCAGGGTCTGGAGCACACACTGGATTTTAGAAAAGAGCAAGTTGTAAGGACAAAGGTGCTTCACCCTCCCCACCTGTAGCTTAGTGTGGAAGGAGAGAGGATGAGATGCTGACATGACCCCTTTGGCACACCAGAGAGCACTTGGTTCACTTACTTCATCCCCCATAATTTGCTCTTCAGATAAGAAGAGCCTCCTGGATCAGGCCAGTGGCCCATCTAGTCCAGCATCCTCTTCTCACAGTGGCCAACCAGATGCATGTGGGGAATCCACAAGCAGGACCTGAGCACTCTCCCCTCCTGTGGGTTCCAGCAACTGGTATTCAGAAGCATCCTGCCTCTGACTGTGGGGGCACAGCATAGCCATTGTGGCCAGTAGCCCTCGAGAATCTTCTCCTCCATGAATTGGTCTCATCCTCTTTTCAGGCCATCCATGATGGTGACCATCAGTGCCTCTTGTGGGAGTGAATTCCATAGTTTAACTATGTGCTGTGTGAAGAAGTCTTTTATTTTGTCTGTCCTGGGTCTTCATTTAGTGGTGTTTACGATTTAACATAAGCACTTATATACCATTTTTCAGATATACCATTTCCCCAAGTGGTTTATGAATTTTGGCTTCAGTCAAGATTTAAGAAATACAGCTAGAGAAGATTGCAATAGAAAAGCGTTTATAATGCCACATCAATCCATCAACTAAGTAGGCATCCTGGGTGAATAATAAAGTCTTCCCCTATCACATGTGCCAGCAGTCTGGGGACCTTTAAAGGAAGAGACTCCTCTCACTGAAGGCAGAGCTAGCAACCAATACAGAGCTGTAGCTGCTATGTAACTCTCAGTCTGGATATGACTTGTGCTGAAGCAACATCTGAACTATGCTCTTATGGAGTCTCCAGCCTGGACCCTGCATGGCCCTATCCATGGTGCTATCGAAGACAGAGCTGCAGCTCCTATGTAAGTCTCAGTCTGGATATGACTGGTGCTGAAGCAACATCTGAACTATGCTCTTATGGAGTCTCCAGCCTGGACCCTGCATGGCCCTATCCATGGTGCTATCGAAGACAGAGCTGCAGCTCCTATGTAAGTCTCAGTCTGGATATGACTGGTGCTGAAGCAACATCTGAACTATGCTCTTATGGAGTCTCCAGCCTGGACCCTGCATGGCCCTATCCATGGTGCTATCGAAGACAGAGCTGCAGCTCCTATGTAAGTCTCAGTCTGGATATGACTGGTGCTGAAGCAACATCTGAACTATGCTCTTATGGAGTCTCCAGCCTGGACCCTGCATGGCCCTATCCATGGTGCTATCGAAGACAGAGCTGCAGCTCCTATGAAAGGCTCAGTCTGGATATGACTGGTGCTGAAGCAACATCTGAACTATGCTCTTATGGAGTCTCCAGCCTGAATCCTGCTGTCTAGAGTACCACTGAAGCCTTGCTTTTGTTCTGCTGAGGCCATTGCTCAAAAGAGGACAGCATCTAGATCCTTGTTGTGTTGATGGAACAGCGAGACTGTGCTTTTAGTTCTAGCCCCAAATGTTCCTGCTCCTTTCTGTCATGCGTTGTATGCAGTGAAACCCCAATGCATGCATGCCTGCTAGCATGTAGGGCCTCTGCATGATTGGGACACCTGCATCTCCGTACTCACAAGCAGATAATCACACCCTGGAATTTCACTGCAGATGCAGCACGTGCCAGTTGCAGAAAGGATTTTGACTGGCGTTATTTCTCTGTATTACACAAATACAACTTTATCCATAAAAAGAGCAATATTATGTATTTTAAAAAAGGGAAACTACTATGGTCGGTATAATCACACCCCTTCAGAAGCCTGCACAAAACCAGCTATTGCAGGGTTAATAAATAAAATGTGCAGCAGGCAGTGAAAAGCTTTTAGCCAAGGGTACCTGACAGAGAGGGAGGTTGCACAGGCAATGATCCGTGGCATAGAACAGGGGCATTACAAGCAAGCAAATGTGTCATGTTTCTCGTCTGTGGGAAGCACTGGAGAGTATGCATTACATATTCCCTCTCTTCATTTTCCTGCTTCATCCATCACTTTCCCAGCCTTCCTCCAAACCTGGCACCCTCCAGGAGCAACACCTGTCATCCCCAACCACTGGCTGGAGATGATGGGAGTGGTAGCCAGAAACATCTGGAGGGCATCGGGATGGGTATATGCTGCCTTGCCTTTCCTGCCCTTGGTGGATTTCTGAGCATCAGGGCATCCCCTCTGCACGGGTACCAGTTGAGGGGATGGGCTGCTTCTGTTCCCTGCGTTGTAATACACTCATGAAAGGTGAGGAACATCTAGGAGTCTTGGCCAGTTCCCTGATCCTGTGCATTGAGTAACTATTGCAATAAATGAAGCTGGGCTGAAATCACCTCCCTGTCCCCAATTTCTATCCCAAATATTATCCCACTGCAAAAATGTAGCCAATTTTCTGCTGCTTTTTTTCTGGCAAGAGAAATTTCTCCAGATTTTTAGGAGAGGGCTACGACGTATTTTGTTGGATCTCGCTATGAAATGTGACTGGTCAGAAGAGGTGGAGAGAGCCTTATGCTCCTTCCGGCCTGCCACACTTCCCAGAATGCCTTGGGAGCAACGTGATGCAATGTGATGTCATGTGCAACTGGTCAGGATGTGCAGAGTGCAGCGTGCTGCTTCTGAGTGGCGTGGTGGGGGTGGAGAAAGATTTTTTAAAAAAATTATAAAGCAAGGCATACGATGATGTCATGATGCATGTCACGACTACACATGGCACATTCTCAAGATGAGCTTTTTAATACAGCTCACATTTTTTTTAAATATACATAAAGCTCTTGGAAAAAGTTTTGTCTGAGCTTATATTATGGCTTTTCGATAATTAGCAAGAGAGTTTTGATTTGTCAAGGTCAAGGGGTATGTTTGCCCATCCCTAGTTCAAAGTCAGAGCTTTACACAGAGCCATCAGTTTCTCACAATGAATCACACTCACACACAAATTCCATCCAATGGAAAGATGGCAATACATAAAACAGGAATCCCATTCAACAAACAATAAAAAGAACATGATCAGATTCAATACTTGACAGTTCCAAGTAATTTCAGAAGCAATTCTCTATTTACTGCCTGTTTGTTTATGGTGCTGGCATCAATAAACTCAGCCATTTTCCTTGTTAAAAGGTCCCCCGCTGAAGTGATTTTTCTTGTTTCTGTGACACTCAGAGGTGCCTTTAAGATACTTTCTCTGCCTTCCTAGAACCAGCCTTCATCAAGCCAGCCCAGAAACCGGAACTGTTCCATTGCAAGAATGTAAGAATACACCACCAAGGCTTTGCACAGTAGCCCCCTCACACACACACACACACCCATCTGATTCAGGGTGCTTCAGACCAGCTCCGATCTGACCTGGGACAATCCAGGCCTGACCCAACCTGAATATGGGCCCTGGACTGATTCAGGCACCTTGCACAGTCGTGTGGTCAGGAGGTGGGGGGGAGTTAGAGAAGGGGCATCAAGGAGAAGTTAATGTACGAATATAAAGGAGCCTGGCTGGTGGATTGTGGGAACAGGTTTCAGCACCTTGAACGTGCAGGCTACAATCCGGAACAGCTTCCCTGCCCTCCGGACATTGGAGCACCTATCTCCACTGCTCCCTGGCCTTGCCCTTTGCATTCCTCAAGAGCTTTTCCCTGGGTGGAAAGCATCCTTGAGCTGTGACATTGCCTCCTATTTACCTAGATGGAGAAGTGTGTGTGCCTGTCTGTCTGTCTGACTTCTGCATGGCTGGAATGTTGCCTACTGTACAAAGGAAAGAGTCACATCCATTGCCCCGCCCACTCTTGCCTCTGGTGTGTGGCCCCTAGAAGGTTACCCACAATGGAGTGTGGCCCTCAGGCTGGAAAAGGTTCCCCACCAGAACAGCTGATTTTAAAACCTTTGATAGGTTAAAAAAAGAGGAATGCCCCCAATTATTTGGGCAGAAGTTACTTTAACCCAAGTGCGTACAAGCTCTGTGGAAGGCAAGCTCCATCTTAGCAGAGGCTCCCTCCCTTCCCACTCACCCAGGAACAGAGTGGCCCTTTCCTAAGGCAGCATACAGTACAAGACACGAGTGCATCGTCCAAAACAAAAGCAGCAAAAGTGTCCGTTTCTGCTGCCGCCACTGCTTGCATGGAAATTCATGCAGATGGTTGTGTGGACTTAATTAACACAGACGATTGGTTGAGGTCTGTTTAATGGCAGCCCTCCCAGTACATAATTGCAAGGCTCCATGCAGAAACTGGAATCAGTTTGTAACTGGGGCCAGGGGTGAGGGGGTGGGGTGGGCAGTCCGCCTTGTGTGCAAAAGCAGCCGTGGCTCTGCTGATCCGTTTGATGTGTCTGAGCTTCCGAGGAGGCCGCTTACACACTCCTTAGTTCCACCACAGCCCTGATCAATAATTCAGCACCTTCCTCCTGTATAGTCTTCAGTCAAAGGCTCGGCTGAGTCTCTTTGTAACTCAATAGTGCCCCAGTCAATAAGCACCTGCGGTTATGTATTATTATCCTTCCAAACATGCACAGGGTTGTAAACTAAAGAGGCAAAACCTCAGAAAGAAAGAGACACACAAACTGAGTTCAAACTGTGCATGTGTGCATGCATGTATCTTTAAACTTCTAGCTCAACGCAGGGATCCTTAGGCAGATGTAGCCCAACAAAATTTGCCACAGCCCATAAGAGGCCTGTCAGGGGTAGAATGATATCAAGTGATTGGAGCTTCCCTCTGAGATTTCACTGGAAGCAGGACGAGACGTTATCCACGGCTACTAGCCACCGCTGTCAGGGGCAACATGTCTCTGGGAACCATTTGCTGGGAATCACAAATGGGGAGAGTTGCTGTTGTGCTTCCCAGAAGAGGTATTTGGCTGGCCACTGTGAGAACAGAATGCAGAGCTACATAGAAAGCATCCCTGTACTGGGTTTTGGTCAACTAAATCCTACTCAGAGTAAACCCACTGAAAATAATAAACCTGGTAGTCATATCCATTAACCTCAATGGATCTACCTTGAGTAGATCTAGCATTGAATACTACCCTCTAGGTTAAACCATTGATCTGTCTAGTTCAGCATTGTCTACACTGACGGGCAGCAGTTTCAGAGTAGGTTCTCCCAGCCCAACCTAGAGATACCATTGGGGATTGAACCAGGGACTAGATGGGCCTTTGGCCTGATCCAGCTCCTCTGATGAGCTGTGGCCCTTCCGCATTTAGCCATTATAGTCAATAGCTGCTGACACGACCATCCTCCCTCCCAGGGGAATTTGCCTAACCTGTTTGGTAAAGCTGTCTAATGGTTACTTGGTACCCATTCGTTAAATGTACTTAAATGCTACTTCCTCATGGCAGATTTTGCCCCACAAGGATCACAAAAGCACCAAATAAATATCAACAGACAATATTACATGCACACACACCAAAAACAAAAAACAATTCAATTTAGAATTCAACACATATCCAACACATTCAGCTAAAACAAAGTCAACAGTGCCATAAATGTCTAACAACATAAATGGTGGAAACCAAGCCCAACGAGGAACCATTGAAACAAGTGGGTGTCCAGCCTGAAGAAGAGGAGAGAGGCTTTTGTAACAATACAATTCACAGCACAACCCCTGCAAGATAAAAAATACATTATTTAAATACAGGAAATGTAATATTAATCTAAATTTACAAACTCACAATTTGAAACTGCAGAAATAAGATCTGTAGATTTCTTGAATGCCACACCAATATATATATATAGAGAGAGAAGATACTCTCTGTGAGCATTGCAAGACTGTCCCTTCAATTGAAACCTAATGTTTTAACTGAATTGAAGAGTCTTTTCTTTGCAGGGGTTGTGCTATGAATTGTATTGTCACATAGATTTATACCGAATTGTATATTCGTTGTTTGTACATTGACTGACCACTGAAGAAGACTTTGTCGAAACGTGTTTGGTCATATGTTTCGATAT